>NC_138798.1:4800000-5400000 GCF_965178545.1 Coloeus monedula | reverse complement strand
AGAGGAAAGATAACATGGAATAGCCTGACCTCAGGAAGGAATTGTATCCCCGTGTAGGATGAACAACACCAGAATGCTCCCCAGGCAAAGGGGGCACCCAAAGATCCCCTGGATGGTGGCTCCGATCTGCACCCCTGTGCAGAGAGGGGAGCTGTGTGTGACAATCAATGTCTGCCCATGGACAGCCCAGGAACAAGCAGGGTGTGTGGAACACACCGGGATTAGGGGATTTTTTGATGTATAAAAACGCCTTATTCACTTTCTGCCTTTTCTGCCACATATCGAACCACAATATCCCTCACAGCTTCACGCTCCTCTTTACTGCCCACTGTATTTATTACAGCTGAGGAAAGAGATTTTTTTTATTTTGGGTTGGTTTTTTTTTATATTTGCTAAATTCAGCCATTTTTTCTGGTGAGGACGTTCAGTGGCACAGAAAGCAATGCTCTCAAATAAATTCATCATTCTCAAAAGCCTTTGGTGTCATTTAGCGAGGAATTTTTGCTCGGAGAAACATTTCGATGCAAATGATGGCCATTACCACAATTAAATATTTATTTTTTTGCCCCCAAATGTGAAGATAATTTCATAACTGACTCAGGAAGGTGGGCAGCTCATGGCAGGGGATGGAACAAGTTTTCAGCTCCCTTCCAACCCAAACCATTCCATGATTCTGTGGTTCTCTGATTCTTTGACTCTGCTCTTAACATGCTATTCCAGAGACTCTGACTGGTTTCAAGCTCTTGGGCAGAGAATTTTTCTTGATAGCCTCTAAACCTGCAAATCAATACGTGAGATTTGCTGAACAATCCAGCCAAATCAAAGGTATATTTTGAACCTGAAAAAGTACTCTCTGCACTTTTTACCATTTACCCAGCACTAATATTTACCTGGAATTAATTCTGCTCCTTTGCCAACCCAGAGCCTCCCTTCTGGGGGGAAGCCCTCGTAGCTTTTGTGGGATGAAAACATTTTGGATGGACACAATTTGTTCTCTGATTTCCCAGGATCCGAAACCTACTTGATGTAAAAGGTCAGAAGAGTTTTCAGTCATGCAAACAAGCTGCCAAATAGAGACGGCCAGAAAGATGTAAATTCGGTGACTTGGACAATTAACATATAAGCTAAATTAAAACTAGGAGTGGTGAGGGCGCACAAGCAAGGGTTGTGCCCATCATGTCTCTCCAGGCTGGCACAACTCAGCCAATCTCAATCCTTCAATCCCACCTGCTCTCAGGTGGTTTATCACCAATAAACTCCCAACAGTTTATGACCAATAAACCAATAATTTGAGTAACACCCATGCAAAGAGTTTTGGCTACTGCATCACAGACTAAATGCAGGGGAGATCAGTTTTGGGCAGTGCCTTTTGTGGCATGATTCCTTTGGCCATGCCAGGCTTAGCTGGCACAGGGATCCCAGTGTCTTTTCCTCCATGCCGTCTTCCCTGTCACTGCCCTTGGATCCTTTCAAGCTGTGAGGGAGCTGGTGAATTCAGGGCCATCCTCCTTCCCTCTTCCAGACTAACTCAGTCTCCTGTGGTGCCCTCACTTCCACCCAGCCTCCTCTGACAGCAGGGATGGGGAAATCCCATCTGCCTTCCCTCTGGTTGGCTTTTCCTCTACTGCACTGCGGGACCACCATGTTCCCACTGCAGCTTTCCCCACTGCGACTGCATCTGGGAATCTTTCATTTCCTCCCATTTTTGCCAAGCACTTTTGGGCTGACGCCACTTTTCTGAGCAGTCCCTTGCAGCACATTTGGGGTTCAGTGGGCCAGCCCAGGCTGAGCCAGCAGCTCCCCAAGTTTTGGGGTTTGCCATCACCCTCCAGACTGCTGCCATCTTCTGAACAGAGCCGCACAGCTGGCAGGGGAGGGGTGTGCTCCCTGGAGCTGCCTTTGTGTGGGAGAAATTCCACACAGTGCACGCGTCTCCTCTCCGGTGCCCAGCAAGGTGGGACCGAAGGAGACAAGGAGGGACCCTTTAATGAGGGGGGTGTCTGAAGGACTTTTTGAATGGACTGGGAAAGTCATGGGCTCGGGATCACATTGCGCCCGCTGTAAGAGCCCCGTAAATGGAGTCATTCTTGGTGGCAGTAACTGATCCGCCTCCCGGCTGAGAGTCATGGAGATTAGGCATTAATTGAACACGGGCTCCGAGGGGGGAGAGAGAGCGCGGGGTTAGGGTGGGGAGGCAAAGGAAACATTAGAATGGGAGCACAGAGAGAGGCTGTTAATAAAGACACAAGGGCAGCTGTGCACCGAACGTGGGGGGATATAGGATTTCAAGAGCCGGGCTCCTCTTTCCACTCAGAGCTACCTTTCATGGGATGTAACCTTAGGAATGAGCGCCGGAGCCAGCGCCGCTCCGGCAGCACCGCCCTGGGGACGGGGACAGGGACAGCCCTGCCTGGCCAGGGGGTTTCTGGCAGCATTGCCCTGGGGACGGGGCAAGGGCAAGGGCAGCACTGCCCAGTGAGGGGGTGTCTGGCAGCACTGCCCCGGGATCTGCACGCCTGGGAAGGGAATTGCATCCATTGCTTCCCACCCACCCGGGACCTCGGGATTAATGGATCGGGAGGGGGGTGATGAGCAGAGTGCTTTGGGAATGGGGAGGGTCACGGGGAGCCGTGCCCAGCACGGCTGGGGCTGGGTTTAATGTGGAAGTCACGGCGAGACAATGAGTTTTCCTCGTCAGAGCTTTTCAGTTCATTACTCTGCCTCTCTCTTTTCTGCAAATAAGTAAATGCACTTAACAGGTTGCTGCAGGTCACCTAAGCTCCCTGTCGTGTGTGCACTCTTATCCCCTGGTAATTGCAAAGTGCTGCTACCGATCTGAAATGTCAAAGAAGTGATTTAAATAGGAATTTACATTTGCCGCAAACGAGGGCGGCACGCACAGACAGGGACTGCAGCCAGCTGGCACCCAGCGCTGCAAAACGGGGGGACTGGGCTGGAATTCGCACCCCCACATGTGTTGGGATGTCCAGGAATTCGCAGAGGAAGATAATGAGACTTGGAAATGATCCTCCACTGGCTGCAGGTTGGGGCATCGTGGGGAAATCACAAAAGGCTCCTCAGACCCTTTAACCTCCCTTTGCACAGGTACAAGAGGAGGACCACGGTTTGCTGGTAGGAGTGGAGGGACTTAAAGCTATAGAATCCTGGAACAGTTCAGGTTGGAAGGGACCTTAAAGGTCATCTCATTCCAACCCCCTCACTGGCACAGGGCTCACACGAGGCTTTTCTAAAGGTGTGGCTTCTCCCCAGCTCTGCACTGGCCAGCGATGGCTCAGGGTGGAATAACCTCAATGGACCCCTGTAACCATCTCCAGCCGCTCCCAGAGCTGCTGAATTCCCCACAAACACACAGTCCAGCTGTGATCCCGGGCGTTCCTGTGTGTTTGGCAGCCAGAAAGACACCCTGGGAAAAAGCTGGAAGCAAACCTTCCACTGGAAGTGGTGATCCCCTGCTGATTGCCAGCCTGAGGAAAAACAGCTAGAGATCATCCAGAGCCGGGATGGTGCTGCCCTTCCTGCAGCCAGGTGCGGATCTCCACTTGTTTTCCCTCCCTGAATTTCAGGATCACTGAGAAAATTGCAAGTGAAATTCCCACTTGTGGCCAACCCACGTTCCAGCGCTGCTGGGAGCCACTGCGGTCCAGTGCCGAGGGGCACCAGTCTGTTTAGACAACCCTCATATGCACAAATCCAAACTTTGGAGACACGGATTTTGCCACTTTGGCATCCAAAGGGCTTTCATTAACGCTTTGCTGTGGCTCTGATACGGCGGATAATGTGGGTTTCCCAGTGGAGCGTGCATTTCCTCAGGCACGTGGAGAGCTGGCACCTTTCCCTTTCCTCCTCTCTCACACTTTCCACATGAGCAGTCCCAGCAATACACACAAACCCATTTAGCAAATGGATTTTTTTTTCTTGTGAAGTGTTCAAAAATAGTCACCCTTTATTATTAAAGCTGATGATGGGCGTTTCATGACTCAACAGTCTGAGGGCGAATCTGCACCTGGGATATCAATAGTGCGAGTAAGCAACTGCAGCAATCGATAGTCCAAGTATATTTCTGTATTTATTACGTATTCAATCGACTAAGTCCTGCTCTTTTATCAATACTTTAACTGATAATAAAGCTCTGTTTGCTATAGAAAATATTAGACACTGTATAACAAATAATTGCACCTGGGTGTGTGTGAGTATCGAGCTGCAGAGGCACAGCAGGAGGGAGCTGTGCGATACCCTCCTGGTTATCCCACCTTGTTTGATTAGAGGCAAAACAAAACGCCACAGATGAGACATTAAAAGCATCTCGTGCTAATACAGATCTGAAGCCATCAACGCAGGAAAGATTAAAATGAGCTGGTTCCTGATTTCCAGTGGTGTTTGAAGCTCCTGCTTTTATTGTGCTGCTCCCGGGGATTCCAACAGCGGCAGTAGCCAGACACAGGTCAGGTGTGCAGAGCTTCCTCTTCTTGTCTCTGCTACAATTTTGGACAGGTCAGGTAGCCCCCAGTGTTTGCTGCAGGTATCTTGCAGCAGGAGAGAGCAGCAGGATTGAGATTTAGAGGTTTAGACCGGATATTAGGAAAAATTTTTTCCGTTGAAAATATTTCCAGCCCTGGCACAGGCTGCCTGGGGCAGCGGCAGAATCACTGTCCCTGGAGTGATTTAAAATCCATGTGTGTGGATGTTGGGGACATGGTTTAGTGGTCTTGGCAGTGCTGTGGGATGGACTTGACGATCTTCGAGGGCTTTTCCAACTAAGAGGATCTCATGATTCTGTGATTCAGACACATTTTAGCTGGGACAGGCATTGACTTTGACAATGCTCTGGCTGAGGAGGCCTCACTGGATCCATCTGGTTCCAGAGAAGGGAACAACAGGAGCTGGTAGGTCCAGGGCTCTCAGACACCCTCAAGCAGGGATATTCCCAACTCAATGATCTTTGACTGAGAAGTTCCCAGCTCTTTATCCCTCTCCTTCCAGGAAAGTGTCAGGCTGCAGACAAATTTGGGGGCTTCTTGCTGGCAGCCCTTTAGGTACACAGGGATCCTAAACAGCCAGGAAGGAGCTCATTACAGTTTGCAAGGTGTTAATGAGCAGTCTGGGACAGATGTGAGCAAACCCTGGGTGTTGATCCCCGGGTTATTAATGCTCATGCCCACAGAGGAATAATCAGGGTGAGTTACAGATCCAGGGTTTTGGTGCTTTGTGTGCACAGTTCTGGATATTCTCCCAATTCACCCCTATCTGGGTGGGCTCATGGTGGCACCTGAGAGCAGCAGTGTCCCCAGTGCAGGTCACTGATGGCCCAGCACCAGCCATGCCACCACCACACTGTGGCCTCCGTCCAGAAGAGAAAGCAGCCAGCTTCAGGTCAAATGTGAAAGAAGAGACTTTTTGTGTCACTTTTAATTAAGCTGGATAGCAAAGCCTCTGTGAAGTGTGAGGAATGTGTCCTATGAACAAACACACTGCATTACTACCAGTTATATTTAATTTTTATCATTGTTGTTATTTATTAGTCTGGAGCCCCAGTAGCCCATTGATCTGCTCCTGAGGAGCCTGAGTGAGGCTGAGCACCCATAGATCATCTTTGACAGAGGCTGACATGGGCATTTTCTGTCCTAAGCCATTCCCTAGGAGCATGTGAGCTGTGGCACAGCTTGGTTGGAGAAGGCTTTGCAAGGGAAGCAGGTGACAGCAGAAAGCCTGGTCCTGCCGTGCTGTGAGGCTATGTGGGAGCCGAGCACTGGCTGCTGCTGCATCCCCTGGGATTTTGGTGGCACCTGAGGGGTGGCCTGGGCAGGACCTGGAGCAGCCTAGGGAGGTGGGACCCAGGCAGGTCAGGGGATGCTGCCCCAGGTAGGTCACATCCCTGGCAAGGATTTTGCTCATGCACAGAGGTTCGGAGAAGAACAAAGAGTTCTTTTCTTGTCCAGCCTAAGGATCCTGGTGTGGGATGTAACCAGATCAGTGCAGGTGAATAACCCCTCTACAGTGACCTGGAGAGGGCAGGGTGGTCCTGCTGCAGCAGGGCAGGGGCCTGGCCCCTGCTGGGGGTGAGAACAGAGCATGGGTGGAAGCAGGGGGTGCTTTTTCCTGCAGCTCTGCAAACATTAATTGCCACTCTCCCTCTTTGAAAGCAAACGGTGGAAATGCAAGCGGGGAAAGCAGGATGCCAAAACAATTGAAAACCTTTTCACGTGCAGAGAATGCCGTGCAAAGGAGTGAGGAAGGGCTGTGGGCTGATCCCAGCCCACCCCTCTGCACCCACCAGCTCACTGCAGCCGTGTTTGCTCTGGGAGCTGCGGTGCCCCAAAGCCAGGCACACTTTGGCTGCCAGGAAGGCCCTGCTGTCCATGGCTGCAGCCCAGCGAGACGCTCACACACGATTATCATCTTCCTCAGAAGGGCAGGGAAGCGGCAGCACAGCCCTTGGGGCGGAACCCTCACCCAGCCCGTGCTGAGCTCACACTCACCCTGCCCGTCCCCAAACCAGTGGGGTCCCTTGGTGCCCCCAGGCACTGGGGCGTGGAGGGCAGACCACACATCCCCCGCTGGGGCTGGGGCCAGCGTGGCCGTGCTCCATGGACAGAGCAGTGACCAGCTGAGGCGTCTGTGTCCCGCTGCGTGTTCACATCCCTGTGCTCTGCTGCTTTCTGAGGGGGAACCTCCGTGTCTTTGTCCCTGCCCATTGCCCTCCGCTTGCTCGTGCATTTGATCGTTTCAGACAAGCAGCCTTCACCTGAGGACATGTCAGGGCGCTGCTGGTTACTTGTCCAAAGGGGAAAACATTCTTTATCTCCTTCAGTAGCTCGTGCTTTCT
Organism: Coloeus monedula; assembly: GCF_965178545.1. Lineage (NCBI taxonomy): Eukaryota > Metazoa > Chordata > Aves > Passeriformes > Corvidae > Coloeus > Coloeus monedula. Next base: position 5,393,156 of record NC_138798.1, on the reverse strand, counting down.
GAGGCAGCAACACCCCGCCCTGCCGGAGCCGGAGCCCCTCGGGTCGCACGAGATCCGTGTTCTGCGTAGTTCAGTAATTCTGCAGATGTTCTGCGTTGACGTGACCATCCCAAGGAATAAAAATCTGCAGCGTTCTCAAAGCGAAAAAGGGGTTTAATTTCCAAGAGATGGATTGGTGTGGCAAAGGGGAAGGGCACGCTGTGGCCTGTGGCACAGAGCCAGCTGGCACTGCCAACGCCACCTTTGCCCACGTGTCTCTGGTCAGAGGGGGCTGTGGGAGCAGAGGTGACCTGCAGCAGGTGGCAGGGAGCCCTGGCCATCACTGTCACAGCTGCTGGGGACACCCCTGTGCTGCCACCCTGCATCACCCTGTCGAGGAGTGCGGGATGCCCACGGCTGGCCCGAGGCAGCCAAACCACTGAGCTGAGACAAATCCGAGTTGCTGTTCATCCCATGAAAACACAGGATTTTCACAGGGCCTTCGGCACAGCTCGCAGCCGGCTGAGGCTCCAGCGATGGAGACAGGAGCTCATGAGCTGCTTCCTGCCCTGGCTGTGAGCTCAGCACAGCCTCTGCCAGTGCCACGAGGGACCCTGAGACTGGCCAGAGCTGGGCTGGCAGCTCAGAGAGCCACAGCTCTGGGGTGGGCAGGGTAGCTGGAGCGGGATGCCCAGCTGGGATGGACGTGGGATGCACTAACAGTGCTCCCTGCAACTCCCTGCCCTCCCCTCAGGTGTCCTGGCACAGCCCTCAATGCCCCAAACACCCTACATGAGCAGGGAGCTGGGCACTGTCTCTGTGTGTGTGTGTTTAATAAAATACAAACTTACACTTCCCTTTTCAAATGGAATTAACATACTTTATTGCCAGCTATAAGAATTATTCCTTAAGGGTAAGAAGTTTATAAAAAATTTAAAGTAACAAAGGCAAACTTATAAAAAATTCATCTTTTAGTAGTGATTGCTCTATAAAAAAAAGAGTAGGTTTAAGTGAGAATACAAAATTCACAGAATTAATTATGTAAACAGAAAAAAAGGCACAACAGCTGAGAACTAAACTAATTAGCAGCAGAGTGGCCCTGCCAGTGGCAGCCTGGGCCAGCGCATTGGCTGCGTGAGAGTAACCCACAGTGACACTTGTGTCCTCAAGATATTTATAACACAGCTCTGCTGAGGCTCAGAGCAGTGCTGGCTTAATTAACCCAACGGTGAGTGTGGGCAACACCAGCTTTTCTCACCTGTGCCTCGTGCTGGCATCTTTGTCCCGAGGGTGCTGCAAGCTGGCGTTGGCTCAGATTTACCACAGAATCCTCCGGAAGAGCTGCTGCAGGAGTCAGGCAACTCATGGAATCACGGAATGCCAGAATGGCCTGGGTTGCCTGGCCAAGGGTCCCAGAAGACAGAAAGAAAACCCCAGATCCCCGTGGGGGGAGTACTTGGAGGGAAACCCCAGCCCTTCCCTGAAGATTCGAGTCCTCCAAGCCAGGACAAGGCTGTGGCCAAACCCTCTAGACCTTCCCTGCATCCTTGGCAGAGAGCAGAGAAGGGGCAGGAGAGGGGAGACAAAGCTGGGGTGGGAGAAGGAGAACCCAGCCAGGTAGTGCAGGTTGTCACCTTGGCTCAGCCTCTGTCCTTCTGCTTGGGCACAGCAGCATCCCCAGAGCACCCCTGATGCTGACCCCAACCTGGACAGATGTGGGAGGTGCTGAGGGGAGGGGTCATTGGGCGTGTCCTGTGCTGGGACTGTCCCCACCCTCAAGACTGTGGGAGCTGGCTCTTCCCCCTGGGGGACCTCGGCCCGTAGGACTTGGTCACCAAAGTCCATGCCTGGCTGTGCTGCTCCGGCCCCTGTGTCCGGATCAGTCGGGTTTAATGATTGCCTTGCTCCATCCAGAACAGCCGAATGCAAGGGACGGGAGCAGAATGAGCAAGAGCCTTTCCATTCACAGGCACATTAAAGGTGTCATTGAGATGGAAGGCGCTTGCTCATTCCAGCCTGCGCTTTGCATTATTTTTCACTGTAGGAAAATTTTCAGGAGGAGAAAAGAAACTTAAGGAACACATTTAAAAGTGGAGTTGAATAGAACAGGGCTGCTGGGAATACAAATGCTGCTCGAGTTTCCTTCTGATTCCTTCTGCTGGCTGTCCTCTGCCAGGAGGCTCTGCTGGCCCTGCCCCAGAGGAGCTGCTGTCAGCACGGCTCCCGTGGGTGTTCCCAGGCAGGGACAACGAGTCCCGCAGCTCCCGTGGGTGTTTCCAGGTGAGGATGGTAAGTGCTGCGGCTCCCACTGTCTCACATCCCCTCTTGCAGGCTCAGGAGGTTTCTCTGTGCTCTCACCTGCACGGAGGACACGGCAGAGACACCCATGGCCTGGCTGGAGGTGACACTTTGGGTGTCATGGTCATGCTGAGCCTGTTTGGATACAAGGCTACAGCTGTGCTGCACGGTCCCACCAGCGTCTCTGCAGTGGGACGAGGTGTGGCTCCCACCTGGGGCAAACACCAGGGGCTGGCCCTGTGCCACTTGCTGCCGTGACACACGTTGGGTGTGGGGTGGGCGAACACTGTCCTCTTTCCCTGGGAAGGGACAGGGATGGGGACAGAGATGGGGATGGGGCCAGGGGTTGGCTCTGTCTGCCCTCCTGCAGAGCCTCCCCGTTGCTGCCACCCACGTAAGAGACAGAAGCGTCACTCGGATTGGGAAGGAGCAGCTACATTTAGAAAGTGCACGAAAGGCAGCGTTCGAGTTTCACAGGAGCCCCTCGCCCACTCTTTTTCTCACCCGCTCAGCTTAATGCATTCCTGAAAAACCTCCTTTCCTCATCCGTAGCTATTTTTTGCCTCTGAGCTGTAGCACAAGTAGGTGGGATCATCTCTCCGTGCCCAGGTGTGCTGTCCCAAGGGCTTTCACAGGCTTTGCAGCGTGAGGAAGCTCCATCACCCCATTGCTGGCCCACAGTGAAATGCCTGGAGGGATTCACCTTCCCTCCTGCAGCCCCTTCCCTGCCCCAGATCCAGTTTTCCCCTCCATGTGATGAAGCAGTTCTAATGGGAGCCCGGGAGGTTTTTGCTCCAATTTGCCCTTCCCTGGCAGTTATCAGTGATGCAGAGCCCGGGATCCCTGGTGCTGAACATCCCAGCCCTGATTCCCTGCATGGGGACTGGGAGGAGAGACAGGACCCACAGGGCTCTTCTCAGCAGTGAAAGACCCAGAGAAATGCAGGTACCGAGGGCAGGGTCTGGCAGCTCCCCCCGAACTTCCTGAGGGCACAGCAGGGAGCAGCTGCTACTGTGGAGAATTTCCTTGAGGATGCAGGGCTGAAATGACCCCCCTGGCCAGGTGGGCTTCTGCCAACCCTCGATTCGCACACCCTCTTTTCCTCTCCTCTGCTGACAGAGGCTCCCAGTGCCCTCTCTTGGCATCGCTGCCCCTTCCTCTGGCTGCTCTCTGAAATAGATTTAATGAGGATTTTAAGTGGTTCCTTCAGGCAGGTGCTTGCCAGGCCAGCCCGCCAGGACCAAAATCCACCCTGGAAGCTCTCCTAATGAACCCTGCGGCCGGAGGAAGGAATACAGACGGGTGATTCTCTGCATTTGCCGAGAGGGCTCCAAGCGCTCACCTCCGGCTGCTGCCGCGGCACCGAGGCCAGTGCCAGACGCAGCCGGAGCAGCAGGAGAGCAGGACGGGGCACGATGAATATTTCATGGTGCAACTCCAGAGCTTTGCATCAGCACCGGAGCGGAGGGCTCAGCACTCCTGATGCTCGATCCCGCGCACAGAAATGTCAGGGCACACGAGCCTGAGTGGGCTCCGAAGGCGAGGAGCAGCCGCTGTGTTCCCACCGAGCCGCCACAATCGGCAGGGGCCGGGAATTGGCTGCGTGGCACAGCCGGGACACGGCGGCACAGCACCAATGCAGGTGGGAGGGCAGGGATTGCTCTGCCAGCGGTTCAGTTTCCAGGCTGATCGTAACTCCCGAGATTTCCTCAGGGCTCTGAAAACACACGGCTAAAGAGAAGATCTTCATCACGGAGGGAGAGCAGCAAAGGTTGGGCTGACCTTCCCATAAAGTGCCAGCCACCAGCACTAAAATGTCACTGTGAGCACTCTCGCTGCGGGGACTGGCAGGGACAGGGACCTGCCTGACAGTGGTGGGCGCTGGCACCAGCCCACCCAGCAAAAACTCCTCTCTGGGAATGTTTGCCCGGTTCTAAAGCCCAGGTTTCCCATGCCTCCAGGAGTCCTCATCCCTGGTGGTGTGTAAGGAATGCCTGGACATGTCACTCAGAGCTCTGGGCTGGGTGACAAGGAGGGGATCAGTCACAGGTTGGACTCGATGGTCTTGGAGGCCTTTTCCAACCTAAATGACCCTGGGATTCTGTGTCTGGACCCCGTGGCAGCCCACAGCCTCTGCCTTCCCAGAGACCTGGAGCCAGGCTCTGCATCATCACCTGCTGCTGAATCAGCCCCGGCAATATCCCGGCGGTGCTTCAGAGCTGGAGAGCTCTCAGCTGGGAGGTGCTCCCTGCCACTGGCATCAGTTCAAGCCGCCTGGTGAACTAAATTGATTTTTTATAGTTGCTCTGGAGCAAGTTAAATGAATCTGTTAGTAGCTGCTCCCTGCTTAAAGCTTCCCTCAGTGCTGGAACTGCAGCCCGGCGCTCCATAAAACGGGGGGGCTGCTCCAGCCGTGCCCCCGCCCCCGAGCGCTGCTGCTGTGATTAGCTGCCTGCTGCATAATTCCACATCATTACTGCGTGCACTCGTGCACTCCGAGGGAGCCATCAGCGGAGCGAGCCGCGCTGGGCTGCGAGAGGAATCCGCGCCTCAAATGGGAACCCTGTGCAAAACACGACGTGCACGTGTCTGCACACTCCTGGTTTGCGTCTGCACCCCCCGTGTTAGTCCAGAGCCAGCTCCCAGTGTTAAATCACCGTGAGGCACCTCAGCCGTCACAATCCTGCCTCAAAGACAATGACATTAAAAATTAACAGCAGTTTTGCTTTTATTTTTATAGAGGTTTGTTTGATTTTTTTTTTCTCCTTGAACATTTCCCCGCACTTCTGTGCAGTAAAAGGACTGGAAACCCACTCCCATAAAACCAGTGCAGGTTGAGATTCACTGGACTCCAGGACCTGGGGTTTTGGGAAAACAAGTGTCACCCCTCGCACGCGTTCGCTTCTCGGAGAGGGTTTGGAGGCTGCGCTCAGGCTCGAGGGAGCTCGATGGTTCCTGCATCGCGGGGGCTTCGGACACAGCAAGAGGTGTCAAGAGAGGCAGCACTGGAACAGGCGCTGCCCGGTGCCAAACCCAGCCCAAATCAACCACAAAACCCCTTGGCGGGTCTGCTCAGAGCCACAGCACAGCGGTGCCACCCCGTGTCGCGCTGCCCGTGCCCAGCCTCGGCAGCTGGCACTGCTTCCCCCGCGCCGGCGCTGGGGCTGGGGGATGCTGAGTCGGGAGAGCATCTCTCCCAAAAACGGGGCCGAGGGATGCTGAGGCGGCAGAGCATCTCTCCCAAAAGCAGGACGGGGATGGAGCCGCCCGGTATCGCGGCTGGCACCATCACGGGCGGTTTCTATCACTCCACACAGCTGCTGAGTGCGCCTCTTCCTTCCCAACAGCTGCTGGGATCTGACCCTGTCCATCAGCAGTGCCAGGAAAGCCAGCGAGCTGCCGGCAGCCGCCTCGCTGACATCGGTGTTTTCAAACATGCAGGCAGCGATGTGATCGGCGCCGTCCCCAGAGGCCGCGCTCGGGGCCTCGCTGCGCGGAGCTGCCGCCGGTGCTGCCAGGAAACGCTGCTGCTGCTGCCGAGCTCAGTTTAACTCTTGAAGCACAGCGGAGCCGGGCTCGGGCGGGCGCTCCGTGCTGCTCTGCTGGCTGCCGGATCCCGCTATCCCGGCGCTGGTGAAAGAAAAGGGAACTTTGGAGATGAAGGAGGCAGAGCTGGAGAGGACGAGGCCAGTGGGAGGTTTTCTGGCGGTGCCACCATCGGGGAATGTGGGTGCCACCATCAGAATAAGGCGCCCTATGTCACCAAACCAATGGGTATGGAATAAAAAAAAATGGGGTTTGTTGACTTGGGACAAAAGATAGCTAATATCGATTAAAGCAATATAAATTAGCAAGCATTAGCAGGACAGCCAGGGTATCACTTAAGCAGCAAACAAAGGATGCCTGCACTGGATGGGGAGCAGAGGGTGCAGGGGAGACCCAGGGGAGCTGTGACGAGCTCCCCACGAGCCTTGTTGAGTGAACAAGCTGTCATGGAATTTGAGGCCCCCAGCGCCCATCTGATGGTACCGCAAAGCCCTGCCCGCTGCTGGTTGGCGATGGACGGCAAGAAATGCCCTCAGGTGCCAGGCAGGGCAACGTGGAGGGGACAGGCAGCCCCTCAGCGATAGCTTGGGGGGGCTCCTCACCCACATCCCCATCCGGAGGTGAAGGTGCTGCTGGGTGCCCGCTGCCTTTCCTGAGTTCCTGGCCTGAGGAAGCCGCCGGGCTGCGTTTCCCAGCACCCTCGTTAATTTGAACAACTATTTACTTAAGCCCCACCGCCGCCACCCCCCCCCCCCCGCACATTATGCATGCGGCCAGCGGGGCTGTGACTGCGGCATCGATCGGCACCACTTCAATACCCTCATTGAGATTCCGGGCACCGGCTCAGGGACTCTATCTCAGTGTCTGGTCAATAGCTTATATTTTTAATTTGTCGATAATCAGTCAGGACCTTGGTCTGAGTGCCGCCGAGGCTCCCTGCTCAATGGAGAAGGTGAAATCACTCAAGCAGGGTCATGTTTATGGCCTGAGGTGAACCATGGGAAATGGAGATATCAGTCAGGCTTATGAAAAATAACATGCTATATTATTTTTCATAAACCTGACAAAATCATATTAATTTAAAGACAAAGATAAGGCACCCAGCTGGCAGCGCTCACTTTCTCTTCCCTTCTGAGCATGCTGAGCCCTGGGAGGTGCAAACCAGCCCAAAATGTTCAGGCCTGGCACCACCACGCAGGAGCCAGTGACAGCCCCCAAGCGTGGCACCATCTCACTTGTGCCACTTTTCCTCCCCATCATCATCATCACCACCATCATCCCCTCACTGACTTCAAACACCAGCTGAAGGCAATTCCTTCCACCTAAGGAACAGCAGCAGGGGGGAATCAGGCATCAGCAGCAGAGGGGGAAACACAGCTCTGGAATGGGGGCCTGGCTTGTTTGGAGGTGATGCCCAGGAACTGCTGCTGGGAGCTCCAAGGTTTTCACAGCAAAGATGTGATTTTTAACAGGAGAAGAAGATACCTGTGTTTGCAGGTGAGTGCTGAGCCTCAGGGCCTTTTCTAACTGCTACTTGGAGTATTTAACTGTTTTTAAGCTTCTTTTGAGAATTTGATAAGACAAAAGGTTATTGCCTGGAAACTCTTGGCTTTTGGAGTCTGTATCTCTGAGCAGTGTCACCGAAGGCACGTTGTTAATGGTGTTAGCTCTGCCATAAATGTACCTGTGAGTTTTTGAGGCAAAGGGCAAGGAAGAAAAAAAGAAGCTTGAAGTTGCAGATTCAGCCTCTAAAGAGAAAAATGTGCTCTGTAGGGTTTCCATCGGAGCTGTGTGAGCCCCAGGAGCGGCGTGTGCCGGAGGTGTCAGCACGTGGCTGCGAGGAGCAGGGTGTTTATAACTCATAGTTTTAAAGCAAACTAGCCCTGGGAGCTCCAGCTCTGCGGGCTGTGGTATTTCCTGTGAGTGGAGAACTCCGCTGGGATTTTGGCCTCTGATGGACTCACCCAGCTCTGGTTGGGACCAATGGCCTTGTGCTGGCCAGGTACCCCTGCCCTCCCCTTCTGTGCCTGGACACAGAGCAGGGCTCATTGCAGCAGCCTTTGAGGAGCCTGTTAAAATACGGACGTGGAGATACAGATTTTCCTGCCCGGTTTGTCTGCAGTCCCTCAGCTCTCGTGCACTCAGTTCTACTTGAAAATGCCCAAAAAAAAGGTAGAATAAACTGTTAGAAACCCCCAAGGCGAGATGAGTTGACAAGTCAGGAAATGCACAGGCACACCTGGAGAGGCAGTGGCTAAAAAAAAAAGCAGGAAAACCTGGAGCATTTATCAGGGAGAGTTGAATTGCCTTGGGAGTGCTGGGAAGGGAGCTGGAAGTAAGGGAGGGAAGGGGCAGGTGTGAACATGGGGGTGTTGCCTTGCAGGGATGTTAGAGCTCTAGAATTCCAGAGTGGTTTGGGTTGGAAGGGACTTTTAAGCTCATCCCATCCCACCCCCAGCCATGGGCAGGGACACCTTCCACTATCCCAGGTTGCTCCAAGCCCCATCCAACCTGGTCTAGGACACTTCCAGGGATCGGACAACCACAGCTTCTCCAGGCAAACTCTTCCAGTGCCTCAACAGTGCTGGTGACTCCAGTGCTCTGTGATTTTTGGAGGTGGTGAGACATCACCAAGAGCTCGGGGCCGACCCAAGAGCCCCCTCTGTGCCTCGCACCTCCCTGTGGCTGTGTCCCCTCCCCGAGAGTGGCTGACCCCAGGACCCCCGTGTGGCTCAGCAGGCTGGGCTGGGTGGGGGGGCTGCGTTCCTGTGGCTCATATCCACCAAGGAGTCCTGCTCCCGTATCTCACACTTGTCTCCTTCGATTTCCCTGACAGCCAATTCTGGAAAGTTGGAAGGTGTGCCATTATCTGGGACTACATTATGAAAGTGTCGCGCGGGTGATGAATGGCAGCGCTCAGCGGCTCCGAGGAGCAGCGGGGAAAGAGTGACATTAGGAAAGATCTGCTTTTTATGGTTTCTTCAATAGGGAGGGCTCTTTGGAGGGCTGTATTTCAAATCAGATAATCAAACACTCTTCCTGGCCTCCCAAACTTCGCAAGAAAGTGCTGGAGGAGTGTCCTGGTAGGGGGACGAAGGGGATGTACTCATTTGGGTTCTTGCCTTCCTATGATAGGGAGCTCTTGGGCAGCAGTGCCCTGCTCCCCTGGTAGTGCCCGCTGCCTTCAGCCTGGTGCTGCTGCCTGCCCTGCTGAGGAGGGGTCTGTGCTGGGTGTTGCAGGGGTCCTGCTGGATGGGAAATGGCTCCAGGGTGGGTTTGTTCTGCTGGAAGGACTGGAGAGAAGAAGAGTTGCAAGGAAATTTGTAGGAGGTTACCCCAGTGCTGTGTGATTTCTCATCCTGGGGTGGTGAGATATTGCTCGAGGGTTGCAGGGCTGGAGGAGAGGGGGACCTGGGTGACATTTCCTGCAAGCACAGTGTGGTGCTGGCTCCAGCAGCTGGCACTGCCCCTGTGTGTTCCACGCTGGGCACTTCACACCCTGCACGTGCACTTCCCAGCGAGGCCCCATCTTTCTCCCGGTTCCTGCCCTTCCCCAGCCCCATGGCCGCCCTGTGCCCATCTCCAGATCTTCCCATGCATCTCCTCGTGCTCTGCCACGGGAGCAACTAATAAGGTACACGGGCACATCGTTTAAAATGATATTTAATACCACTGGAAAAACCCCAAAGACCTATTGACCACGCAATATCCCGTGTCAGTGCGTTTTACAGGGAGTACGGAGCGAACATCAATAACCCTGCACAGGCTGTTACTGCTCACCAGTAAAGCCCAGCTCAGCAGCTGCGAGTCCTGCTCGTGTTCCTCCTGTCATGGGGAGCCCAGAGCCTGGGGGAGTCCATGGCACCTTCCCCAGGGTCTCCTGCTGCTGCCTGGCAGCAGATGGCTCTTGGCCCCGCATCAAGTAAGGAGAGAATCATGGAATGGTTTGGGTTGGAAAGGATCTTCAATCTCATCCAGTTCCACCCCCTGCCATGGGTAAGGACACCTTCCACTAGCCCAGGTTGCTCCAAGCCCTGTCCAACCTGGCCTGGAACACTTCCAGGGATGGGGCAGCCACAGATTCCCTGAGCAACCTGTGCCAGGGCCTCACCACCCTCACAGGGCAGAATTTCATCTGAATATCCAGTCTAAGTCTTCTCTCTGTTAGTGTGAAGCCATGTCCCCTCTTTCCATCACTCCAGGCCCATGCAAATAGTTTCCTTCCACCTTCCTTGCAGGCTCCCTTCAGGCACTGGAAGGCTGCAGTTAGGTCACTCCAAAGGCTGAACAATCCCAGTTCTCCCAGCCTCAGAGGGCACTCAGACTCATTCCTTCCCTTCAGAAAGGTGGATGCTCTGTCCTAGATACCACAGAACCACCATGTTTAATAAGACAGAACACCAACAGCACCAGCCAGCTCAGAAAGCAAAGGCTTTCTTTTTTTTTTTTTTCCCCCTGTTGCCTTCAGGATATTAATAAAAACAGATTAATAAAATCAAAGGCAGCTCAATTAGACAGGGCATCAAGGAAAAAAATGTTTGCTGTACAGTCTTTCAATTTCCATGGCAGTTCTCACGCTGAGAAAATCTGTCTGCAGTTGCTGATGAAAAGATAGAAAGCTGATGTGTGAAACACAGGGGAGGGATGTACAAGCACGGCTGCCTTTGTGCTCCTCGTGTACAACACTCCTGTGTGGTGACATTCCCAGGTTCCCAGCACGGGGCTGTCCCGTGTGTCCCTCCGGGGATGGCTGCAGGATGGCGTTTGATGGGCTGGGGTTAAATACAGGTGGTGGGCAGGGGGGTTGGAAGGGGTGAGCCAGGAGTGCCTGGTGGGGGTGGTCACCTGCTCCCAGGCCTCAGGGTGGGCAGGAGCTTGTCTCCTTGGGGAAGGATCCCGGAGAGAGTGGGTGCTCCTGGGGTGGGTGCCAGGGCTGGCAGAGGGCTCACTCTGCTCTCCATGGAGGCTGCTCTCCAGGGCACCGTGTCAGGAGCTCTCTCCTGTTTCCTGGTTCTCCCAGCACTGCATCATAAGGAAAGCATTTATTTCCCCAGTGTTGCTGGGTTACCTTCATTAACCTGGCCCCCGTTTGGAGCAGCTCCGACAGTCTGGCAGGGCTGGGGGAGGCTGGGCTGGCTGCGATCATAGCACACCTCCAGCATCCCTGGCTCCGAGATTGGAGTGGGTCTGGCAGCAGGAATGATCCCGGAGCGCTGCGGCGCTGAGGGGGAGGGAGCCCATCTTCGAGGGGAGTGTGTCCCACCCCGGAGACTTTTCCAGACACGTGTCCAGTTGGAATCTGTACCTGTGGCTCTATGGGCTGGGCTGTTTCCATGAGGAGGCTGCAGGGACTTCCCTCATCCAGAACCCCGGTGCAGAGAGAGTGAAGGCAATTCCAGGCACGTTCCCATTTGCAGGAAGACACCTCCTGAAGATTTTCTGTTGGGAAAATTCCTTCTTGGAGCAGTTGCCTGCTGAGTCTGTGTGTTACTGCTCCTGGTCAGTGCCTGTTGAGTCCACACAGGAACAGGGATGGAACAGTTCCCTTCTCCGAGGCTGAGACATTCTCAACCAACGGGTCACTTAGGCTGCAGTGTTGTTTACATTCAAAAAGGTTTTTAAACACTGGGAAGTCTGAAGCCAGACAAAAGGTTGTGGCTGAGTGAGGACACTCATCATCCCCTGGGAGCGGGGCTGGGCTGGGGGCTCTGGTGGGGCCACAGGGTGGGCACAGCCCATCACGTACGTGCACCACGAGGTGCCCTGATGGCTCTGTCTCACCCCTGAAGCCCTTCATTCTCAGGATGTAGGCAACAGCAAGAGGCCTTGGCTGTTTGGGATATTTTGGTGGGCTTGCTTTGTTTGTTTATTTGTTTTAAAGGCAGCAATAAATCCGAGTCTAGTTTTGCAAGTGTGAACAGGATCTGGTCCCGGGGAGGATCTGCTCCCAGATCTGGAGTGTGCTGCTGAGCCAGAGAGAGCCTGGCACAGTCCCTGAGGCTGCAGGCTGGAGGAAAAGGTGCCTGGAGCTGAGCTCTGAGCAGCAGGGGCTGGGCTGGGGGGCCTGGGGAGGGGTCTGTGACCCCAGGCAGGGTCCTCTGGAGCTGTGTCCCCCACTCCACCAGTCCTGGGGGAAGTGTTTGGCTGCACGTGGATCCCTCCCGTCAAATGCCGAAGCACTTTGTGGAATGATGGTAATTATTACAGCACTAAAACAAAGCACCAAAAGCTGATTGCTTGGGAGAGATCACTAACTATCTTTGTCTAATTACTTGGCTCCAATTAACATTTTACCACAGACTCTCTGCAAGCACTTTTCTCAGAAGAGGAAAATAAAAAACAACCCAGAGTCAACAGCAACATAAAATAAAAATACAGTAGCCTTGGAAATAGTCCTTGACATCACTCTGGAAAAATAGGGAGGGAAAAAAAAAGCCTTCCCACACAGGAGCCTGGTGAGGGGGAGACTGGCACAGGGGGTGAGGGAGGGGATGTGTGGCAGGGAGGAGCTGATGGAGCTGGAGGAGCCCAGATGCCCTCAGTGCTTGTACTGGGCAGAGGGACAGTGGCAACGGGGCTCTGGGATGGGCAGAGCCACCCTCATCCCAACCAGCATCCCCAAACTGTGCTGTGCTGGGGTTGGGGCTTCTCCTGCCTGGAATGACCCGAGGATGAGCCCACTCGCTTCTTGGGGATGGCCAGAATCCATCCTCGTGTGGCCCTCAGGCCAGTGGGGTATGCCAGTGGTGAGGCTCAATGCCAGGCACGGGGTTGGTTTCAGCAGCTGGAGTTGCAGGGCAGAGGGAGCAGAGCTCAAAACCTTTCCAAATCCCGTTTTCCCCTTGCCCAAGGCCCGGGAAGGGCTGGGACAGGCGTCCCCGGAACGCCCAGGCTCAGCAGTGCGTGTTGCTGTGCTTCCTGGCGCTCCCATATTTACATACATCCTATAATTACCATCTGCACAGCCAGAGGCATTTGCTGGGAATGGGTTGATTCCATCTGTTGGTGCAATTTTCTCTGAGGAATTTGCATTGATCACTTTTTTATGCAAAGCTTTTGCATAAAAGATCATTTTTCCCCTATTTTTTTTTTTTAATACAGCTAAATAATTTTAGGGAGGGCAGGGGTCTCTGCTGGCAGAGTGGGCACTGGCAGAGACCCCAAGTCTTGGAACAAGTTGCTGCTCTTTTCCCCCCTGCTTAGCTCGGATTAGGGAGTTCAGGCTGCTCCAAGGTGGCATTTCTCAAATATTTATAGTTTTCTGTTATACTTGAGGTGGTAACTCATCCTTAATGTGTTGACCTTCAATTAGGAGGAAGAGGATGTGGTAATTAGTCAGTCAAGTGATTCCTCCAGATCAGAGCTCAGGCTTGGACCTGGTAGGACCAGATGGGACTTTTTGCATATTTTTGACAGCTGTAATGAGCAGGGCAGTGTATATGGATGGGAAATTCCCACAGCCCTCAAAGTTTTCTTAGGTACTACAACTGCTCCAAGTCTCCCCAGGTTTATCCTGTCTCATCCCCGTGGGTGAGCTGGGGACAGGACAGTCCCAGGGTGCAGCACCCTTGTGGTTGGGGTGCTGGAAGAGCTGTGAGATGCAGGGACACCCTTCCTCAGGGAATGTCAGCAGCTGGCCTGAGCCTCTGCTTGGGGACTGTTGGATCACAGAATCCCAGAATCATTTAGGTTGGAAAAGACCTCAGAGATGGAGCCCAGCCTTGGACTGATCATCCCCTTGTTGCCCAGCCCAGAGCACTGAGGTGTTCCTTGGACACCTCCAGGGATGGGGACTCCAGACCTCCCTGAGCAGCCCCTTCCAAGGCCTGACCACCCTTTCCGTGAGGAAATTCCTCCTGATGTCCAACCTGAACCCCTCCTGGTGCAGCTTTAGGCCATTTTCTGTCCCTGTTCCCTGGGAGCAGAGCCCTACCCACCCCCCTGGCTGCCCCCTCCTGTCAGGGAGTTGTGCAGAGCCACAAGGTTCCCCCTGAGCCTCCTTTGCTCCAGGCTGAGCCCCCCCAGCTGCTCCTCACAGGAGTCACTCCCCAGACCATTCCCCAGCTCCGTTGGCCTTGGTAGCTTTGGGTCTCTCCCAGTGTCCCAGGCTGGGCTGGGAATGTCGATGCCATGAAGGCAAAGGGGCAGTGAGACCCCGGGGGCAGCCGGGCTCCCAGTACAGCCCAGTGCCTCTGCCTGCAGGGCAGCAGCTCCCAGCAGTGAGGGGAAAACTTCACAAAGCCCTAAACAAACAAACCCAGCTGCTCCCCTGCCCTGTGGGTCTCGATTAAAGAAGTCATTGTAAGGGGGTGGTTGGACTTGCTAATTGGGGGCTTTAACAGGGATCAGCCAGGTTCTGCCCCCTGAGCCAGGGAAATAAAGAAATAAATCCATGAAATCCATTGTGCTGTAAACAGTTCTCGGGAAAGAGAAGAGAAAATGAAGTGAACTCTTCCAATGCATCACGGAATATTACTGTATTTCATTTACTGTGGCACCAATTAGATGAGAGCCTGTTCTATTAACGTGCACCCTTGCAGATCCATGCTAAATTAACTGCTGGATCTTCACTACAGCAGTAAAGCGATTGATTTCTCCCCTTAATCAGTTTATTTCATTAGTTCTACATTTATTTTTACATGCATTTTGCCGAGCCGCAGTGAAATGACCTATCAAGGTATGTGACATCACGGACTGATTTGAATATTAACCAAAGAGCTATTACAGCAGTGCTGGTGCTTAAAGATCATATGTAAATCAAATGTCAGGGGATAAAATTGCAGCGAGGGCTGTCAGAAAACAATTTAGCAGTGGTTAAAGGGACAGCTCACGGCTGGGGAATGGTGAACTCTGTAAATGGATAATCCGCTCCCTGGTTCCACCGGAGCAGGGAAGTTTTCCTCACACTGTAATTTTTTGTTGTGTTTAATTAGCTGCAGTTCAAAATCTTTCCCTTTCGTAGCCGGCATCTGGCTCCGAAGCACAACTGTAACTTTCAGGTTGAGGTGGGCACAGAACGATTTCCATTTCTGACCCAGGAAGCTGAAATATGTTAAACATAAATAGCTGTGACTAGTGAGAGGCAAAGATGGCTTCTCCCATCCTGTAATTATGAGGAACATGTTCCCAAGGGGAAAGGGAAGAAGGCTGGAGTCTGGTGACATCTCCTCCCCTGTATGGGAGGCAGGAGGGTGAGCTGCTCCTTTTCTCCTGCACAGGGAGGAGCTCTGGGCTGTTGGGGTGGTCCCTGGGCAGGTCTGGGAGCAGCAGGGTGACTCCTGTGTGCTGGCATCAGGGCTGGGAGGATGTGTCCCATGGTTGCCTGAGCCCCCTCGCCACAGCCACTCTGCAGGGCCTCCCAGGGGATGCTCCTGGACATCTGGGCTCACCAGAAATGCCCTCCTCTGTGCCAAGAGTGCCCAGCCCTGGTCCTTCCTTCCCCTAGCTGTCCTTGGGGCACAGCAGAGCCTTGCTCAGGGGCACAGGGGGGTTGGCTGTGAGCAGAGCCAGGGAAGGGGGTGCAGAGCTGCCCATCAGGAACGAGGGGTCTCCTGCTCTGGGACACCACCAGGTCCCAGCTCTGGGGTCCCAGCAGGGCTGGGGGCTTTTGGGCCACCAGCACCCATTGGCACCACCAAACCCTCACTGGGGCAGGTGCAGCTCCAGCTGGGAGGTCTCCAGCCATGGGCTGGTGCCACCTGTGGTCTTGGAAGTGCAGAAATGGAACAGTTTGGGCAGCGTGGGGCTCCAGGGTGGAGCTGTGTGGCACTGTGAGCACCCAGCCCTGTGTTTGTCTTTGAAGCAGCAGTGAGGAGATGAGGCATCAATGACCAATAATCAAAGGCAGCCAAGGGAAAAGCAGCGGCAGATCCCCCTGGCCAGCAAACAGAGAGCAGCAGGTTGTGCCATAAAGCCATCCAGTGCTCCCTTCCCAGGGTTTAAATCCAGCTCCTGTGTCCCTGGGGCACCATCTCACAAAATCCGTCTGCACTGAGTAAACATTGAAATTATATAATTAGCCCCCCAGAGAAAAGAATTCTAAATTCATGGGAGCTTAAAGTTAAGAGGGAAATATTACAGCTCTTCTGCCCTTCCCTCTCATCTCTAAGCGTCGAGCAGTGCAGTGGGAGAGGAGATTCCAGGAGGGAGGGAAGGCCTGGGAGAGCTGGATGCACCTGAGGGTCTCGTTTAGCCCCCTGTGCTGGGGGCCCAGTCCTTCGAAGGGCTGCAGGTGCCAGGGTGCAGCACAGGGTGGGTGGGCTCCAGCAGCTTCTGGGGAATGGGGGGACAAGGGACACATTTGGCCTGGGTCTGCTGGTGCCTAATCAAATGCCAGTGCTGGCAATAACCCGGGATTATAAATGGGAATTGTACTCCATCAAAATTGATTCCAGGGTAAATTGAATATTGAGTTAAATTCCAGAGCCTGGTGGAGGCTCTGCCTTCCCAGTCCAGCACTGAAGAAAATCCATCGTGAGTCTCCTGGATATACCGTGCCGCTGTCTGACCTTGGGTTACTGCAGTAACCTTAAGTGCACAGTAATACACTTTCAGTCACTGTTCAATGCTCAGGGGAATGGTTTAAGGCCCTTGGCTGGAGTGAATATTTTTATGCAGGCTATAATTTCTTTGAAGACCTTCGCCAGCAGCCGGGCAGCCTTCAGAGCGTCCTTCCCCCGGAGCACCGCGGCGTGGGGACCCCGTGGAGGGGACCCCCAGGCTGGGCAGGTGTGCTGGGACAGCCCTCCAGGTGTGGGGGATGCTGAGTGCTGGGAGAGGCTCAGGGAGAGTGAGGAGGTGTGACCAGAGCACCCTCCTGGGTGGGCAGCCCTCCAGGACCTTCCCACGGCCTCCTCCAGCCAGGTGAAGGTGGACATCGGGCTGTGTGTGGTCCTGAGTGTGTCCAGAGGGACAGGGCTGGGAACAGCTGGGAAAGGAGGGAGAAGAAGCAATGCCTGAGAGGAGACACATGGCTTTTCTTCTCTGCCTCACTCCAGGATGCCAGCAGCAGCCCCTTTTCTCCTGGGAAAGCTTCCCCACGCTGACTTTGGCCCCAGCTTGGGAATGAGCCACCACGGGAAGCCCCATTCCCATGGAGCCCCTCGGCCTTGCTGCTGATGGGGGCTGTGGGCTGGGGAACACTGGTGAAGGCAGTGCCTGTCCATCCTGTGGGGCTGTGAGGGCTGGATCCATCCCAGTGGAGAGCAGGAGGAGGAGGTTTTGGCATCTCTCTCGGGTGCTTTCTGGGCTGAGCAGCCTGGCTGCTCCATCCCAGGCTGTGCAGGGCTCCGTCCCTGCTCCCTACCCATCTCTGCACCTGGGGCCTCATTGGAGCTGAGATTATGCTAAATTCAGTTAAGCTGGACAAATGCTCACTGGAGACCCGGAGAAGAGACCCCCGAACTGATTTTCATCTGTGGATCAGGCAAAATTTGATTCACAGTTCAATCCTCCAAAGGGGAAAATTTGCACAGAATCCCTGCTTAGATTTTATTTTAAGCAAATCCTATAAAAATCCATCTGAAGGAGACGGTGACTCCATCTTTCAGATCCTGCGCACTGTATCCGGGAACACGAGTTCTGCTTTTATATAATAAAAAATGTAGAGTTTCCTCATGTTGCCATATGTTTTTGCATTTATCCGTGCACTTGCTATAACCCTCTCCGCGGTGTGTGCCTACAGAGCTCTCTGTGTCAGCATTGAAATGCAACGAGCCGGTATCATTCATGCAAAAAATGAGCCTAAAATCTCCCTGAAGAGGGGAATATAATAGAATACAATTGTATCATTTAAAAAACTTTGCATCATATTACACAGTCAAAAAGATAATGTATGCTACGAGGGAGGAAGCCGATGAAATATTGGGTTAACTCTTTAGTTGCCCTTGCTGAGGCAAATGGCATCAGCTCAGCATCCCTCTCCTGGCTCAGCATCCTTCCAGCTCAGCATCCTCATCCTCCTCATCCTGTTGTGTCCCTGTTGATGGGCTGTGATGGGAACACATCCCACACATCCTCAGGTGGAATGTGTTCCTGCCTCTCCTGTGCAGCCCTTTGCTTCCTTTTCCCTTTCAGGACCACACACCCTGCCCATCCATTCATCCATTCCCTGCCTCCTGCTTTGGCTGGAAAACCCTGGCGGGATGAAGTGTGGCCCCACAGAGCTGTGGGTTTAGTGGGGGGGGTTACCCCTCCTGCTCGTAGGTGTCTGATGGGCATCTTGGGGTAGGTGCCATTGCCCACCCGGTCCAGCTCTGTGCCCATGGGACCCCCTTCACTCCCTCCAACCCAACCCTGCTCCTCCCTCGTTGGTGTAAAAAGTGGAATATTCCTCCTCTCTTGGATAGGAATATTCTCCTCTCTTGGAATACTATCTGTTCCCAAATCATGTATAAAACATTTGCAGAAACCACTTACTCCTCATGTATTTTTTATGAGTCCGATCCGAAGTTAAAATATATAAACATAAAAATATCAAGAAGTACTTTAGGAAAAAAAAAAAAAGTTATTTCATAAAATATCAGGAGACCAATTTAGAACCTCACCAGAGCCGCTGCCCTCCCGTGCAGCCCTTCCTGAGCGCTCCCTCCAGCTTCTCCCACGAGCAGGGACCTTTCCCAGAGCTTATCCAGCCCCTCTGGCAGGCTCAGCCTTTCACACTTGAGAAATAAACCCCATAATTTTATTTAATCCAGGGGATAATCTTTTTTGTAATGTGCCAGGCCAAAGATGGGAAGTTTTATTTCCGGAAGACCAGATTAAGGCAGTTTTGTGCCGGCAGGAGAGGCAAAGTGCAGAACCCAACAGATCCTTCAGCCTGGGCTGAAGCACCCGGGGGAGCAGGGCCGAGCCAGGCCCTCCCCGCTTCCCAACCCCGCTAACGAGGAGGAATTTACAGGCAATCCCAGCGCCGATGATTTATTTTTTCCTTGTCAAGGACGTGCATCCTTGAAGCCTCCTCTCGCCGTGGATCATTTCAGCCGCTGCCAGAGTGGTGCGGGGTGCTGCTCCATGGGGCGGCATGTCTGCATCCCAAAGGTGTTCCCAGCCCCGGGCTGCTGCTGGGTGCTGCTCCATAGGGCTGGATATTTGCATTCCAAGACTGTTCCCAACCCCAGAATGCAGGACTGGGTCCCCTGTGGGGCTGGGTGGCAGCAGCCCAAGGCTGCAGTTTTGGGATTAATCTGCCCACGAGGGTTCCTGTGTTTGGTACTGTCCCAGTCACACTGGGGGTGGTGGAGAACTCCATCCCCCTCGGCTCCACACCCTCCTTCCCACCACAGCCCTCCAGCCCATCCTGCTGGTGCCAGCCCCTGCCCCGGTCCTGTCACAAAGTCCAGCCCAGTGTCCCCCACCCAGGGCCCCTCCCTGCTGCTCACCCCCCTCCAGTTCCTCCTGAACCATCTCAGTACCTCCAAACCCCTCCACAAACTCTGCTGGTCAGGGCTGCCTCTTGCTGTCAATTCCTGGAAAAATTCCTGGAAAAGTTGCAAATGTTTTTGCCATTTTTCTCCCTGATGAGCCGAGTCGGAGTTAATTGGGGGAGTTGCTGCCTGTATCGGTCACTGTGTTGTGTTTGCTGAACATTTTGTGCTTGCTTCCCTCCAGATCATCTCTTTGGTTTTTATTTCACCCTTTCTTGTGTTAAACTGGGGAATAAAAGAGCCCAAGCCCCTGGCAGCCTCAGACTTTGTCTGAAGTCCCGACTGTGGGTCTGAGGGAGCTCTCGGGGCCTGCCCAGCCCAGACGTGAGCTGAACCTCTCCAGGGGATGTGCTCTGGAATATGGGCCAGCAAAAATCCCAGACAGGGCCATGCAAAAGGCCTTTCCCTCCCTGTGCCCTCCCTCTTGGAGTGGTTGAATCCCTCCTCAGAAAAGCAGAGTGTTGTTTCATGTCAGGGCAGCTTTCCCTGGAAACCCCTGAGATAAAACCTTGCTTTGGTAGGTAAAAATTGCTACTTTTGTTAATTTTGCCTCTAAGCGTTATCAGTTAAATATTGTTTCCTTAAAAATGTATTTAATTTAAACTAAAATGCTGGAAATTTCCTTTCGAGGGCACTTTTTTTTTCACGCACATGAATATTAATGCCTTTCTCCGAGAGATCTACTTGAAAAAAACAAGAATAAATTAAATACCTACAGATTTTTCTAATTCCTCTTTTTGGTGACATGCCGTCATTACATCAAATTACTGAGATGTGCTCCCATTTTTTTTTTTTTTTTGTGTGTGTGTGTGAAAATTATGGAATATAAAGTATATGTAAATGCAGCAAAAGGCTGTGAAGAAAGAACAGGGACAGGGGAGGCATTAGGTATTCAGCCAGCGTCGTCGTGAGCCAATTAATCAAGCAGTGGCGAGGAAAGATGCAGAAACGATGAGTTCGCCCTTCATGTTGATGAGGCCGGTCCAGGGCAAATGCTGCTGCACCTGAGCTCGTAGTTAGGCATGCAGAAAGGAATCATGGGAATATCTTCACGCCTTTGTCTTTCTCGTGAAGGATGGAAAATGTCAAGCTGTTGTTTGGCTGCATGTGGGAGACTCGCTGAGAATTCACAGTCTGGCGAAGCAGCTTTAACTCTTTGTGGCCGGGCTCTGCCGGCACATCTGCACCCGGCGCTGCGGGGCTGGGGCGGGGAGGGGGGTCTCCACTCGGGAATTCTGTCCTCTCCCCCTCCTCTCAGCTGTGCCCCGGCCAGGGGGTGCAGGGGAAGCCCCCAGCCCACCTTTTGCTCTCCCAGTGCTGTTCCACCCACCCACCTCTGTCCATCCCAGTCTTCCCGCTGGATCAGCAGCTCAGGACAGCAGCAAAGGCCCTGCCAGTCTTTGCCCTGGACATGCACGGTATTTCCAGCCTTGCCGAAGCCAGAAGCGATGCCAGGTCAGTGCTGCTGCTCTCTGCAGGGGTGCCAGCCCGAGGCCCCGACCTCTCAGTGTCTCAGCCAGGTGTCCTTTCCTTGTTGTGCCTTCGGTTCTCCTGGGATGGCTCCTGGGGCACTGGGAGAGGTGAGGGGAGTGCACAGAGCTCTGGTAGCACTGGGAAAAGGACGCTGTTCCCAGGGATCTGCTGTGGATATCCCTGCACTGAGGGATCACACATCAACTCAGGGAGTGCCCCGGAGTGGGGGATGTCCTGAGAGCAATTCCAGCACACACAGAAGAGCTCTGTGCACCCTGAGCGCTCCCAGTGTGGGGGCTGCTCACACACGGGGCTCCTGGAGCCATTCCCAGCATTTCCTTACCCTGGATCAGGGCTTGGCACCTCGCAAAGGAAGCATCACAGGGATTGAGATGGGAAGACGAGAATTCGTCAGACCTTCATCCACCCTCCTTGCCCAGGCAGAGCATTGTGAGTCTCTGATCCTTCTCCTTGCTCCTCTCTGGACTCCATCCTGGTGGCCCCTGTTCCCAAATCTGGAACAGCCTCAGCTGCTCCTTGGCACTGCTGAGTTGGTGACAGAAACTGCATCCCACCCATCACACATGATGCTTTTCCCTTTTCCCTGCAAACCATTTGCTTTTCCTTTAGCATCGTGATATTGTTGGCCTAATTTCAACTTCTGATCTGGAATAAGTCTGAGATCCTTTCCTCCTGTCACACCAGTAATTCCCCAGTTATGCTGAGCTCCAGGGGCCGTACTCTGCACCTGGATCCAGCAGATAAATTCCCATTCCTCTCAACCAACTCCAGCATTTTCCAAGACCTTTGCCATTCAGATCCTGCTCTCTAATGCATTCAAAGATTGCAAATTTAATAATTATATTTTTCCCATGACACAGATCAGATAGTGAACAGCACTGGATACAGGACAGAGCCATCCAGCAGTTCTCATTTTATCCAACCCTCCCTGACTAGTCTCTGACTGCACTTTTTCAGCTGGTTTTACCCTCACCAAATAGTATTTTCATCTCGACTCTGATTCCTCAGCTTGCTTGTGAGAATGTCATATAAGACGGTGTCAAAAATCTTATTAAAGTCAAGATATGACATTTACTGCTTCTTTTCTATCCAGAAGGCCTATTACCCTGTCGCAGATGAAAATTAGATCGGTTTGCCACGATTTGTTCTTGACAAACCCATGTTGGCTGCTACTCACCCTGTTATCTTCTTGGTGCTTATAAATAGTTTGTTTGATCATTTGTTCCAATATTTTTCTGGGAACTGAAGTTGAACTGACTTAAACTGATGATAATTTCCCAGCCTCTCCTTCCCCTCTGCAGAGCAGGCAGAGCAGAGCAGCTCTCAGTGCCTCCTGTGCCCACCAGGGACCACCAGGAGCCACGCTGGGATTCCCTCCTCCACTTTTCCACGCCCTGGCATTCACTGTTCCAGCTGCCTGATCAGGCCTTGCTTCTTTTGAAGGATGGAAAAGCAGGTTTACAGCCCCTGCCTTCCCTGCACCACCTTTCCATCTCCTTCCCTTCCTGCTCCTCAGCATCAGCTCCTTCCCGTGGTCTCCCCCAGCACAGAGCAGGGAGATGCTCTGTCCTGTGCCCGCGCCTGGCTGGGGGGCAGGGACCCCAGGGCAGGGACCCCTCGGTCCTGCCCACCTTTGTGGGGTGGGTGATCAGCACCGGGGTGTGGATCAGCGCTGCCTTTGGGGAATTTTCCTTGGGATCCTCAACAGCTCCACACTGCTGGGTTCAAATGGGACAGGAGGGGATGGGAGAGCACAGGGTTTGCTGCGAGAGGCTTCTCCATATTATGAGAAGCCTTTCCTTGTTTTTAATTAAATATAAAGACTATCTTACAGTTATAATTACTACCAGGTGGCCAAGGATTACAGGGGCAGCATCAAAGGCTTGTCTGGGAGCAGTAAGGGCCAGGTTTGCTCCATCATAAATCACCAGGAATCTCTGTTCTCTGGAAACTCCTCGTTGCATGAGGTGCCTCCAGTGCTGCTGGGCTCCAGTGCAAAGCTCTGAGCCTTACAAAATCCCTCTCCCTCTTTTGAAGCAAGGGGAGCAGAAGGACAATGTTTGATAGATATTGGTCTGCTGGGATCAAAAGTTCCTCTGAGTAAGTTGGGGGCATCCAGTCCAGAGAAAGCTCACTGACAGTGGCATCCCACTCTGGCTCTGGGCTGCACAGGGTGTTCTCCTCACCAGCCAGGCATAGATGCAGGCAGGAATGCAAAAGCAGCAGCAGGAGTTTGTGGTGCCTTGGGGTGGGTGATCCAGCCTGGCAGGAGGCAGCTGGGTGTCTCCCCCAATCCCAGACTGTGATTTCCCTCTGATTTTAATTTTATTTCCCTTCTCATTTGCTTTGCTGTGCTCAGACCCTGCAGAGCCCATCAGTGCTGCAGAGGGAGCTGACAAATCCCTCCCCCGTGACGGATCGTGCTGCCTCCTCCCCAGCCAAGCCAGATTTGCTTGGCCACCCCAGCAGCTCCTGCCCGTGCCCACTGCCCACCCAGGCAGACCCCGACCCCAGGAGCCAGCCCCTGCCAGCACTCACGGCTGTGCCAGCAGGGGAAGGGGCTGTGTTATTCCCACCCTGGGCTGCCATCCCTGGGGACAGCCAGACAAACACACAACAAGCTCTGACACAAATGGTGTTTATAAAATATTGCTCCTCTGGGACCCTCTTGCCGACAGTCATTGGGACGCTACTGGTTGCAATGAAATGGAACTGCTCTGATGCTCCTCACACGGTGCCAGGCCTGCTCCTGGCAGAGCTGGGCTTCCTGAGAGGAGGCTGAGGCAAAGGGAGCTCTGTTCCCTCCTGTGCCTGGCTGGCACAGGCAGCCTAAGAAACCCTGCGTGGCTCTGCCAGACCTTTCAGCACATACAGAGCAGCCCTGAGCCCCGGCTGCGATGGTGGGATGGAAATGTGAGCTCTGCTCTGGGAGCCAGGGGATTCTGGAGTCGGGATGAGATGCAGTAACACCGTTGTTGGACTTGATCTTAAAGGTCTTTTCCAGCCTTGTGTGATTCCTGCTGCCTGCACATCCCAACTCCACGGGGAGTTCTCACAAAGGATTGTCACCAAACTCTGGCTGGGGGAGCCGCGTCCTGCCTTGCTGCAGACCCAGCCAGTGAACACCCACCTCTGGCACCAAACCCTGGCAGAGGGAAAGCACAGCCACAGCTGTCCAGGGGAACGCCAGGGGAATGGGAGCCCCGTCGCCAGGAGCAGCCTGTGCTCCGATTGCAGCATAATTCATTTCACAATGTATAAGAAAAGTTGAGTTATTGGGACATGTGACATTTATTTAGTTACATATCTCCTGTGGGAGGTTTCCGGGGCCATTAATGTAGTGTATTTGCATGGCTAGTTTACATGCCTTTGCTTGTTATTGCTGTCTATATTCCATGCACCTCACACTCAATTTCAATTCAAAGTTTGGCAGTTGAGGTGTCACGACTAAAAAATGGAATGGCCTCCCTCAGAAATGAAATAATTTTGTTGTTCAGTTCCGAGCGATTTTGTAATTTCATGCTTGTGTATGATAATTTTATGCTGTCCTGCTCCACGTAACTCAGCTCTGCCAAGCCCTGACAGGTGATAAATACAATCTTTTCCACCCGGCATGCGACAGGCCAGGATGAGGAGAAGGGGGGAAAAAAAAAAAGGTGGCGATTTCCCATCTGAGGTCCTGGCGCAGCCGGAGCTGCCGCAGCCCCGGCCCTTCATCATTTCACGCCTGGATTCCGGCACTCGGCCCCTCGGCTGCAGCAGGGGGACCTGGGGGTCAAGGAAAGTGTCCTGGCGATGGAATGCTGCTGGAGAGGAGCCAGGAGCTGTGTGTATGAGGGGGGGAAAGTGATGACTTTGGCGTGTCCCCGCGTGAGGGCTCCGGGACGTGGCTGTGATTTAGAGCCCAGCCTCTCTCTAATGGAGTTCAATAGAACCGTAACCTTTTGGAGAAATTATTTTTACAAATCTGTTAAACATTTGAAAGACAGCAATTTCCAATAAAAGAATATGAGTCCTTAACATTTATCACCGGGCTACAGATTTTATAACTGTTACCTCATATTGTTCTTGTAAAAAATGTTTCTCCTCCTGAGAGCAGATGAGTCAAAAGACTATTAAGGAAATGCCAGAGGTACAAGGGGGATCTAATGGGTGCCAATAAAATGAAAGCAGAAGCAAACCATTTAAATTAAATTCAAGTGGTGATGAGAATCATCATTCCAGCGACAAACCTGGAAAGCTAAACACCACTCGGGAGCTCTGCAGCCTCGCTGAGTCACAGCAAATGCCCTGCCCGGCGCCACTGGGATGGAGCCTGTGGGATCAGCAGTAGGGCCAAGCCCGGATCCATCCCAGAGCCAGGCAGGAACGGGCAGTGGTGTCAAGCCTTGCTCCGTGCTGGTGTCACACAGGGATTGGCAGCGGTGCCAGACCCTGCTCTGTCCAGTGTGGGGATGCAGGCAGGGACGGAGCTGGCGGGTGCTGACTATCCCTGGTCAGCAGGCAGGAGAACCTCTGCCAAGCTGGAGACTTTTGGGGGGAGCTGCTGAACTGCAGGGAAGGAGCAGCGTGAAGGGTTGAAGCTCTCAGAGAGATATTTGGCAAATCCCTGCTGGGAGGGCTGAGGCACCTTTGTGGGAAGAAACCCTTCAGCAGTGGGAAGCACAGTGACATCCCTCCTGGGGTCTTGGCTTGCCCAGGTTGCATTTTCCCTTATCCCTGCGTTCTCAGCGCTGTGTCTCATCCTCACACTCCCATTGTAGGGTCTGTGGGATTTCCTGGGTGTCAGGAGCTGGTGGAGAAAAACACTTCGTGTCCAGCTGCTGACAGCAGGAGGAGGGCGCAGCCGGGCCAGGGCAGTGCAGCCTCTACATCCCTCCATCCCTCCCTGCGTCCCTCCCTCCCTGCATCCCTCCCTCCCTCCCTGCAGCCCTCCCTCCCTGCATCCCTCCATCCCTCCCTGCAGCCCTCCCTCCATGCCTCCTGCCTCCCTGCCTGCCCAGTGGCCAGCAGCCAGCCTGCCCAGGTGTCCGGCCACCTCCCATCTGCCACCCAGCCCACGCCAGGAATCGCTGCTTGTGTCTTCACCTCAGTCATGGAAAATTGCTTCCAGTCCTGAGTCACCAGTGAGGGCAACAACCCTGCCTCTCCTTCTGGAATTAAGGCCATTTAAGGAAAACTCTGGGTTTTTTGTCTTTGTTTTCTCTTTCATCTGCACCGCAGTGGGCTGGGGGTCTGTGGGGAAGGTGCTGCGTGCCCCAAGGGATGGGGAGGCTCTGCCTGCCCCAGCAGGGAGCACCAGGCTGGATTTTGGGGCTGACCCAACTGGCCAGGTGAACAGCCAGCACCTTTCAGTAGCCTTAGCTGAAGCGGAGGGGAAATCCCTCTCCAAACAAGCTTGGGGGCAGCAAAAGATATTAACTTGGTGAATTATTTCATCCCAAAGCTAATGGGGAAATATGTTTTAAAAATTTGGTTATTTTATTTTATGGTTCTTAAAAAGATGCTGTGGGTTTAGTGGGGTGTTGAAAATTATTTTCATTTTCAAAATGCAGATGTATATGCAAAGAGACGAGTCTGTAAACAAAAAGGATTTGGTGAGAATCATGGAATCGGTTAGTTTGGAAAAGACCTCTAAGGTCATGGAGCCCTTTCCGTGTTCACACCCCTTTCCCTCTGGGATTACCAGAGTGGTGACTGGTTTTGCTTTGGCCAGCAGGCTGAGAGCTCTGTGACCAATCCAGAACCAAGTTCTGCGCACAGGATCCATTCTTTGAGTGCGTTTTGGAGTTCCCCATGGGATTTGTGGCAGGGAAAGAGACTGGGTGGGAGCCTGGGTGGTCAAGGCAGGGCTGTCCAGGGCTGCCATCATCCCCTCCACCCCACCAGGTGCCAGCCAGTGCCCAGGAGGGTGACAGGGCTCTGTCCTGCCGTGTCCCTCGGTGTCTGCACTAACGACTCGCGGGAGGGACACGCGCCTGTCACACCCCGCGCTCCCGCCCCAGCCGTGTTGGCTGCAAATGCATTTTTCTGAGGACACACATGAAAGAGATTCTGAATCAACATGACTACAGCTCTGTTAACACGGGTTCCCCTGAACCAGGAGGTCACCTCACATCGCTGTGCTCACAGGACCACAAACAATGTATGCAGCACGAGCCACGCATCAGTGTCTGCGCCACGGGCACCACTCCCTGCCTCCTCGGGAGGAAGCTGGGGGAATTTACGGATTTCTTATTACTCTGAGGGCATTAAAAATAGCTGGGAAGTGCCCAAGATAGAAAGGCTATGAAAGTCTCCCTCATGTCCCTGACAGGAGGTTGCTTGCGGCGCAGCAGTTACAGATCTGTAATGTGCAATTAAGGCTTTCTCGAGGCTTTCTTAATATATTTGTGCAAGCTCAGCCATTCTTGGGTGGCATCAAGAGCCTCCCGGTGAACCCCATGGATGCTCGGTCTTGCTTGTCTGTGTGTCTTTTAACTGGGGGTTTATGTCTGCAATGAAGTCTCGGCTGCTGGGGATGCTCCAAATCTCCTCTGAGGCTGCCCAGCCGAGCCAGCAGCCGTGTGCTGTCGCAGCTGGACATCACACAGGATGGAGGGCACCTCACCAGCACGATTTGGGCTCTGGGTTGGGAAGGACTGAGGAGCAGCAGCTCCAGGTCATTGTGCTGATGGCAGCCCAGGGCACCCCCACTGCCCTGCCCATGCCAGGCAGGTCCCCAAGCAAGGGGAGAGGTTTTGCAGCAGAGTCCTCTCTGCAGGGACACGGGAATCCTTCACACAAGCACAGCCAGCACCGGTGTGTTTGCGTGCTGGAATATTTAGGGGGAAGGAGCTGCCTGCCAAGGATATGCCTGAGCTGGAGAGATCGCGTGTCCAGACCGGACCTGATTGGAATTGATGAGCCTCTGGAAGCCTCCTGGTGCATTTCTCTGGTTCCTAAATAAGGGAACCTCAGAGCAAAGTGCTGCTCCAAGCCATAACTAAGGATCTCCAGACACTCTGCTTCCAGCTCTGCTGAGCGCTGTCATCAAAAATCATCCTGGGCGCTCCTCCTCCTCCTCCTTCCCCAGCCCTCAGCCAGGCTTGGGGAAGCCAGGGGAAATGGAATTCAAAGCACCCAGGGAAGCACGGTGAGGGTCAGCCCAGGGTGCTCCATCACCCCGCTGTCCTCCACATGAGCCTCCTTTGCACCCGACAGCACTGAAAACATTTTTCCCCAAAATTTTCACCCACCTGGAGCCCCGGTGAGTGTGGCAGTGATCATTACCAGTCCCTTGGTGGTACTGGGATCGATCCAATGGGAGCTCAGGATCCACAGTCACCGAGGCCATTTAGCCAGCTGGGAGTGAGCCTTTTCTCCCACAGCATGAGAATTCCAGGCATTTCTTCCAGGGCTGGGGCTGTTGGCCCTGACTGACCACAGGAGGCTGCTCTGGAGTAAGAGGGCATTTGTCACTTGGGAAAGGGTTTGTCAGTCCCTCGTGTGTGTGTGTGTGTGTGTGTGTGTGTGTGTCTTGGAGTGTGTCCCACTGCTCCCAGCTCCCTCCTGATGTCCCAGCCAGGAATGGCTCATGTCAGACCCTTGTGCCCAGCTGAGCGAGGACAGAAGCTCCTTGAGGTCACACTTTGGGGTGTTTCAGCCATGACAGCAAACCCAGACGTGTGGGGGCTCAGCCCCTTCCCTGGGCTTCCCAAATTAACTCCATATGTAACGCCGCTCCGAACGGAACAATAAATTAGGGTTGATTTTTTTTTTTTTTTTTGGTTGCATATTTTTACACGTCGCATATTTAATGCCTCTCTGAAAATATAAATAAAACATTTGTAACCATTAGAAATCCTTAGAATCTGGGAAGCGCCTAAGAATTTATTTGTTTGCTGGAGGATCATACATATTGTATTAAAACTATATAAAGGGTTTAATAAAACGGCAAAAATAAAGCAAGAGCGAAGGCTCTCAATCTGCGCTGAGAGGAGGGAAGTGATCTTTCTTTGATGCCTATTAAATGTTCCAGCAGATGAAACCCTATATTCTGCCAGGAAATGAGTTTGCCACGAGCCGATTGGGCGCTGTCGTGTGTGCTCGACTCTACCACTGTCATTCCTCTTCCTCGAGCAGCAATACATTACCCCGCCTCCATTTTTCATTCCTCACTGCCCGAAATGCAAATTTTCTCTCTGTTGTTTATATTAGGTTTTCAAATATATGGAAATCCAGATATCTGGAGGAAAATGTCAGGGCCAGGAATACTCGTGATCTGTCTTTCCCCCAGCCTGACACTTCTCTCCATCGCTTATGCGAGAGCCCGTGCGGAGCGTTTGGGGGCGAGGGCTGGGGGTGCTCAGGGGGTGCAGGGGTTGCTGAGTGCTGGGGGTCACTGTTTGCATGGTTTGGTCACCTCTGCAAAGCTGAACATGTGGCCTGGGGAGCAAAAGGGAGGTGTTGTGCAGAGACAAGGGAAGGGGAGCCGGTGATGGCTGAGCAGGAGCTGGGGAGAGAGGTGAGCGCTGCCTGGGGCCCAGCAGCCAGCTGGGCACTGCCTGTGCTCCAGGGAGCTGCTCAGGATGGATGTTTGGGCAGTGGTCACTGGAAAAGGCTCCCAAGCACCCTGTCCTCACACCCTGAGTCTGCTGGGGTTGGGAGAGGGGCTGGGGGCCCCGGGGCTCAGCAGTGAGCTCCCACGTGGCTGCTGCTGCTGCCACTGGAGAAGGGAGGTGTCAGCAGGCACCAGGTGGGAACAGATCCTGCAGCTTCAGGAGGAGTTTGTGGCCAGATCAGGCTGAGCTGCTGCAGTTCCCCTCAGGTTTCCCAAGACAGAGGTGTACAAATAATCTAAATAGGGGCAGACATGGCCTTGCAGAGCAGAGAGCACTGGGGCTGGAGCTCAGGGGTGTTTGTGAACTGCTCATCTCGCCCCCACTCACCCACTCCACCCCTGCTACACCTTTCCCACGGTGGCCCAGCCCTTAGGGCCTGTGCTGGTTTATACTGGGCAGACCCAGATCTGCTTTGTCCTCAGCCCAGTTTCAAGCTGCAGCCTCTCAAAAGCTCCCCACTTCCCATCTCCCAGTGCTCAGCGTGGCTGGTCCCAGTGGCTCAGCCCGTGCTGGTGGTACTGCTGTGGCTGGGGGTTAGATGGGAGCAATCCCTGCCATCAGGCACCGTGCCATGCTCTGCCAGCCGGCAGGAAGCAGTGGAGGCGTGAGGGGAAGGGACAAACTTCCATGTGGGCACGGACTGTGACTGACACGCCGATAATGAATGCGAGTTGCATCCATTGCTCCTCGATGAGTAAGAGCTATTTTAGGCTCTGGCAGCTTGAGAGGATGATCTGAAGGCAAAAATCACTCTCTCCCACTGCTG
Organism: Coloeus monedula; assembly: GCF_965178545.1. Lineage (NCBI taxonomy): Eukaryota > Metazoa > Chordata > Aves > Passeriformes > Corvidae > Coloeus > Coloeus monedula. Next base: position 5,363,046 of record NC_138798.1, on the reverse strand, counting down.
GAGAGAGCCTGATGTGCCTCAAATGGTGTCACCACAATCCTTCCAGCAGCTCCAAGGAGGCTGCACATGCAAGAAACAGTCACTCGAGTCAGCACAACATTTGTTCCTGGGTTGTTTCTCCATGCAGGGACACGAGGAGCTGAGGGAACAAAGTGTAACAGCAAATCCCCTATTAATAGGGGTTTATGTTCCCATTTCTGAATGAGTGTGTGAGACCTGCCCACGCCAAAGGCTCCTGCACATGGCTGTCATTGCTCCTGGCACGGCGCTCATCCTGCAACCCCACGCAACAAAACCAGCCCCAGACAGTCCTGATTTTGGAATTCGGCAGCCAAGGGGAGGCTCTGGGACTTGTTGGACATCTCTGAGCACAGTCTCTGCCTTCTCTGTCAGCCGAGCTGCAGCACTCAAACATGTTTGCGAAGAGAATCACGAAAGGTTGCAAACACAATCCCACTGAAAGCTGTGTCGGAGTAATTGTACACACACAGAAATCTTTTCATCTGCTCACTCAGCTCTGCATGAACACTCCTCCAGCACCGAGCAGCAAAGAGGTCACACAGTCTTAACACGCACAAAGGCCACAGTCCTTTCACCTGGATGTTTTAAGACCCAGCAGAAAACAGTATTGCTGAAATCACGGGAGGAATTCCAGGATTAAGAAACAAGTGAGAAAACGCCCCCCCCCCCCCCCCTGCTGAGTACGGTTATTTGCCCCATCCCAAACACACACAGAGGAGCAGCTACTGCAGATCCTGCACCCAGAGCACACGGGAGGGATGGCCCTGCCTGTCCCTGCCTGTCCCTGCCACAGGCTGGGGACACTGGGGCTTTGCACAGGGTTTTGCACGGGAATTTGCTGGGGGAATTTTGCACAGGAGCTGGCTCTGCTTGGAACCCCTCTGCCACGCCACCGTGCCTGGAGGTGTTTGGTGACATCAGAGACACCCAGGGAGATGTTCACCTCCCCCTGTACCCAGGGCACAGCACGTGTGGAACCAGCTCACAGTCCTGTGGTTCTGCGACTCAAGAAACCAAATTGCCATGCCCAGGTTTCTCTTCCTAGGGTGTCCATCAGAAAGAACACCTGGCAAAGGGAGATCAGATCCAAGGGAATTTTTTGGGGAGTGGGGCTTGCATCCTCCGTTGCCTCAGCTGGAGATGCTGGCATTTCCCACAGAGCAGAGTTAATATTCTCTGTGCCTGCAGCAGCAGCAACTCCAGCCCTCTCCTCAGCTCCCCCTTCCCAGGCTGAGTGTTTTGGCAGACTTCTTGTTCCAAACCAGTGGACCTTGTAACGCCTTGGAATGCATAATCCAAACCTCCCTGCCTAGCAGAGGCAGGAGTTGGGACAAAGCAGCGTGCACCTTCTATCCTTTAGTTACCAGTTCAAGCTGTGTGGAAGAAAAAGGGGTTTTCCTCTATGTTCTTGTTTTCCTCCTGCCCTGGCCTGCCCCACTGAGTCCCTCGGACCCACAAAGGCCTCGAGGAGCTCCAGGGCTGCATTCCCTGCTGGGAAAGAGCCATCTCTGCACCCAGGAGCATCGAAGAACATCTTCCCCTGCTGTTCCATGGCTTGTGATCCCTGCCGAAAGGCAGCTCCAGCTTTTTGAAGACCTCAGAGCTGCTCCAAGGTCACATGAGAGCGATGAAGAGAACAATCAGGAGTCTGTGAGAGGAGAGCATTTCCACTCTTGTCTGCCAGGACAGGTGAACCCAGGTGAGCTCTTTGCCTGTTCTGCTGCCTGAGCAATAAAATGATCACAGTTTAAAAATTTTTAAAAAATTGGATAAAGGAATCCCTGTGGCCATGGTGAGATCCTGAGCACAGAGAGCAGATCCCTCACAGCTGAACAGCAGAAGCTGTCACACACTGTCACCGAGGGCAGAAAGCACTGCCCACACGCTCAGCCCCAGCAGAGGCAGTTTTAGGCTGATAGCAATTTGCAAGGGGTTTATTTCACCAGAATGAATTAATACAGGAAAATAATTTGCAGATTACAACAATTCCTTCAGCAATGTATGACTCAGAGCCAGGCACACAGCCAGCACCGAGAGTCAAATTATTTGCAGCTCCACGCTCTGGCAAGGTCTGGTTTGAAGCAAGTCCTAATGAGATGCACGACTTCATTCTGGGCCTCGTGAACACGAGAACCTGAACCTCATCCTGATGAACCACTGCCCTTGACAGCCCAAATTTCCAGTGCAATTGGGGCTCACTTCCTGCAGGTGAAGTGTCTCAGTCAGCAGAGCCTGGGCTGTCCCTGCAGGTGCTGCACAGCCCCCAGGCCCTGGGCAAGGACGTGAGGTTTGCCCCTCAATTCATTGCAGCTGCAGGTGATGCATCAGAGTGAAGGCTCTCCACTGATGAACCTTACAAACAGCCCATCCATCATTAGTGAAGGTCAAGCTGCAGATGAATTCCATCATTTTACAATCATGTACTTCCCCCCCTTGCCCTTGGTTGGGTCCCCAGCAGAAGGTGAAGCTCTTGGGGGGTGTTTCCAGCTGCCTGGAGCTCGGTGCTCCCACTGGAACAAGTGGTGGTGGAGCACAAGGTGTTGTGGGTGGCTCTTCATCCCTTCAGAGGCTGATGAAAATAAATCCCAAAGGAATGTGCCAGCTCTACAGGTGGAACCTGAACTCCCTGCTTCTGCAAAGACCCCTTGAAGCAGAGAGCAAGGAAAAACTCTCTTAGTTCACATGAGCCTGTGGTGGGTGAAGATTCCAGGTCTCCTTGTAAGGTCTCCCACATGTAGCTCCTGCTCAATGGCTGTGATGACCAATCCAACCCCCAATGTTCAGCCTGAGCTTGGAGATCCTGAGTAACACCGGTTCCCTTGGCCCAGGAGCAGGAGACCAACTTATTTCAGGGTCTAACTCACAGGTGTCTCTGAACCTGTTGTTTCCCTTTAGCCACCAGCAAGGCCTGAAAAGAGAGGCCCAACTGGATCGTGAAGGTGCTAAAGCTGCAAGAACAGTGGGGCAAGGGAAGGAAACAGCCAGGCACGAACTCAGCTCGGGCTGAGCTGCTGTGGGGAGAATTGAGAGGTGACTCTTTGTGTTTCAGCTACTTCAGCTCCGTCTTAAAGAAGTGAGTGTTTAGCCAAGCTGGTCTGGAAGCCCAGCTTTAGGAAGGAAAGAGTTGTCTTGGGGTTCTTCACCTCCACACCTCAGGCTGGAGTCTCAGCACACCTTGGGCCTGTGCAGGCTGGGAGTAAACCTCCTCCTCCCCTGTGCACAGATGTGTTCCTTTTTTCTGTCACAGGACAAACCAGAAGAGAGGAGCTCCTGCCTGGCTGTGCCTGAGCAAGCCAGGGTGATGGGAGGTGTCATGGGTGCATCATTTAAATTAACGTTACTAAAACAACAACACTATTTTTAATATTTAAAGAGCCCCTTTGAAGAGTAGGAGAATCTGTCACCTTTCCTGGTGGATTTGAATCCTGTGTTCTGAGGGTTTTTCTTCTCTGATTAAAGCAGTTGGCTGCATGAGGAACAGCTACACATGATGTACTGGGAGGGGGTGTGGGACTGAGGCACGTCCTGGGGAGCAGCACCTGCTTGTGGGATGGATTTTCTGGGTTTTCTTTGTGGAGCTCCTTGTGCTACAGGCAGAGGGCAGCTGACCAGGCAGTGCTTCCCTGAGCCCCTGCCCGTGGCTGACCCTGCTGGGATGCTGACAGTGGGTTTGGAGCATCCTGGGCTTGTGGCACCACAAGTGGAGTCACTCCTTGGTTTTGGTTTGCTGGGGAGAAATTTCCTCCCTGCTCTGTCCCCAGTCCACTCTCCAGAGTCTCCCTAGGTGTTCAAACCTGATGGGATTTGAGTCTAACCCTGACCCAAAGCACTCCTTGTGCCCTGGAAAGGGCTTTTTTTGAGCAAAACTCACATGGTTCATCCAAGAGAGGCCCAGCTGGTGCCAAGGGTGGGCAAGGCCCTTCACCTGCCCTGCAGGTGTCACCTCTGCTGTTGTGGGAGCACAAGGCTTGGCCTGCCCACCCTGCTGGGTGCTCCTGCTGAGCTGCACCACCTGCAGTTGTTTCTGCTGAGGTTTGCTCTGCTTTCTTTTGGGCCAGGCCTGCAATTTGTCAGCAGGGTTCCGATTTCTGATCTCCTCCTGGTGCTCTTGTGCTCCTGACAGCCATAAATCTTCTGCAAATACAGCAGGTTCTCCCTTTGTCCCAAAATGAGGTCAGTGGGACATGGAGCAGCACCTGACCCACCTTTCCCTGCAGCCCCTGCACAGGGACCTCCTGCACTGCTGACAGCAGACCAGGGGAGCTCCTGTGACTGAACTCATGTCCGTGTGTCCAGCTGCTGTCCCACCTCCCTGCATTCCCACCCTGATGTGGTTTGCTGAGAACCAGGAGTGGGAGCTGCCTCCTGAGCTCCTGTGGTGACTAAGGACTGGGATCCAGACTCAGCCTCCAACGTGGGCTCCCAGGGCCCTTCCTCTGCTGGAAATGCATCTTCCCAAGTGGAATGCTGGGAAGTGGAGGAGAAGGGCCCATTATCAGCGTGGCCGGAGCAGGGAGCAGAAAATATTATTGGAGGGGGAAAGACTATTAGGATTCTGCAGCTCCGAAAAATACCTAAGTCTGAAATAAGACTAATGAGACCTTTACTGTTGCGGTTGGGGTGCACTAATGACCCTTCGGAGGATACAATTGCCAAAAGCTTTCACTGTAATTACCACGCTAATGGTCGGCAGTGACATCACTTCAGCCCGAGTGCGATGCTTGTTTTGGATGCGTTTCAGGAGCGGGACTTCTCCGCGGCTGGCAGCTGAGGCCCATCGGCCTTATTGCCTGTGCTCTGCTGACCATCCCTCTCAGCTGCCTCCTTGGCAGCTGGCTCCCCTCCAGCCCGGCCCCGGTGTCCAGCATTCCTCTGCTTTTTAAGGTGCTTCTGGGACCGCTAGCTGAGGACGGCAATTTGTCAGCACCGCTGGGCTGGAATCGGCGGATGGGGAAGCTGGGGGAGAGCCACACATCCCCTTTTATTCCTCAGGCATCCTTAAAAGGCTTTTTCTAAACACTGATTTACACTCTCCTGGCATGGCCCGGAGCACACCGGCACCTCGTAACCTTTGGACAATCCCTGCTCCCGGCGCGCATCTCACAGCCGGTGGGGACAGGCTGATCCCGATCTTCCCCGGCGCCTCTGGGCTTACAGGAACATATTAATTAACCTCATTATCCGGGATCATTTCAGCACTCACACAGACAGGGTTTTACTGCTCCGAGGAGGGCTCTGGCTCCCAGGGGCAGCCGGAGCTGGAGGGGCCGAATATTTGCCTCTACAAGGCTCCGGGGTGGGCCATGCCGGGGCTGGGAGGGACTGGAGATGCCCAGAGGTGGGGGCTCATCCCAGCCCCTCCACTGACCCAGCCACCGCTTGGCGCTGCTGGAGGAGGGATCTGAAGGAGAGGCAGCCACAGGAACCGGTCCTCCCTCGGCTCTGCCGGGTGCTTTTCTCCCGGGATGAGGCCGGAGATGCCTGCGGGATGTGCCCAGCTCCCTTTGCTCCTCCGGGCACCAGCTGGGGACGGATTGACAGCGGCTCGTTAAACCTGACAGAGCATCACCTTTAAGGAGTGGGAGAAAGCAGGGCTTTTAATTAAAAAAAAAAAAAAAAAAAAAAAGGCAAGTCATGATTTTTGCCTTTGCTGTTCAGCTCCTCTGGAAAAAGCATTCCTGCTCCGGCATTTAAAAACATCAAATTGATAGTCCTGTCAGCTGTGCCCATGGGCTACTGCTCCCTGCCCAGCCCTCCCACCGGGCTCTGCCTTTGAAGGCGAAGGCACCGCTGTGTGACTGTCCTCAGGGACATTCATTTTCTCTCCTACAGACTCGCTGCTTGTCACCAGCAAATATCCAGCCAGGCTCCCGTCGTCCCGCTGTTCCCAGCAGCATCCCGGTACAGGTACCAGGTACTGAGGCTGGCGGGTGGCTCCCTGCAGCACCTAGGGGTCACAGGGAGACCAGAGCGGTGTGTGCAGGATGCCAAAAGGGTTTTTCATCCCTGACCTGACAGGTATGTGGAGTTTCCTTGTTGTGGGGCTCCTTCTGCCCCCAAAGCAGGTGAAAGGGGATGGGCAGAGCTGTCTCAGGTGAAGGCACCTCTGCCAGCAGCCACAAACCGCTGGTCTCCAGCAGAGAGGAGCTGGGAGAGCAGTAATTAGAAGAGCTGCTGAAGCCCAGCTGCCCAGGGCTGCTCTGTGCCCAGCTCAGTCTGATCCTGCCTGCTTCCAAAGTGCCTCCAACACTGCCAGCAGTGGGAGGAAAGGGGGTCAGCTCTGTATGGGGAGCGGGGGCTGTTCCTCCTGATATCGACCATGAAAACACCCTTTTCACTCTTTCCTAAATTCTTCCCAGATTTGGAACAGGAAAATGTCCACAGGTTTTTTTTTTTCCTAGAAAACCCTATTTTTAAAACTAAAAAAAGAAAACCCCCAATGTTAACTTCCTGTACTGGTTTCCAAGGAAAACCGCACCTTGAAAAAGGCTCTGAGCAGCGTCTCTGAGGGTCTCACCAAAGCAGGAACCCCTGGCTGTGCCTACCTAATCCTCAGCCTGAGGGGAGCTGCACCCACACAGTGACAGCCCAGAGCTGGAGCATCACAGCCCTGCTCTCCTTCAGCCTCCTGACCCCTCTGTGCTCTGGCCCCTGCTCTGGCCCTGGTGTGACCAACCTTGTGGCCTCATTTGCAGCCCCCTATAACGAGGCTCGGTGGTCTCCAGGCTCTGCCAGAGCAGGGCAGCATCGGCACCGACTCAAGGTCTGTTCCTGCTTGAGCGATCAACATCATTTCCATACTATAATTACATTGCCCAATCCTCTCCTGATTTTACTGCTATCTTGTAAGGCGTCCCGGTTGTGAGTAATTTAAAGCTGTATGAGATGTCAGGCTCTGTGAAACAATCACCCCTCAAAGAAATATGGGCTGAGATAATAATTGATAAGTCCCATTAGGCAGCGGGGCCCACGTTTCCCACTTGGCCTCCTCCGCCTCGGCCTTGCTCGTTCCCTCAGTGCCACCTTTGCCGCTCGGCGTTTTTGGGAGCCGTCCCAGCAGCTGAGGGGAGACCCTTGGGGTGGAGGAGCTGGGGGAGAGGGTGATTTCTCACAGCAGAGGTACCCAGAGCGGTTCAGCCACCTCAGTTCCAGGATCCCAATATTTCAGCCTGATTTACAGGTGTGTTTGCACAGAAAGCACATCAGGAGTGTTGGCTGCCGCCTGCATTCGCTCTGAGGGTTTGTCTCGGTGGTTTATCCTCATCAGCAATCAGTGGTTTGTTTTATTTCTGTCCCTAGTTTGCATTTTTTAACACCTTGTCTCCAGATTTTTAATGGTCATACAGTTTAAAAAGTCCCTTTAAATTTCTAAATTTTTGATTAAAGAATAGAACATAAACTTAACTTTGTGTTGTCTGCAGCCAGGAGAGCTCTCACCCATGAGCAATGAATTATGCAGGCATGAGGGAAGGGCTGGCTGGTTTTGATGTGCTATTTCATAATTGCATAAACTGCTGCACTCCCAAATCGGGCAAACATTATTTTACACATTCAGTAGCCTTTAAAAAAGAGTGACAGCTAATTTGTGGTGTTCCATAACAAAAAAAAAAAAACAAAAACAAAACAAAAAAAAACCCAACCAACCAAAAAAACCCCCAAAACAAAACAAAAAACAAACAAAGAACAAAAAAACCCAAACAAACCAAACAAAAACCGAATTACAACAAGAATTTTTAAAAGTTGTCAAAACTCAGGCATTGTCTCCAGCAAAGGTGAGGAGTTTGGAATGGGAAAATCTTTCTGGAATAGAGATTTCTTTTCCCTTTGCATTTAGGAAGAGACACCACAAGTTGAAAGATGTGGTCATGGAAGACTTAATTTGGGGAGGAGTTTTACCTTCAGGCCCTGTGTGGTCAAGTGAGACCCTCAGCTGTGAGACCTGAGGCACAAAACGAGCATTCAATAAACTGGGGGTGACTTTTGGGGTGAAACTGGGAGCTCTTCATGTCGACTTTGACCTGTTTGGAAAAGAAGGTTCTTTCCCAGGAGGGAATTCAGTACTGGAAATCTTTTACCTCTCCCCCAGAGTGAGCTCTCAGAGATGGAAATCTGTATTTCCCAGAATGGAAATCCTGGAGAAACGTTCCAATTCATAAACACTGAAACAACCTTATTAGAATGACACGATCTGACAGCTGTTAAAGCATTCTAATAAAGCAGAGGAAATAAAGAAATATCCTGCGATTCATTACTATCTTTGAAATGTTTAAGAGAGTGAAGAAAGTCAAAATGGATCGGTTTTGATCTTGGATTATTTCATCGAAAAGCTCATCAAGCTGAGGCAGTCCCGGGGGGGTGTTTTGATGTGGATGTAAAAGAGCTTTTGCAGGAAACATCTGGCATTGGAGGGATTCAATGGTATCTCTCAAGAACCCCCGAGGTCCTGTTGGCCAATGGGGTCCAGCCACCAGCCCTGGAGCTGGTGGAATTCCACAGAATTACAGAATATTTGAGGTTGGAAAAGACCTTTAAGTCCAACTGTAAATCCTAATTTGTTTATCCTAATGGAATTTCAATTAGAAATTCCCCCCAAAGTCCATCTCCTCAGCCCCAATGATGCCAACAACTTCTCTGGAGATGTCTTGAAATCCTGCATTTATAAATGATGTGAAATTCCCCCAGCAAAGCCAGCAGGTACAAACAGGGGCCGTCCCTGCGCTGGTGAAGCTCCACTCGGGAACTGCAGCGGCAAAATAAAAATGCAAATGTTTATCTCCACTTCTCTTTCAGGCTCGAGTGCTGGTGAAAGCAGCTTTACAAATTCTGAATCCATTGCATCCCTGGAGAAATCCCAGTGCTGTTTTGTAAGCAAAAGTAAAAGTCTTTGCCACGCAGCTGCTGTGGAAGTTTTGACAAGAAAGCGACTGCTTTTCAAACACCTGGGTGGCGTGCATCGATCGGGAATCATTCCCTGTTTGCTGAGGACAGGCTCTGGCAGCATTCCCTGCTGGAATAACAGGTGGCATCTGGCATTAAACTCCCCCCTCTCCCTGTGAAAGCTCGGGCTGCCGGTGCCACTCCTGCCAGGTCACCTGTGGGATGGGATGTGCAGTGGCCATGGGGCAACCAGCCCCAGAGCCAGAGGCCCAGCCAGAGAAAATGGCCATCTCTCTGGGCTGAATAACAATAATCATAATCATATATCTGTAATATATTATTATATCTATCTGTATATTATTATTATATTATTGTATTAAATAAAATTATTCTAACTTGCTCCTTTGGTTTCTGTTTAAGCCCTCGCTGTCATTGAGCTCCTTGCTCTGGAAGAACTGAAACTGGAGAGACCAAAAGAGGCCGTAGTTTGATATTTCAGACACTAAAATTTGGTGATTTGGGAGCAGTGTGCCCTGAGCTGAGGGATGGAAGTGGGACTGTGGAGCCAAGGTTGAGCCCAGGGCTGGGTCTGGCACTCCAATGCTAAGAGAGCTTTGCTGGGAGAGCAGCTCTTACGTGGCTTTGTGTGTTCCAGGCGTGCTGCCTTCACTTACAAATCATCTCTCCTACCCCTTTCTCCCTCTACCTCGCGTTGTAAATTTGCTGCTATTAATTAATTTATAATTAAGTTCTGTTCAGCAGCCGCTTGCTCCACGAGAGATGATTTCAGATAATCTCTGTTTGTCAAAATATGTCTGTCTGTGCTCAAAGCCACGAGGAAAACACCAGGAGCTCCAGGGGGTGAGATGGGGAACAGAGACAGAGGAGCAGCTCAGCTGAGGAGGGACAGAGAGGGATGGCAAAGCTCTGGATTTGGCAGTGCCCGACATCCTCCTCCTCCTCCCCTGACTGCTCCTGATGGACAGAGCATGGGGCTGCCATGGCCTCCAAAGCCTGGTGTAGATGGAGCTTGAGCACAGCTGAATTAAACACTAACTAATCCCTGCAGGAAGTGTGGAAAGTCATATTTAATCCGTGCCAGCCCATAACCCGTTTGTGGTCTAATTGCTGCCCACTAAACAAGCAATAGATATCCAATTATGGGAGCGTGTTCCCATTGTTCCATATCCTGCCGTAGCTCAGAGGCTCAGGGAAGCATTTAACTGCTAATAAACAAGGCACAGGGTTTAATTTGAAAGGTTATTGCAATTTCATATCAGTGAATGGTGAGGAGCATTTGCAGGGGGAGTTGCAGGAGCCCTTATCGTGTGTGTGGCAGCCTGGGGCAGGCGAGGCCAGTCCTGGCTGGGTCGCTGCAATGCCGAATGGAAGGAGTATGGGAGCTGAAAAAGAGACCCAGGAAGTCAGGAAAAACCCCCGGCTGTTAATGTGGACAGCTCGTGGAAAACTTCTGTGCAACAAGTGGGAACTGAGGAGAAAGCTACAGGTCAGGGACTGCAGGGAATGCAGGAGAAAGCTGGAAATATCCCAACACCCCAGAGCTGAACCTGGCCCGGCACGGTGTGTGCTGTCCTGATCCCCCTGGAGAACAGGCAGAGCAGAACTGCGGGATCGGGGATGGGCAGGGATGAGGGGCTGGAAGAACATCTCCTTAAGGAGATCCTGGCTGGGCTGAGGCAGTGCAGGACAGCACCGCTGAGATGGGGAATGGCTGCAGAGCCAAAAATGAAAGGGCAGTTCTAGGAGAGGTGGAGAACAAAGAGGTTTTCCTTCCTTCCTTCCTTCCTTCCTTCCTTCCTTCCTTCCTTCCTTCCTTCCTTCCTTCCTTCCTTCCTTCCTTCCTTCCTTCCTTCCTTCCTTCCTTCCTTCCTTCCTTCCTTCCTTCCTTCCTTCCTTCCTTCCTTCCTTCCGAATTCTTTCCTTCCGAATTCTTTCCTTCCTTCCTTCCTTCCTTCCGAATTCCGAATTCCTTCCTTCCGAATTCCTTCCTTCCGAATTCCTTCCTTCCTTCCGAATTCCTTCCGAATTCCTTCCTTCCGAATTCCTCCCGAATTCCTTCCTTCCTTCCTTCCTTCCTTCCTTCCTTCCTTCCTTCCTTCCTTCCTTCCTTCCTTCCGAATTCCTTCCGAATTCCTTCCGAATTCCTTCCGAATTCCTTCCTTCCTTCCGAATTCCTTCCTTCCGAATTCCTTCCTTCCTTCCGAATTCCTTCCTTCCTTCCTTCCGAATTCCTTCCGAATTCCTTCCTTCCGAATTCCTTCCTCCCTCCCTCCCTCTCCAGGGCACAGGGGAGTGGAGGGACTCTCCCATCCCCATGACACCCCGCAAAGCACCTGGAGAGCAGTGAGATTCCTGCCACCGAGCCGGCGCTGTCTGTTCCAGGGAGCAGCAGGAGCAAGGAAAAACAAACAAGCCTAACGAAGTGCTTTGGCAATTATACAGACAAACAAATCACTTTCCCAAATTGCTTCTTTGGGGAATTACAGCTCCTGGAAATGAAACACAAACAGATTATTAAAAAAGAGCTTCCCGTTGGGAGAGAAGCAGTATTTACCAGAGAAGATGTGCCTAGCTGGACCTCTAATTGCTGTTCATTAGCTCATATTGATTTAATTAGTTGCTGCACTCAGGTCTAAATTGCCTGCTGGCCTCAGCAGGGATTTAGGAGCCAGGGCACATCCCTGACCTGCTGGGCAGCAATGAAGTGAGGTTTCCTCTGCCACAGTGGGGACACGGCAGAGGAGTAGGGTCCCCTCTGCCATGGCAGGGATCCCCTCTGCCACAATGGGGACACAGTGGCGGGGCAGGTGTCCCTTCTGCCACGGCAGGGACACAGCAGGGACATGGCAGGGGATTGGAGTCCCCTCTGCCATGGCAGTGGTGGGCAGGGACAGCAGCACATCCTCGTGGGTTGCTCCTTCCACGGAACCCGTGGCGTCATCGAAGCGCTAATTAACTGAAGCAATTAGAGAGGGTGCCTTCATAACACAGAATTAAAGTGTCTGTGTGAAGGCGTGGTGAGATCCATCACTGGATGGCTGTGGGAGTGGGAGGTGGTGGGAAAGCAGGGGCTCAGTGTGAGGCTGTGGGGTCACGGGCGGTTTTGGGGGCACAGCCCTGTCCTGTGCTCCTGAACACGCTGGAAATGCACAGCCCAGACCCTTCCCAAACCAGAACCTGAGGACTGTTAATTTCCCTGATTAGCGACCTTTGGGGAGTGGCTGTTTGGCAGATCCCTGCTTTCTAATTGCAGGCGATTAATGGGAAGCTGTAGTTCTGCTCAGAAATATCTGTAATTGCCTCTTCAAGGAAAACCTGGCCGGGCAGGACGCTGGGACTTGCAGCCTCACCCAGCACTGAGTTCAGGACTGGTGCTCCTGCAGAACACATTCCCTGGATGGAGGTGCAGCAGCAGGCACAAGCTGGAATCCGAGGAATCCCACCATAAGCTCTTTCCCACACACAGAGGCAGTGCTGCTTTATCCCAGCCATCAGTCCTGCAAGTTCTATTCCTACAGCAAGAGCCAGGGATGCACAGAACCGTGGGAGCTGAAGGAAGAAGCCCAAGGGCAGAGGGGGAGGATGCACTGTAAGCCATTCTCTCACCCTGCAGTGGGATTGAAGAGAGAATTGGATCAGAGGACCTGGAGGTGCAGCCGCTGTTAAAAATGATCCTTTGTGCATCAAATCAGTATTCCAGGGGCTGCTCCACATTCAATACATCAAAGGTTGAAGGATCATACAACCCTATTAGCTCCAAACTTTAATTTCCCTTCGGGGCTGGTGTGTTACAATGCAACTACAGCAGCAATTACAACTTTTCCTTCACTGACAACTTGTTTAGATCAATAATGTCCTCAGCATCTTGAATCGAGATGGGCTCCATCGGCTGGACAAGGAAAACAGCCAGAGGCCACGGTTCTCCCCCGTGACTCCATGGCCAGGACTGCTCCTGTGCCCAGATTCCTGTGCCATGGCAGGCTCAGGCACCTGCAGGATTTTGCAAGGTTTGCCCCTCTCCCCCTCTCCTCACCCAGCTGAAGATCCTCAGGCTTTCTGCTTTCTCTCCATGAGCTCCATCCCTTACTGGCGTCACAACCTTCCAGCTGCCCCTCTGGAGCTGGGGGTGGGGTCCAGGATTCCACAGAGCAATCTGTGATGCCACAGTAGGGTACCGTGTCCCTCACGGCACTGCCACGCTCAGGGCATTGTCACAAACCTCATGGAGACATGGCTCAGTGCTGGGCACACACAGCCCCTGACCAAGGCCCTGCCTCCCCCCACAGCTCTGGGATGAGTTTTGGTTTCACCCCTCTCACTCCCAACATTTCCAAGCCGTCCTCAGAGAAGGGAGGGGAATTTGAAACCCTCCTCCCTGTACTTTGACACAACCATGACACCCTCAGAGACACCCACCAGGGCAAGGAGCAGAGATTTGGTTCTGATCAACACCTGTAACACCAAACCTCCTGCCAGAGTGCTCTCACTGGGACATTGCACCGATGTGCCAGCCAAGGATTGCAGTTCCTGGTCCTTGGAATATTGCCTGAGCTGCTGTTCCCCCACGCTGTGGCACAGAGCCAGGGAGCACAGAGGAGGAGTAATAAATCTCCCCACTGAACTAGAGCTGACTTGGGAATTGGAAAGGAGAAAATCCCAACAGGAGTGAGTGTGGTCTCGGGCTCTGAGACAGATGGGCTGACGGAGTCATAAAGAAAGGGGTGTTGAGCTCGTGGGCGGATTGGGAGGCTGTAATTGTGACCCTTCAGCGAGGGAGAGCACAGCATCTTCCAGCCATCCCCCCCGATCCCTGGGAAGGCTGGACACCTCTCTCTGAGCAGGTGAGGATGGTGATTTAACACGGGTGTGTAGGACTTTTTAATGCAGCGGGTGAACTGAAACCATTGGAAATGCTGGCACAAACTGGGGCTGGCATACCAGTGAGGGCAAGGATTGCTCTGGGCTCTGGGTGGGAGCTGGCAGGCTGCACATCAAGTTTATAAGCCAGCAGAGAATGAACCATTTTCCCAAGCATTAGAGGCTGGGGAGACAGCCTTGAAAGCCCCAGAGTGTGATGGATTGGCTCCGTGTCCCTCGCCCTGGTGCAGGCTATTCCTCCCAGCAGATGTGCCAGAGTGAAGCTCGGGGATACCTCATCAAAACACAGGTGGAAGTTTCACATCTCACAGGCAAACGTTACAGACCTCCCTTCACTGAAGCAAACAGCCTTGTTTGGGAAAAAAAGGGATTTAACCTTAAAACAGTTGGCTGGGCTGAAAATCGCAGGCCCCTGAGCTTGCAGAGGGGCAGAGACAGCTGTGCTCGTGGGCATATACCTGTGCACATCTGGATATATACTTGCACACATCTGGACAAGCCTAATACATGATAAAATGAGTCACACCACTGGCTTTTTCACAGGGAAATTGATACCTGCAGGTTCAGAGGATAACTTTTAGCCAATTTCATCGTTCTCCCTGAGGTGGAGCAGACGAAAGGCTGTGGGAGAGGTGTTTAGGGGCAGCAGCTGGTCTCCTGCAAGCTGCATGGGTGGGGGATTCCAGGTTTGGACTCTCCAAAGGCAGAGGCTCTCACTGGGCTTTGGAAGGCTCCTCACAGCCCAGCTCAGAGCGTGGCTGTGTGAGGACAAGCCAGGGCCCTTCTCTGAGCAGCAGAGGCATTAAATGACTCAACCAAGGTCAGGGGAGATGTGCACAGGTGGGGGAGAGAGGCTCCCGTGACAACACAGCACTGCCTGTGGCACAAATCCCACATCCCTCACCCACCCTGCTGCCTCCTGCTGCTGCTGCTGCTCCAGTGCCCAGGTCACTGCCATGTGCCAGACCCTGGCATGGAGACAGCTCTGCCCCAGGCAGACCCAGCCCTGCTGACGCTGATCTCTCCGGTGGAAATCACCACCCGAAGGCTCAGCAGCACTTGGTGTTCTCTCAGGAGGTCACGAGGGCTTTGAGGGATGTAAAGTGTTAGTCAGAGAGAGGCTGGTGCTTCCCTAACTGCAGGAATGGTTTGCCAGCACGTACAGAAACGGAGCTGGAGAAGTCAAGGGAGCATCAGTGCAAGCTGGGGGGCGATTTGAACTTTTCCACGGCTGACTCAGCCTCAGAGCTGCTGTGATTTCTCCGAGGGCTGAACACACAGAGGTTTGTGTCCAGAACACCCAGAGAAAGCCAGAGGTCATTCCTTGCTTTGGAAACATTCTTGGGACGGGACAAACAGTGCTCTGATCTGTTCAGATCCGGCAAGGATGGGAGGCTCCCTCCAGCCAGGGCAGCACAGGAAGGTGGACATGGGATGCTCTGAGCCTTGGAGCCTGAACACACCTGGACCTTGGCCAGGGATCTGCCTGCCTCAGAAGTCCAAGGCTGGTGTCCAGCAGCTTTTCCTTTTCCAGACTGCTTGGCACAGCCTTGCAGGGTCACTGGCTGACCCTGAGAGCTCCTCAGTGTGACCTGTCAGAATTTCGTGTGCTGAGATCTTGGGCTGAGAGCAGCGCTGAACTCTGCTCTGCCAATCCTCACCCAATCCCAGAGCAACTCCTGCACCAGCTTTTGGATGCTTCACCCCCTGTTCTGTGTTTTATCGCTCCCCCTGCCTAATTGCAGGCAGCGATGTGCACGGTTTGCTGGGCTTTGGGAGCTTGAGGAGGATTCCCCTGGTTGTGTGTCACCATCCTGACGACACAGGGAGCTGCAGCCCCGGAGCTGTGCCTGCACCAGCAGGGAAACACTGGAGTGATCAGTTTTGTCACTAAAGAAATAAAGTTTTACTCCGGAGAATGACTCAATCTTCCAGCATCTATAAAATCCTGGGAGGTGTTTGTGAGGGGTCGGCTAATCCTCCCTCCACCTGGACCCGTAAATCCAATAAAAGGCTGTTGCATCCAACTGGGTCACTGTGGCCTCATTACAAAAGTCCTCAGGTGCCAGTTCTCATGAATAAGCAATTGTTTTGCGGATAAAACAAATCAACATGTTAAACACCCTTTTACAGCTTAAAAAGTTCCAACCGTTATGCAAATGGATCTGTTAAATGAAGAATATTCCTAGGTAAAATAATTATGCAGAGCAGTTTCCCCTCTGCATAAGGTGCCAAAAATTATCTCAGTGATGCCAATTATCTGCTTGTTAGCACTGACATTATCATAGTCATTACACAGAGCCGGTGCAGTTTATGTAAGATCTACACTGTGTTCTATTGTCATCTTTCCCTCTATTTACAACTCAGTATAATAAATGTCATTTTTCAAATGTTAAGGTATTTGGTATTTAATCTATCATTAAGGCTCTGAATATGTCTAGCCCCTAATAGGAAGGCTGGTTGTAACACAGTGGTACTAAAAATAAAAATAAAAGGGGGGAAAAAAGAGGGAAAAAACCTGCTCAGCTCGGGTGGGGAAGATGTGGGAGTGAAGGAGTTTGAAAGAGGGGACTTTTCCGCAGTGATTGAAGCATGAGGATTCCCAGGATGGGATCCTTCCCAGCCCCAGGTCCACAGCAGGACCACAGAGGAGCTGGGAAATGCTGCCTGTGCCACCAAGGTGTGTCCCCGAGTGTTTTGAGAGAAAGGAATTCCGCCCATCTCCTTGATTCTGTAAGGGCTTTTGAAATGTGCTAAATCCATCCTTTAATTATTCTGAAATTACTGATAACTGCCTCCACAACAGGTTATGAACCATCCTCTCATTATATTATAGCCACAGCATTCCTATGAATCATTAATTAATTATCCTCGGCTCTCCAGCATGAAAAATTGATGTCTAGAGAAAACAAACAGAAAAGGAGAAACTGAACACGGGCACAAACAGGCGAGAGAAAAGGAGTCCGAAGGCTCAGAGAACAGGCAGGGGACTGGGAGGGAGAGGAGGCTGAAGGCAGCGAGCAGAGAGGGAGGGCTGGAAGTGCAGGAGCAGGATTCCCCCAGCTCCTCTGGATCCCTGCAGCAATTACAGTACCTGTTATTAAAAAATAAAAAAAAAATAATTACACTCTAATTACTTTGACACGAGAAATGCAGCAGATTGTTATCAGAGTGAGTTAAACAGCAACTTTAAAGCAATTTCGCTCTGGAAGTCATTTACATGCCAGGAGCACACGGAATCTTGCCTGCAGGGGCTCCAGGATTTGCTCCCGCTTTGCTCCCAGTCCTTGTGGAGGAGTTGGGCCGGTGTCAGCATGATCACCCGTGGGAATTGGCTCCTGCTGACCCCTCGGACTTGCGCCTGCTGGTCATCCCTAGCCCAGTTCCCCTCCTGACGTGCCCTGCCAGCTGTGGCTGCTCGCAGGTGCTGCAGATGTGCTGCGGGTCCCTCCATTTCTCATGTGCCTGTGGGGACAGCAGGGCACCTGAGATCAGGGCCGGCTGCCCGGATCTCCTCCTTCCCTGAAAAGGTCTGGCAGGCTGCAGGGTGCTCCTGGAATTCCAAGGATTGCAGGCACTCGTTGATTAAAGCAGAGAGAAGGAATGGTGTCGGTCACACAGCCCTGTGACTGCCCCACCTCGGGGCAGCAGGGACACACAGGGTCCTCCCAGGGTCCCCCGGCAGCATTTGGGGATGACTTTGCTCTGAAACCCCATGAAACAGGCTCCCCAGGGAAGTGGTGGGGTCACCAGAAGTGACTCGGTGACTTCAGTGACTTCAGTCCCTGAAGATGTTCAAACAACGAGTGAAGTTGGCCCTCCACGATGTTGGCATGGGGGTATTGGAGGTCTTTTCCAACCTTAATGGTTCTGTGACTCCATAAAAATGTACCTGTCCCCCGTCAGAGTGGGACAGGAGCTCTGCCTCAGAGAGAAGCAGCTGCTTTCCCTCTGCAGACGCTTTGGAGCAGTGTGATGGATCCTGTATCTCAGTGGCACCCACGCTGCGGCCACGGGGTGGGTGATGATGACAGTGATGATGATGATGATGATGATGATGCCCCCGTGTCCAGGAGCTCACCCTACCACCGGCACCGGGACACTGCAGCTCCTGGGAGGGGGATCAGCTCGGAGCTCCGCCCGCCCACAGCTGCTTTCCCAGTGGCCTCACAGGGCTCTTGTTTTTATTACTTTTCCTTTGGTCTCTGAGAGAGAAATCACACATCCCTTCAGAAGTGTCCCCTTGTAAAGGAGGGAATGCTCAGAAACGCGCAAACCTCTGAAGTCTAAATGCCTTGAGATTGTTCTGCCATTGCAGCTTTGATACAAAGAAAAGTCTGATGGAAATGTCAAAATATTTGATATTTTACAGCAAAAAGAAAACAGTTCTCCTAATGGAAACTCCGCTTCCCTGTGCCTCGGCGCCACTTGTTTGATCATTGAAGGGCAAGAAAATAAATGTTTCCTTGTAGCTGTGGATTTCAAATTCCAATGTAAAATCCAAGCAAATATACCCTGACCTGGAGAGCCGTGAGGAGGGAGTTTAACTCTGTGTTGGCCATGGTCAACCACGATCCCAATGCTCCCAACACCATCTGTGGCACAGCAGCACTGCCAAGGGCGAGTGGCACGGATGGGCACCTCGGTGCCACTGGTTGGTGGCCCTGGATGGTGGCAGTGCCAGAGAGCACAGTTTTAACACTGGATCCGGACTTAAAGGATGCTTTGGATGCAGAGAGTGGGATCCATCGGATGGACAGATGGACACACAGTCCCTCATGTCCCTGCCAGGCAGGGCTGGGTGGACACACAGCCCTGACAGGAACCTGCTGCTCCTCATGGACCAGGATTTTATTAAACAAACAAACTGGAGCGATTCCTCCAGATTTACGAACACTTCCTCTGCTCTCACTCCCATGGCCTGCTGCAGATTTACAGCTCTACATTAACCTCGTGAGCACTCATAAAGCTGGCTGAGATAATGTTGGCCCGAGGGGTTTTATGGGCAAGTCGTAATTACAAAATGCAGAAGGACTCCGGGAATCTGTTTATTAGTCCTTAATACTTGGTCAACAGCTGCACTGTGCACCTCAGCCCTGCCTTGTGGAGCACCTGCCTGCACGTCTCCTCCTCAGATCAATTGTTCTCCCAGGTTTTCCCTCTCTTCCTTTCCATCTAAAATAATTCGGCTGTTCCAGCAGAATGTGGTGTGTTTTAAACAGTTTACAGCGAGGTCATGTCCTGTGTGTGGGCAGCGCCCGGCAATCGCAGGCAGCAGTGCCTGAGGGTGCTGCCAGTGGATCCTCCCCATCCCGGGGCATCCCCGGGGCATTCCCGAGCACGTCCCAGGGCAGGGGGCCGTGGCCGGGTGGGAACCGCGTTTGCAAGGAGTTCTCAGTTAGGGAACAGGACTTCTCCTGCCCCCTCTCCATGCAGAGCAGGTCACCGGCACATCCCAAAACCGCCTTTGCTGCGACTTCCTAGGATTTGAAACTCAAACAAGGCACATGAATAATGTAACGCGCTCCTTCTTCTCTTCTTGCCTTCAAATCCTCTGAGGGTGAGTGAAGCTCCTTGTCTGCCTCATTAGCGGCTGTTGAGCCATTTGATTTCTGTAACAATGAGTGCTCTCGCCAGGATTTTCATACCCATTTGCGTCATGGAGTCAACACGGAATTTTTTGAATTCGCATAAAAAATTAATGGCGTAATCTGCATCCGTCTCTGTGGCAGGGGAGGCTCCTGTCCCCGCTCCTCCCTACAAATGGATGAGGACCGGGAGAGCGCTGCTGCCCCGAGAGTGGCCATGCAGAGCCCAGTGAAGGGACGAGGACACGGAGCTGCCACCGGGAGCAGCACAGCGTGGGGTCCTGCAGGGTCCTGCGGGATGGGACTGACCACGGCCACGGTGGGATGTGGATGTGGGCCACCGTGGAGCAGGGAAATGGGAGTTTTCAGCCATGCAGGGCACAGGGAGTTGACTTTGGCTATTTGGGTGACCAATTTGACTATTGGTGTATTTGGGTGCTGCAAGTAAAACAATGGCAAGAACAGACAAAGATAAGAAGAGCTGCTTCATTGGGTCCTGCTTTTCCAGGGCTACTGAGGAAATTTAATTAGAATTAATTTAAGGTGTGAATTAGCTAAACTTCATTAAATGTCCTCCTGCAGTGAAAACTTCATTTAGCATTAAAGCGAGCAGAGGCTGAGCTAAACCCGAGTATTTCAATCCTGAGTTAATGTCCACAGAGAACTTTAATGTGGATTAATTAAGCCCTATCCCATTTTCACGGCTGTTTAATTCGGGTTCTTGTGTGAGCACCCCACTCTGGCAGCAGGTGCCAGCCAGGTGTGGCAGGGCAGGGGGTGCCATCAAATATTCTGTGATTGATACACCCATCCCAGAACCCACTGGTCAAGGTACAAATGGGTATTCTCAGGAATACAAATTCCTTTCAGGCCAAACCTTGGCCGTGTTGGTGCTGTCCTCGATGGGAAGGAACATTCCTGCAGAGTCGCTGCCTCTGCTGTGGTCTGAGAGGGATTTGAAACACTCTCGGTGGCTCTCAGAGCATCCGGGCTCCCTGTGCCAGGGCAGGACAGGGATCAGCACTGCCTGATGTGAGAGCAAAGGGATTATCCGTGGGAGATGGATGGGGAGAGGCTGATAACAAACCTGCAATGCAATCAGTGCCTCTGATGGTATCACAGGTGGAGAGGCAGAGGCCGTGCAGCTGCTGGGATGCTGAGAGCGTGCAGTGGTGCAGCTTCTGCAGTCACTTGTCTTTGTCTGCTTAGCTGTTTTTATTTTATTTTATTTTATTTTATTTTATTTTATTTTACTGTTTTGAAATTTTAATTGAATTTATTTTATTCTATTTCTCTCTATTTTAACCGACGATCAGATTGACCTCAGGTCTCATTTCTGTTCTTCACTGTTTGCTGTGAAAGACGAGGAAGGAGTTTTTAATGACACGAACAGGGACTCCTCTCCTGGCTCTGCTCTCTCCAGTTGCCCTCTCCAGACCCCGGCAGCTCCCTCCACGTCTCATTTCCATCCTCACGTGCCATCGACTCCTCCGGTGCTGCCCACACGCTGCTGTCATCCTGCCCATCCCAGGGATCCCGATCATCCCCTCAGGGCACGGTGGAAAATTAAATGTCCGGTACTTTCCCTCAGCTCCCAAGCCCTGAGCTGGACACCCAGCCCCACCCCAGGTCAATCCACGCAGCTCTGCTGCTTCCCAGGGGAGCGAGGCTGTGCTTCACCCCTGGCCTCGTTCTCCAGTGTGTCCCAGTGTGTCCCAGTGGGACGGTTTAGGCTTGTACTGGCACAGCACTGGGGCAGGCAGAGGCTGGGCTGAGCTCCGGTGCTCGCAGCCCAGTTCGGCTGGGATTTTGGGAAGCACTTTATGGGATCCTTATGGTTGCAAACAGAGAATTGCACTTGCAGCAAAGTCACTCTGACATTAACACTGGCACAAAAACCAAGGGTACCTGCATGGGACTGACTGGGAACATCTTGTGCCAGCCCAGCACATTGAAAGATGCCCGGGGTAACTCGGGAAAATCCAACCCTTCTGAGCAGGATCCACAGCTCCATGGGGGAGATGGGAGTTATGGAAAGACCAGAGTGGAATGGGCAGGGCTGGAGGAGGCAGCGACCTGGCAGTGCCCAGCCATGGCTCTGTGCTTTGCAGAAAGGTGACAGCAGGTGACAGGTGACACAGAGCAAACCCCTGCTTGGCAAACCTCTCACAGCAACCCCACAAGGCAAAGCCCATGTGGCAAAACCCCCCTGCCCTCCCTGGACACTGCCAGCCCTGCTCCCCCTCCGGGCATGGCTGGGCCTGGCAGATTACCCATGGCAGAGCCCTTGGTGGGATGCCAGAAGCACAAACCCATCTGCAGGTTCTGTTCCACCTGTAAACAGAATAACTTATCAAATCCTATAAACCACGACTGAATTTCCCACAACAAAGATGCCTTTGGTCTGGCACAGCTGGGTGATTGGTGCCGTTTCATTTCCACTGCAGAACGCTTTTGATGGTGTCTCAGAGCCTGTCACTGGGGGTCACTGGGGATCAGTCCTGTTTTCTGTATGTTTTACCAACCCATATTTCCCATTTATGACACATAAAGCTTTGGATATCACCAGAGGAAATACTATAGTAAACCTCTAATAAATTATTACAGGCATAAGCAAACTCCAGTAATTTATGGAGGGTTTTGACTTTAATAATGTTTTGTCTTAGATTTGGCCCTAATTATAAATCATTTGTAAGGACAGTTTAAAATATAAGCAAATCTTATATGGCATTCTTATTATCTACTTAATATCTCAGCCCCAAAGATTTACTGGATTGCATTCTGGGAATTAAGCAAACTAGGAAACTAAGTAAGAAAGAAACACAGGAAAATTATAGTTTTGTCATAAAACTTTGATTGATCAATGATTATTGTAAAACTCTGGTAACTATGCAGATGCCAACATAAATCTGTAACAGAACAGGATTTATTAGGGAAAATACTATATTTCCCACTATTTTGACTATAGTGTTAATATGGGCCTGGCAGATTTACTGTGGTTTTAGCTTAATTAACTCTATTTGACTGTATATACCCTTATAATGCATGTATCCCAAGGTGCAGCTGCTGCAGATCCAGTTTTTCCCTTCAGCTGTAGTTTAAGGAATATTTAAGCCTTGTCAGTGCTCTCAGGCTCAGTCAGGCTCAGCAGGACTGGGCACATCCTTGTGTTTATCCTCTCTGAGAATCGCTCTGATGGGCAGGTGCACCGTGTTCCCTGGGAATACCTTTCTCCTTGCAGTTTGCTGTAGGTGCCCGTTCCTGCCACTCCAGGTAACCAAAGCTGCCAAAACCTGTGAAAAAAATAATCCACGCATCCACCAATTCCGGCTGTGTCTTCAGTAGGGATCTGTATCCATCGCTGGCACGGGGTGGAAAAGGACACAAAGCAATGGCAGTGGGGGACTTGCGGGACTGGGTTCCAAAGGGACCCCAAACCGTGAAAAATGTTCCCATCAGCAATGCAGAAACACCCTTTTCCTCAGGATTTTTCCCTTTGCAAGCCCCCAGGCCCCTCCCCGTGCCGGCCCCGGTGCTGTGAAATCGGGGTTTGTTCCGTCCCTGCCGCTTCTCCGGGTGCCGGTGCCTGTTTTGCCTCACCATGAAATTACCAGACTGCCCTTAAATACACTCCTGCAAATGAGGACACCGGAAAAAATGCAATAATTGTGACAGTAACTCACTAGGCCAAGCCTGACATGTCTCTAATTGCCTGCTAAAATTGTCTCTGTCTCCTAAAGTGCAAATTATCACCCGAAATGACAAGAATAATGAATGAGTAACTCTGATGTAATGCAACAATTAGCCCTTAAAGACACTGTCTAATATGCTAATTCTGAACACCCACTCCTTGTTATTAAGTGGCTGATAATTATTTAATTATCTATCTGCCAGGATGATTTACTTGGTTTATTTAGCTGCAGATGCAGGGCAGGAGCTCTCAGGTTTGGGGTCAGGAGGAGGCAGCCCCAGCGCCGGCCGGAGCTCGGGCTCATCCTCCTGCCCGCCTGTCTGCTCTAATCAGCGGTGTCAGCCCAGGCAACAGCAAACAACCGGGCTGTGCCGGTGTGCCGAGAGTCCCTGCTGCTCACAGGTCAGGGAGGTGTCAGCCCAGCTCTTCAGTGAGAAATTGCTATTTCTGCTTTTATTCCGTGCTGTCAGAGCCGTCCTGCCGACGGCTGAGCCTCTGCAGCCGCCCCGTGCGTTGTTTTCTGGCGATTTTGTGATGATCTCTTTGAAGCTGAAGAAGCCTCTTTGCTCTGGAGGTGTCTGCCAGCCCTAAAGAGCCTTTGCTGCTGCAGGGCAGGGAAGCAGGAAGGCGATGGCAGCAGCCAGCATCTTCCTGCAGTTCTCCCGTATCCCAGAGGAAAATCTGGGAGAGAGAGCAGGCTGAGCTGGGAGATGCTGCTCACACCACCCTGGGACCAGCCAGAGGAGCGAGATGGTCTGCAGGTCCCTCCCAACCCAAACCATTTAGGGTTCTGTGGAAATTTACTGACCTGGTCCGAGCAGTCTGACTTGGAGCTCATTAGGGCCCACAGGAATGCTTTAGTGACAGAGGGTTTGGGCTGTGTGACACCTGGGAAAGGAATGGAAGTTAGCGTGGGCTTTGCCTCTGGAGAGGTGGTTCAGCCTTAACTACAGGCAAACAGGGTGAGGAAGGCCAGAGATTTTCCATCAATTCCTCCTTTGTTCAACAAATTCCTCCGAAAAATTCCGATTAAGCACAACCTTTGCAAAAAGAATAACTTCTGTGAGGTGTGAATAAATGCTTTCTTGCCCTGAGCTCTGCCCAGGGGGACCACGCTGTCCGTGAATTAACACTCTCCAGCAGTCAGAGGCTTCTTTAATTAGCAGATATCCCGAATGCTGCCCAGATACATGTCCCACGTCCCTGTTGGTGTATGACTAATGCCCGAGACAAGCCACAGCTTTGTTTATGGCAGCTCTTCTGCCTCCTGGCCTGGCCTTTCTTTGTCCTTTGGCTGTTTAAAGCACAGGGCTTATACCTGAGTGGCCACTCCCTGGCCAGTGACATCCCGGGGACACAAGGCAAGGGAGCAGGTCCCAGATTTTCTCCCGGAGCTGCCACATCCGAGTGTGGCGCAGCGCCGCGCACCCCTGGTGCTTTGGAGCGTGGATTTTTGATGGGCACTGGAAGCGTTTTCCTACGGAACACAAATCCCTCTCTGGCCTCAGCAGAGGAGTGATGGACACGGGGCAGAAGGGGGAGCACTGTGGCCCCCTCCTCCCTGGCAAAGCCCCCTGTGCTCCTGCCCACCTGCAATTAGCACAGCGTTACTGACGATGCTGGATGCTCCACCCCGCTGGAATGAAGAGGAATTCTGGTCCTCCGTGTCTGTGGTGAATTTAGTTGACTTTGGAGATTTTTTAATGCAGTAATAACTCCACACTCCCTCTTCCAGCGCGAAGCCAGGGAGCTGTTCATTATCCGGATTCTGTCTAGAAAGGACTTTTTATCATCAGATTCCCAGGACAGGAGCAGAATTTAATCTTCTGACTGCAGCTGAGCCAACGAGCAAAGCCACCTCAAGGTCACCTGGCCCGAGGGGCGGCTGGGAGGCACTGAGGGGACCCGGCGAGGTGACGAGGAAGGTGCCAGCCCTGGCACGGGAGCCCACCCCGCTGCCATTAACGTAACTCTCGCCCAAAAATGACACGGGGCGGGGGCAAGGCACGAGGTGTGTGCTTGTGCCAGGCTCATAGCGAGGCAAGGCCCAGCTGGGAGGGTCCGGGGAAAGGGAGAAGGGCACAGCCCGCTCCTCCCTCCCTCTCTCCTTCCCTCGCACTGTGGCTGTGGCAGGATCCTGCCAGGGGCCGGGCAGGAGGGCAGATGCCATGTGCAGGTGCCAGCACCATGCAGATGTGCCAGCTGCTGAGTGGGGCTGCCATATGCCATGCAGGGGTGCCATATGCCATGCAGGGGTGCCAGCTGCTGAGCAGGGGTGGCAGACACTGCATCCCCAGCCTTGGCTCTGGTGCCGAGCCGGCGCTGTCGGCAGCAGGGGAGAGGCTCGCAGGGATGAAGGAAGCTCCCAACAAATGCAGGGATTCCCTCCTTTGCAGCGTGAGCCCCAGGAGCCAGCAGCTGCAGCCTCCCCAAAGGGCAATGGGCTGTACATTCCTGCTCTCTGCACACCTGCAGGGGAAAAAGAATCCTAATTCTTAAAATCTCTCCAGTGAGGAGCAGGAGGGAACCTGGGCTCTGCCGCTGCCTTGGCCAATTCTTGATTGTTCCCCACAATAATTTTCCTTTCTCCTTTCAAGAAGACTTCTTTCCTCCTCCCCCTTTTCCTGTGAGCCCCCTGATGCGATGAGTTAAATATCAACTCAAAGTAGTCCAAAAATCCTGACACACCCCAGAGGCCCCACACTCAGCCCAAGCTCTGCTCAAAGCGGTAACAATTAAGACCTGGACAGTTTGTTTTTTTCCTTCTAAACAAAAAATTAATGATGCATGAGGACCTGGGGGGAAATTGCTCATAATTTATGACGGCACTTTTAGGTGAGGGTGGGAAGTTATGTAAAGCGAGGGAAGGGTTGGGAAGGTAAACACTGCGAGCAGCCGCCTGCGTGGCTGCACTGACAATTTCAAATCTACTCCATCCCATTAACCCACCTAAAATAACTGCGATGGTAATAACCCTTCAGACACAAACGCTTGTGCAGACAAAGGTGTTATTAAGTTAAATTACCCTAAAAGTGTCGGATTGACAGAAAGGTTCACTCAGTGGTTTGGCATCCGAGGGCCTCGGTGACGTGAGTAAACAGTCGCTCAGGCTTTGTTCCAGCTCTGCGAGGCTCGGCGTTGGGATTTGGGGCTTCTTCTGCTGGTGTTGAGCACAGTGTCTGCTGGGAGATGTGTCTGTGCCTTTTGGAGAGGGCTGGAGCCCTGGGATGATGCTCTGGGATGTTCCCAGGCAGTCCTGATGGGTTCTAGCAGCTTCTTAAACCCCCAGCCCATATCCTGGGGTAGCACAGCCCCTTGAACACGCAGAATGGATCCTTGGGATCCCTGAGGAGAGGAATGTTGGGGATCCCAGCCTGACTTTCAGATGTGCTTCCTTTGAGAATTCCCTCCATAACCCAGAGGTTGGGACTGCACAAGGGCTGCTTCTCCTGGAGCACTGGCAGTTCCATGGGAGTTACCCCCACGGCCCCACAGCCCTGCAGGCTGACCAGGACCTCGGTGGCTGCATCCAGGGCGAGTCCCTCTGTCCCTCTGCGGGTGCAGGATGATGCTCATCCCTCCAGTGCCTCCCATGCAGCTCCTTTCCCAGCAGCCCTGGCCAAGAAAGTCTGAGCTGCACCCCCCCCCCATTCCCTCAGCTGCATCTGCCTGAGGAGCCTTAATTAAAGTTCTTTCCTTGCTTTTATTATCCAACACGCTCGGCTCGGCTGCGCGGCTCCGCTGAGAGCCCTCGGCTCCGGTGTCGAGCTGACATGGGAGCATATTTTAAGAGAGCAGCCAGAGCATTCCTGTTCCCGAGATGTCCCGTCCTCCCTGATGCAGGTTCTGACTCCTGTTCCACACTCTGCAGCAAGATAAGCCATAATTAATAATTAATACCATTATTTAATCCCTGACATTCCTAGAGCTCGGCTTGTCCTGAGGATCCCCTGGCTCGAGCCGTTCCTGGGGATGGGCAGGGAGGGCAGAGGCTCCTCGGTGTCCTTGGCAGGGGCTCTGAGGACCCAGGATAGGAGTTAAATCAAACAGTTGGGAGTGATGCTCATGTCCCAGGCCCCAGCCACACGGGACAGAAAAGGAAGGGACATTCCAAACCCCTGAAAGCTGTCGGTGTGGAACCACTGGGGCCAAAATTCACGGTGGGGGCTGAAATGGGGTTGACAGAAATGGGTGGGAATGTGGCTTTTTTAAGGGTGTGGAGGGGGTATTCCCATGGGCCTGTGTCATCCAATGAGGGATCCCTGACCCGCTCTGTGACACATCCATCTCCATGCTGGGACAGCCAGCGAAATGTTGGACCCCAGTGGGAACATTTCCAGCCTCAGCTCCCTTCTCCACCACATTTTCCTGGAATAAACAGACCACGCTGTGGTTGCAGCCTGTGGGAAGCTTAGGGAACTTTAAAGCATTTCCACATCCCGGCAGTTTTTTGTTAAGGAGGAGCATTCCCATCCCTTCCCAGAGGCACAGGGAATTCTGCACTCCTCTCCCCTCAGGAGGAACTCCAACAGGTGATCCCACACCTCCCGCTCTCCCTCATTTTTCTCTTTTTTCGGATGTTTTTTCCATCCCGGAGGTACCTTTGAAATCTCCCAACGTCAACAGGAATCAGCTCTGGCTTCTGCCTGGGCTAATAAATTAGAAATGCCACATTCTCCCAAACTGCATTATTACCGTTTATAATTTTGATTGTTCATTTGCATACGAAAATGAGTCCTGTGACATGCGTGAATTTTATTTTATTCTTGGACTAATTATAAACAAGAATGCCACATTATTTACATAACTAATTATTGTTCCTTCTGTTCTCCCATTTTGAAATCACAGGCCCATTCTCTGCCGGTTAACGATGCAAATGAACAATCAGAGAACATTTCCAAACTTTCTGAATTTGTCCTATTTGCATCAAATACAAATTCCTTTGAATGGGAGATAATACGCTTTTCCATTTTAATGGACCTAAATTAGGCTGATCTTAATTTATAGTTAATTTGAATGAATAATTCTTGTCTACCTGAGTGTATTTTTTCAGAGGCCAGTCGTAGATGTTTATTAACACATAAATCTGCTTTTTGCTAGAAACAAAGGAAAATTTTGTCCCAAAAAGTGGCTTTATGCTTTCATTTTGGAGCAGATACTCTCTTTTGCTGCCTACCTGCCCACCTCAGACCTGCTGCTCACCTGGGAGCTCCTTCCTGGAAGGGGGATGGCGTGGCACCAGCCCTGGGCTGCCCGACCTGGCCTTGGACACTTCCAGGAATGTGGCTTCTCTGGGCAACCTGTGCCAGGGCCTGCCCACCCTCACAGGGAAGGATTTCTTCCATATATGTGGCTATTTGTCCCCCCGGGATCTCCTGGGGTGAGAGGGCAGCCCGAGGGCAGTGCCCTGGGACAGCTGGGCCATGGGGCAGCTCCTCAAAACAGCCTCCAAATCAACGTGTTCCTTCAAAAACAACTCCACCAGCACATCCCTCCGGTAGAGGCTGAATCGGCTCCCAAGGAGCCGTTATGTTCCATGTGGTAGAAAATATGAATTTTAACCTGGATCCTAAATACAGCTTTTATGGGACGCGGCGTCACAGCTCACAAAGAGCCGTCACAGTCCAGCGGGTGGATAATGCACAGCTGGAAAAATTGTCTCCGTTCTCACACACTTCCACAAGTGATAAATCTCGCGAAGGCGCCGGCAGCAGCCCCTGCTCCGAGCTGGCAGTGGGGCAGGAGGCCAGGCCTGGTGTCCCCAGCATCCCGTGGGATGGAGATGGTGCTGCTGTGGGGCTCCAGAGGCCTGCACCACAGGGAGGGGGGGAATGGGGATGAAACCTTCCCATGGTGCCAGGACAGCACCAAGGAAAACATCCCAGAGCTTAAAAATCCTGCAGAGGAGTCCCTGAGCTGCACAGTGGCTTTTACTCCGGCATGGACAGGGGTGTATTTATAATTGTATTTATAATTTAGATGTTGGTTTCAATATTAATGCAAACAACAGCAGAAAAACTCCTGTAGGGATGTGGGAAACTGTGCTTAAAAGTTCCTCCTTATTCCAGCAAATGGCCAATTCCACACGAGAACTTTCCACAAAGGCAAACTTTTATTTTATTGAGCTTAATTTTTTTTAATTGCCTCAAGTACAGCATCACATCAGAACAGGCCAGTGGGGAGGAGCCTCTGTGTGAGGGTGGTGGCACAGGATTCCCAGAGAAGCTGTGGCTGCCCCACCCTTGGAAGTGTCCAAGGCCAGGTTGGACAGGGCTTGGAGCAACCTGGGCTAGTGGAAGGTGTCCCTGCCTGTGCCAGGGCATGGGACTGAATGAGTTTTGAAGTCCCTCCCAACCCAAACCAGTCTGAGATTCCATGAACCTGCATCCCTGGGGTGTCCCTGGGACAGGCTCTGCCACAGCTCCCATTCCTGGACTGAGAGGAAAACCAAATGCATCAGGCCAAGTTTTTATTCAGCTTTTCTCCAGCTCTGATCTCCGCACGACAAGGAAAGGGAGCTGTCCTGTCGCTCCTGTTTAATGTAATGGGAACCTGGAATAATTGTTCCTGGATTCTTCAGGCCAGATTCAGCTCCTATTAAAGTCAATAATTAGATTTTGATCACCCATAATTGGAAGTGCTGCCCAGCCAGCTGAGCTGGCTCTGCACACTGTGCACACGGCTGGAGCCCAGGGCCCGCTCTGCTGCGCAGGAACAACCGGCACCGGCAGGAATTCAAACATTCTCTGACTCTTTCATGCAAAATCCAAAACTTTGGGGGGCCTCTCTTCTTCCCGAGGCCATCAGCAGCATCTCCAGCTGCCCAGCAGGGACAGAGCTCTCCCAGACCAGCAGCAGGACACAGGGCTGTGCTGGGCTGCCCAGGGATCAGGTGTAAACGGGGAGAGAAGGGTCTTGCACTCCAGGCATGGTCCCAGGGCTGCCAGCCCCTGCCACGGGGCCAGGGAGCAGCTGGCTGGGTGTCACCTGTGTTGGCACTGCCCTGTGCTGGTCCTTGTCCTCATGCCACAGACCCTGCCCATGGCCCATCCTCCCAGAGAGGAGAGGACTGGAGCTTATTTAGCTGGAAATTTCAATCAAATTAGTGACCTGGAGCTAGCTTTTGGTTTTACTAATGCAATTAAAGAATCTAATTGTATTAATCAAAATCGTATTATATTGCCAATAATTAAATTCCCTTTGACACCATTGTTTACACTTCCATTGCTTATTAGTCTGACATCGTTAGTCACTCATGGAATGGGGAAGGCCTCCTCGATAGCCCTTTGGTGTCGTCGGGCAGGAGCTGCCAGGGACAGGGACAGGGACAGGGACAGGGGGATGAGCAGGAAGAGGGGCAGGATCCCGGGATTTCAGAGCTCCTGTCCTCAGCAGGGTTCTCGGGAAGCAGCGCCCAGAGCACTCAGTGGCCGTGGCCAGTCGCCATCGTGGGGAGCCCAGGGGCTCGGAGTCACCGCTGGAGGTCAGCGGCAAACAGGGATTGAGCCTTTCCCGACAGCTGCTCGTCCTTCCTGGCCTGAAAAGCCTCTTTATCCTTCATACAAAGCCCAAATTCCCTTCCTTCCCCACAGGAGCCAGCAGTGCGTGACTTTCTTCTTCAGCTGCCTTTTGCATTTCCAAGCCCGTCCTCTCCTCTCCCCTCGGACTTTTCTTTGGCCAAACAAAAGCTGCTTCCTCTCTCTCTCCTTTCGCCCCCCCCCGCCTCCATTCCAGGTTATTTCACAGGGCTCTGCCGAATTCCTCTGCACCAAAGCATTTGTAAGTGTAGCTATAAATACAAATGGAGAGGAAACTCTTCTGGATCTCGTGCTAATCAGCAGAGGAATGAGTTGGGAATGTGCAGGCAGCAGGCTGCTTGGGAATGGTTGTGAAAGAATGAAATTCATAACTCCTTGGAGGAAAAAAGGAAGAAAAGCCAACTGAAAAGAGTTTTAGAAAGAGAAAATTCAGACAAAGATCAGGAATAGCCTCCCTGGAAACAAAACCGACAGAAATAGCCAGGTTCTTAAATAAATTACTGTAAACACACAAACAAGATATCTCTAAATACAAGGATCTCCAGGGGCCATCACGGGACGAGTGCCAGCACTCCCAGCACCAGGGCACAGACATTGTCACTGGGAGGGGACCTCGCTTGGGAATTTGGGGAGGGGAGAGGCTTTCCCAGCAGAAGCCAGTGGCTGGGTGAGGGGTGTTTGCTCCATGGTTGCAGCACCGTTAATTCCTAATTGGATCCGCCGTTCCCTCTGATAAGCCCTGCCAAGTTATATCACCACTGCTGGGGTGAATTCAGCTGCTCACGGAGTTGCCATTATTGTAATTATAATTACGGATTTCACGTGCTCCTTCAGAGCCCCCCGTGTGCCCCCGCTCCTCTGCTCTGACCAAGCTCCCCCGGTCTCACCAGTGCTCCCCAGTTTAGGGGTGGGAGGCTCACTGGGGTGTGGACATGATGGGAGGGGGTGACTTGGAGCCCTCTGTCCCATCCTAGGACCTGAGTGCTTGCCCTGCACCAATGGCTCAGGGCAGAGGGAGCTCAGTAAACTCCAAATCATTTCTCCACGGACCCCATCCCTCCTCCCTGTCCTCTGCCACGGACCCCTGAGCATGGAGTGTTGATGTTCCTGGGGGCTCTGTGCCTCCCAGAGCATGGGCACAGCACGCTCCAACCCTGGCCTGCATTCCTCACATCTGCCCAGCCCCAGCCCCGGCTCTGGCTCTGCCTGCCTTGGATCCCACTTGTGATTAGAAATGGCAATTCCAGACTGGGAACTTTTAATAACGGTGTGCAGAGGAATGCCTGCAAAGCTAAATTGCTTAATTTGCATTGTCTTGGAATATTTTTGCATATCATAAAAATCCATGGTTTTGCTCTGCCCTTTTCCCCTTGCTCCCCTCCCTGCTGCTTCCCTGGGAAATGGGAGTGCAGAGCCCCGCGGGTCGGATCCGTCACATGCTGCACGGAGCCAGGAGCTTTCCCTGACCCAGTGCTGGGTTTCTGGAGGGGGTCGTGGACCCCAAAAGCTGCCAGCTCTGTTGCTGGGTGCTTCTGCAGCTCTCCCCCTCCTCATCCCATGGGATCTGTGTCCTGTTGGTTTGGGACAGCAGGAGCCAGATCCTGCTTGGGGGAACGAGGTGTTTTGCTCTCCTGAAGGTCAGCTCTGTTCGCAGAGGGGACACAGGCACTGCCAGGAGAGAGGGAGCAGCCCCCAGCCCTTCACCTGCTCCCTTCCCACACAGGATCCCCATCACCCACCTGCCTTC
Source organism: Coloeus monedula (assembly GCF_965178545.1). Classification (NCBI taxonomy): domain Eukaryota; kingdom Metazoa; phylum Chordata; class Aves; order Passeriformes; family Corvidae; genus Coloeus; species Coloeus monedula. The sequence continues at coordinate 5,330,685 of NC_138798.1, read as the reverse complement.
CCCAGGACCTGACAGTGCTGGAAGTGCACCCAGCAACACCTGGGAGATGTCACCTCCCTCCTGGACCACCAAGGAGAGGGTGGGTGGTGTGGGATGGCTCTAGGACACGTCCTTTCTCTAAGAACAGCTTCAGCTGTTCCAGACTACCCCAAATGTCTGCAGCCTGGCCGTGCATTCTCCCTGCCTGGCCTTCCCGTGCTCCCAGGCTGGAATTACCGGCAGGAAAGGCGGCCAAGCCCGGCTGAGTGTGCACCAGTAATGAGCACAGGGCTGATGGATGCCGCTGCACCGTCCTTCCCCGGAACAGAGGCCACAGGGAAAACAGAGCAAAGTAGGAGGAAAATCGGCTGGAATCTAATTGTGGAGGCGGGGGAGATGCAGAGGGAGAGGCGAGGATTGATAGCTGTCTGCTCTGCTGCACCTTGGAGGAATCATTAACATCTGATTAATTAGTTAAGGAGTGCTTTGCAAGTGTAAAGCTCCACACAAGTGCAAAGGATAAATGGGATGATCTGGAGTGGCTGGAGATGGCACTCGAGGTGATGGAGGCACTTCAGAGGAGAGGGGGAAGAGAAAGGCAGTGACAGCACCGAAAGTGGAACTGGGACTGAGATAAACTTCTCCGGGGGGCTCGGCAGGGACCCGAGTGCTGGTACCAGCCCTGTCCTCCTCCTTCCCCTTCTCCTTCTCCTTCCTTGGATCCTGCCCCCATGGTGCTGCCTGCCAGAATTTGGGACAGAGAGGACAACTAGAAAGCTTTTTCCCAACCCCGTAACCAATATCTCTCCTATTAAATAGTTAATACACTTAGATGTATTTTAATAAACTCTATTTAATGGCCATACATTAATTGTCTGATTAATCCTAATAAATCCTTATTTGAGATGCTTAATTTAGAGTGTGACTGATTGTCCTGTCACGGTTGGATTATAGAATTGTTGTCTGGAATGAGATACTTTGGAAGATACTGGACAAAGGCAGAAATCTGGGAACTTCTCCGCTAATTGAAAATCGCATCAGCACGAGGAACGCTGCCAGCAGCGGGCAGGGAGGAGCATGTCCCAGGGGATGTGGAGGCAGGGATCTCACTTCCTCTGGGTCCCTGTGCCCTTTAGCAGAGGGACCCCTGCCCTGCCTGAGCCCTGACCCCCATCACCCACGTGGGCAGGAGGCAGTGGTGCCACTGTGGGGACACACTGGGCCCGGGGACGGGAGGGGCTGTGGAGGGGTCTGCAAACAGCCCTGAGGGCAGAGTTGCCTCGTGTGACGACCGGCAAAGGCACCAGGCCAGGTGGATTTGATAGTAATTTACTTAAAAGGGGAGGTGACATCGTTTAGGACCCGCTGGCTGCGTTATTGAATTTGCCGGCGGCTCCCCGAGGAGCCAGGGGAGCAGCAAAGGTCACCCCGTGTTTACACTCGGTGACATTTCTATGAAGAGCCGTCAAAGACCAATTTTCTCTCTCACTCGTGGCTGCAGAAATGCCACCTGAGCTGTGCACAGAGACACACCCTGCCCCAGCCTCTGTGGCAGTTCCCTGGGAACCCCTGAGAACCCCTCTGGCTGAGCCTGCCCCCAGCCCTTTCTAGCTTGGGTGGGGCTGGGGGGGCTGCAGCAATGTGAGATCCATGGCTCCAGTGACTATAAATTAATCAATTATCAATATGGACCTTTTCAAGCAAAATCTGAAATGCTGTGTTAAATGCTCAGTCCCTAAATGCTGGGTTGAGGTTCTACTGGCTCCTTTTTAGGAAAAAAACCTCAAAAATTAAAAACTCAAAGCCAACCCCTTCCAAGGAGCATGGAGATCAAATACCCTCGAAGAAGCTCCATGAGAAATTCCCGAATCCTTTTGCTTTCATGGCTGTTTGTCCCCCAGGTCGGTCCTGGTGTTTCACAGCCCTTCCAGGGCCCCAAACCTCACAGCCAGGGCAGCTCCTGCCCCATCCCAGTGGGACCAGCATCCTCCTGGCATGGCATATGCACCACACAATTCCCGAAGCATTTTCCCACCCCAGGGAAGGGGCAGGAAACCAAACACACCCCTCTTCCTTTTTTTCCCCCTACAAATTCCAGATTTCACTTCAGCGCAAGCTCCAACTTTTCAGTTGATCACAGCCCGTGTGAATTTGTAATCACACAATTAGAAGTGAAATCGTAATCATACAATTATCCTCCTGCTAAATTAATGTATTAAAACGTTGAAACAATTGTTCCAGTAATTAAACAGACAGATATTAGAGAAAATGAAGGCATTTTAGTCCTGCTCTCTGGAATGTGCTGACCTTTCCCCTTCCTTAGCTGCTACTCGGGCAGTGTAGCAATGATTGGATAATTGGATGGTTCATGTTCTCCTGAAGTCACCAAAGCAGAAGAAAGACAGAATTGTCCCAAAGTTTCCATGGAGCCATGACTGTGCTAATTAGAAAGTGCTTTCTTTCCCTTCCACCTGTGGTTAAAATTTAGAAACTTTTGTCTGTAACAATTGCCACTGTCACCCCTAACCCTGGTGGTGCTGATGAGTGTGTCCCCTCTTACCTGTGCCATGCAGGGGCATCGACCCACAATGGACACTGGTGTGGCAGTGCCACCACCTGCTGCCTGGCCACCACCACCGGGCACTGTGGCCACCATTCCAAAATCAGTGCAAATCAGGAACTGTAAGGGGAAATGGGAATTCTGAGGGGGCACAAGCAGGTGGAAGGGAAAACAGACTGTGGAAATCTTCTCACGTGCCTCTATAATGTGTGGACACTCTACACCTGTTTATCTATCCTATCTACCCATCCATCTATCCATCTCTCCCCATCTAATATCCATCTGTCTGTCTATCTAGATACCTCTTTCTTACAGAATACTCATTTTCTTACCCCCTTTCCATCTCATTCTACTGTATTTTGTCTGCTCCTACAAAGCTTAGGGAAGGAGTTGTGAGCTCTTCCAGGGATGCTGCCCACCATGCATGTTCCCATCTGCAGGTGCTGCCCACCGTGCTGCCAGTATCCCAATCTCCTTAGCAATTGCCATGGTGAGGAATCTCTGTGGGATCCTTCCCTCACCTGGGAGGATTCCTCCTGCCTCCTGCAGCGTGAGAGCAGCCTGAGCCTCGAAGTTCAAATGCGTTGTGACACAACCTAATGGAGTAAATACAGGTACAGCAGGTGCTTCAGGTGCTCATAAACTGTGCATTGTTGCTTTTTGGATGGCGCTGATGTTATTGCAGATGCCGTGTGAAGTCTGAAATAGGATCGTGGTGACTCCACTGCTCCCCTTCCCAGCTCCTTTCACTGAGGGGAAATGGCTCAGCTGACACCCTGCATCCCCAGCTTTAAAGTGTATTTATTGTCTCTAACGTTTTATATTCATTTGGGGGAGCAATCCAATATCCCTGCCATGAGTGAGAGCAGCCAGCGTGCCGAGGGAAGGCAGGAGAAGCCCCGTGGAGCTGCAGAACTCGGTGATCTGGTGTCAGGGCTGGGCACAGGGCCTGGGTCAGGGTCCCCTCTGCAGTCACCCCCTCGTCCCCAAGGTCCCAGCCTGGCTCTCGGGGCTCCAGGGTCTGCAGTTGGAGGGAACACAGGGTGCCTGTGGCACAGTGGGAAACCCTGAGGGAGCTGATAATGGCATTAGTTGCTAATTAATAGTCCTTTTTTTGCTCTGTGAGGTGCAGGACCCAGCACTCAGCTCTGCTCCGTCCCCAGTAAATTTCACTGACAAGCACAGAAACAGCTTCAAGTACTGACGGAGAAATTGCTGATTTAATGTTAAAATGTTTCAATAAAATAAACCTGCAAGAGCTCCCATTACTTCACAATTGCCCTGCAGATCCTTGTTAACTTTCTATAAATAATCCCGAGGAACTCCCGGCCAACAGCTGGAGTGCCAGGGACACTCCTCAGGGATGAGAGGGACCGCTAAGCTGCACTCACCGAGGCGCTGCTGCCAGCCAAAGCCTCGCCTCTCGGCGGCTTTCAGGGCACGGTGGCACCGCTCTGCAGTCCCTGTGGGTGGGAACCAGCACAGAAAATCCCTCACGCCCTGCCCCCGGCACAGCAAACCCTTCTCCACACACCCCGACCCCGAAGCTCTTCGCCAGCTCCAATCTCCCGAATATGGCTTCTCTCAGGGATGAGGGCATGGGGATGCTTTTGGGGCCCAGCCTTGGGGGTTCTTGTGGCTTAGCCAGAGGGGAGGGATGCCCAGCATCTCTGCAAGCCAAATCAGCCCACGGAGGGACACGAAACGTTTGGGAAGCATCCCGAGGCTGCAGTCAGGACAGGCAGAGCGGTTCCGCGCAGCCTCCTGCTCTCCCCAGTCATTAGCATGTGAATGGCCTCGTTATGTGCTCCCTATTCCTGTTCCCATCCTGGCACCAGAGCCGGGAATGAGAGTTTTGATTACTCATCTGCTCCGCGCAGGCAGCAGCCGGCACAGCTCTGCTGCCATCGTCCTGAGCCGGGGGCTCCCGGGCACGGGGCCCGGCCGGAGGGCACACTGGTTGCCAGCCTGTGCCATGCCGGACCTTCATCCCAGCAGGAATGTGGCCCATCCCGGTTCTCCAGAGGCCCCGATGCCCCGGGGGAGCCGGGGTGGCACCTGCCCCTAGTTACCTGTGCTGGCTGTGGGGCAGGAGCACCGCGGCAAAGGGCACATCCCGGGGATGTCCTGGCACAGCCTCACCGGGCTGGGCTCCGGACACCTGCACAGGTGACGTGTGTGTGTGTGTGTGTGTGTTTGTGTGCTCATGTGAGGGATTTTGGCACGGCTGGGAGGCTGGAGGCAGCCCCTTGCCTCAGACACCGCCCGGCGCTGGGTTTGATGTGACTGAAGCCCACTAAATACACGGTGTCAGGTGTAATTGCACGGTACCAGCAGCGCGCAGGGAGGAAGTGGCGAACACATTGGCATGGTTACGGAACACCCGGGGGAGTCTCAAATACAGGTTTGTTGGTATCGGATCGGAGGGAAGGAAGCCAAGTCTGACTGTTGAGGAAAACAAGTGGATGTGCTGTAGACTCGTTATTCATCTCTGCTCCTGGAGCTCTTGGATCAAATAACAGGCTCCTCTTCCATTGTAACGGAGCCTGCTATCTCCTGGAGCCTTCCCTCTCCCCGGAGCCTCGCCGGGGCTGCGGGAATGGTGGGAGCAGCAAACCGGAGGCGGGAGCAGGGAGATGCCATCCCTGGGCAGAGTGGCCCCGCCTGCCCTGCCTCATCCCGCCTGCTCCACTCCTCAGCTCTCCTCTCGTTCGGGAAAGCAGCCACAGGTGGGTATGGGCCCGTTGTACCAGGCACTGCTAGAATCCTTGGGAGGGATCCAGGCAAAACTAGGGATGGATGCAGCTCCTGGCGGCTCAGGCTGGTCTTTGGTGCTTTTTCCAAGCTCAAGCCATGACTGAGTGATTGGAAGAGCCAGGAGAGGAGCCAGGAGCCGAGCCAGAAGCACCCACCTCACCATGAGCATCCTCCAGTGAGCTCCTGATTCCCCTTTCCTGGGAAGCACCAGCAGGCAGCAGCCCTTTGGAGTCAGGCTCGCTGGAGCTGCTGATTTGGGGCTGGTGCCGGGGACACTGAGGCAGAGGGGATCTGCTTTGCCCATCCATGGAGCCGGCCCCGGCTCCAACAGGTGCCACGGCATTCCTGGCTGCTCACAAAGCTGCCATCTGGCTGGTACGGGGCTCCCATTAAAATGGAGCTGGGGCTCCCTAAGTGAAATATTGATGAAGAAGGCCTGAAGCGAGGAATGGAGTCACCTGACTGTATTTCCTTCCCATTTTTAATAGCCCACCGCTTCGTGCCACGAAGGCTAAAGTGGGTTATTTGGCTCCGGATGATAATGATTCCAACTGGGGAGGGAGCCTGTCATTTGCATCTTGAATAAATAAGTTCTAACAAGAAGAGATCTGTTTAATGGAGAGATTTGGGGAATTCAGCCTGAATCCTTCCTGACTTGAGGTCCTGAGACAATAATTGGGATGAGCAGACTAAAGCCGAGAGCTCTTCATGGGACCAGACAGCGTATGAGGGCTTCAGCAGAAATTGAACCATACAACTCTGTCAGTGCAGCTGGAATGGGAAATGGGATGTTTATAGGCCTGGGAATTGGTGCTCCCTGCACAAATTGTGCATTGTGTATAATTATCTGGCCTGCCTTGGAATGAGGGTGGTGGAAATTAAGAGACATGATCCCACTGAGCAGGGATTGCCCTGCTCAGCACGGCACAGGCTCAGCTCCTCCCCAGTTACCGGGCAAAGGCAGAGCCAGGGGGGTCCTCTTGGGAAGACACCAAATGTGGGGGCTCCACAATGTCCCATGTGTCCCTCTCTGGGGATGGGGACCCTCCTGGGAGCCATTCCAGTGCTTCCAGGAGAGCCTTGTGCCATCACCCGGTGCCATCACCCTGTGCACCCCAGACATGTTGGGGTCCCTGAAAGACGCTGCTGGTGAAGGGCAGGAAACGGGTCCTGTTCCTCCTCCTCCCCTGTGGCCGTGGCCAAGGAGCTGGAGGCAGAGTGGGAGTAAACAGGAGAAACAGCTGGAAATGGAGACCTTTGGTCCTGGGTGAAGGGAAGAGTGGGAGCTCCCATGGGAATGTGGGGACTTGGTGGTGCCGTGACCCGGGGCTGGGCTGTGCTGGGAACGCAGCTGAGGGACTACAGCTCCCACAAGGCTCCCTGGCAGCACAGCCCCTGCAGAACGCTTCCATTTTTGGCTGTAGCATTTTGGCTTTGGAACAAAAACTGTGCTTTTTGATTCAAAGTGAAGCATTTAAAGCACAAACTGCTGCTATTTGCAAATAAAAAGGTAAAAAAGCCTCTGTTAGAAAACAGTGGGTGCAATGATTGTCAGCGGCTCCAAAACAGATCATATTCCTGCTCAAATTGCTGCAGGTTGACGAGGAAGGATGGGGATGTGTGGGATGAGGAGATTAATGAGAACTTAATTTTTAAGGCTGTTTTAAAGCGGGCTGGAGGAGCTGTGGGACCCAGAACCTCCTGGCAGAGCAGGGCTGGTGCTGAGCTGGGCTGGGGGCTGAGCTGGGCTGGGGGCTGAGCAGGGCTGGGTGCTGAGCTGGGCTGGGGGTGCTGAGCTGGGCTGGTGCTGAGCTGGGCTGGGGGCTGAGCTGGGCTGGTGCTGAGCTGGGCTGGGGGCTGAGCTGGGCTGGGGGCTGAGCAGGGCTGGGTGCTGAGCTGGGCTGGTGCTGAGCTGGGCTGGGGGCTGAGCTGGGCTGGTGCTGAGCTGGGCTGGGGGCTGAGCTGGGCTGGGTGCTGAGCTGGGCTGGTGCTGAGCTGGGCTGGGGGCTGAGCTGGGCTGGGGGCTGAGCTGGGCTGGGTGCTGAGCTGGGCTGGTGCTGAGCTGGGCTGGGGGCTGAGCTGGGCTGGGTGCTGAGCTGGGCTGGGTGCTGAGCTGGGCTGGGGGCTGAGCTGGGCTGGTGCTGAGCTGGGCTGGGGGCTGAGCTGGGCTGGGTGCTGATCTGGGCTGGTGCTGAGCTGGGCTGGTGCTGATCAGGACTGGGTGCTGAGCTGGGCTGGGTGCTGAGCTGGGCTGGTGCTGAGCTGGGCTGGGTGCTGAGCTGGGCTGGGTGCTGAGCTGGGCTGGTGCTGATCTGGGCTGGGTGCTGAGCTGGGCTGGTGCTGAGCTGGGCTGGGGGCTGAGCTGGGCTGGTGCTGATCTGGGCTGGGGGCTGAGCTGGGCTGGTGCTGATCTGGGCTGGTGTTGAGCTGGGCTGGTGCTGATCTGGGCTGGTGCTGAGCTGGGTTGGGTGCTGAGCTGGGCTGGGTGCTGAGCTGGGCTGGTGCTGAGCTGGGCTGGGTGCTGAGCTGGGCTGGGTGCTGAGCTGGGCTGGGGGCTGAGCTGGGCTGGTGCTGAGCTGGGCTGGGGGCTGAGCTGGGCTGGTGCTGAGCTGGGCTGGGTGCTGAGCTGGGCTGGGTGCTGAGCTGGGCTGGTGCTGAGCTGGGCTGGGTGCTGAGCAGGACTGGGTGCTGAGCTGGGCTGGGGGTGCTGAGCTGGGCTGGGTGCTGAGCTGGGCTGGGTGCTGAGCTGGGCTGGGTGCTGCCCTGGCTGCTGAGTGCTGCCATTCTCCACAGCCGAGTGCAGCAGTGCAGGAACAGCTCCGGAGATGTTCCGCTCCCCCTGTCAATGTGTACTTGGGGAGTCCTTAATCCACGGGTCGCTGACGTGATAAACAATAATGTCTCTTTTGGAGCTGTTACGACTTATCATGTTAATGGGCACTTAGGGAGCCTTTAATTGGTGATTTGTGCATGCACTGTCACAAAATTTTAAAACACATTTACCGTCATTTCTGGGGTGCTTTAGAAGCACCAGTTCACTACACTGCGAGATGAACAAGCAAACCCACCTCGAGTCCCCTGCCCTGCCTGCTCGCCCGCGGCATCAGGCTCCATCTCAGGAAAGGGCTCTTGTGCCTTTGTAAAACCAAAGGTAGTGGCACCAAGAAGTTCCTCTTGCCAAGCTGCTCTGGCAGGGAGCCTGGCAGGTCCCGGGAGGTCACTCACTGTGATTTGCCTCTCCAGCAGCAAACTGGTCCTGCAAAGGATTCCCTGTGGTGTCAGGAGCACAGGTTAAAAAGTCATAATGCCAAGAGCTCTACAAACATCCATCCCAAAGATCTCATCCCTCAGATTTGGGGTCGAATAGCAAGCTAAAGAAACATTCCTTACTACTGGGAACTGTCTCTGCTCTGCCCACCCCGGGGCAAAGGGCTGAACTGGGGAACAGTTCCTGCTCTTGCACTGGGCTCACTGGTGAGCTGAGCCACCTGTGGCAGCGCAGATGCCAGAACTGCGGGTTCACCCTCAGGAGCAGCTCACCCTCATGGGGACATTCACCCCACAGACACCAGATCCCACTCCAAGGCCCACGGGGGGTGTGTTTGTGGCACCCCCAGCACCTGCCAGGACCGCGGGTGCCGCTCCCAGGGTGGGGAACGCCAGTGCCGGGAGAAGCCGTAATTAACGGCACCTGTCAGGGCTGTCAAGTTCTTCGTCATTAGGAATAAAGCATGTCAATGCCTAATTAAAATTCTGCTGATTTTTGAAGCAGTGCTTCCTAACGAGAGCTCCCGTCTGCAGCGATGGATCCGCTCAGCCCGGTGCCTTCGCTGTCTCCAGGTGAGTTCATGTCTCACTCTTCCCAGCTCTATTTTTCCCCTACCTCTCCTCCCAGCCCGGCTCGTTCCAGGAGCGGATTGAGCCAGAGGACTGTAACTGATGGAGTTTCCATAGCAATGCTCTTCGTCACCGCTGTGCCATTTCCAGCTCTGCCTCCAGCAGTTCATACTCTGCTTTCTGTTGATGCAAGGAGCTGACTGCGAGCAGCCCGGAGAGCTGCTGGCACCCAGAGCCTGGCAGAGCTGGGGTGGGCACTGCCTCACCAGCCACCAACACCCAGGAATACATCCTCGTGCTCTCTAAGCCTGCTGCTCTCTCAACCTGCAAGGAAACATCCAGAACAGAAGAATGGAATCCATCACCTGGGGTTCAGCACTGATCCCGCTGCAGTTCCTGCGAGGAGCTGGCCCTAGGGGTCACCCCTTTGCTCCCATTCCCTCTGGCAGGTGGGGAGGGGGGATCAGGAGCCGCTCCAAGGGGTCCCTTACACGTGTTGCATGCCACACGTGCTCAGCCGAATGAGCTGGAATGAACAGGGGCTTCCAGGGAATGCTGAGTGCTGGATGTTGTCCTGCCAACGTGAGCTCGTTCGACTGAGCATCATTTGGCAGCTCGGGAGGCAAAGAGCCTGATAGAGTCTGAAAAATTCATTGAAACGTTGGGTTCCAGCCAGAGAGAAAACATCGCTGAATGGCAACATAAAAGGAAATTGTCCCATAACATTCTGAGAGCACTTCAGTATTTGTCCTCTTTATTTTAAAGTGTCGAGGATCTTTGGGAAACACTCTGGAATGGGACTTTTATAGATGGTCTAAATTAAACTTCACTTAATATTATAAGCAATAAATCCTCATTGTCAGGTTTTGTTTAGCGGGTATAAAAATGATTGGTGGGAGCTGTAGCTTTTCCTGAGACTGGAAGATCAGTGTTCTCACTGTGCAGTCTGTCCCCAGCTGTCAGACATGTCTCCAGCATGCGAGACGTGTCCCCAGCCCCAGGCACATCCCAGCACCTCCACAGGCACCTGTCCCCTGTGCAGGTTATCTCCACACTCCAATCCTGCAGAAAGATGGGACAGGAGGCTCCCAAACTTCTGGGACAGATGCTTGTTTTCATGTGATTCCAGGAGCTGGAGCTTTGAGGAAACCAAAAGCTTCTTTGAGGGAAGACCCCAGGCAGCCACAGGCTTTGGACACTCCAAGGGTTTTAGAGACAGCAGGTTGGGAGCTGATGTTTGGGATCTGTCACACAGGTGGGTGCTGAGAGTAATGGGGAAATTCCTCAGGCACCACAGCCCAAGGACACCCTGGGCTCTATTTTCAGCTAGTGGGAGACAAGTAAAACAAATGAGAGCACTGAAATGGGAGATACCTTTCCTTGCTCGAGATTTCTGCCCTCTGTGGTTTGACTGGAGTTCAGGAAACGCATCTGGTCATTTTATAATGTGGGAAATTTTTTTAAACTCTCTCACTATCTCTAGGTTTGGCCACCTGCCCCTTGAGTCCAAAAATCTGAGACCCTTTGCATGGGGATTGAGCTGGTTGCTGTGGCTGTGTCACTGCTGTCCCCAGCTGCTTTTCCATGGAAAGGAATTTCCAGGAATTTCTCCATGGAAGGGGTTGTCAGGCATTGCAAGGGGCTGCCCAGGGAGGTGGTGGAATCACCACCTTTGGAGGTGTCCGAGGAATGACTGGACGTGGCACTCAGTGCTCTGGGCTGGGAGACAAAGCAGGGATTGGGCACAGGTCGAACTCGATGGTCTTGGAAGGCTTTTCCAACTTGAATGATTCCGGGATTCTGGAATTCTGCCTCTGAGCAAGTGCAGTGCTGACACCCCGGCGAGAGGAGGGGGCCTCATTTTTCTGGAGCCTGCCCAGCAGCATCTGCCAGCAGCCTTTAAAATGATAAAACCCAATTTAGTACCGTTTATGACGGAGGAATAAGAGAAATCATGTAACAATTACAGGAGATTTACCCCCTTCTATATATTTGGGCTGAAGATGGCATTTCCAGTGACATCCCAGCTGTGCTGCCGGGCCACGCCACGGCAGAGGGGATGCAATTTCAGGAGAGATCTTTAGGTGCAAATTGATTTTGCCATGAATATTTATGCAGCGTGCGAGGCTGCGCGTGTGCTGCGGAGGGCGGGGGGGAAATGTGGGGCTCGGCGTGGGATGCCGGAGCAGCCGCTCGCCCTCCTTTCGCCTGGAATAATAATTGGAATATTTATAATCTCCCCGCGGCCGCGGTGCTGGCGGGGAGGGGTGTTCCTGGTGCCGGGGCGGTGGCAGGGCCGGCCCTGCGGCTGATTTGGAATGCGCAGAGCATCCCTGCGCCGCGCGGGCCCCGGCAAGAAACCCGGGAAAGACAAGAAAAATGAAGGCAGGCGCAATCTCATTTTCTGAGGGCTGCAAGTCAGCCAGGAAATGGCTATTATTCCATCGACACTGTCGGTATTAAGTTATTTCCTTCACTAAATACGAGAATGTTCATGAATATCTATTGAGTTCCAGGTACTGGCGGCTCCCAGCACTGCGGCTCGCTGATTGTGGCTTTATATTCCTCCGACAACACACCTCAATCTCACATTGAAGTGAAAGACAATAGTATTTTAAATTGGTTAATAAATCTCTAGATTGATGCTCCTGGAAGGCCCAGGAACTTCATCTCTATTACACGAATAAAAGTGATAACATTTTAACCACTGAAGTGCTAGGAATTTGGGAAGCTCCTTCCCGATGCCCTTCAGGGTGGCTGCGTGCCCGCAGAGGGAATGCGAGTCAGGGGCGGCCACCGCGGCGCTGCCTTTGCGGCCAAAGTGCTGGGTTTGGAGCCATGAATCCTGTCCGGGCAGGGCGAGGTGATCACCCTGCCTTGGCTCCCTCTGCCTTCCTCAAGCCTCTCTTGTGGCCCATATAAGGAGTGGAAAATTCCCTTTTAACACCAAAATGGAAGCTCGCCCGTGGCCCTGCTGGGAGCCTTATTTGGCTCTGGGGATTCCTGTGCACCTCGTCCTGACCCGGCAGCCTCCCTGCGCCCTGCCCAGGAGGAAACACGCAGGGATACGCCAGGCTGACCCCAGCCAGCCACACCGTGCAGGTGCCACGCGTGCCACACTGTCTGTGCACAGCTGTCACACACAGTGTCACCGTGGCTGTGACACACACAGTCACAGTGTCACCATGGCTGTGACACACACACACAGTGTCACCATGGCTGTGACACACACACACACACACACACAGTGTCACCATGGCTGTGGCACACACAGTCACAGTGTCACCATGGCTGTGACACACACACACACATACACGGTGTCACCACGGCTGAGACACACACACACACACACACACACACTGTCACCATGGCTGTGACACACACACACTGTCACCATGGTGGTGTCACACACAAACACGGTGTCACCATGACAGTGTCACACGTGCGCACACACACACACACAGTGTCACCATGGCAGTGCCACACACACACACATAATGTCACCATGGTGGTGTCACACACAAACACGGTGTCACCATGGCAGTGCCACACCCACCCACCCACACACACACACACAGTGTCACCATGGTGGCACACACAGAGAGTACCACCATGGTGGTGACACACATGGTGTCACCATGGCAGTGCCATACACACACACACACGGTGTCACCATGGCAGTGCCACACACACACACACGGTGTCACCATGGCAGTGCCATACACACACACACGGTGTCACCATGGCAGTGCCATACACACACACACACGGTGTCACCATGGCAGTGCCACACACACACACACGGTGTCACCATGGCAGTGCCATACACACACACACACGGTGTCACCATGGCAGTGCCACACGCACACACACGCACACACACACACACACACGGTGTCACCATGGTGGTGTCACACACACACACACACGGTGTCACCATGGCAGTGCCATACACACACACACACGGTGTCACCATGGCAGTGCCACACACACACACACGGTGTCACCATGGCAGTGCCATACACACACACACGGTGTCACCATGGCAGTGCCATACACACACACACACGGTGTCACCATGGCAGTGCCATACACACGCACAGTGTCACCATGGCAGTGCCACACGCACACACACGCACACACACACACACACAGTGTCACCATGGCAGTGCCATACACACACACACACACACAGTGTCACCATGGCAGTGCCATACACACACACAGTGTCACCATGGCAGTGCCATACACACACACACACACACAGTGTCACCATGGCAGTGCCACACGCACACACACGGTGTCACCATGGTGGTGTCACACACACACACGGTGTCACCATGGCAGTGCCACACACACCCACACACACACACACACACAGTGTCACCATGGTGGCACACACAGAGAGTACCACCATGGTGGTGACACACATGGTGTCACCATGGCAGTGCCATACACACACACACACACACACACACACACGGTGTCACCATGGCAGTGCCATACACACACACACACACACACACACGGTGTCACCATGGCAGTGCCATACACACGCACAGTGTCACCATGGCAGTGCCACACGCACACACACGCACACACACACACACACAGTGTCACCATGGCAGTGCCACACGCACACACACGCACACACACACACACACAGTGTCACCATGGCAGTGCCATACACACACACACACACACAGTGTCACCATGGCAGTGCCATACACACACACACACACGGTGTCACCATGGCAGTGCCACACACACACACACGGTGTCACCATGGTGGTGTCACACACACACACACGGTGTCACCATGGCAGTGCCACACCCACCCACCCACACACACACACGCACACAGTGTCACCATGGTGGCACACACAGAGAGTACCACCATGGTGGTGACACACATGGTGTCACCATGGCAGTGCCATACACACACACACACGGTGTCACCATGGCAGTGCCACACACACACACACACGGTGTCACCATGGCAGTGCCACACACACACACACACGGTGTCACCATGGCAGTGCCATACACACACACACACGGTGTCACCATGGCAGTGCCACACGCACACACACGCACACACACACACACACACGGTGTCACCATGGTGGTGTCACACACACACACACACGGTGTCACCATGGCAGTGCCATACACACACACACACGGTGTCACCATGGCAGTGCCACACACACACACACGGTGTCACCATGGCAGTGCCACACGCACCCCAGCACACAATCCCGGATGGATGCACCAGCCCCACCGCTGCCCCGGGCCTCCCGTGTCCCCCACCCCGCACCGGCCGGGGCTGAGCTGTGCCGGAGCTGCCGGTGAAATGTCAGTGGGCAATTTTCCGCTCCTCTCCTCCTCCACATCTCCTTTTGTTCGTGTGCTGGGAAGCAGAGCGTGATCCCTGCCTGGGTCCTGGCTGCGGTGGGAGGTGCAGGATGTGGCCCCAGGCTCGTGGTGCTGGGCACGCACTGACCCGTGCCCCATGGTTGCCACACTTGGCACCACCGGTGCCACCACTAAACAGAATTTGGAAGAAAAAGAGTCCTCTTACTTCTATGAATTCTTATAAATTATAGGGAGATGAGAATATTTTAATATCAACCAGAGTGTTTCAAGTACAAAGAGCTGTTCTGAAAATGTATTGAATATTTTTCCACTGATGTTTAGTGTCTGTAAGATTCCTCGGGGAGTTTACAACAAGTGGAATACTTAAGGATATAGTGCCATAGGTTCTTTCAGTATTTTCTTTTCAAGGAAAGTAACCTCTGAATTATCTAGGAAGTACATGAACAACATGAAAGGAAGATTATGCACAGAAAGAAAAAAATATGCAGAGAATTCAATTATGCAAAAAAAGTGATGTGCTTTGCTTAATTCCCCAAACACATCCCACGCAGTAGTCACAGCAGCAGCCCTCAGTGCATGCAGACGAGGTTTCCAGGTCACCCTCCCTGCCTCTTTCTGATCATTCCTTGTTCCCACTGCTCTGTATTGTGGGGTTGACAGGATCAGTGTTCGTTTATGTCCTTCTCCTGTGCTGTGCCGGGGCACCCAGTGGGACCCAGTTCTGGAGAGGCTCCGGGTGGAAAATCCCCCCATTTCTTGAGCTCTGGCTCTGGGGATCCAGGGCAGATGGGTCTCAAGCCCCTGGATAGGAGGGGAGGTTCTGGGGGTTCCCTATCCAGCTTCCCTGTCCTTATTTCCAGCACTGAGGCACTTCCCAAACCTGCCATAGCCAATTTGGAAGGTTTATTTTCCAGCAGACAGTGCAGAGCCGGCTCCCAGCCTCCAGCACATCCCCGTGTGGCGCAGCTGAGGAGCTGCTCTGGCTTTTGGGGACCCTGGTACCGCCGACTGCCCTCCCTGCTCTTGGCACGGCACCGCACTGTGCACCCCTGGGATTACTCTGCGAGGATGGGCAGGCCCTGGCACAGGGTGCCCAGAGAATCTGTGGCTGCCCCATCCCTGGAAGTGTCCAAGGCCAGGTTGGACAGGGCTTGGAGCAACCTGGGCTGGTGGAAGGCGTCCCTGCCCATGGCAGGGGGTGGAATGAGATGAGCTTTAAGCTCCCTTCCAACCCAATCCAGCCTGTGATTCCATGATTCCACGAACTTCTGCCAAAGGAGGGACCCTGCGGAGCCTGGCGGGCCCCCACCTTTCCAGGCAGACTTCTCCTGCCCCTCTGGCACTGCCCACTGGCAACCAGCACCGAGTAATTCCCACTTGGCAGCGCTGAGGCTGCTTTGCTCTGGGTTCATTACTCTGCAGACACTGCCACTCGCAGCCCTGCGGTGGCACAGCCTCTGCTCCTCCAGCGAGATGACCCGGCCGTGCCACACGCTGGGGACCGGGGAGCGTCCCCCGGGCTGCGGGAGGCGGCTGCAGTGCGGTTCTGCCCCGGGGCAGGGCTGCACCCTTTCACTGCTGCCCGGAGCATCCCAAAATTGTGGGTGCATCCCTAAAAAGATGGGCAGGGGGGTGAGTGAAGGGTGAGGGGCCCGGGGGGAACCAAGCCCTCTGCTGAAATTCCCAGCCTCCGCTGCCCGGGCCGGGCTGAGCTGACACAGGGACGTGTTTGTTTGTTTGTTTGTTTGTTTGTTGGCCCATTTGTTGGTACATTTGCATCGAGTCTTGGAAAAAAAGATAAAGTATCTTCTCCAAGTTGAATGACATGAATTATTCCAACCGAACTCACTAATTAAGACCTCATTAGCAGCCCAAATTTGTGATAGATCAGCAGTGGACTTGGCGCAGTGGTTTAATTTAATGATTTCTTGCATTACTTTGTTAATCATCTTTAGTCTGATTTAATTTATGCCAATGTGACTATCCTAATTTCTAATTAAGGCATTGATGGCAGGGACACCACCACCACCCCCCAAGAATTCCAATCACGGATAGTGCAGGAGCAATCCGAGTTCTTATTTCCCAGGGTGGGTGGGTGGGTGCGTGGGGGGCTCCTCCTCGCTCCCAGCCTGGCCCACAGCCCCACGTCAGACACCTCTGGCCCAGCTGGGATTTTCCCCAGTGTTCTGATGGCTGAGTTAGTCCCAGAGTCCTGCAAACCTCGAGATCCTGCTGGAAGGTGCCACCACTCCGGGATCGCTGTTCCGTCGGGAAGCGTCGGCACGGGCTCGGCCTCAGCAAATGCGAGAGTTTGCAGGGGAGAACATCTGCTAATGCAAAACATTTATGCCAGTCGATATAAATTTATTTAGTGCAATAAATGACATAATTGAATTTTTATCTCCTTAATATATTTCCCTAAAATAACGAAGATTTGGAGTGTCCCTGGCCCACAGATGTCTTTCATGGGGACGTATTTCCTGTACTATTACATTTGTATAAATCTGACATTTAAGCAGTTTAATAAATGAGCAGTTGTTTGACTTGTTTCACTTTCAATACATTCTGGTGGATTAATAAAATGTATTTCAAAAGGAAGCTCGATAGAACACGCTATAAAAACTCGTGATTTATTAGTGATACATTCTCTATTAGTTGGGACAGATACTCAAAATGTCATTAAGGTTAAAATAATAATCAATCAAACTAATTAGACCCTATTTTTCATATGCAAATATAATTAAGCATCCATTTCTCAATAACTTTAAAGAGAATTATTGAAGCTGCACAAAGTGTGCTGAGTCCTTACTTGAGCTAATGAAATGGCAGCGCCCTCCCTGCATATGCAAACAAAATTGATTAACTGCTCTGAGCTTGGTTTAATAACCCAGGAGGGGCTGGGGGAGCAGGGCCGAGGGCTGGGGGTGTCACTGCCCTGCCCACCCCCCAAATTCCCGCTTTCTCGGGAGCTGGGCTCAGCTGGGATGCGGGATCATGGCACGGATCCCACAGGTACCACCATCCGCAGCCCCGGCTCACCCATGTTTGCTGATGTTTTTTCACTCTGACTGTTTTTTTTTCCAGGGAAAAAACACCATTTTGTTATGAGAAGGGTTAATAAGAGATGTTTATTTATGAACTCGGCATATTACTGTTGCATAATTTGAATACAGTGCTATGAGCTTTTTTTATTGCCTGCTATAATTTCATTTTTAAAGCTTCCCCTATGCCATACTTTACAAATGATATCGCAAACAAGAAATAAATTCTGTTTTGCAGCTGTGCTAACTATATTTACCCATGGGATACACTATTTTGTCCTTGACATAAATCCCCCGGGATTTCACTCGGAATTACTTTGGCACGCCACATTCCCTGCATCAGGGTATTGTGTACCAAGTCTATCACCGGGCTCTGGCGGAGCCGCCGGATCGCTGCGAAGAGAAAGAGCCACTTGTTTAGCATATTACCATGAAAATCAGTCAACTCGCACATTAACGATTGTCAGGGAAGCCGGGAGAGGGAAATAAGGGAAATAACTGCGGATTAAACCGGCAAGGATCCCCCAGGCAGCAGCAGGGGGGGCGGGGGGTGATGCCCTCCAGCCCAGCACACCCTGAGCATCACCTGCTGCTGTCGTGCCCAGATATCCCCGGGTTCCCCTGGTGTCCCCGTCCCTCTGCAGGGCAGGGGATCGGTCTGACTGCAGGTGAGCCCGGTTTTAGGGTTTCTTCAGGAATTTGCAGCCCCTCGAGGTTTTTCCTGCCACTGCCCCGCTGCAAACAGGCAGGTCCTGCCCGCCGGCCTCAAGGCTCCCTGCCAGCCCTGCTCCCGCACGGCCTGAAGGTGCTCAAGCCACCTCTGGATACGGATCCTGCGGCTAATTGGGGCTTCGTTTTCTGCAGGTGTCAGGCTCCAGGACATCAGGTTTAATGGAATTCAGCTCCCCCCGCTCCGTGGCCCCGGTGGAGGCACCGGAGCTGCCAGGGAAGGGGGTCTGTGGCTGGCACGGGGCGGGAGCGTGGCGGAGCTGACACTGTCAGCAGCTCTCCGGGGACAGGCGTATTTTTGTCGATCATGTAGCATCAGGTTCTCGTGTCACCGCGTTACGGAGCTTGATGGCACTTAATACACCATGACAAGGTGTAACATCAGAAATGGAACACAAAATGAGATCAAACGGCATCCCGGTCCCCAGAGGGCCCGATCAAATCCGAGGGATGGAAATTTGAAGGGGGAAAAAAAAAAAATGCAAACCCTCCCCTCGGTAGAAACCTTTAGAATCCCATCAGCCTGGGCAGCCACAGCCAGGCTGGGCTCCCATGGGGAGGAGGATGTGGGACCTGTGGGGTGAAGGTCTCACCCCATCCCTGCAAGCCACAGGGCCTGAAGACCTCCCAAGAACTGGCCTTGCAGTGGGGAGCAGCTCCAGGCTCCTGCTGGAGTGGGAATACCCTCAGCTCCTGGAGTTGGGAGTCAAACCACAGCTGTGTCCCCTCACAGGGACCAGGAGGGTGACCCTGAGGAGGGGACCCCCCAGAACAAAATCCTGCCCTGCTTTTCTAGGTGTCTGCAGCAAATCCAGTGGGCATTGTCCAGGGAAGGCGTTTCTTGGGAGGGACCCTGATGGCAGGTTCTGACCCCACAAACAGGTTCCTTCAGGGAAGCGGGTTGAGGACAGAACACCTCGGGATTAGATTTTAAAAAAGGACAATTTTTCGCACGCCTCAGCAATTTTGAGCAGAGGAAAGAAGCCATTTTTCAGCAAAGAAGAGCTCTTTTCATTTGGAAAATGTTAACCAGATGTTCCCAAAAAGTACGTCATGGAAAGAGTGACTGAAGTCCCTGGTTGGGACTAACCCCAGCCCCAGGGAGCTGTGGTGCTGCGCTGTGGGGCTGCTCAGGCTGCAAACAAAGGCAGATGAGCTCGGGAAGGCACCAACTCCCAGTGGTCCTGGCCTGGGATGGAGGGTGGGATTGCAAACACCTGAGATTCAGGGCGGGGGGATGATTTTTTCCCTGCAAATGGCCAATGCCACCACATCAGCAAACACCTGCAGAGGAGTGTGGGTGTCCCTCCGCTCCTGAGCCACGTTCCAGCAGAGCCTGTGGTGCTTTGGGAGCGGGGCAGCAGCGCCAGAGCCCGTTAGTGCAAATTCGGAGCAAACCCTGAGCATCCGTGCTCCGATGCTCTGCCCCTCGGATTTTTTTCCTAGTGGCAAAACCTAAATCCAGTCAGGACAAAAGGCTGAGGAAGCATCTAAATGAGAGGCTCATCACTGCACAGGGCCGTGGAGTGGGGAAATGAGGAGTTTTCAGCCTCTGGCTGCACCCAGGGCCATGAGAATCAGCAAATCGTTAATAGGGCTGAACCCCCGCGAGGGAGAAACCTGCCAGAGGAGTCTCTGGTGCTGAGCCCAGCTCCTGTCAGGTCCCTGCTGGTGGCCACCAGGTCCCCTGACCCCTGCCTGCCCCAAGGGACAGCAGCACTGACCCAGAGGGCATGTTGGGGATGAGCTGAGACACAGACTGGGCAGAGGGGCTGCCAGGTTAATACTGCAATTAATAGACTTGGTCAATTTATAGTGAGCTATTTCCCCTTTGGGTGCTCAGTCTATCCTTCTCACCACCCATCCACATTTGCACCGTCTCTCTTCTTGTCCTCAGGGTATCTGGCACAGGTTGCCCAGAGCAGCTGTGGCTGCCCCATCCCTGGAAGTGTCCAAGGCCAGGTTGGACAACTTCTGCTGCTGCTGGGCAGGGTCTACTCCAAACAGCCCCAGGACCCTCCTGGCAGCATTTCTGGGGCCCATTTGCACAAGGTTTAGGAGCAGCAACACCCACCCTGCCCCAGGACAGGAGAGGGCAGTGGGGTGACCCGGGGACCCGCTGGACCCCTCAGCAGATGGTGTGACAGAGCTCCAGTTCCTGTGGGAGAGGGCCCGGGAGATGCCTGGGAGATGGATGCCTGCTGGGGCGGGCTCCCACAGTCATGTGTCTCCATTCCATCACTAATACACACAATTAATAAACTTAATTACACGTAAAATTGCAGCAGCTGAAAAATGAGTGCAATTCCTTCTCCTCCAGCTTCACAGCAAGACTTCAGCGAGGACGAGGGGTGGCAAAGGTGTCTCTGCAGCCCCCTTTGTCTTCAGCAAACCTCTCCCACGGGCCCGTGGCCGGGTCTCCAGCACCAGCGGAGCTGCCTGGGAAGGGACATTTCTTTGTGTCTGTGATGTGCTGCTCCCGCACAAAGTGATCAATTCCTGTGTGCTGGAGGATTAAATGAGTCCATGAGGCAGAACATCGCCCTGTGCAGGCAGCGCTGATCCCTGACACCCCGCACGGATCCCGAGCTTGGGACAGGAGACGGATGTCTGTCCTGGAGAGGGATGGGTGCGCTCAGGGACGTCGGGGCCCTGCAGGGCTCTCCCTCCAGGTGGAGCTCTGGTGGGAAGGCAAGAGAGACACGCGGTTGTGTCGCTGTCACCTCGCACAGGTGCGAGCAGCCGGCGCCAGGATGCCGGCAGGGTCCAGAGCTCTTCATGGACCGGCGTTTCCAGTTCAGCTCGTGCAGAGGAGAAGGGGTTAATGGCTCCCCTCGATGCCGCAGCACCACTGAAGTTCATTACTTTTGCTAATTGCTTTGGAGCCGGTGGTCCAGCAGCTAGTGGGAAATGCATCTCCGTGCAATGGATTCATCGGCTGCTGTGACCGGCTTGCGTCGGGTGTCAGGGAAGGGGCTGCACCCCGCGCTGGCTGCGGGGCACGGACACCAGCACCTGCCACCAAACGGGGTGTCCCCGTGCCTGGCCGCGGCCACAGGGGGCTGGTGCCAACCCCAGAGGCTGCAGGGCCCTGCTGTGGGTCTGGAGCTGCCGTGTGACCACAGCCCGGGGCCACCGCGAGGGGCAAAGGGGCTCGGGAGGCAGAGACACGGCAGGGGCAGCACAGGTGAAGGCTTCCACGCCTCGTGAGAAACTCCTCGAATCTTCAGAGCACGAACGTGGGTGCTGTAGGATAAATTAAACACGCCCTGTTAGTGCCGGTGACACCAGAGAAGCTTCGCTTTCCCAGGTAACGGATGTTGGCCATAAGTACTTTGCAACCATATGGTGATTATGTCTAATAAAGGACATTTTCTGTAATTAAACAGTTTTATTAAGGCATTATTAGCCCTTTAAGTTGAAAAATAGCCGAGCAGAGGTGTAACAGAGGTGCTAGCATCTGTATTGGGTGAGCAGATGGAGGGGAAGCTCCACCCTTGTGCCGCGAGGCGCGGGCGCCGCGGGGCTTGGCTGGCAGCGGTGACATGTGGCACTTTGTGTGTGCCACCGCCGGGCAGCTCCGGGCACGGCGGGTCCTGCTCGGGACCGTGCCGTGCTGGTCCCCCCCTGGCGTGTGAGGACACTGTCAGCTGGCACCCAGCAGGCACCCGGAGCGCAGCCGGGCCACTGCCGCACCACACCGGCAGCTCCCGCTCCCCTTCCCATGCGGATCGCGATCATTCAGCCTGGCCTCCTCTCGGGCACTGCTGTTTCCAGCGCAGGCACATCAGCCTGGGCAGCCTGCGAGGAGGGTCCTGGGCTGCTGCCTCCGCCTGTAAATCAGGATTAATGAGACGGCGGAGGGAGCTCCAAGCCCAGCTCAGCTCCGCTGGCAGCTCGTGCCAGGCTGGAAGCGAGGGCTGCCTCCGTGTCCCGGCTGTGGGCCCTCTGCTGAGGTGACAGGGCTGTCCCACGGGGCACAGCCTGTGCCATCACAGCCCTGGCAGTGCCACACACGGCCGGGAGTGGCTGGCACACACCGCAGCAGGAGAACGGCTGACCCGAGGGTGGGATCCTGCATCAGCCTGGGAGCCAGAGGGCCAGGCTGGAGCATCCTCTTTGGAAAAAGGCTTTGGCTTTGGCAGGTACCATGGCAGAGCTGTGGTCTGGCAGCAAAGGTCGCCCTGCAGCTGCCCCTGCCCCCTCTCTCTGGCACTCATCACCCTGGGAACAGGCCGAGGTGGGGATTAAGCCCTGGGGACAGCTGCCCGTGCCACGCTGCGCCCTCGCTCTGCAGGAGGGGTGGGTGGGTGAGGCTGGAGGGATCCTGCAGCACCAGCGTCACACCCAGTGCAGCTCTGCAGCCGTGAGGAGGTGCAGGGTTTGTGTCAGAAGCCCAGCTCTGGAAAAAAGGAGCCGTGGGCACTGCCAGGGGCTCGTGCCAGCGCTGACCAGAGGGGAGGGAGCCGTGACATTGCCGGGAACGGTTTTTCCTCCATCTGAATTCGTGCGGCCTGTCCTCTAATCATTTGTACGTTATCCATCATCCCCTGCCTCCCGTCCCTGCTGTCGCACAGCTCCAGGCAATCCATCTTACAGTTAAAAAATTGTCTCTCTTACACAGGGGCTTTCAAACAAGACAAATAGAAAGAATAAGATCTGGTATTGAGATGCTGTGTACAGGGTGAGATACATAAAGCGGCGGGTAAGAGATCCCATCTGATTGTCGGGAGCAGATCTACGGCGCTGTCAGAGTGCCACGGTCCCTCCGTGGGGGACAGGCAGGATTCAGACCCCTCTCTGCCACAGTCCCAGGGATCCAAGCAGGATTTGGCCCCAGCTGAATGGCACCATCTCCTCTCTGGCACAGTCCTGGGGATCCAAGCAGCCCCACCAGCCCCAGCATGGGCACCACGCAGCCACCCAGCCATCCTCAGGGGTTCCCCGACACTGGAGGGCTAAGTCTGGCAGCCTGGCACAGAGCCTGGCACTGAGCCCTCCTGTCTGACCTCCCAGTCCTCTGGGGCTGACCCTATTCCTGCTGCTGCTGTTGCTGTGATCCTGCTGTGACACCCCTCAGGGATTTGGAGCTAAGTTATGGTTGGTCCAGGTTGTGTTGGGCAGGAGAGGCAGGAAGGCAGCACCTGGAGCTGAGCCAGAGCCAGGTGGGAACTGGGGCACGGAGAACAGCACAGACCTGACTGCTGGGGCAGAACCGACCTGTTCCTGGTACCTGCAGAGGAGGACCTGCCCTGTGCTGAACTGCTCCTGAGGAGGCTGAGGGCTGCCTTCAGAAAGTCCCTCTGATTCCTGAGCTCCTCCCTGGGCAGAACACTCCTGGCTGGCCGGTGCCAATGGCAGTGGTGCCCTTGGTGCAGTGGCTGTGCCGCGCTGTGTGTGCCAGGCTGGTGGGGATCTGTGCCATGGCTTTCGTGTGACTCCATCAGTTATCACATTATTAAAATGCTGATGATCCCATGATCACCCCAGGGAAGGAAAGGCAGGGAGAGGTTGCCTGTCAAGCACCCCCAAGATCCAAAGGTTTTGTCCTCAAACACTCCTACTTTAGGCAGGGTGGATAAATCCCTGCTCAGAGCCTCCCAGAGCCTGTGCACACTCGGGATGCTGAAGAATCAGGTTGGAGCACTCAGTATTCCCCTCCCAGGTTGGTTCCTGGGGGTGTGGGTGCCCAGGGAGCCACGGTACGAGCCGTGCTGGTGCCAGTGCCGGTGCCAGTGTCGGTGCCAGCAGAGCGGTGATGCTGCGGCTCCGTGGCGATGCAGAACTCGCTTCTTCCTTGCTCCCTAATGAGAGAAAATAAATTTACGTGGTGCTGTGGTGCTGTATCTCCCCCTCCCTCCCCTCCCCTTGCTGAGGCGAAGGCATCTGACGGTGGTTTAGACAACCCTGGCTCTCGCCTGAGCCGCCACGATCCGAGCTGCCTGCATTTTTATGAGCTGACTTGTTATATGGGGTGGAAGTATGCAAAATATGTCAAGCCCAAGCAGAGATTTGAATCAAAATGACTCTAATTACTTGTAATAATTTTTTGTATTCCAACATAAAACAGTGTTAAAAAAAAAAATCCATTACAATAGTTAAAAGACAAATCATTTAGTGAGTCCCTCACTTTATCGCTTTATTAGACAATTTCCTTTGCCACATTTGGAACATGCGGCTGGGTGATTGCCCAGGGCTATTCCAGTGCAGGCAGCACCGACAGAGAGTTCATCCTGTCATTAGTCAAACACCATCACTGCAGGACCAACGGCCTTGTCAAATTAGACACCATCTCCAGGCGTCAGCGTGGCACCAAATTGGGAGGAAAATTGGGTTCTCTCCCTTCTCTCCTTCCTTTTTTTCATCTCTAAAATAAGCCAGTTTGATTCTTCCTTTGGGTGAGCCCCAGCGTGGGACTTGTGAGCAGGGATGGACCCAATTTACTGTCACTGGTGTGATCCCTGGGGATTCTGGGCAGCTGGGAGCTGACGTGGGCGAGAGGAAGAAATTCTCTACTAAGAGGAAGAAATTCTCCACCTTGCACTAAACCAATTTACTCCAAACCCTGTCCAGCCTGGCCTTGGACACTTCCAGGGATCCAGGGGCAGCCACAGCTTCTCTGGGCAATCTGTGCCGGGTGCTCATTACCCTCTGAACTTCTTCCCAACGTCAAACCTAAATGTCTCCTCTTTTCGTTTAAAACCATTCCCTCTTTTCCTATCACGACCTGCCCATACCACTCTCCGTCTCTTTTATAAGCCCTTTTAAGCACTGGAATGCCTGGAAAACCACAGGGAATCTCTGTACCAGAGCCGAGGCAGGACCCACGCCCCCCACCCTGCCCACACCACACCAGCAGTGGGTGATCTGGCATCCTGGGGTCTGGCACCTGCCCTGCACCCCGGGGGCTGCTCGGGGGATGTGATCCCGGTGTCCCGATGGAAGGTGCTGGGCAGGACGCCCTGACCCCGGGGGTTTGGCCCCATCGCGGTGGGGACGGGGCTGTCCCGCGGTCACTGTGAGCGCCAGCGCGTGTCAGAGCTGCCACCCCGGCCGCGGCTTTGGGCAGATGAAGCAAGTTGCTCATTGCCTGTGACATAATTTAGATGAATGGGGTGGGTAATCCATCAGGCAGAGCCCCGCGCAGCCGGGGGGGATCCCATTACCTTACACGTGTTAACAGCCCAACTCCTTTGTACAAACAACAAAGTGGCGCTCCTGAAAAGCCCGATTTTCCCTCATTGTCTGCGGGAGGAGCGGCGGCTCGGCGGTGATGGATGGCGGCGCTGCTGGCGGGGCGGGACGCGGCCGTGCCGCGGGGGAAGAGGGACACCGTGTGGGGACACACCGCGACACCGCAGCGCCGGCACACCTGGGCAAGGCAGAGCAGCAGCGACCGCCGTGAATGCCTCGAAGGCCGAGAGCCGGATGGCCGCGGAGCCAGCCAAGGATTACTGGGAATAGCGCGCGGTGAGGAGGAACAGGATGCGGCTGGAGAAAGAGCCGCAGGGAGGGGTGAGGGCAGCGCTTTCCGGGATAAACATCCTTGTTCTGGCTCCTGGAGATAAGCACGGGAGCAGGAATTGGGTCGAGAAGCAGCATGGACTGTAGGGGCGAGATCTTTTTGCTCTATACAACTCCCTGGAAAGGGGTTGGAGCCGTGTGGGGGTCGGGCTCTTCTCCCAAGCAACAAATGACAGAGAAGAGGAAACAGCCTCAGGAAGAGTTTCTTCATGGAAAGGGTGGCCAGGCCTTGCCAGGGCTGCCCAGGGAGGTGGTGGAGTCCCCATCCTGGAGGTGTTCAGAAAACGTGTTGGATGTGGCACATGGGGACACAGGTTAGGGGTGAGCAGGGTGGTGGGGCTGGGTTGATGGTTGGACTTGATGATCTTGATGGTCTTTCCCGGGCACCCCAGCTCACAGGGACCCCCAGACTGGCATCCCTGGGCACCTCTGCTCATGGAAACCCCCCCAGACATCCCAGCTGGAACCATCTCCAGGAGCTGAGGCCTCTCTGGGGTCTTGGGGCAGAGTGATCCCTGTGGCAACAAGGATGCTTCCCCTATGCCAAGCCTTCATCCCGTGAAAGGTCATCTCCATCAGGAGAGTCCTTAAAACCAGCCTCCAAAGCCATTTCTTGCTCCTCAACTCCCCACCAGGAGCATTATCCCTTAATTGCTGCATTTATCCAGACTTATTCTGTATATCTCCCAATAATGAGTATATTAGAGATGTAATTATTGCTGTCATAAACGTAATAGTGACAAAACAAGAATTGAAATAGTGGCAATGAGAATAATTCACCATTGCAATTAATACTGCCCCGCTTAGTTAATATGTCACCGCTTCCAATAAATGCTGTCATTATCCCATTACTAATTCCGTGGTATAATAATTATTGAGGTCATAATTAAGTGTCTATAGTCATCGTGGGGTTGGGATGGGTGGGAGGATGCATGGAATTCACAGGATCTTTGCTTTCCCGGGATGCCTGAGGGGCAGCTGGGCATTCCAGGAAAACATGAACCATAGGATAGGATGGCAAGAAATTGGGAATTGCTGGGGTGAGGCTGGATTCATTCTCAGCTTGGCTGGCTGCTCCCAGTGGATCTTTAAAGCACCTGGTGCTGCCAATGTAATCAATTCCTCCATTTTTTCACTTTTTTGTTATGAAAGCATCTATATGATCCCTGTTGCAGCTCCACCCCCTTTCCCACCTTTTCCTTCCATCCCTCAGCCAAGTGCATTTCCTACCCAACACAGGTACTTCACGTTAACTCAACTTTTACCGGAGTTCAACTCAATTTTCCTCAGATTAAATAAAATTTCCAAGTGTCACTCAGCAGCAAACGATCAGTGGGAAGGGGGTGGATTTTTCTAACCCTATCTCTGGTCCAATTACAATTTTTAATCTATATGTAGATAATGGTGAAGAAAACCCCTGTAGAAATGTCAGGAGTGAGGAGGTTATTAGCTGAGTTTTAATTACTGTCTATCATTCGGGAGAAAACCACGGTGCCCTGAGAAATTGGGTGACAGCTCTGCCTGTAGGAATTTAGGTGGGTTTTGAAGGCAAGTGGGTTTCAGCAGAGATGTTTGGGGGGGGGGTGTTGTCCTTCCAGGTGGGCAGCACCGATGCCAGCGGGTGTTTTTAGGTCTCCTGTCACCTCCCCACCCCTGGCGCATGCACAGGTCCCACACACAGCCCTGATGGCTGGGAAATCCTGGAATGGCCTGGGTTGGAAAGGACCTTAAAGCCCATCCAGTGCCCCCCCCTGCCATGGGCAGGGACACCTTCCACCAGCCCAGGGTGCTCCAAGCTCTGTCCAACCTGGCCTTGGGCATTTCCAGGGATGGGGCAGCCGCAGCTTCTCTGGGCACCCTGTGCCAGGGCCTCACCATCCTCACAGAGAGGAGTTTTTTCCTAATATCTGGAGTTGGTAGGGACCCACAAGGACCATCAGTGCAGCTGCTGGCCCCACTCAGGACACCCTCAAGGATCCCACAGGCAGCACATGGACAGCAGAACCAACACGGAGCGTGCAGTCGGAACACGGCACGGGGGGGGGAAACCCCACAGGACCCCAAATATCTTCCAGGTTTTAAGCACCAAATTAAGGGCTAAATCCATCTCTGGGGGTGCAGACACCTGGCTGGGGCAGGAGCTCATCGACAGGAGCTGTGCCCAGGCCTGGCACCGTGACCCCCCATTCTCTGTACCCCATCCCTGGGTGTCCCCTGGGAGCACGGGGTGAGTGTGGCCATCCCTGAGGCTCCAGGCCCCGCTCCCCCGGTTCCCAGGAGCTCTGGTGTAAATAACCAAGAGTTACAGGCTGTGATCTGCCACCAGCTCTGCTCATGTGCCTCCTGCCGGCAGTAATGTCTGTGCTAGAGCTGACCCCGATGCCAGCGGAGATAATTCCACCCTGCAATGCGCTGTTTATTGGCTGATGGATTCAGCCCTGGCAGGAAGGGTGATCCCCACAGCCCTGCCAGCCCCTGCCTGGGGACAAGAGCGTGGGGGGTCCTGGCTGGGGCTGGAGCATCCCCTGATATCCCTCAGCAGCACTGTCGGCCTGGCCCCAGGCAAGGGGTGCAATGAGACGGGCTTCAAGATCCCTTCCGACCCAAACCACTCTGGGATTCCGCGGTTCTGTGATTTATGAAAAGCATCCCAGTGGCCAAGCACCCACTGGCACCTCGGGCAGCCAGCACGGGTGGCTCAGTTGGTGCTCAGGAGTTCAAGAGCCCTCCAGGAATTCCCTTCATGGCACTGAGTTCCATTTTTCTCTAAATCCAACACAAATGATCACATGCACGCTGCCCTGCCGCTCCCTCCGAGCCCCATGGGACAGCAAGTGCCCGGAGGGGTCAGGAACCTGCTGCCACCCGGCCACCTGCCATTGTCATGGAAATCCTGATGCCCTTCTGCGCCTCCTGAAATTAAAATGTGCCTCCGCTATAAGTTGTTATCAAAAATAGAAGCATTTTATCTATCTTTAGTGCAGAACACAGATTGCATGGAGACATTCAATTTGGAGTCAATTTAAATTTCAATTGTCTGTGAAATCTAAATCAATAGGCTATAGTTCAATGGTGCTTTAATAAAACAGGACATAACGGAGGAATCATTAGGGATTACATATGATAAGAGATGGAAAACAGTGTCTGTGTAATGGTGGAGGAGCCATTAGAGAATTACCTCAAGCATTTGCAAGTAAACCAACAGCCTCCTTCTCCTCCTGAGACTAACGAGAAGACTTAATTGTGCTGCAGCAGCTAAAAATACATCTCTGTCAGCCCTGGGATTGGTGGGTGAGTTACAGGCAAGTACAAACACCGGGATGTTCCATGGCTCCCTGGTGTGGGTTGGACACCTCCAGCCACCTCCTGTCCCCATTGCCACTCATTGTGCCCCTGCCCACCTTGCTCTGCTGTCCCCAGGCTGTGTCAGAGCTGTGACTCCCCTCCACATCCCCCACACTGTCCCTGTTAACAAGGCTCTGGGTAGCTCTGGACACCTGAGCAGGGTGTATTTCCCCTGATTGATGTGGCTGGTCCATCCCAGAGCAGCTCCCAAACAGCTTTATTTTACCTTAATTGGCATTTAATAATAATTCCCTTTTGCTTAGCTCATTGTGGATTATCCTGATCAGGCTGAAGAGGAGACTGGATTTCACCAGCCTCAGCTTCCCCTCTTGGATGAGGGAATCACCTGCACAGAAATGGTATTCAGGGGTGTGCAAGGACTGAACCATCACACAATCCCCATCCCTGCAATCCCCATCCCTCAATCTCTATCCCTGCAATCCCCATCCCTCAATCTCTATCCCTGCAATCCCCATCTCTCAATCCCCATCCCTCAATCCCCATCCCTCCCAGGCAGTGTGAAGCAGCTCCATGGCCCTGAGAAGGCTCCAGGCTCCAGGGGCAGAGAGCTCTGCAGGATAGGGAAGGGCCAGATTTCCCTGTCATATCCCAGTCTAGTAAGGAAAACCCCTCAATCCAAGCCGAATAATTTCAGTAACACACCACACAAAGTTAAGGGGTGCTTGAAAAGTGTTTTTACAACCTTTGGTTAACCTGCAGTAACAGCTGGTGGAGTGCAGATAAATAAAACTATTCTGTGGAGGAGACAGGAAAAATTGGTTTGATTTTAAAGGACACTGCCTGGCTCCTGCAGTGCCGTGGCATCCCAGGAAATATTGCGTGGTGGCGGCTGCGCGTCGTGTTTAATACTCAGGGATGCAGCCATGAGAGCAATACATCTGCTGGCTCCTGACAGCTGCAAAGCTGGGCTGGGTTTTAACAGCAGCTTTTCTCTGGGAAGGAAAATTCTGGGAGGGATGCAGAGGGAAAAAAAACCCCTTTGGAATAGCCAGGGTGTGCGCTGCTGGGCAGGGATGCAGGGGTTGTGGTTTGGGGTTCTTGGGGCAGAGAGGGGGCTCAGAGGGGCTGCCACACTCTGCCCTTCCAGCCATCCCATCCTTGCCCCACCCTCTGGCACTGCCACCCACAACGGCGCCAGGAAATGCATCCCCTGGAAAATGCAAATAATCCCCATCGCCCCTTTTGTAAGAAGAACTCCTGGACCGGCTTGGAGCTGGAGAAATTCTTTTCTCCACCTGAACAATCCAAGTGTCTCGCTGCTCAGCACTTCCAGCCTGCCAGGGAGGACCCGTGAGCCCACTAAAGAGGAGGCTTTAAGCCTCGCCATTAAGAATTCCAAGAGATCCGCTGGGCAGCATGGAAATGCAAGAAATACTACAATGCCAGTGCTAAAACCTAATGAGAAATGGAACAAGCTGAGACAGAAGCTTAACAAGAAATACTGGACAAGTCCCCTAAGAAAAACTACAGGCAGCAGCAGCAAGGAGCTGCCAGTCGGCTCTGCAGCTGTATTGATCCAGGCTGGAGAAATAAGGGGAGGCCTTTGGAAAGTAGATAAACAGGGAGATATACAGCAGGAGAGGGCCAGAACTGATGAAAACAGGAGAAAATGCAGCTTAAATCAAAGGGCAAATACACGGAAAGAGAAAAGGCAATAGGATTTGTGTTCATGGTTAAAGAGGAGAGTTGTGGGGCGGTGATCTGCCCTGGGTAATCGAAAAGAAATGGAAAATGGAGCTCAGGATAAATATTTTCTTCAGAGAAAGTGGGCTGAAAGCTTGAAATAAGCCATTATTAGTATCAGCCTGAATCTGGGGAGAATATGCAGGGAGAGGGTTGTGGGTGAAGGATGTGGAATGGAAGTGAGGGGTCAGGGGGCAGGATGGCTTCTCCCTGCCCAAGGTGCCCCATCTCTGAGCTGGGCTGGGGCCAGCTGGGGAGGCTCCTCTGGCTGGGCAGAAGGCTGAGGATCTCCTTCCTCACCTGCTCGACATTGGTGGCCTTGTGCCCCTGCCCCAGCCTGTGTGCCCAGCTCCCTGCCTGCCCCGCAGCTCGGGGGGCCCTCCACAGCTGCTCCTGGGGCAGGGATGGTGTGGGAAGGGATGGTGCAGGACAGGGATGGTGTGGGGAGGGATGGTGTGGGAAGGGATGGTGTGGGACAGGGATGGTGCAGGACAGGGATGGTGTGGGGAGGGATGGTGCAGGGCTGGGATGGTTCAGGGCTGGGATGGTTCAGGGCTGGGATGGTTCAGGACAGGGATGGTGCAGGACAGGGATGGTGCAGGGCTGGGATGGTTCAGGACAGGGACAGTGCAAGGCTGGGATGGTTCAGGACAGGGACAGTGCAAGGCTGGGATGGTGCAGGGCTGGGATTTTGTGCAACAGGGCCACCGGATCCTCTGTCCACCCTGGGGCAGGAGGGACACACAGTCTGGTCCCTGACCCCTCTAACCATGCAGGGGGACACTGCTGGCTCTGGGGACCAGACCCCAAGGTTGTGGGGCTCCAGGGCTCAGGACCGAGTGGAGGATCCGTGTCCCTCACTCAGGGACATGCAGGGCAGGGGACACAGTGCCAGCAGCTGCCTCCTCCAGCTCCCAGCCCCCGGTGGCACCACCAGGGAGCTCGTACACAAATTCTCCACCTCCTGCCTACTAAATCTCCCCTGTCCGTGCCTGCTGCAAGACACTCTCTCCAGCAGGCAGGAAATACGGGCCAGATGCAGGAATTTGCAGCCACCCAGGTCTCTCCATCAGCACCGGGCAGGGCGGGGGGCTCTGTGCAGGGGGGTGAGGGGGCATGGCACAGGGGCTGGGGGCTCAGCCTTGCACCTTGCACACCTTCCCCAGGAGAAGGGCATGCAGCCAGCCCTGCCTGCTGTCCCAAGGGATGTCCCAAGGATGGATCTCCTGTCCCACCTGGCTGCATCCAGGGAGTTCTGAGTCCCAGGTGGGCTGGGGACCAGAGGGGGTCTGGCTGATGGAAGCCCATGACATCCCAAAGGGTGCAACCCATCCATCCCCATCCCAGAAGAGGGTTTAGGGGAGTCTCAGCAGCCACCCCAGCCGGGGGTCTGTGTACCAGGAGGGATGAATCCCCCCAGGCCCCTCCGCTCTCCATCCCTGTGCACGGTTGCCATGGCAATGAGGGATGAAGGCTCCCTCGCTCCCTGGCGTTCCTCTGCATGGCCGCGGCCGCTACTGAAATACTTGTCAGAGTTAATTGCCAGGGAGCCACCCCCGTGCTCTGTGCCAAGTGTCATCCCCAGCCCATGGCTTGTCCCCAGCACTGTGGGGTGTCCCCAAACCTGGCCCAGAGCAGAGCCAGCATCATCAGACTGGTCCTGTCCCTCCTAAAGATCAGCAGACCTCCACACAGCCTCTGCCAGAGAGCCGAGGCGTTTCCCACATCTAAAAAAATGTAATTAAATGGAAAGGTCGTTCTTATTTATTCTTTTGTTACACAACCCCCGAGCTACCAAATAGTGAAATTAAGTCTTGGAGTGTTTAATGAAGGATCAGGGAAAACAGCTCGTCAGTTCAAACAGTGCAAAGGCACCACACGGAGCGAGGCTGCTCCTCTGGGCACTGCGGGGGCACTCGGGAAGCTGCCCCTGGGCACCGGGCAGGGCTGGGCTCCGGCAGCGCCGCGGCCGCAGCCCGATGTGTTCCCTGTTATACTCACAGGGGAAGGATTTTTTTTTTAATAGGGCCCCATGGAGACATCAGAGCAATTTTCAAGGAGGTTTGAAGCCACCGGGAAGCTTATTAGATCCGTTCTGCAGAGTTAATTTGATGTTGGTAATCAGCGAGCAAGTTAAGCAGTTAAGGAGGTGGTGGCTGCTGAAGGGTTGGGCTGTTTAGCCGCCTTGTAAGCAGTGGTTACTAATGAGAGGCTCATGAATATGGATGAGGGATGATTACAGTGTGGAAAGGGCAGTCGGCAAACCATAAACCTAATTTTAATCTTTTTATTATCAAAGCCACGTTATTAATAATAGACTTTACCTTGAGACCGAGCAATTCCTGCTCTCAGCACCAGGCTCCAGGAGGGGACAAGGATGGGACCCAGCGTGGTGTGATGAACCCCCATGATTGGGGATCTCTTCCACCAGCACAGGAGGGACCACCAGGGACCCTCACCCACCCTCCTCTCCAGGGCTGGTGCTTGGAGAGGGCCACTGAGACCTCCTTGTGCCTCTCCTTGCCCCAAGCACACCAGCCCTGTCCCACCAGCCACGAGTCTCCTGGTCACTGCCACCATGGTGGTGGCACATCACAGCTGGGCACTGTCCCTCAGTCCTGGAAAAGGACAGTCCTAATGTCCCCGTGTCTAATTAATTGTAATTATTTTCTTATGGCACCACTGATCCGGGTGCTCGTGTAACGAGGCAGCAGTTCCTGTGTGAAATGCTGAAGCAAGGGATGTAGAACATGTTAAAAAATATTAATCTACAAATGAAAATTCTTTTAATTGGATTCTGCTTTTGGGGTCGGGTCATTGCTCCATTTTCAATCAGAGTTGTCCAGTCAGCAAAGCGGCGGCACAGCCCTTTCGTAGGGAAACGGTGAGTGGCTCGCAGAGGTTAATAGGAATGTTGGAAAATAAATAGGTTATTGATTGATAATAACAATAAGCTGACTCCAGTCCTACCTTGGTGACCTTCCCTCACTCAACTTAGAGAAAACTCAGTTAGCATCTAATTATGGATCACCTCACAATCCCACATATTAATGAGAGTGCAGCAGCACGGGCCTGGAGCTGCTCCCAGTGGAGGGAAGAGCCCAAACATGGTTGATCCTAGAGACATCAGGATCTGGGACCCCTTGGTATGGCATGGAATCACAGAATGGTTTGGGTTGGAAAGGACCTTAAAGCCCATCCAGTGCCACCCCCTGCCATGGGCAGGGACACCTTCCGCTATCCCAGGCTGCTCCAAGCCCCGTCCAACCTGGCCTTGGACACTTCCCGGGGTGGGGCAGCTGCAGCCAGGTCTTCACCACCCTCACAGGGAAGAATTTTTTCTGATATTCAATCTAAACCTGCTCTCTGTCATCTGAAAGCCTTATCCTGGTACCCAACCAAGCCACAGCCCCTGCCTTGCTCCGCAGGGTGGAAGAGGGAAGGACGGCGGCTCCGGGCTCTGTAGCTGATACTTTTAATTGCTGCAAGACGTGGCAGGATGTCCTGCCTTCAGCTCCAGCTTCACTCAGTATTCCACATGACTCTTGGCTCTGCTTGCTGCAAGATACGGAGCAGACAGAGCTATCTGGGAAAAAAGAGGCTTGCAGGCAATGGGCACAGATAGAGTTAAGGAGGCTTTTCCTTGCCCAAGGTGAGCAGCCACACTGACTGCCCAGGGCACCTGCTCCACCGGCCCCAGAGGGAGATGCTGGCAGCATGGGATGGGGCTGATGCTCGCAGTTAGAGAGTTTTCCCACTTAAGGTGGACCAAACACCAGCTGTGTCCCTGTGAGGTGCTGAGGGCAGCAAACACAGGATGCTTCTCGGGATAAAGCTCCAGGATCTGAGAAAAACCTGCGTGAGAGCGTGACTGTGGTGAGCACAGCTGCATTTGCCTCCCGGCTGAAAGGGAAGGAGGAAATGGAAAATTTGTGGGGATTTTAAATGTCCTATTTGTAGTAGTGGGAACAGAGACACGGAACCTCCCCGTGGAGGGCGGTTCAGCCGGGACTTGGGCAGAGCTGTGGGCATGGGGCTGCCCAGGACCTGCTCCTTGCACTGGCTCCCTGCGTGGTCCCCTGGCTCCCTCGGCCAGCGCTGGGGAGTTTGGGAAAGGTTCTTGGGGCATCCACAATCCCTCCGGCAAAGCTCTTCCCGCAGGGCCCCTCTGTGGCGAGAGCCCCGCGCTCCCCAAAATGCCCCGGAACCGCGGCGCAGTTTGATGTCAGTGAACATCATTCCTCCTGCTCGCACGCGTTCCCTGTCAGCACGGGCTGGGGGCACTGGCTGTGACACGTCCAAATGCTGGGAAAATAAACACGGCGGCTCGGCTGCTGCCCTCCTGCTCCGCCGGGAACAGCCGGGAGGGGACGGAGCCGCGACCCCTCCCCACGGCCGGAGGGGGTGTCCAGCCTGCCCCTCCGGAGAAGGGCAAGCAGCCGCCTTGTCCTGCTCGCTGTGACCATCGTATCCCAGGCTGGACTCGCAGAATCGTGGAATGGTTTGTGTTGGAAGGCACTTCAAGCTCGTTCGTTCCATTTCCCGGCCATGGCAGGGACACCTTCCACTATCCCAGGTTGCTCCAAGCCCTGTCCAGCCCGGCCTTGGACATTTCCAGGGACGGAGCCGGGCCAGGGGCTTTCCTGGAGCACGAGCTCCACCTGCCGCCGCCCTCCGAGCCCGGCCCGGTACCGGCGAGTGCCCCGAGCCCCCCGCATCCCCGCATCCCCGCATCCCCGCATCCCCCACATCCCCGTATCCCCCGCATCCCCGCATCCCCACATCCCCCGCATCCCCGCATCCCCCGCATCCCCGCATCCCCCACATCCCCACATCCCCGCATCCCCACATCCCCGCATCCCCCACATCCCCGTATCCCCCGCATCCCCGCATCCCCCGCATCCCCGCATCCCCGCATCCCCGCATCCCCGCATCCCCGCATCCCCCACATCCCCGTATCCCCCGCATCCCCGCATCCCCGCATCCCCCACATCCCCCGCATCCCCGCATCCCCGCATCCCCGCATCCCCGCATCCCCCGCATCCCCCGCATCCCCCACATCCCCCACATCCCCGCATCCCCGCATCCCCCACATCCCCGCATCCCCGCATCCCCCGCATCCCCCGCATCCCCCACATCCCCC
Source organism: Coloeus monedula (assembly GCF_965178545.1). Classification (NCBI taxonomy): domain Eukaryota; kingdom Metazoa; phylum Chordata; class Aves; order Passeriformes; family Corvidae; genus Coloeus; species Coloeus monedula. Next base: position 5,294,687 of record NC_138798.1, on the reverse strand, counting down.
ACATCCCCCGCATCCCCGCATCCCCGCATCCCCCACATCCCCGCATCCCCCGCATCCCCGCATCCCCGCATCCCCGCGTCCCCGCATCCCCCGCATCCCCCACATCCCCGCATCCCCCGCATCCCCGCATCCCCGCATCCCCGCATCCCCGCATCCCCGCATCCCCCGCATCCCCCGCATCCCCCACATCCCCCTCATCCCCCGCATCCCCGCATCCCCGCGTCCCCGCATCCCCCGCATCCCCCACATCCCCGCATCCCCCGCATCCCCCACATCCCCGCATCCCCGCATCCCCCGCATCCCCGCATCCCCGCATCCCCGCATCCCCCGCATCCCCGCGTCCCCGCATCCCCGCATCCCCGCATCCCCGCGTCCCCGCATCCCCGCATCCCCGCGTCCCCGCATCCCCCGCATCCCCCACATCCCCGCATCCCCCACATCCCCCGCATCCCCACATCCCCCGCATCCCCTCGTCCCCGCATCCCCCCATCCCCCGCATCCCCGCATCCCCCACATCCCCACATCCCCGCATCCCCCGCAGCCCCCGGCCCTCTCCTCCCCGCTACGCGCTCCCCCCGCCCACTCCTCGGCCCCGCGGGGCTGTCCCGGCTCGCAGGCAGCGTGGGGTCCGTGCCCGCTGTGCTCCCCAGCGCTGGGCGATGGCACCGCGGCCCCAGAGCCACCAGCCGGTCGTGCCCGGGGGTGACCCCCCTCCTGCGCTCCGCGGAGCCCTGCCCGGCACGAAGCCCCTTCTCCCCACCGCCCACCCAGGGCCTGGGGTGTCTCTGCTCCCTCCGGTCCCACCACACCCCGGGTGGCCGCGGTTCCTCAGAAGGATGACGAGGTGGCCACCGTGCCAACGGCCTGTCCGGTCCCCCCATGCCCCCATGGGAGCTGGGGCAGCCCCAGCCCAGCCTCACACAGGGGTTCCACCAGCCCCCCACACTGCACAAAGACAGAAGACTGCGAGGTGGTTGCACACTTGCCATGTTCACAGTAGACATTACAGGCAGGGGGGACATCCTTATGGGACTGCTGGCCAGTGTCCAGCCCCACCGTGGATGTGGCCACAGAGCGGGCACAGCCCTGGCCAGCTTGGGCTGGAGCACTCTGGGCAGGACAGTGCACCCCAGGGCTGGACCTGCTGGGGTGCCCCGGCCCCACATCCACCACCACAGGTGAAGGGGGATCTGCACACCGTGTCCCTGGCCAGACAGCTCTGGGGGTGCCAGCAAAGAAGGATGGACAGACAGAGACATCAACTACTGCCAGCCACGGTAACTGGGGAGCAGGGACAGGGAGCCCCAAGGTGCAGGAGCAGAGTGAAGGAGCAACCTGGCTGCTTGGTGGAGCCTCTCTTCCCTCCTGCCCTGCTCTGACGGGGAGCAGCCACCCACGGGCACTGGTGGCCTGTCCCACTGAGGGGTCTGTGCAAGGTGACACTTGCCCAGGACATCCTCTGAGCCATCAGGGTGACTTGTGCCATGGCTCCCCTCAGTGACAAGCCTGGGAAGGTCCCCCTGTGTGCACTGGGGCTGCTCTGGAGCAGAAAGGGGGGTCTGTGGGGCAGGGAGGAGAGTCCCTTGCAATGGTGGGCTCTGACAACCCCAGCCCCATGCTCATGGTGTTCCTGACCTCTGCAGGAGTCCTGAACCTGCCCACCCTGGGCCTGACCTGGCTTGTCCTCCTGGCCCATTCCTGTCCCTCTGTTCCCCACTCTGCCCACAGCAGGGCCCTGTCTCCCCCTTCCATCAAACGCAGGAGCATCAGCCCAAAAACACATCCTGGTGCCAGCCACGTGGAAGAAGGGGATTTGGGGGATTAGTGGGATAAGGTGGAGGTTGGACAGACACGGAGCTGGGTGGGGAGGGGACCCCCATCAGCCTGAGAGAGACCCCCCAGCAGGCTGGGGGTAGTGCAGAGCAGGGATGCCCAGGGGAGGTGGCAGTGTCATGGGGCCACCCAGGAGACTCCAGTCTGGCTCTGCCTTCCAGTGCAGTCAGGAGAGTGACAGTGCCATCAGCCAGTGACAGCAGATGCTCTGGGGAGGGCCTCGACATGGGAGCAGTGAGCACAAGGCAAAGCCAAGAGAGAGCAGCCAGAGCCAGACCCTGTCTGGATCTGTCCCCCTGGACAGAGCTGCTGTGACCCTTGGTTGCGGGGTGCCCTGTCCCCCTAACACCACAGCCTGAGATGTCCCAATGAGCCAGCCAGCAGCAAAGGGCCACCATCCTCTGCTGGCACACAGGGCTTGGCTCTGCCCCGCCGGTCATGGCAGCCCTGAATGCCGTCAGTGCCCTGCCGTGTGCCAAACCCACACCAGCAAGCCAGGGCCTGCATCCTTCACCCTGGCAGGATCCCTGCAGAGGCCAGGGATGTTCATCTGGCTGACAGATGGACAGAAAGCAAAGCCCAGGCTGTGCCCCCATCACCTGATGGCTGAGGCACCCACTGCCCACCCCTGCCCTTGGCTGGGGCCAGGGTACCTGCAGGTACCAACGCGGTGGTGACGCAGACATGAGTTAGTTGGGGCCACGCTGCCAGCAGCGGCTTCCACATGCACCAGGCACAGGATAAACTGTGGAGACACAAAGGGGGTGAAGAGAGGAGCCCAAGAGCACCAATGCTGGGAGCAGCACGACAACATTCCCCATGACAGGTGACCTGGGGCCTCAGGAGAGCCCCAAGCTCAGGCTCATGGCAATAGCTTCGCTCTGTGGCTGAATCTCTTTGCCAACTGGGTTTGCTGGACCTTTACAGCCATTGCCAGTCATTATTAATGGGTTTGTACTGCCCTGTTGCCACCCAGCCTCTTTTCCTCGTTGTGCCACATGAAATTTGTTGGAAAATGGGCCAAGAGGGAAATTTTCAAAGTGCCCCAGCCTGAGCATCTTCTTTCCCATGGTACCAAATGGGAGCCAGGGATGCTCAGCAGCACCGAAAATCGGGTGCTGCAGGTGAGTAAGTCCGGGAGGAGCCACCGTCACTTGTCATGGCAAACAGCACCCGAGAGGCAAAGTGCAGAGAGAGAGTTGTTAGTAGCAAGAGTGAAACAGTCAGGGCGGATTAGTGCAGTGGGAACAGAAGTACAGGTTAGTAACAGAAGCGGGGCACTGGTCTGCCTTAGAGGACACACACACTGGAAGAGAAATGAAGAGAAAAGCAGCAATGGTTAGTTTGTTTAATTCAGTTCAGGAATGTGTTAGTAACAGAGATCTACTGGCTTAAAAAGGAACTGAAAAGCTTCTGCTGATAAAACCGTTTTAGGCTCCTAGTCAGCAACAGGCTCCACAGGCAGAGCCGGGCAGGGCGTGTGGGGAGAAACCCTCTCCTCGTGCCGCTGAGGGCTGCCCGGGGCAGGGGCTGTTGGTCCCCTCTGCTGCCCGGGGCAGGGACTGCTTGTCCCCTGTGCCACCCGGGGCTGGGGCTGCCTGCACGGGTAGGGGCTGCTGGGCCCCTCTCCTTGCCCACAGCCAGGGCTGGGGCTGCCTGTGCAGGCACCACTCCTGCCCAGTGCTGGGCAGGGGCTGCCAGTCCTCTCTCCTGGCTGCCCCTGCCCGTCTCTGCCCGTGCAGCCTAGCACCGACGTCCGGCACTTCCAAACCCCTTTTCCAGCTTTTCCGTTCCCCTTTAAAGGCAGCGCTGCTTGCCGTGGTTAGTGGGCACGAGGCAGGGCTGCTGTGGGTTAGTAGGGCATGCACTGGGCTGGTTAGTGGGTTAGTCTGTGTGCCAGGGGCCGTGGCAGCCCTGGGGAGGGCACAGGGGTCCCAGAAGGTTAGTAGGTTAATACTGGCAGCATGCAGAGCCGGGCCCGTCAGCAGCAGGGCTCTGGCTCAAGAGCAGGAGGAGTTTTTGGGCTTTGCCACCGGATTGACATTAGGGAGGGCGTTAGCGGGGGGTTTCACCGGTGTAACATAACCTGTCTCCGAATGAAATGCTCAGCAGGCATCTGCCCCTCTGATCCCTGCCAGGGAGGTACTAAAGGTCTCAGCAGTGAGCGTCCCCTCACAACGTGTGCTTCCCACCCCCGGGACTGGGAAAGGTGAGAGACAGGGTGCATGGAGGAGACAGTCCCCACAGTGCCTAAAGGACTCCAAAGGAGCTGGAAGAAGCAGAGAAGGAAGGGGTGAAAGCATTGCTGGCGGTGTCTGGGGTGAGGCTCCAGGCAGCTCTGCAAGAGCAGGGCTCCAGCAGAGACCACGACAGCTGCTCCAGGTCTGCACCAAGCTCCCACTGCACGTGCAGGGAGGAGGAGGTCCAGCAGGGAAAACCACCATGGAGCAGAGGAAAGGTGGCCCACAGCTTACCCCCTCCCCATCGGGAGCTGCCTCTCCGTGGGGCTGAGCAGTGCTCCAGGGGTGGCAGGGACACCGTGCCCTGAGATACAGGGCTGGGACAGGGCACCCAGGAAAGCCCCTGCCCCGTGTGCCCCTGGGTCACCTCCTCCCACAGCACGAGCTCCTCTGGTCCCCAAGAGGATGCTTGTCCTGTTTGGACTTCCAGGCTGTAACACTTGCCATGAGCTGCGTCTGCCCTCAGCCCCCAGCCCACTGCACCCCCCGCCCTTCTGCCTGTGTGGGGACGTGGGCCTGAGTGGCTGCTCAGTGAGGACACAGTCCCAGCCACTTACGGGGCCACTGCAGAGGCCACGGGAGGAGGACTCACTGCCCATGCTCCTCCCCACGCTCCAGGATGCTCCACAAACCAGGTGTTTCTCCAAGGGGAGCAGAGGCAGGGTCCTGCCAAGACATGGCACCTCCAGAGCAGAAAGCACCAGGACTTCACCGACAGCCAGAGGGAAGGGCAGGATCAGTGGGGACAAACAGAGTCCCTTTGGGCTCTGGCCATGGTGTCTCCATGAGCAGCTGGCACAGCTCTGCCCCCACTCCCTTTCCCTTCTCCCTCCCCCTACACTGCGCTCAGGGAAGGGGACAGGTCTGGGGGGGAGCAGCGGGAGGCAAGGACACCCCAGCACCTTGTGGGAAAACTGTGTGCACGTGCAGCCACGTGTCCTCAGGTGTCACCACCGTGGTCTCCTGGGCTGTGTCCCCCACAGTGGCCGGGCTCGTAGCTCCATGCCATGGCAGTAGGCACCAGGGTGCTCTGCTGAGGCCAGCCCGGCTTTGGCATCATGTGTTGGTGGTGTTGGTGGTGATGGTGGCTCCTGAGCCTGGCTCCCCTCTGGACACGGTCAGTCTGGCCAGGCAGGAGCTGGGGCCGTGCCCCTGGGGTGGTGGCACTGGGGAGCAGAGATGCTGTGAGACCCTGGGCTGTGGCAGCCACCCCACCCCCACTGCTGGGCACGTGTAGGGGACACATCCTCTCATGCAGGTGGCCCTGGGGATGGTGTGAACCCCTGCACCCCGCTGGGGCCTGGGGAGAACCCTCCAGGGGATGGGGCCTTGGGGAGGAAGGCTGGTCCTGACTGCCCAGCACCCTGCCAGCTCACAAGAGGTGGGAGAGCATGGGGCTGGCACCACCCATGTCCCCTCCCCAGAGTCCTACCTGTGGTCACCAGCTATGGGAGTGCTGTGCAATGTCCCCTGTTCCGTGTGGCTCTGTGCCGTGGGGGCAGCGAGGGGACTGTGTGAACAGACCTCAGGTCAGTCATTAGCAGCTGCAAAAGAAACAACCAACGCAGCAAGGGAGAGAAACAGGGCATCGTCCTCAGGCACAGCCCAGCCGAGCTGGCAGGAGCCTGGCAGGAGGGCTGGGCACGGACCCTCCTGTCCCTGTCCCCTTGCAGAGTGGGGGAGCTGGAGGCACAGAGGGACACCAGGAACCACCACACCAGAAATGATGGCAATGCCCCAAACTGTCCCTACCTGTTGCTGGAGGCAGGGACTGACTGCCACTGCCACTGCTGCCTCCACCTCTGCCCTTGCCCTCTGGTTAAGCTGGGTCACTGGGACCCTGTGGTTCCACTGGTTAAACTGGGCAGACTGGTGGTCACAGCCACACTGCGGTGGGTGCTGCTCCATCTCCTCGGGGATCTGGGGACACGTGGCTGTTGCCAGCAGCCAGCCCATGTCTGTGGCCTGCTCCTGCTCCTGCCCTGCCCTGCCCTGCCCTGCCTGCCTGGGCAAACCAGGGCAGCAGCAGGTCCCAGGGGAGCGGGGCTCTGATGACTCTGCAGTTCAGCTGCGGAGCCGCTCCTGCTTCCCACGGTTCATTGTCACCGCAGTCCGCAGGCGCTGCCGGCAGGACAGTCCCTCCCGTGGGGACAGCACGTCCAGGCAGCATTTGCAACCCAGCTGCGGTGGGGCGGAGCAGCGGGAATGAGCCGTGGAGATGCCACTGAGCATCTGGCAAATGGATCCCCTGCCTAGAGGCGCCGGTGGTGGGGCAGGCGGGACGTGACAGCGGCAGGATGGCCTCTCTGGCCTGGGAACGAAGCACATTCCGGGAGATGGGGAGGGAAAAACAATTTTGTGCAGACAGGACTCACCTAAACACTCGTCTGGGGCGCGAGCTTGAGCTGCCCCTGCCATGCGTGTGGGTGGCACATAAGGTGCCCCTGGGGGGCTGGACACCCGAATTAAACGGGGGTTAAACCCCCTCCTCGAGTGAGGAGGGAGGGCGAGGAGCACGAGCTCTGCTGCGGGCAGGAGTGGGGAGATGAGGGCACAGCAGGCACGGCACTGCCACGAGAGATCCCAGAGAGATGATCGCTGGGATGTGGCATCCGGGCAGCCTGAGCCCCCAAATCCCAGCGGGGTGGCCAGACCCCCCTGCCCTGTGCCCTGCCAATGCTGCCCGACCCTTGCTGCCATCCAGCAGAGCCCAGGCTCTGGCACAGTCCAGGCTCCGGTGCTGCTGCAGTGGTGCCAGGCACTGCTGCCTTTGTCTGCAGCTCTGGGGCTGGGCAGCCCGGCAGAATGGGGGTGTGAGGGTGTGGAAGACTCCCTGCAAGTCCGGAACGCCTGAAAATCTGATTATTTCTGTGCTCCTCCTGGCTCCCCGGGTAGGACCTACCCGCACACACAAAAGGCTGCGAGACAATGAGGGAGAGAAAATGGCTCCGCAAGAAGAGCATCTGCCAGGTTAACTCTGAGGAGAAGGAAGGGCTGTGCTGTGCCCTGGGGCTGCTGGCCCCAGCCTCGCCTCTCAGCCCCGCCTAGGATCATCAGCTTTGGGAGAAAATGGGGGGTTCGAGACAAAGCAATAAAACGGCATTTTGGCTACAAATCCTCCCAGGAGCATTGAAAATCAGGCAAGAATCCATTTACCTGGCAGGAGCCCTATTCTTGATGAGGATTCTGAAAAAAAAAAAAAAATACAAACAAGCGGCGCAGCAGTTAGTTCTGATTTGGGCCGGGGGCTGCCGGCGGTGTCCGGGGAGGGGCCAGGCTGCCCAGCGCTGCCTCCGGACCGGGATCACCGGGATCGCCTGCCTGGCCGGGATGTGGCCGGGAACACGCTGCGGGATGCGCGGCTGCCCCGGCCCCAACAAAGGGAGGGGGCCCGGGCTGCCCCGGCCTGGCACCCCCGGGGAAGGGGGGAGTCCTGCCGGGGGGGTTGGGGCTCTAGTGGGATTATTTATAACCAGGGAATAATATATTGAGAACGGGGGTATTTTTTGGGAACGGAGTGGATGGAGCAGCCGCGCCCGCCGGCTCCACACCTCCCGGAGCGATGCCCGCAGGACCCTCCGAGTCCCGGGGCGACATCGCCCCCTGCTCCCGCCCGGAGGTGGGGGCGTCCCCCGGGCTCCCGGCGCCCCCAGACCCCACCGGCGCCCCATCCCCGTCCGCAGGGAGCGGAGCTACGTCCGCGGTGCGTTACCTGCTCCCGGGGGGCCGGGCTGGGGCTGGGGGGCGCCGGTTCCGCTCGCTCCTGCCCGCCGCGCCGCTCCTTTGTGCTGGAGCTTTCCCAGAGCATCCCTGAGGAAGAGCCTGCCACGCAAACTCCTCCTCCAGCAGCCCCCGGCCCCCCCGGCCCTACCTACGGCGCAGGAGGATGCTGCAACTCGCATTAAATTTTAATGCTGGAAATGCGGCCGAGTCACCTTTTCCCCGCACCGCTCTCGCTGCGGGAGACTCTGGGGACCCCTTTGCCACGACAGCCGCTGCAAAGGCCACTGTCACCCCCTGCCAGGACATCGTCCGCCGCGATGTCACGGGCTCCCCACAGCCGCGGGTGTGACCCAGGGGACGCGGGACAAGGATCCCTGGGCAGGAGCTCTCGGGCACACCCCTGGGGACACGGAGGGCAGGATGCGGCCGGCCTCGGTGGGGACGCATAGCAGACAGACCAGCCCGGCTTGGGGACACAGCCCTATCCGAGGACAGCCCCCCACGCCGGGGACAGCTCCCCTCCCGTCCGGGGGCTGTGACAGCCCCTCCGCAGCGCTGTGCAGCTGCTGGGTTCCCGCATTGTTCTCCAAATCCCCGCCGGGTCCCCGGGGACCCCCGGTCTCGCCGCCAGCTGCCCACCGTGCCTGACCGCATGCTGGTCCCGCTCCCGGACCCCGCGTCCCCCCGGGGCTCTGGGGCGGGGCTGGGCAGGCCCAGGGGGGTGTCTAGGGCGGGGGTCCCCCCCAGCTGTGGCCATGGAGGGGACGGGAAGCTCCGCTCCTCGGGTCTCGCTGGCTGCCGGCCCCGGACGGGTTTGCCCTGGGGCGCAGGAGGATTTCATTCAGCCCATCCCAAAACTTCTTGTTTCTTCTTCTATTTTGCCTTTTTAATTGTGATTTCTTGCGGAGAGAATCCCTTTCTGGGCAGCATTCCCTCCGCTGGTGGCCTTGCTGCTGCAAATGTCATGGATGGGACATTTTCACCACATCAGATCTTTTCTCCAGAGCTCTTATGAAAAGAGGAATTTTTCCAGGCCAGCCTTTCCCTGCTGCATCCCCAGCTTTGGCTGCACACTACGTGTGCGGGGGTGAGGGATGAGTGCCAGGATGGGTGCAGGGGTGTGTACAGGTGTGTGAGAGTGCCGGGATGGGTACAGGGTGTGCACGGAGGTGGGGACAGGTGCACAGTGTGCACCTGCATCTTCCTTGATCGTTCAGCTCCTTCCAGCCCCTGGCAGGTGCTGGCCGAGCAGATGATGCCTGTGGAGTGGTGGCATGTGGGGGTCCTGCAGAGCCCCTGAGCCTGCTGCCGGGCAGAAAAATTCCCCTCCACCTCATCCCTGCCCCTGCAGAGCCCCGCTCTGCCCCCAAGAAGGGCATCACTGCCGGCCACGCATCCCCATGGCCCCACATCCCCAAGTGCCAGCGCCGCCTTGGACAACTGAGCCTTTATTGAGCTTTGTCCCCGCCGCCCCGCGGGACAGACGGTGCCCGAGGCGCGCGGCCAGCGGCGCGGGGGCTCCGGCCCCGCGGTCACTGCTGGACCCTGCGGATGGACTGGACTTGGCCCGTCTGCGCGTGGGACCCCCACTCCCGCACGTGCTTGTACTCGCCCGCGGGGCTGTCGCTCTCCAGGAGGTACTGGAAGCCCCGGTACCCCGGGTACTGCGAGCAGACCCACCTGCGACAGAGCAGAGAGCCACGGTGGCTCGGGGCCGGCGGCACCGCGGAGCTCCCGCACTGCGGGAAGGTCCCGGCAGCTGCCAGAGCATCCTCGGCTCTGCTGCGTGCCCCGGTGCCGGGTCCCGGCAGGCTGCAAGCCCCGGGTACTCACGCGCCGGAGCGGACAAGGAAGGAGCCCACGGTGCTGCTGCCCCAGCCCAGGGCGGGCAGCGAGGGGCAGTCGTCGCTCATCTCTGCCCGCTTGCCCTGGAAGTTCTCCTGCTCAAAGAGCATCAACCTGCTCCGCCCGTGGTCCTGCGGCCAAGACGGGCACGGCTTTGGCACTGCCACCCTGTCGGCGGGCAGCGGTGGGCTCCGGGGGCCGCCCCGCCGGGGGGAGCCGGGGCGGGGGCACTCACGGCGCAGGCGATGGGGCGGAAGGAGCACATCCTCTCCACGTGGTAGGCGTTGCTGCCGCTCCACGCCTCCCAGCACGGGTACTCGCCGCGCTCCAGCACGAACTGCTGCCCCTGGAAGCCGCAGTGCTCGAAGCCTGCCCACCTGCCGGGGCGGGAGGGGTGAGACCCCCGGGGTGCCCACCGCCCCACTCGCAGCCCGGGTTGTGCTCGCTGCACCCAGCGGTGCCTGGAGGAGGCAGCCCCATGGCTCGGGTGGCAAAAGGCACTGGAGGCCTCCATCCTCCAACCCCCCTAACTATCCGTGGGGTCCTGCAGCACCGTGGGGTGGCAGTGCCCCGGGACCCCCACTCACGCCCCGCTCTCGATCTTGCAGGAGCGGACGGTGCTGAAGCCATGCTCCAGGGTGCTGTAGCAGTCGGTGGTGAACTCGTGCTTCTTGCCCTGGAAGAAAGGCTCATCCCACACCACGATCTGGGGGGAATAGAGGCAGTCAGGGGGCTCTGGGGGTGCCAAGGCAGAGTGCAGATGCTGCAGCCCCGCTCCCAGGTGTTCATAGGGTGTGGTGCTGGTCCTGCCCAGGCTCCCATACCTTCCAGAGACCGGAGGATTTCTTGCAGCGGTGGGTCATGGTGGCTCTGCCAGAGCACAGGGGAAGGGCACTGTTAAAGCTGCCCCTCTGTCCACATGAGAATGACCTCAGGAGCCCACGCACATCCCTTCACCAGCAGTGTGGGGGACAAGAGCAAGGGGGTTGCTCCTTGCTGGAGCAGGTGAAGAGCTCTGTGGCTCGCCCCGCCCAGCTGGAGCTGGCATCAGGGCCATGTGCAGCAGTGGGCACCTGGCCCAGTGGGCACCTGGCCCTGGCAGACATCCCTGCCCGTGCCCAGGGAAACTCCTCCTCCCACTGGCAGCTCCCTGAGCCAAAGCGCTGGTGCTGGCAGGGCACTGCTGAGCCGGCACCACTGCAGAGATGGCTGTGTGCCCACACTGAGCATCAACACCCTGCCACGGCCACAGCCAGCAAAGCCCCTGATCCCCCAACCCCCCAACCCCCACCACAGCTCCCGGTGCTGAGGAGAGGTCTAGCCCCAGATTTGGATGCTCCTCCACATGTTCCCGCAGCTGCTCGCTCCCAGGCCCCAGCCATGGGCACTGGGCAGCTGCTCCAGGCTCTGGCGCTTACCTGGGGTGAGGCACTGGTGCCCAGGGAGGTGACATGTCCAGCAGCCTCTGGCTGGGTTTTTATAGCCTCCAGATAGAGACAGAGCCCAGGGGAGCATTACTGAAACCCCTAACTCAGCACATGGCGGGGAGGAGGGACCGGGCAGAACAAAGGCGCCGTGTCAGAGACGCTGATGAGCCGGGACGTCGAGCTGGCCCACCGGGCACAGGCTCTGACCCCCGCCCCACAGTTCCAGAGCCGGGGCATCGCCCCCAGGCTCTGCCAGCGCTGCTGCCGTATGCTCTCCCTGGCGTGGGGCTGGGCTGGGGCCGTGTCCCTGCTCTGGCAGCGCTCCCCCTGCCCTCGGGCAGTGCTGCCTGCACTGGGGGCACGGAGAGGTTTCCTCACCCATTTCTGGGAATTGGGAGGAAGGACACATCTCCACTTGCTCTCCCTGCAAGGGCAGAGCAGCTGTCCCTGAAATCCAGGGCAGCTCGTTGCAGGTTGTGCACACAACAGCCATGGACACCGTAAGAAGTGGGGACGAGGGACACTGGAATTGCTGGGGGGAGGTTGCAAAGGCATGGGAGGGACTGGAGGCGCAGGTCATGATTTGGGAAGAGCTGCAGCAGCTTCTGGCCTCTGTGCACTGGAAAGAGTCTGCTGCACCCCCATTTTGGGGACCTAAACACCCTTCAGCTTTGCTCACAGTGACCCACACACCGCACAGATCATCCCGGGGTGGTGCCAAGACTCCAAAGGCCGGGCAGAGGCACCCACCCAGCCTGCCCATCAGAGTGGGCAGCAGGCAAAAGAGGCTCTTGGGCCCAGTGGGAAACCCCATATTCCCAGGGAAAGCTGTGTTTTGGGACAGAATTTGCCAGGAAACTGCCAGGAGGCTGAGCCAGAGTTCCCTTCGTGCAGCTGCAGCAGTCCCATGAGCCCCGGGCACCCTGGGGGAGGCAGAGCAGGGCAGCTGGGGAGGCTCAGCACAAGCGGCTGCCCCAGGGCACAGCAGGGCTGCACGGGCTGTCCCTGCCACCTGCAACCCCAGCAAAAGCCCTCTTGGCATTGGCACAGTTTGTCCCCGGTCTCTCACTGTGGCCTGAGCTAAACTCAGCTTGCGCTGGCCACCAGCACAGTGACCACCACTCGCTCGCTGTCCACAGCATGTCCTGGCAGCAGGACATGGCCATTGGAGCCCGGGCTGTGGCTGGGTGCCCCCGTGGTTTCACTCAGTGCCAGGCAGGGATGCAGCAGCGGGAACTCCGTGAGCAGCGGGACTCACCAGGGCAGAACAAACCCGCGTGCCCGTGCCATCTGTGGCCACGCTGTGCCAGTTCTGGCCATCTGCTGCTGGGGCAGCTCTTTGCTGTGCTGGAGCTGTGCATCCCACAGGCTCCCCCGTGCCAGGGAGGGATGGTGCAGCGTGGGGCTTTACAGGGCAGAGATTTTGTGTCTGGGGGCTCAGGAATGACCAAGGACAGATCTCTGCTGTCAGCCCTGTCATGGCACTGGCTATGGGGAACCCACGGGGCTGCAGAGTGCTCAGTAACAAGCAAAGCAGCCATCAGGAGCAGAGCTCGGCCCTTCCGAGCTGGTTTTCCAATGGCCAGGTTCAAAGGTGCTGGGGGTTGGGAGGGGAAGCAGAGTCGGGATGGGTGAGACCTGCTGATTAATGCCCAGGAGCACAGGGCAGGCAGCACGGGGAGAACACCCACTCTGGCTCTGGGAGGAAGAGAGGGCAGGTTAAATTAGAAATCTGGATAAAACCCATGGAAACAAGAGCAAATTGAAATCGTGAATCATAAAACACTGCCCAGCGTCAAGGTGAGACCCAGACTGGGCCAGTTCCCAGGGTAACGGGGCAGCAGACCCCGCACCCAGCCATGTCACGGGCACAGCACACCTCCTGAAAAGCCTCGGGAAAAGAAGGGATCAATAGGTTCTTTTTGTTCAGGATTTTGTGCAATAGCCCAGAGGGTGCAGCTGGATCCCACCGCTGCTCGGTGACACACGAGGGGATCAGCACACGGGGCTCTGAGCCCTCTGCCCCCACACCCTCGGGTGAGGCACCGCTCCTGCTGGATGCTGCGGGAAGCTGAGGGGTGTTGGACAGGGGTGTGGAGGTGGAGATGATCAGAGCCTCCCAGGGACTCAGGGGAAGGTCCCCCCGAGGTGCCATGGGGTGGGGGAGATGTGGCACCAGAGGCTGAGCTGCTGCAGGGGCTGGTGCCAGCAGGTCCCCAACCAGCCACCCCACGACCCCCCTGCACCAGTCAGACAGAGCTGGTGCCCCAAAACCCTGCATGGGGTTTGGCACCATGAGTGTGGTGGTGGCAGAACCAGGGGTGGTACAGGGTGAGTGCAGCACGGGGAAAATGGGCTAAAAAGCAAAGGAACAACCCTGCCAGTGAGCAGGGACATTCCCAAGGGAAAACAAACACCATTTTCAGGCACTCAGATGGTTCGGAAAGTGTCAGCTTCGATTACACATCGTTTGGAAAAAAACCTAACTCCTGAAGCATTTCAGAACGCTCAGGTCTCGCTTCCTGGCATCTCCAGGGCAGCGCTGCCGGCGCTTGCGGGCACGGGGTGATGTTCAGAGCGAGAGGTTCAGTGTGTGGAGGGGACGAACGGGCACAGCGCGGCTGCAGGCCGGGCACGGTGGGGAGGTTGCCCCCTCCGCGGTGGCAGCGGCACGGGAGCGGGGTGTCCCCGCGGGCCCGGGGCCGGGGCGCTGGGCAGGGGAGGTGTTCCTGTGCCGGTGCCGGCGCCGGCCGGGCCGTGCCGTGCCAGGGCTATATATGCCCTGCCGGGGCGGCCGCACGCGGGGCAGCGAGTGCCGGGCGCGCTGCAAAGTGGCACGGTCAGGTCTTCTGTTGTGCCGGGGGCACAAAGGAAAGTGCTGGGTTCAGCGGCTGGGCACGGGGCCGGGGAGAGGCTTCCAGCTCGCCCAGCGCTTTGCAGGATGTGATGACTGGGCGGCCGCGCAGACACTGATGAGCTGGCAGTTCCTTTGTGCGCCCGCCCGGGGGTCTGCCCTTGCCAGGCTATAAAGTGGGGGCCTCGCGGCGCCCCGAAACACAAGCCCGCTCACTCCAACAAGAAGCAGCAGCTGCCCAGGTAAGAGGACAAAGTCTCCGGGCACCGGATTGCAGCCGGACCCGAGGTGGGGAGAGGGAAACTCAGGGTCTAAGCTGTGGCCACCGCTGTGGTGGTCACGTCTGGGAGCATCTCGGTGCTCAGCATCCCACCGCCCTCCACTCCCCGGGGAGCTGCCGGTGACATTCACCTGCGGGGCCACAGCAGGGTTCCAGCTGCAGCGCCTCAGCAGACCAGGGCTGCCCCCTTCCCACCCCCCACACGCTGCCCCAGGTGCACCCCGTGCGGGACAGCCCCGGTGCCCGGCACAGCAGCAGGCCCCATCCCGGGGCACCCCTACAGTGCTGGGACCATGCTCAGGGCTCTCCTGATCACAGAAGGAGACTGTGGACTCCAGGACCTCCTGTGATCCCCCTGGTGAAGGCAGAACCCCCTGCCTATGCCTGCTGGAGAACCTTCCAGCGGCTCCTCTCCTGGCCCTGCCCACCCACCTCACTGAGAGTCCCCATTCCCGGGGTGGGTTGTGGGTGCCCATATCCATGCCTCCCTCTAACCGGCTGCTGGTGCCCTGTCACAGACTTGAGCCCACCACCGCGATGTCTGAGACCACAAAACCCGCTCCCGGCCAGGCTGCGGATGAGAAGGAGAAGGCGGCTCCTGCGCCAACTCCATCCCTCGACCCTGCTCCTGTCGCAAACAGCAAGGGCGAGGAGCCCTCCCCAGAAGCCTTCAGGGTAAGCCCTGTGGCTCCCCACGCACAGGGACACGTTCCGGGCTGAGGGACAGGGGCAGCATCTCTTGGACAGGAGGAGATTGTTCTGGGGGAAGGAGTGTGGAAGGGTGGGTGATGCCATCCCTCTCTGCTCTGTCCCTCCGACAGCACGCACAGGATTCGGGCAGCTGCTGCAGGAGGAACAGTCTGAGGGTCCCTTGGCCAGGACAGCTGGTTGGGGACCACAGGCTTTGGAAGTGCTCTCCCCTGGGCTGTGGTGTCAGGGCTGACTGCTGCCACCTGCTCCCTCTGGTCACCCGCTGCATGCAGGGGTCCTGTGGGGTGGTGGAGGGGATACTGGGGGTGGCAGGGCCAGCAATGAATTGCCACAGTGATGCCAGGTCAGCGTGCCACCAAGGCACTGCAGCAGGGCGGGCACGAGGGGCAGTGCAAGGGCTCCGGTGACAGAGAAGAGAAGGCCAGGCAGAGAAGGCCACAGCGCAGATGGAGCACCTGGAGAAGCAGCTCCTTCCCGCCAGTGTGGGCACCCGCAGCAGCAAAAGCAGGGGCAGGATGAGGCCATCTTGGAGCAGGAACAGCTGTCGGGGGGAACCTGCCTGCGCTCAGCCTGTGCTGCTCACACACAGAGCCCAGCTCAGCTTGGGCAGGCACCAGATCCGAGAAGCTGCAGGAAGGCTTGGAGAGCCAAGGGGGACACGTGGAGCAGTGTGCTCAGGCATACAGGGTCACACAGCACAAGCCTGCCCTCCCTGAGCATGCCTGTCCTCATCCAACCCTTTCCTTGCACCCCCAGATCGTCGTCTTCGACCAGGAGAACTTCCAGGGCAGGCAGATGGAGTTCACTGCCGAGTGCCTGAACCTGGCTGACCGTGGCTTCGACCGGGTGCGCAGCGTCATTGTCACCTCTGGACCGTAAGTGACCCCGGCCATGGAGGGGGCTGTGTCCCTCGGGATGTCCCCAGCGGGTGGGGACACAGCCCTGGAGGCACCCTGGGCACCATGTGACGTGCAGGGGCATTTCCCTGCTGCCTGGGCAGAGCGGAGCAGGGCCAGCACAGAAGCAGAGCGGGCATCCCGGATCTTCTCCAAGGAGAACAGGAGGAGATGGGTGGGAAGGATGCCAGGTCCACATGCAAAGCAAAGGGCACCAGAGGCAAAGCTGAGGGCCCAGGAGAGGTGTCCCTCGGATCACAGCTGTCCATGGAATACAAGGGACCTGCAGATTTTATAGAAGATGAAATGAGGTGGGATCCTTGGCCCAGGCTGGAGCAGGCAGGGCCGGGCAGGGACAGGCACACGCCTGCACCCAGGCAGCTGAGCAGCAACGAGGGGGCTGGGCAGGTCTCAAAGCCGTGGGAACAGTTGACACAGGCAGGGACAAAAATGATCCCCAAAGCAGATAACTGAGCAGACGGATGATCTCCATGTTGAAAGAGCATCCCACGGCACCGTGCCCAGCTGGAAACGGCATGCCCAGGAATGCAGGGGGGCTGGTAGTGCTGTGGGGAGGATGCACAGGACATGGCTTGTCCTGACAGCATCCCTGAGGGACTGGGAGGGTGATCTGTGGTCACCTGGAATGACTTTTTCATTAGGAACCCAGAATATCCAACTCTTCTTAAAACAAAAGGGAGATGGAGCAGCCTGGAAGGAGCTCAGATGTGATACCTGGGAAGCTGCACTAGACATAGAAAGGGTGAAACTGGGAGGACAGAGAACTTGGGTGTCATTGGGGTCCTCAGAAGCTTCTTGAGAGGCACGGATGGGACTCTGCACCCACAAATGTACTTAGGGAAAGACAAAAGCAAAACAACCAGGCTGAGCTTTAGCAGTCAGCTTGAGGCTGTGCAGCCTGGGGTGCCTGAACACATCTCCTGCCAGCAGGAAAACCCCTGCTGGCATCTGCAGGAAGAGCTATTTTGCAGGGAAAGGGGAAAGAGCAAATCCAGGACTATTGTGGTGTCGGGGGCTTCTGAAGCCCCAAGCCCATGACATTCCCAGCACCACAGCACCTCGTGGCTTTGCTAAAGAGGTGACATTGCAGCTGAGCGAGCCCCACGGCTGGCAGTGGGACGGGTGCCAGAGCTGGCTGGCGCTGGAGCAGCGAGGCGTGCGAGCGTGCCAGGAGTACACAGCCGGGGCAGGAGGGACAGCAGAGTCCTGAGCTGACTCTGCAGGGTGAGCACGTGGGGATCACCGGCTGTGCAGGGGTCCTGCTGCTCCCCAGCTGAGGAAGAGGAGCGCTGCGAGTGTTGGTGCCTGCTGCAGGTTTGGACACACACACACACATCAGAGAGCTTCCAGCCAGGAGCCCATGGATCAGCGCTGGCTCTGTGCGGGCCACAGTGCCTGGGCTGGGAGAAAAGTGGGAGCAGGGTGGTGGGGCCACAGCCCTTTTGGAGACCTTTCCAGCATCCTGCAAGCTGGCTGAGCAGGAGGGGAACTGCTGGGTGGCATCTGACCCGCTCTTTGCCGACCTCTCTCCCCAGCTGGGTGGCCTATGAGCAGGCCAACATGCGTGGGGAGATGTTCATCCTGGAGAAGGGCGAGTACCCTCGCTGGGACACCTGGTCCAGCAGCTACCGGAGCGACTGCTTCATGTCCATGCGTCCCATCAAAATGGTGAGTGCTGGGGAGCAGAGAGCCCCAGTGGGGTCTGCCCAGGGCCGGGCCGTGCTGCTCAATGCCTCGCTGCAGCAAAGCTCCAGGGCTTCGGCCGCACCGCCCAGCACCCTCCCTCTGTCTTCCCCAGGAGGCTGAGGACCACAAAATCTCCCTCTATGAGTCTGCTGACTTCAAGGGCAACAAGATGGAAATCCAGGAGGACGACGTGCCCAGCCTCTGGGCTTATGGGTTCTGCGACCGCGTGGGCAGCGTGCAGGTGCCCAGTGGAACGTAAGCCGGGCTGCAGCGGCGGCTGCCTCGTGCCAGGATCCCTGTCCTCCCTGACCCGCTGCTGCAGCTCTGAGCACCCGCACGGGCTCTCAGGCAGCCAGAAAGTGCTGCATGGCTGGTTTTGGTGGCGTGGCTGTTTCTGGTGGAGTGGCTGTTTCTGGTGGTTTGGCTGTTTCTGGTGGTTTGGCTGTTTCTGGTGATGTGGCTGTTTCTGGTGGCACAGCCCATCCCCCAGGGGTTGGTGCCCAGCACAAGGAGGCCCTGATGGCCCCCTGAGCGCGTCCTGGCTGCAGCCAGAGCCTGGAGCGGCCGACCCTGCTCAGGTGCTCTGTGTTTGCTTTTCCCGCAGTTGGGTCGGGTACCAGTACCCTGGCTACAGAGGCTACCAGTACCTCTTTGAGACCGGAGACTTCCGACACTGGAACGAGTGGTCTGCCTTCCAGCCGCAGATCCAGTCCATCCGCCGCATCCGGGACATGCAGTGGGACCAGAAGGGCACCTTCGTCACCCCCGACGCGCCCTCCGACTGAGCGTGCCGCCTGCTAGCTACGAGTCCCGGGCCCCGTGGGGCACCCCCGCCTCCCCTCGCGCTCGCCTGCCCAGCACTTTCCTTGTACATTGCACATTCCCTGGATGTACTCTACCTTGTGAGGCAAATTAAAAAAAACAGAAGATTAGAACTGCTCGGGGGTCGGTGGTGCATGAACGCGGCTCCGCTTGCCCGGGCTGTGCCAGCTTTGCGCTGGAGCCGGGTGGGACACGGTGGAGGGTGGTTTTTGCAGGGAATGGGTCCCATGCAGGACCTCCCCGCGCTGGGGCTGGGACACAGGAGAGCCTCGGTGTGCGAGAAGGGGGTGGCAGAGGCTCTGCAGCCCGACCCCACCATCCCCCGTGGGGACCTTCTCAGCTGAGGGGCTCAGGGTGCCCCGGGAGCGGCGGGACCAGGGCGGGCTCCTGGCTCCGTCCACGCCTGCGGGATCGGGGGGCAGCGGGGGGTCCTGGGTCCCTGCCGGTGGGACCCACCTGGGCACTAATTAACAGCCGAAATTGCAGTCGATCAAAGACCAGTTCACTTTCAAGGAGTTTTTTTTTTTTTTCCCTCAGACACTGCCCCTCCCCACCGGGCACTTCCCTGCAGCCTCGTTCCCCCTTCCCATCCCGTTCCCTCCCGGTGGAGCACCTCGGGGTGACACTTCCCTGCGCTCCCACGCCGCTAATTAGCGACGGCGGTGATTAATTACAGCAACAGCAGTGACGGCAGCGCTGCCGGGCGCTGCACACGGGCAGCACCGGGACGGGGGTGGGGACCGGGAATAACGGTGAGGCCGCGGGCAGGGCGCTGCGGAGCGTTCGGGGACGGCTCCGCGGCCACGGCCGGTACCGGCACGGGGACGGGTTCGGGCTCGGTGCCGCCCGGTGCCGCCCGGTGCCGCCCGGTGCCGCCCGGTGCCGCCCGGTGCCGCCCGGTGCCGCCCGGTGCCCGGCGCGCGCGGCGCAGGCGCGGAGCGGCGGGCGGGGATCCCGGCCCCGCGTGCGCGTGACGTCGCCGCGTCTCGCGCCGCTCCGGGCCGGCGGCGGCCCCGGTGAGTGCGGGGGGCACCGGGGGGAACGGGGGGGAGCGGCCCGGCCCGGCACCGGCACCGGCACCGCGTGTGCCCTTGCCGTGTGTCCCCCCCACCCCCGGCGCGCCGGCTGGCAGGTGACAGCGGCCGGGCTGCGCGGCGGGCCGTGGCCGGTACCGGCGGGCGGTGCCTGGTACCGGCTCGGGGCTCGGTGGGTGGCGCGGGCGAAGCGGACGGGGCGCGGAGCGGCGGGGGATGCTCGGTGCGCAGTGCGGGGGGTGCTGGGGACACCGAGCGGTGGTGGGTGAGCGGAACGGTGCTCGGTGCTGCGGACACAGAACGGTGCTGGGGACATCGGGCAGTGATGGGTGAGCGGAACGGTGCTCGGTGCTGGGGACGCAGAGCGATGCTCGGTGCTGGGTGTTCAGGGCAGGATGCTCAGAGTAGTGCTGGGTGTCCAGTACAGGATGCTCGGTGCTGGGTGTTCAGGGCAGGATGCTCGGAGTAGTGCTGGGTGCCCAGTACAGGATGCTCGGTGCTGGGTGTTCAGGGCAGGATGCTCAGTGCTGAGTTCGCGAGTGGTGCTGGGTGCGGGGTGCTCAGTGCAGTGCAGGAGGTGCTGAGGGTGCCACGGGGTGCTCAGTGCACAGAACACAGTGCAGGATGCACAGCAGGTGGGACAAGGTGGTCAGTGCAGGGTGCTCCTCAAACCTTTGTCCTCCCATTCTGCCCTTTGGCACACGGCCCCCTCTCGCTGCTCCCATGGCACCCCTCTGGCAGCCCAGCACCAAGCTGTGCCCCCATAACCTGAGCACTGCTGTACACAGAGGCTCCCAGGCGCTGGGGCTGTCCATCTGTCCAGGTGCCCAGAGCTCAGCCAGGGTTGGGACTGCCCTCCTATACCAGGATGATTGTGGTGGTCTGGGTAGGTGGGAGCCCAGTGAGAAGCTGCACCTGTGGGTCTCGGGCAGTGTCAGCCTCCGCTGAGGCTCGAGAGGTGCTGGCAGCACTGAGGTCAGGGTGGCTGTCGGATGCAGGTCCCTTGGCAGGGGTGGAGACGGGCTCCTGAGCAGCTGCAGTGACAACTCACAGCCCACCCAAAGCACTGGCACTCTCCCATCTGTTATTGGCAGTGCCCTGCATGGCAGGGATGTGGCATCCACACTTTGTCCATAGGAAGCTCAAGCTTCTTGGGACTCGTGGCTGGAGTTGCTGGCACTGGAGTTCCCAGCACTGCCAGCACCATGTCCCCAGGGCCGGCAGCGTGAGCTGGGCCGTCCTCCTGCAGGCAGGGGATGGTTTGCATCACAGAGGCCTTTGCTCTGTCCCTCGCTGTGTTTGTTTGCACGCTCGGGCTCTGTCCAAAGATCATCTCACAGCTTCAGACCCCTTCAGACTCCTCCCTCTGCCAAGCCCCACTGGCTGCTTGGACTCGATTTTGGGAGGCGAGTCCCCCCTCAGCACAGCCATGCTGCTCCCTCCTGCTCGGGCACTGAGCGAGGGGTGAGTGGGGAGATCCGAGTGATTGGTCCTAGCAGGTTTCCAGGCTGGCTGTGTGTTTTGTGGGAATGCTGCAGTGTGCTCGTGGGGAGCTGTCAAGTGCCAACGCGGGCGCCTGCGAGCGGGGTTTGCCATCGCGTGCCTGCTGCAGCTGATGCCCCGAGGCTGCTGCGTGTGGCACCGCGGGAGCAGCTGTGCTGCAGAGCCTGCAGGGAGCCCTGGATCTGAGCAGAGTCACATGGGGGAGGCAGCCCGAAATGTGGGGGACAGCAGCTGAACTGGGCACTGTGTGTGTCCTCCCCAGCATCGCCCGCAGCAGCTGGAATTTGGGGGCTTCACTGTGGGGGCACGTGCCAGGCTGGGGCCTGGGGTCTCTACAGGACACTGGTGGGCTCACCGGCATGGGCAGGCTCGTGCCACTGCTGTCCTCTGCCTGTAGGTTTTACAAACTGTATTAGTAATTTCTGCCGCTATTTTAAGGAGATTTTTCCAAAGGCAGTTTGCATTACGGATACGCTGAGCCTTCGGGGATGTGTGGGATGGCAGGAGCGCTGTTAAAATGCAGGGACTGTCAAGAAGATTTTTGGAGAGAGAAAACAAACCCCCAGCAGGTGGTTTTATTTGGCACCATACAGATGCGCCTTGTGATGAATTTGTGACGCCTTGAGGAACCTCAGCCTCGTGCCTCGGCCGAGCACGTTTCCCTCCGGATTCCGCAGAACGCGGAAGAAGCTTGCCCTGGTGTTGGCTGCCTGCTTTGGTTTGCTTCATTTTCCAAGCCTCTAGTGCCCTGTCTGTCTCCAGAATTCCTCAAAGAAATCCTCTCTCAAGGCCTTTTCCCCCCTCTTTCCATCCCCAGTCTGGGCTGTGGTGCAGGCAGGAGGGTGGGCCAGGGCTGGCCCTGCTGCAGGAGCCCCTTGTCCCCTCCCAGGGACAGCAAACAAGAGCAGCAGCGGGAGTTGCTCAACGTGCAGCACTCGGAAGTGAAGCAAGCAGCTGCTTCCCACTGCACATTCCCAGGCGGTGACCCCAGACTGAGACTGGGGGCTCTGAAGGGGCTGAGGCATCCAGGTGCTTCTCCACGGAGGAATGGCCACGGGCATGTTGGCTCTGGAGCCGCAGGCTGCCGTGCTGGGGCAGGGGAAGCTTTTCCAGCACTCCTGTTCCTGCTTGGTGCTGGGAGGGATCCTGCGGTGTGAGTGGCTGTTGTTGGCAGTGGCTGAGCTGCGAGGGGGGTGGGAGAGCAGCCAGCCCATCCCCGGGCAGCTGTGCTCACAGCTGGCTGCAGGCCAGCGTGGCCGGGTGGCATTCAGGGCATGGGCACCGTGCAGGGGAGGGACACCGAGCACAGGCCTTGGTGGCCCAGCGTTTGCAGATGCAAGTGGCCGCAGAGGAGGAGCAGGGCTCGCAGCTGGGCTCGTGCAGACAGGAAGGCGCTCGGATGTGCCGCGCACGGTGGTTTGGCTGACGAGGCAGCAGCGGCGCAGTCTCGGAAGGACCCGGTTCCCTTCCTTCCATCGGTGGTTTCACAAGGGCTTCTTCCATGCCAGGGCTTGTGGGGAGTCATTGCTTGTCCTCGCTGGGGCTGGGAGTGGGAGGCCACGAACTCACACGTTGCTGAAGTGGGTGCTAGTGCTTCCCGAAGTTTCTGGCTTTGTGAAACGCCAAATGCTTGCTGTTACGGCATCTGTTGTGCTGGGCATGGCTGGGTGTTGCTGGAGATCTTGGGGCTGGTCCGTGCTCAGGACTGTGTTCCTGAGGAGCTGCAGGAAACAGGACAAGAACGAGTAGAGGAGCTGGGGAGGATGGGGGGTGCAGCAGTGTCCCCTCTCCCCTCCCTGCATGCAGGGTGAGCAGCGGCACCTCCATCCTTGCTGCCCTTCCCTGCCCTCAGGCTGTGCCTCCAGCCCTGGGGCTGCTGCTGCTGCTGCATGGGGAAATAAAACACTTTGATTTTGTTTCTTAAGCAAATTTGAGGTTTTGGGGTTTGTCTTGCAGAAACAACTTTTTATTTGCAGATCCTGATCTTTGTGCGTGCAAGAATGGAGCTTGTTGAGACTTAGGGTTTGGCGTGTGGATTGGGAAAATATTTTTTGAAGATACTTAGTGTTTTTTCTGGCAGTTCCTCTGGCTTCCCTTTCTCCCTGTTGTATGGCAGGCTCTGACTGCCCGTGTGGTACATGAAGGGATGAGACACACCAGCAGAGATGCGAGAGAATCTTAAGGTTTTATCCGGAAGCATTAGTATACTACTCCTAAGAGCTTTTTTTTTGCTTACAGCTTACAGACTTACTCACAGTTCTACAAAAAATCTGTCCTCTTCTGTTGTTCTCTCCAAAGCCATGGCCAGTACAGTGAGAAAAGTGTCCTGTTCTATGTTGAAGTAGAGGTAATAACTCATTGCTCCAGTTCTGTCTCAGGTACACGCTGTCCAGAGAGATACTGCTGCTGCTGGCACTGGTCTTTGTTCAACTCTTCCCTTACACCAATACCTGTTAGCACACCCACATTCCTGCAGGGACTATTGGTGCAGTTTTGCGAGGGAAGAGCTGTGTTTGCATCAAGCGTGGTGAGTGAACATGGGGGCTGCAACCCCAGACTCCCCTTGCACTGTGCCCCTCTCCTGTGGGGATCCCCAGGACATAGCCCAGGTGAGGGATGGGAGTTGGAGGGACCTGCTCAGAGGCATGGAGAGGAATCATAGAATCATCACAGAATCATGGAATGGTTTGGGTTGGAAGGGATTTTAAAGATCTTCTATGAGTAGGGACACCTTCCACTAGACTGGGTTGCTCAGAGCTCTGTCCAGCCTGGCCTTGGGCACTTCCAGGGATGGGGCAGCCACAGCTTCCCTGAGCAAGAGGAGCTGGGGGACAGCTCAGTGCTTTCCCAGAGCCCTTCCTCCAGCTCTGTGGGGACAGTGGGGCAGTGGAGTCACTGGTCAGGGCACAAGGGGAGCCAGCGTGGGAGCATCACTGTCCCTTCAGTTGCACCTGCACTGGCTTTGCCTTTGTCCCCCTGAGGCAGCAACTGCAGAGTAATTAAGGGAGGATGAAGCTCTGTGGGTTAGTTAAAAGTCAGGAGCTCCCTCTGAAGTGCAGAGCTCATGTCCTGTTTCAGCACGAGCACGTCTGACGTGCTGGAGCCTTGCTGCGGTGCGGGGGCACAGTGCCAGGTGCTGGGGAGTGGGTAGGTGCCTCCATCCCTGTCTCCTGCCAGCAGCTTTCCCCTTGGGCATTCTATAATTAATCAGCCACTCTGAGCTGAAGGCTGCTGCCCTGTGAGGTTGGCAGGGTGGATGCCGATAAAATGACGATAAAATGTCATTGCTGTGCTTGGAACAAGGGATGAGCAGAGGGGAGTTACTGGAAATGGGTAGGATTTTTATTGTTTGAGGAAAACTGCAGCACTGAGCAGGATAATAAAACGTTTTGCTAATCATAACAGCCTTGAGGCGATAAACCAACGGTCCTGTTAAACAGTCCTGTCCAGATAAACCACAGTTTGTGCTGTGAGATGTCTGTGGATTCTCTGCTGACGTGATTTAGAGCCTGTTAGAGCCGGCTGGCACACAGTGCCCGTATCCCTGGCTGGGCTCTGTGGGATGCAGGGTAGGGATGCTCGGCTGGAATGGGTGATGTGGCTCAGGGCTCTCACTTTGCAGGCTCTTCTGAGCCAGAAGGTGTTTGAAGCTTAATCCTCGGGGCAGCAGGTTCTGCTGGTTTATTTTTCTAGGTACTCAGCAGTGAGAATAAATTCCCCTTTGCCCCCTGAGTCCGTTGGGTGCTAAGATGCAGCTGGAGCAGCCTCTGTGTGGTTTGGGTGCTGAGGTTGCTGCTTGAACACTCATCCCTGAACTCTTCTGACTGTTAGTTTTCCCTGGGATGATGGCAGCGGTGCAAGTGTAAACCACAGGGCTGTCAGTGCTGTTTGGGGATTTTCTAAGGGACACAGAACTCCAAAGTGCTCCAAACCCCAGGTGTTTTTGCTGGCATTTGGTTTGTGTTTTCACTGGGATTGACCTCTGTTCAGTGGATGCTCTGAGTTCATGACCTGCAGTGCAGCTTCAGTTTTAGTCACCAAACCCGTCCTGCTCTCAGCCACGTGGTGGCTGAGAGCAGCTTCTTTTTTGTTGTGGGGTTTTTTTTTTTGAGTGCTGCATCTTCATTTTCACATCTCCTCTCCGAGGCTCCGGGCTGTGTCTCACCAGCAGCACAAGTAGGTGCAGAGCCCCTGTCCCATCATTGGGGTAGGTGGGTTGGACCCTGCTCCCGCCGTCCCTTGGGATCAATCCTGGTCCGTGAAGTGCTGGGGTGGAGAAGCACGAGCTGGAGGTTGTGCAACAGGGCTGACGCTGCACTCGCTGACCGCAGCCACCCCCTTGGTGCCTCTGTGGGCTCCTGGTGGAGATTGGGGCTGGCCCCATGCCCCGTGTTCCGTGCTCCATGCTTGCCACATCCCAGTCCTGCTAAGAGAAATACCTGGGAGTCATCAGGTGTTTTGAAACGTGCCATCCAAATTGCCAGCAGGAGCATCCAGGAGAAGCAGGGCTGCCATCAGCAGTGCCAGCGTTGGACTGAGCTCAGGTTGGGATGGAGCAGAGCAGCCCTCAAGCAAGCTGTGTTTATTTTTGTAAAGGAACTGGAGACTATCAATTCAGTAATTAAATATTGCTGATTTGTAAAGATGTGAGTTGGATATGTTGGGACATTTCTTGCTGACCACAGTTCCTGCTGCTGTTCCGCCACAAGGGCGCCTGCAGATTCTCATCCTTCTATTAAGCACCAACAAATTGAGCTCAAATTTTCCAGGCCACACCTATGTCTTTTGGGGAGGCTGCACTTAATGACAATCATTTCTGGGAATGGCTTAAAGAAAAAGGCAGCTTTTGATCATATGGGGCTTCTCGTAGAAACTGGTTTTGTGGTTGTTTGTAACACTTTAACAAATGGTGTTTCCTCACTGCTGAGGGTGCTGGGCCTGCACAGGGGCTGTTCCGGGGGTGGTTTTCACCCGATCCCAGCGCAGGTGCTGAGGTCAGGGGTTTCACTCGGGGGTTTTGCTCGGGGTTTTGGTCGGAGCTGTTGTTGGAGCCCAGCTGGCGGTGACGCCCTGCGCAGCATCAGGAAGGAAGTTGCAAACAAGTGTGTGTCCGTGTGTCTGTCCGTGTGTCTGTGCACGGCTGGAGCTGGAGCTGTTTCCGGAGTGGGTTGACTCGGCTTGGCTGTTAAACCACCTCTGTCCCTGCACCTCAGCGCTCGTGGCACTGCAGAAGCGCATCCAGGGATGCGGCTGCTGCTCCGTGGAGCCTCAGCCTAGTCTGGAGCTGGAATCCTGCAGTCCATGGAGGCCAGGCTGAGCAGGAAGCCTCGCAGGGAAGCGCCTGCACTGCAGATAAGCCCTTGCAGAGTTCATGCTGGGTGGAGTTTCCCTCTGGTTTCTCCTCAGGGCTGAGGCGGAGGGGCCGGTGACACTCAGTGGCAGGAGAGGAGACTTGGGTGGCTGGAATAGCCATTAGTGTCACCACTGGAAATGTTCTCAGGAACATCCTCCAAGGCCAGGACCTGCTGTGCAGCCAGGGGGAGCTGACTGGGAAGGGCCCAGCAGCAGTGACCCCACGATGGTCCCATGTCCATGCTGTGATCCTGGGAGCGGAGTGACATCCCGTGATCCCACCGAGTCCTGGCCCCTCGGGGTGCTCTGCTGCAGCTCCGTGTCCCAGACTGTCCCCAGGATGCTCTGTGCTTGCAGGACAGCTTCAGCCAAGGCTGCTGGGCTCCCTGGCATGGAGCAGTCCTTGTGGGAAACCCAGTGTCCCAAACTGGTTCCCAACCTGGAGTGATTTCCATGCTGCGAGGGGCCGGTGCTGCTGCCTTGGCAGGTGGTAAGGCTGGAGAGAGCTTTGTTCCTTGGGCTGCAGCCAGGAGGTCCTGCCAGACCTGCAGGTCCTCTGGGCTCTGTCTCCTTTCACTGTCACTGGTTTGGGGGCTCTGGTCATCGTCTGACTGGTGCCTGATTTCAGCATTTGCAACAGGCGAGTCTGGAGCTGCTTCCTCTGGGCAAGGCTGCTGTGCTGGTCGGTGTGTACTGGAATTGTTCCCAGCTGGATTGTCATCCCCCCAGGGCTTTAAACACCCTGGCTGCTCGGGTCCCCCCGAGGCCTCTTCCTTCCAGGAGGCTGCATTTCCTAAAAGAGCAACTGGCCTGCTGCTTCCCTCCTGTGTGTCCTGGCTTGGCTGTGGCTGGTGTCTCAGGGCAGGTGTGCCAAGTCCAGCTCCCAGCACTGACCGTGAGCTGGGACCACCTGGGGCTCCTGGGAGGAGGCTGTGGGCAGGAGGGGAAGGTGCTGAGGAGGAGAGCAGATGTGTGTGCCAGAAAAAACAAATCAACACTGTGGCTTCTCTTCCCCAGCAGGTGTTTTGGTGGCCACGGGTTCAGCATGAAGCTCCACTAGCAGCACAATGACCTTACGGGGGGAAGGTAAGAGCAAGCAGCTGGATGTGTGGTTCCCCTGGCATGCTGGGTGGCTGCTGCACATCTGTCTGATGATGTTGCACATCTGTCCACACCACCACTGGTGCCCCCTTGATCCTGTGTTGCTTTCACAAGCTGGCAGGACACAGTGTAAGCCTTGTTCGTGCTCACGCCCCATCAGCATGGGAATAGGGAACACTTGCTGCCTATAGGGCCTCCTGTCATTCTGCTGTCACTTCCCCACTGGTTCCCATCCTCCCCCACACTCTGAGTGCCAGCCTTGCTCTGATGCTGGCCAGGGACAGAGCTCCTGGCCCTGGCTCCCATCTCTGTCCTGCTGTGTCCGAGCTGCACTCAGGGGCTTCACCCCTGGGTTACTCATGGCGCTCTGATTTCTGCTCCCACGTCACCATTCCCTGCCATGATGTGCCAGAGTAGCCCCTGAGAGCTGCCTAGTTCCTGCTGGAGTGGGAAGCTCTCAGAGCCAGTGTGGGCATCTGCAGGGGTGTTGTCTCTGGAAGGGCTGTCTCTGCTCAGACAGCCCTGCACCTAATTACACCACGATTCCAGCACAGTGTCTGCTGGGGAGGAAATGACCCATCCCTCTTCCCTCACAGACTAATGAGTCCCATAAATTTTAGGAAATTCTCAGTGGAGAATTGCACGAAAAAGCTGAGAACCAGCTGGGCCGTTTGTGGTTGCCCCCGGCCCGTGGCCAGTCATGCTCTGGATGTTGTTCAGCCCTCCCAGCACATTGAGGTGATCCCAGGGTGATCCCAACAGAGAAATTTGTCCCATTCCAGCCCTACCGAGGCCGGAGGCTGCTGTGCAGGGGCAGAGCCAGAGCCAGAGTCCAGAGCTCAGCAGTGGGGAGAAGCCGTGCTCCTGTCTTTCCCAGTCCCCACACGGAGTGAGAGCTTCCCCATGCTGGTGGCGTTGGGTGGGAGCAGTGGCGGTTGTGCCTCTGCCTGCTGGACAGGCAGGGTGGTCCCCAGGGACACACAGAATCCCAGGATCATTCAGGTCGGAAAAGCTTTCCCAGATCTTGAAGTCTAACTTGCCCGATCCCCACCTTGTCACCAACCCAGAGCACTGAGTGCCACGTCCAGGCATTCCAGGGACACCTCCAGGGATGGGGACTCCAAACCTCCCTGGGCAGCCCCTTGCAATGCCTGACCACCCTTTCCATGAGGAAATTCCTCCTGGTGTCCAACCTGAGCCTCCCCTGGCACAGCTGGCAGCCCCAGCCGCCCTCCCATCGAACACAACATGAGAGTCCCTTTGTTCCCTCCGGAGCTGCTGGAGCATCTCGGTGGGAACTGCTCCCTGTCAGCTGGTTCTCCTGGAGAACAGAGCACTTCTGTGCTCCAGCCTCCTTTCACGCTGCAGCCTTTGCTGCTAATTAGCCTGTCTTGGTCTGCATCGACCTAATTATTCCAGTTGGCCCTAAATCCTGCCTGCTCCTCTGCCATCCATTGAAATGGGTCTTGTGGCATTTGCAATTATTTCGGGGTGAACATTTGAATCTATTTACATGACTGAAGCAGATGAAGAGAGCAGGAAGGAGCAGCACTTGTCTTGTTAATAGCTCTGACTCTGCTTGGTGCTGCAAAAATGCCAGAGCTGTTGGGTGTCCCTCTGATCTACATCCCAGCAAATCCACCCACTTTATCTCATACCTGGGGATGCAGCTGAGGCTGTTTAGCTTTGGTATGTTACCAAGCAGCTGGTCAGGGTGGACCAGGGAGTAAAGAGCCACAAAAATAGTTTTGGTGGTGATGTTGCTGTGCTGCTGGGCTGGGGAAGGACATCCCTGGGCTGGCACAGAGGCACTGCCTGGGCAGGAGTGGATAAAAGCCGGTGGGAGCAGTCTGGGATGGTGGAGTGAGATGTCAGGGGCAGGAAGAGGGGATCAGAGTGAGTCCCTGAGTGCCTGGCAGGGGGGGCAGGAGCAGGGAAGCTTCCCAGCTCCAGGCTCTCTCTCCTGCCTGCTCCCCGCTCCTCATGGCCACTACACAATGTGTTCCTTCGTGGAGAGGAGAAAACGCTTTTCTGGAGCAGTTCTTTGGCCTGTCAGCAAAACAGAATCCATGGACGGCCCGTTCCTTCCACTCCATTCAGCTCCTGCCCCAGCCACATAATCTCAAAGAGCTGGAAATCCTGGGGTGAGCCCAGGGGAGGATTGCAAAACCTGCACTCACAACTGGGGCGGACGGGGGGAGGGGGCGGGAAGCGGTGCCAGCATTCCCGGGAGTCCCTCCGGGGCACGCAGCGGAGCTGGGCACTCGTAGAGGCTGCAGCCTTCCTGCTGGATGTCCTGCCGAGCCGTGGAAAACCCCAAAAAGTCTTGGTGCCAGATGAAGTTTCACGGATTTTTCCGTCAGGTCAGTCTCCGAGGCAGAGCAGGGTGGTGAACGCTGCGTGTGGCTGTTCACTCTCAGATGGTTGAATTTTTGAGTGTTTCGTTCTAACGGCTTCTCCTTACTCAGACCCTTAAAGCTGGCATGAGAGGCTTTTGTTTTTCTCTTATTTCAGCCTCTCCCTCCCCTGTGACCGCAGGGTTAAGCTAAACAAAATGTAGGGAGGATGCAGGTGGCTGAGAGGTGAGCGGTGCTGGAGTGCTGGAGTGCTGGCTTGGATTTGGGAGGAATAACCTCAGCGAGGGCCTGGGCTTCATCTAGGATGGAGCAGTCTCTCTGTAAAGATTTTGTTTTCAGGAGTCCCTGAGTATACAGGGCCCCTCCTCTCCAAAACGTTCCTGGAGCTTTGCTGCAGCTGTAAACTCATGTTTTCTGAGAAAACAAACAGCGCAGAAATTATCTCTTTGGGTGTGCACTGAGGCAGACTTTAATTACCTGCTGGGTGTAAGGCACCAAGCCCAGGAGGTGCTGATAAGTGAAGGAGGTGATGAAATCCTGGGCTGGTGTCAGCATCCCACCGGGGCAGGGCTGGCCCCGCTGCTCTGACTCTGCTGTTCTCTTGCAGATGCCCGTGGGGTTGGACACTCGCTAGCAGAGAGCTGAAGCCCCCAGCCTGTTGCCCAGGAGAGCAGGATGCGGGTCACCATGCGCAGGGTGCTGCTGCTGCTGGGCTCGGTGGTGGCCCTGATGGTGACCCTGCACCTCGGGCAGCAGGTCCTGGAGTGCCAGCAGGTCCTGAGTGAGAGAAGGCACAGGCTGATGAGGCCCGAGAACGAGGAGCTGGTCATGGTGGACGCCAACCACGTGGAGTACCGGTACAGCAAGGACATGCCCCTGATCTTCATCGGCGGCGTCCCCCGCAGCGGCACCACGCTGATGAGGGCCATGCTGGATGCCCACCCCGAGGTGCGCTGCGGGGAGGAGACCCGCATCATCCCCCGCGTGCTGGCCATGCGCCAGGCCTGGTCCAAGTCCGGCCGCGAGAAGATGCGCCTGGACGAGGCGGGGGTGACGGACCAGGTGCTGGACGCGGCCATGCAGGCCTTCATCCTGGAAGTGATCGCCAAGCACGGCGAGCCCGCCAGGTACCTGTGCAACAAGGACCCCTTCACGCTCAAGTCCTCCGTGTACCTGTCCCGGCTGTTCCCCAACTCCAAGTTCCTGCTGATGGTGCGGGACGGGCGCGCCTCGGTGCACTCCATGATCACGCGGAAGGTGACGATCGCCGGCTTCGACCTGAACAGCTACCGGGACTGCCTGACCAAGTGGAACAAGGCCATCGAGGTGATGTATTCCCAGTGCCTGGAGATCGGCCGCGCCCGCTGCCTGCCTGTCTACTACGAGCAGCTGGTGCTGCACCCCGAGCAGTCCATGCACAACATCATGAGGTTCCTGGATATCTCCTGGAGCGACACGGTGCTGCACCACGAGGAGCTCATCGGGAAGCCTGGTGGGGTGTCCCTTTCCAAGTAAGTCTTGGCTCCTTCCTCAGCTTTTCGAGGAGTATTTTCATTACACAAGGCTAAAACTGGGGGCAGAGCCGCGGTGCTGGTGTTTGTGTGTGACTTTGGGGGAGGAGGGACAGCACATTGTGCTGCAGTGGGGTTTGTGTTCCTGAGTAAGAGATGGCTTTAATGCTCCCAATCTGTTGTACTCTACAGAACAGCTTGTCAAGCAAGGATTTCAGGAGCAAGTGACTGTTTAATCTCTCTTGACACTGCAGAAATTATTTCAGTCTCTAATTTGCAAAGAACTGCTTGCTCTGAAACGTGAGCTCTTTAATGCCTCTTTCTCCACCCGTCCTCAGATGCTTCCTTGGTGTGATTACTTGTGCTGCTAATGATGATGAGCAGCAGTTCTTGCCAGGTGTGGGGCTGGTATTGCAGTATAAAAGCAATACCTGCTCGGTGGAGGCACACCCAGCACTCCCTCCTGATCTCTCCTTGGGGGGGGGTTTACCTTCTCCCACCTTGTTTTCCTCTTTCAATGCTTTTTCTTTTCTAAATGGAGGCTTAAGTCAGGCTTAGCAAAATTTAATCAGCGATGTAAGGGAATTATCCCAGTCTCCATCAGTTGCTGGCGCCCCGGTGGTGAGGGCACAGGAGCCACAGGGGGATGTGCAGCTGCTCCGGTTTTCCGGGCTGCCCTGGGAGTGCAGCTGGCTCTGCTTCCCTGTTTACTCAGTGTAAATTAGTCCAGGTTGCTTAGATCAGGTTTTGAATATTCAAAGGGGTCACGGGGTGTATCTGTGCTACAGCCCACACATCTTACAGTTGTTTTCCTGTAATAAGCAGAGGTGTCCTGGTAAAACCCCCTGTCCCAATGCAGGATAGATCCCTCCTGTAGGAAAAGAGGAAACAGCCTCAAGCTGGGCCAGAGGAGGTTTAGGTTGGATAATAGGGAAAATTCCTTCCCTGAAAGGGTGGTTAAGCATTGGAACAGGACAGCAGTAGAGTCACCATCCCTGAAGGGATTTAAAAGCTGTGTGGATGTGATGCTTGGGGACATGGGGCAGTGGTGGCCTTAGCAGTGCTGGGGGAATGGTTGGACTCACTGGCCTTAGAAGGCTTTTCCAACCCTAATGATTCCATGATTCTAAACTGCAGGACCCAGCCTCTGGGGCTGTGGAACCCCCTGCCAGGATCTGCTTTCCCAGAGCAGGGCTGTGAGGGGACAGGGCTGCCCCGCTGTGCCCCACCCTGGCTCTGCCCCAAGTGGCCCTGGCAGGTGACGAGCTTTGCTCTGCATGGAAGGGACTTTGGAGCCATTCAGCCTGGAGAAGAGGAGGTTGTGTGGAGACCTCACAGCACCTTTCAGTACCTGAATGGAAGCCAGAGAGGGACTTTTCATCAGGAACTGGAGTGCCAGGACAAGGGGGAAAGGGTTCAAACTTAAGGGGAGAAAATTTAGGTGAGATACACAGAAGAAATTCTTCCCTGTCAGGAGTGGGGAGGCCCTGGCACAGGTTGTCCAGAGAAGCCGTGGCTGCCCCATCCATGAAAGTGTCCAAGGCCAGGTTGGATAGGACTTGGAGCAACCTGGGCTAGTGGAAGGTGTCCCTGCCCATGGCAGGGAGTGGAGTGGGTTGGGTTTTAAGGTCCCGTCCTGTGGTTCTCTGTGGAGGTGGCAGCGAGTTCTGTGTGAGACCAGCACGTGCGTGAAATCCAACCGTTGTGTCTTTTGTTTTTTCCTTTATTTTCCCCAGGATAGAAAGGTCAACAGACCAGGTGATCAAGCCGGTGAACATGGAGGCGTTATCCAAATGGATTGGGCACATCCCGGGGGATGTGCTGCAGGACATGGCCCACATCGCTCCCATGCTCGCCAGGCTCGGCTACGACCCCTATGCCAACCCCCCCAACTATGGCCACCCCGACCCCCTGGTTGTCAACAACACGCACAGAGTGAGTGGCACTGCCATGGGGGGGACAGGCCAGGGGCTCATGGAGCAGGGGAAGCTCCTGAACCAGATCGGGAAAGAGCAGGGGGGAAACAGACTCACACAGGGAAAATGACAGAATCACAGAATTCAGAGTCATTAAGGTTGGAAAAGCCCTCCCAGGACTGAGTCCAAGCTGTGCCCGATCCCCACCGTGTCACCCAGCCCAGAGCACTGAGTGCCACGTCCTGTCCTTCCTTGGATACCTCCAGGGATGTTGACTCCAGACCTCCCTGGGCAGCCCCTGCCAAGGCCTGACCACCCTTTCCATGAGGAAATTCCTCCTGATGTCCAACCTGACCCTCCCCTGGCACAGCTTGAGTCCATTTCCTCTCCTCCTGTCCCTGTTCCCTGGGAGCAGAGCCCGACCCCCCCGGCTGCCCCCTCCTGTCAGGGAGTTGTGCAGAGCCACAGGGTTCCCCCTGAGCCTCTTTTGCTCCAGGCTGAACCCCTTTCCCAGCTCCCTCAGCTGCTCCTGCTGTTCCAGCCCTTCCCCACCTCCATTCCCTTCCCTGGACACGTTCCAGCCCCTCAATGTCTGTCCTGGAGAGAGGGGCCCAGAGCTGGACAGAGCACTCAAGGTGCAGCTGTTTCCCTGGGAAAGTTGGGAATGGCTGATAGAAGTGACCCAAAGGTCATTCCAACCCCACTCCTGAGCCACTGCCCCAGGGGGTCACTCCAGGTTCTCTTTCCCACAGGTTTTGAAGGGGGATTATAAAACACCAGCCAATCTCAAAGGTCACCTGCAGGTAAGAGCCGGGAGTTTGGGTTCCCTCTCTAGGGAATGCCAGGAATGTCCCTGCCCCCTTCCCTGGGGAATGCTGTCTCAGAGCTGACCCTTCTCTTTTGGGGCTCTTCCAGGTGACTCAGAACACGTCATCATCTCACTAAGAAAATTAATGATTTCCAGGTAAGACCCTGTTTACTTAATTCTGGGATTTGGGCAAATCCGCCTGCGTTGCTCCGGGACTGGCGCTTGGTTTGTGTGATTTCTGTAGCTCAGCTGGGGTTCCAGGCGCACTCCTGGTGCCAGGGATCCTTCACAGTCGCCTCAGATCTTCCCAACAATGCTGCTGTGTGGGACCATTTGTCAGGAATTCTTTTCCTGAGCTCTGGGAATGGGATTAAAGCTGCAAAATGAAGCTCAGCCGCTTGGGAGGGTTATTGCAGCCTGTCCCCGCGGGCAGCACGGACACATGGAATGTGTGGAGGAGCTGAGCTGCTCCCCAGCTGCCTCCAAGGACGTGCCATGGACCTGAGGAAGGGGATAGAAAACAAAGGAAAACATGATGGAAAACAAAGCTGCTGCCTTGGGCTTCTGCTCCAGAGACAACTGTTGACATGTTGGATGTTCTTCCTCCGTGCTAAAGCATAGAATGTCATTCTTGGTACCAAAACCGATCCTTTAAGAGCAAGTTTCTGTGTACAAGCAGATGGTTGGGCTACAAAAAGACCAGAAGCACTGAGGGAAGATCAGGAATTGTGTGTCCACTGTGCTGGGCTGGGAATTGGCTCCTTTCTGGCCGTTTTTTGTGTCGCAGGGGCTTTAAACCCTCAGTCGGGCACCGGTGTGTTGGTCTGAGGGGATCCTGTTCCCGAGGGGATCCTGCTCCTAAGGGGATCCTGCTCCAGAAGGGATCCTGCCCCTGAGGGAAATCTGCCCCTGAGAGGATCCTACTCCTAACAGAAACCTGCTCCTGAGGGGATCCTGCTCCTGAGGGGATCCTGCTCCTGAGGAGATCCTGCTCCTGAGGAGATCCTGCTCCTGAGGAGATCCTGCCCCTGAAAGAAATCTGCCCCTGAGAGGATCCTACCCCTAACACAAACCTGCTCCTGAGGGGCTCCTGCTCCTAAGGGGATCCTGCTCCTAAAGGGATCCTGCCCCTGAGGGAAATCTGCCCTTTAGAGGATCCTACCCCTAACAGAAACCTGCTCCTGAGGGGATCCTGCTCCTGAGGGGATCCTGCTCCTGAGGGGATCCTGCTCCTGAGGGGATCCGGCTCCTGAAGGGATCCTGCCCCTGAGGGAAATCTGCCCCTTAGAGGATCCTACCCCTAACAGAAACCTGCCCCTGAGGGGATCCCGCTCCTGAGGGGATCCCGCTCCTGAGGGGATCCTGCTCCTGAGGGGATCCTGCCCCTGAGAGGATCCTGCTCCCAAAGGGATCCTGCTCCTGAGGGGATCCTGCCCCTGAGAGGATCCTGCTCCCAAAGGGATCCTGCCCCTGAGGGGATCCTGCCCCTGAGACTTTGTGTTTGTCTCTTCCAGAACGCTGCCAATGGTCTGTTGTTGCCCGAGAAGGAAGAGTGTGCAGTGGGCCCGTGGAAATCGGTTCTCCAAGCATATTGCTTGCTCCTACTGTTGCCAAATGACTGCGCTCCAGGAATGTATTTGCATTTATTTGCAAAGGCCAAACGTGCTCCACGGCGGGAACGTCCCCGGCCTCTCCCAGCGCTCCGTGGGGAATGCAGCTGTGGAAATCCGGACTCAGGGGGGAGGGAGGAGATTCCCTGTGCTGTGGCTGGAGGACTCCTTACATCGCCTTTGTGTCTTGTGATCTGCTCCCCGTTCCCAGGGTCGGGAACAGCACTCCCATCCCTGCTGTTCCATATTCCTGGGGTCGGGAAGAGCCACCCTGGTCCTGCTGTTCCCAATTCCCAGGGTCAGGAACAGCCCCCTGGCCCTGCAGAGCCTTTGTGGTGCGTGTGCCCCCCCCCCCCCGACCTCTCCCCGACCCTGCAGAGGCTATTGCAGAGTTAATATATGCCCCCCCCCGTCCCCCCGTCCCCCCTCCGGTGTCGGACACCATTAAAGTGTTGATTTGATATTTAATATTTTAATAGCGCGAGCTCCGCCCCGTCTACCCCTCCGGGCCACAGGGCGGCGCTGCCGGCGCGGCCGCTCCGCTCCTGGCTACTCTATGGTTTATGGGCGGGGCTTGCCCGTTACCGGAAGCGAACCGGAAGTGGATGGGGCGCATCCGGCTTGGCGGCGCGGCCGGGGCCGGTTCTGGGGTCTGTGGGCGGGCCGGGGGTCGCGGCCGTGCCGGGGTCAGGAGCTCCTGAGCGGGCCGGGGGATCCCTGAGAGGGCCGGGGGATCCCGGCGGTGCCACGATGTCGATGTCGCACCTGTACGGCACGGACGGAGACGATGGCGTGGAGATGGAGAGCTTCGAGGTGTCGGACTGGGACCTGCAGAACGAATTCAACCCGCACCGGCAGCGGCACCGCCAGACTAAGGAGGAGGCGACTTACGGCGTGTGGGCCGAGCGCGACTCGGACGAGGAGCGGCCCAGCTTCGGCGGGAAGCGGTACGGCCGGGCTGGGCCCGGGGCCGGGCTGGGCCCGCTCGTGGGGCTGCGGAGCGCGGAGCTTCTGCCCCCGTTCCGTGCAGCTTCTGCCACTTCCCTGCAGCTTCTCCCCGTTCCCTGGAGCTTCTGCCACTTCCCTGCAGCTTCTCCTCGTTCCGTGCAGCTTCTGCCACTTCCCTGGAGCTTCCCCCCGTTCCGTGCAGCTTCTGCCACTTCCCTGGAGCTTCTGCCCCCGTTCCCTGCAGCTTCTGCCCCCGTACCCTGCAGCTTCTCCCCTTTCCCCGGAGCTTCTGCCCCCGTTCCCTGCAGCTTCTGCCACTTCCCTGGAGCTTCCCCCCGTTCCCTGCAGCTTCTCCCCCCGTTCCCTGCACCTTTCCCGGCTGTGGACACCCACCCGAGCAGCCCGTCCCGGCTCGGGGCTGCCCTCAGGACACCCTCACCTGTAGAGGTTTTCCCTGCGCTTGCTCCCTGCAGCGTGGGGGGAAGGATGGGGATTGCCTGGCAAAAGCAGCGTTAATCAGCTCCACAGCCTGTAATATCCCATTTTTGGGGGGGGGTGTAAGGCACAGCAGCCCCCAGGCTCCTGCAGGAATGTGCCCTGGAGTGGAATTCCTTCTCGTTTTGCAGCTCCAGGGATTACTCGGCCCCCGTGAGCTTTGTCAGTGCTGGGCTGAGGAAGGCAGCGGCCGAGGAGCTCTCGGATGAGGATTCGGATGATGATGAGAAGCCTGTGAAACAGGAGGAGATTCCCAAGGAGTTTGTGCCCAAGAAGTTAAAAACAGTGAGTTCTCCAGGGAATTTACTGTTCTCTACTTTGTATTTATATAAAACTCAGGCTGGGGTCGAAGGCAATGAAAATGTAATAGAGCACACAAAAAAGGGAGAAATAATTGAACCAGAGGCCCAAATGTGTCATTAAGGAAGGTGTTTGGATTTTGTAGCATTGATACAAACACACTGATAAAACAAAAATCAGAATAACAAATCGTTGATACAACTGTACACTGATATAATGATTGTGTGTCCTTGGGAATCAGTCCTTTCATTTTTCTCAATATTCCCTTTGGTCAATGGAGGTTTAAAGAAGAGAATTCCTGTGGTTTCCTGCCTTTATTTTTCTACTTTCACAGAATGGACAAACCCAGGAATGTTACATATTAAAAATCAAACCCTTATTTTCAGTTAAAACCAGAAAGAATCAGGAATCACCCTCAGCTAAATCTGGTGGTGGAGTCTGAGAACTGTCAGGTTGTCAGCCTGAGTTTTTCAGGACTTTCCTTTCCCGTTTGAGGAATTTCAGGAAGCTCCTTAGGTGCTTCATGGATGCACAAGCGAGGTTCCAGTGAGCTGGGCAGTGTGGGGACAGCAGAATCACTTCCAGGAAGAATTTTCTGGGGGGGATTTTGCACACTTTGGTTATTTGAAGCCTCAGGGCTGCAGGTTTTTTGTGTGTTTGTTTTGACAGGGTGGAAATTTCAAGCCCAGCCAGAAAGGCTTTGTGGGAGGCTCTAAGTCCTTTGTGGATTTTGGCAGCTGGGAGAGACACACTAAAGGAATTGGGCAGAAGCTTCTGCAGAAGATGGGATATGTTCCTGGAAGGGGTCTTGGAAAGAATGCTCAAGGTACTCTCAGTGTGTTTGGTGGTTTATTGTTAACTGGGGATTTGGAGGAGAGATTGAATTCCTTAAAGAACTGCCAACCCCAGGTGGCTTAAACCTCCTTCTTGTTTTCCTGCCACTGATCTGGGTACTGTGGTGAGAGTCAGGGGTGTTCAAACTGGCCTGTGGTCGTTTGCTCCTCTGGGTATTTTGCAGGAGGAAAAGAGCAAGAAAAAAGGCAGTAAATTCCCAAGGTGGTCATCCCACAGAAAAGGAGATGCTGTTTTACGTGGCAGAATAAAAAGGCAGTGAAATGTGGGAGTAATGCTGTGCTTTGGCAGTTTGGTGTGTGCTGGCATGAAGTGATTTTATAGGAAATTGGTAACATTGGAAGCACCACAGAGCTGGAGGCAGTGCCAGGAAGGGTGTTGGTGCTGATTTGGTAACTTGTAGGGAAAGCCTGGCTGTTCTGCTCTCTCTTAGCATACCAACTGCTCCTCCTGACCCCATTCCCATCCTGCCAGGTATCATCAATCCCATCGAGGCCAAGCAGAGGAAAGGCAAAGGTGCTGTGGGTGCTTATGGCTCTGAGAGGACCCCACAGTCCTTGCAGGACTTCCCTGTGGTGGACTCAGAAGAGGAAGCTGAGGAGGTATTTGTGTGGTTCTTGCTGTTTCCCTGCTCTGCTGTATGTACAAAATTCAGTTCTCTTAATTTCTGTGCCAGAGAAAACTGTTTGGGCTCCTTTTAGATAAGCAGCCAAATACACAGCACGTTGATTTAATTTAGGCAGATCTTTCTTGTCACTGTAATGTTCTTTGTTGTTTCTGGCTCACTCTGTTTCAGTAGCTTTGCTAGAGTCCCTGCTTTGAAGAGTCTCCCACGTAAATAGTTTTGTTTAAATAAGACCAGGAACATCCTGTTCACTTCATCCATAGGTTGGCTGTCTGACCCACAGCATCCAAGCTGGCTTGGCATGAGCTTTACCACTTCCCAGTTACTTCCTGTTTCTATTTTCTACTAATTCCTCATTGATCTGACCCGCTATTTTTCTGAAAAAAAAAAGGGCAGATTTGGGGTGTGACAAAGAGTAACCACCACAACTCTGCTGGTTTTGTCCAGGAATTTCAGAAGGAGCTCAGCCAGTGGCGGAAGGACCCGAACGGAGGCAAGAAAAAGCCCAAGTACAGCTATAAAACAGTGGAAGAGCTGAAAGCCAAGGGCAGAATCAACAAGCAGCTCGCAGCCCCTCAGAAGGAGCTGTCCCAGGTCAAGGTGAGGTTGATAAAACCAAGAGGTGACCCCTGAGGAACAGTTTGGGCCCTTTGGTGTCACCAGCACATTTTAGCCACCGGTAACCTCAGTCAAGCCAGTCCTAGGAGGGGCCTGTGCAGCCTCCTGGAACTCATCCCTGAGCCCTGTAATTTCCCTGTGTCACCTGGATGTGGTGACAAATTAGATTAAGAGTGTGTGTGTGTGTGTGTGTGTGTGTAGGGGGTTAATTGCAATTTAGGTTTAATTGGTTCATGTTTGTCCTAATCAACACTCACCCACTTCTGAAAGCACAGTTGTCCTTTTTGGGATTGTTTGAACCCTCTTCTTCCTCAAAGGGATTTGTCTGGTCTGCACTTAGTAAAATCACTAATCTGAAATTTAGGTGTCTATATAAAATTATAAAAGTTCCTAAGGGCAATAACTGTTACTGTAACTAATGGCAAGATGCTTGTAGAATCATTCAGTGAAACTGGAATGAGATGAGGAGATTTTTCCAGCCCTGATTCCAAATTGTCCCTTACTCATTCTATCTCCTTGTGTCTGGAGAAGGCCATTGTGGAAGCAATCCCCTCACTCTAATACAGTGTATGTTAGCAGCCTCCTGGAGTAATTAATGTACTTGGAAATCTCCAGATTTCAATTTGGAGTCGGGGATTGTCTCCTTTTTTTGAAGATGACAGAGAGTGTTTTGTAAGAGCGTTTGTTCTGTGTGCTGGCAGGTGATCGACATGACAGGCCGGGAGCAGAAGGTTTATTACAGCTACAGCCAGATCAGTCACAAGCACAACATCCCAGATGACAGCCCCCAGCAGCCCCTGGGCAAGGACTCCAAGCCCCAGGGCTTTGCCCTGCCCGAGCTGGAGCACAACCTGCAGCTGCTCATCGACATCACGGAGCAGGAGATCATCCAGAGCGACCGGCAGCTGCAGTACGAGAGGGACATGGTGGTCAACCTGAGCCACGAGATCCAGAAGATGGCTGAGGTGCTGTCCCACGAGGAGAAGGCCATCAGCAACCTCAGCAAGGTGCTGGACATGGTAGAGGAGTGTGAGAGGCGGATGCAGCCCGGCTGTGAGAACCCTCTGACCCTGGATGAGTGTGCAAAGATCTTTGAGACCCTGCAGGACAAGTACTACGAGGAGTACAGGATGTCGGACAGGGTGGACCTGGCAGTGGCCATAGTCTATCCTCTCATGAAGGAATACTTCAAGAACTGGGATCCCCTCAAGGTATGTGTTGGTTTGAGTGACCTGCAGTTCTCACTTGGTGGCTCTAGTAATCCTTGTTACCTTGTCCCAAGTGTCCTGGTCTAGTGTGAGGTGTCCCTGCCCATGGCAGGGGGTGGAATGAGATGAGCTTTAAGGTCCCTTCAAATCCAAACCAGTCTGGGATTCTGGGATTCTAAATCCCTGATCAGTCGGGAGAAAAAGAAAAAAGACAAAATGAAACCCTGTACTGTCCCCACTTTCAGACCTTTGCTGGGTAAAAATTTAGGAGTTTGTAAGGTTAAAATCAATCCGTTTTATGAGTGTTGGGAGGAAAAAGTTGGTGAAAAACAAGTTTCTAGTTGGTGGTTTTTAGTAAAAACGGGAGAGGTTTCTCTGTCAGGTATCAGAGATGCACAGTCTATTCTCAGTGCCATTTAGGCTGGGATAGGTAAGAGTCTGGATTCTCTCTGTACACCTCAAAAAATTCAGAATGTCCTCTTCTCTCTCTGGATGTGCATTAATTCTGTAAGGTAGGATTTTTCTCTGGCAGGACTTTATTAAAAGTCATTTAAGAAATGACTGGAGGTGGCACTCAGTGCTCTGGGCTGGTGGCAAGATGGGGAGGGGTCGCAGGTTGGACTCAATGGTCTGGGAGGTCTTTTCAAAGTTCAATGAGTGTGGGGTTCTGGAATTAAGACTGCAAGCTCCTGGCTTCCTTGAGATGAGGTGAGAAGGCCTGGCTGTGCTCAGCACACCATCAGGCTGCTCTGTGCAGATCCCAGCTGGAATTAATGGAAAAGCATAAGGACCATTTGTGCCTTGTCATTCCTAGGACTGTACATATGGCACGGAGATCATAGCCAAGTGGAAGAGCCTGCTGGAAAATGATCAGCTGTTATCCCACA
This sequence comes from Coloeus monedula, assembly GCF_965178545.1. Lineage (NCBI taxonomy): Eukaryota > Metazoa > Chordata > Aves > Passeriformes > Corvidae > Coloeus > Coloeus monedula. Next base: position 5,253,224 of record NC_138798.1, on the reverse strand, counting down.
GTGGGCAGGACCTGTCAACAGATGCTTTTCACAGGTAAAGAACAAATTATTTGTACTTTGTGCAGCACCTTCCCGTGCTGCTTCCTCGGGGCTGGGAAAGGGCAGACACAAGGGAGTTTTTCCCAAGGATTCCCATGCTGGGCCTGTTAAAATCCAGTTTGCAGCTACAGAAAAGAAGCAGCTTTAACTAACAGCTCCCATTTGGTTTATTTAGGCCCAGGCTGTAGCTTTGAGCTTCACTTTGATTTATTTGGGATTTCTTCCCAGACTGATGTGGGAGATCTGGATGCCGTATGTCAGAAACATCGTGGCGCGGTGGCAGCCGAGGAACTGTGGATCCATGGTGGATTTCTTGGATAGCTGGGTGAACGTTGTTCCTGTGTGGATACTGGATAACATTCTGGATCAGCTCATCTTCCCCAAGCTGCAGAAGGAGGTGAGTGGAGAGGGCTGAGTAGAGCAAAGCCGTGCTCTGAACCAGTGTTCGAATTCCAACTGGAACTCCCGAACTCTGGTGTGCAGCCTCCGCCGATGGATTGAGGAGTCGGGGGCTGCATCACAGCTCTTTGTGCTTCTGGACAAAATGCTGCTGGTGGCTGGACTCTAGTTAATCTTTTCTGTTGTGCCCCAAGGTGGAGAGCTGGAATCCGCTGACGGACACGGTGCCGATCCACTCGTGGATCCACCCCTGGCTGCCGCTGATGCAGGCACGGCTGGAGCCGCTCTACTCGCCCATCCGCAACAAGCTGGCCAATGCCCTGCAGAAGTGGCACCCCAGCGACTCCTCTGCCAAGCTCATCCTTCAGCCCTGGAAGGATGTGTTCACTCCTGGCTCATGGGAGGCTTTCATGGTCAAAAACATCGTGCCTAAACTCGGTGAGACAACCAGACAGTGCTGGGTTGTGGGAATCTGCTGGTGGCACCTTCCCCCTGACACGTAGGAAAGGTCCTCGTTAATGTGGGTGCCAGTGTTACATCAGGGAATGGTGTTAGTGAGGTTAGACCAAGCTTGCCTCTGCTTTTCTGCTACCAGTCCTGTGCAGAGGCAGAAAGATTACAGAAATATGGGGAATTACTCTGGTTATTCTCTAGGTTTTCTGTCTTTATAAATCATCCATCTGCAGCTGACAGGAATATCTTGAGAGCTGTCAGGTGGGACGAGGCTGTAGAACATCTCTCCGTTACTCCTGAATTCCTTGGTCTAATGTTTCACCATGAGTTTTGTAATGCAAACTGGCTCAAAGGTTAAAAAATAGTCAAGTGTTTTTAGTTTCTCAGTTCTGACAGCAAATTGTAGTAACAGGAAGTGGAAATGCACCACTTTGTGGCAGGATCAGCCAAAGATCCCCACTGTCCCTTTAGCGTAGCAAACTTGCTCCTCAAATTGTGTGTGTTGGTAGGGGAAGAGGTCAGGGCACTGATAAAACTGAGTCAGGCTCTTTTCTAACTTTCCTCCCCTTTCCCAGGAATGTGTCTGAATGAGCTCATCATCAATCCTCACCAGCAGCACATGGATGCCTTTTACTGGGTGATCGACTGGGAGGGGATGATTTCTGTCTCCAGCCTTGTTGGGCTGCTGGAGAAACACTTCTTCCCAAAGTGGCTGCAGGTGAGACACTGAGGGGCTGAGGAAAGAGTCTTGATTGCCTGGGGAGTGTTTTAGTGATTCCTGTCCCGGAATTGCTGCCCTGGTGCTGAACTGGGCCGGTTCCCACTCACAGCTCCGTAGTCATTGGAACAGTTCCTCCTTTTACTGACAGCTCAGTAATAAACCAAGTGATAAGGTGTGCCAGGGGAGGGTCAGGTTGGACATCAGGAGGAATTTCCTCATGGAAAGGGTGGTCAGGCACTGGAAAGGGCTGCCCAGGGAGATGGTGGAGTCCCCATCCCTGGGAGGTGTCCAAGGAACGAGTGGATGTGGCATTCAGTGCTCTTGGCTGGGTGATGAGGGTGTGATTGGTCACAGGTTGGACTCAGCACTCTTGGATGGCTTTTCCAGCTTAAATCACTCTGGGATTATGTGGCAATGAGGCCTCTCCTGCACAAACATCCCTGTGCTGCCTTTGACCTGTCCCTTGCTCTGCAGGTGCTCTGCTCTTGGCTCAGTAACAGCCCCAACTACGAAGAGATCACCAAGTGGTACCTGGGCTGGAAGTCCATGTTCTCAGACCAGGTGCTGGCACATCCCTCCATCAAAGACAAGTTCAATGAGGCTCTTGACATCATGAACCGGGCTGTGTCCTCCAGCGTGGGTAGGTGGCTCCTGGGAGGCTGACTGGGGCATGGCCCTGCTGGCAGCAGCTCCCATGAGCAGTGAAAGGCAGTGTGCTCTGCCTTGCTGTGTCCTTAAATAACACCTCTGAGGTGCTGCTCAATAGTTTTGGACTGCACTGAAGCAGAAACAGATTTTCAGTTGCTTCCTGGGCCATTGAACAATTGATCTTCTTCCAGCCTTGCCCTGTCAGTCAGACACCATCCTTTAGGGCTTGACTTCTAAAGCTGTCATTTATTGGGGTGTTTTTTCTTTATGGTGAGATTACTGGTTCTTTTCCTTAGCTTTACAGCAGTGCCCTTCCCTTCCACATGACTCTCCCTACGACCTAAAAGTGATTGTTGGGAATTCACTGGGAATTACACTGTATAAAAGAGAAGGGCATGCCTGAGGGAGCAGCAGCCAGAATTTGCCCACTTCCCAAAACTGAGACCTCCCTTCCCGAGCCAAAACTCAAACAGTACACTCCAAATACCTAGATTGACTTTGCATCAAGATAGAGCTGCTTCCCGCTGGGAATGGCTCAGGACCATGTTCTCCCCATTCTGTCCCCCAGGTGGGTACATGCAGCCGGGCGCCCGGGAGAACATCGCGTACCTGACGCACACGGAGCGGCGCAAGGACTTCCAGTACGAGGCCATGCAGGAGCGGCGCGAGGCCGAGAACATGGCCCAGCGCGGCATCGGCGCCGCCGCCGGCTCCGTGCCCATGAACTTCAAGGACCTCATCCAGACCAAGGCCGAGGAGCACAACATCGTCTTCATGCCCATCATCGGGAAGCGGCACGAGGGGAAGCACCTCTACACCTTCGGCAGGATCGTCATCTACATCGACAGGGGCGTGGTGTTCGTGCAAGGGGAGAAGACCTGGGTGCCCACCTCGCTGCAGAGCCTCATCGACATGGCCAAGTGAGGCCCCCCCTGGGGACTGAGGCACCACCCAGGAACAGCCTGCGGGGAACCCTTAGAATAAACAAGTTCCAGGTTTGTAAATAGTGACACTGGAGCTGGATGCCAGGATGGTTTTGTTGGAAGAGGTGTTCAGGCAGTGGCAAGAGGATGAAGGGCCAGACTTCCTGACCTGGGAAGCCAGGCTAAGGGAGAACAAGCAGTGCTGGCACTTGCAATTGCCACCTGGGCCAGAGGTTTATCAGCAGGTTAGGAGGGATCGCATTCTCTGCTCCTACAGCTGAATGAGGGCTGGCTTAGTTGAGTCCCCCAAGTCTCTAGTGACAGATATCACACAAATGTCACAGCTTCTGCTGCCTGTGTGCTGTGCTGGCAGCGAGTTACTGTCCCCACAACACCCCTCACACAGTGGGCTTCTCTTTGCTGCACACAGCCAGAATCTGTCCCACCTCTCTCTCTGCTGTGGGACTGCAGTGGTTAAGAGCACAGAGGTGAGGGAAAGAACCCCTAAGGCTTTTTTCCTGGAGGGAGCTGACCTGGTTGTTCTCAGGACTGATCAAGAGCTGATCTCAGCAGTGAGAGCTGGGAGCTTCTTCCAAGCCTGCACTGGCAACTAGACCCCAACACCTCCCACTACAAACCCCTCAGATAATTCCCCCTTCCTGATGCATTGAAATGTGTGTAGTACATGCAAAGGTCTTGAATTGTTATGAAAAGGGAGGGAATCAAAGAGCAGTCACTGCAGTACAGATGGTTTTCAAGGCAGGTTTTGGTGGAATTAGTTTGCTGTAGTTCAGTGAGAGTAAATCAAAGCTCAGCTTTACTTTTTATTAAATAAGATACAAAAATGTCCCATCACCTCAGCATTCAGGTGCTGCCACTTTTGGCAGAGCCTGATGCCACTGTCCCTGCTTGAGCTCCATCTCAGCTGCACAGAAGCTTCCATGGGAAGAGATGTGGATCCCAGCCCCGCCACCACAGGGATGGTCAGGACTTGGCAGTAGCTCCCTCCCCCTTCCTGATGATCTCCAGGTCCTCACAGTCTTGGTACATCGGCTCTTCCACACAGTCCCAGACCTCAGGGGAGAGCTCCTGCAGTTTGTCCAAGGGAAACCAGTGCACAGAGGTGTCATTGAAGGTGTCCAGGTAGCGGGGGTGACTGGGGAGGGCCACTTCCTCCACCCCTTTCAAGACCTAAAGAGCATTTGGGGAGAAAGTTATGGACAATGCAGAAGCCCCTTCCTGCAAAGCTGAGCCAGTGAGGAGGAAGATGGTGTTACATTACCCTCAGCCCCTGTGTGCAGGGTGTTCTGCAGATGTTGAACAATCCTAAAGTGATTAGCTTTTATATTATAGGATCTAGGGAAAAGGTTATAAAAATAACCCCCCTCTTCTTCCCAATGGCAATTTATTTCCTTTCTCATTAAAAGGTGTGTTGTCAACATGAAACAATAATGTTAAACTGTTGCCTCATACCTTTGCTATGTAACAATAATCTCTCTCCAAGATTCTCGACAGCAACCTGCAATAACAGAAGGTGCCCATGTTAGACACAACGTGGCTGTGGATTTAGACAGGTTTTCTGCGTGGGGGTGGGACAGAGAAGGGGGGAGAGGGTTCACAACTGAAAACTTCATGGCAATGAAAATGAGCAAAACAGGGAGAGAGTTGCTGGAAGCAATAAAAATAAAGCAGTGGGAGGGAGAAGAGGAGAGCAGGGTTGGAGGCACCAGAGCCTATCTAGGGTGTGCCCAGACCTCTCTTCGATCCCTCGGAAGCTGTTCCCGATGATGACCAGTTTGGAGAGCGCCGCCGGGCTCCAGTTGCTCCACAGCAGGTTGTTGTACAGAGCCTTCCCGCAGTGCACCATGTAGAACAGCGTGGCCGAGCCCTCAACGCCGTGTTTCCCCTCCTGCCCAGGAACGGCCGAGCCCGTCACGGCCGAGCCCCGGCCGCGGGCCCCCGCGGCTCCCGGGCGGTGTGACCCGGCGCTCTCCTCACCTCATTCTCCGGCAGCAGGCACAGCCCCAGCGCTCGCAGCGCCGCCGCCTCCCGCGCAGAGAAGGCCGGGTCGAATAGGGCGCATCGGGCGGGCGGCACCTGCGGGGGGACAGGGCGGCGTGAGCGGGGACCGGCCCGGCGCTGACCCCGGCGCTCCCCCCGGCCCCGATGCTCACCCGCAGCTCGTCCAGCAGCAGCAGCAGGAAGGCGAGCTGGTACCGCGCGGCGGGGCAGCGCCCGAACCGGCCCAGCCCGTAGCACACGCAGCTGGCGGGCGGCTCGGCGGGGCCGCTCAGCGGGGCCCGCACGGCTCCTGCGGGCGGCGGGGTCAGCGCGGCGGCGCCGGGGCTCGCTGTCCCCGCACCCCCCCCCCCCGCTCCCCGCACTCACCGGCGCTCGCCGCCCAGAAGCCGGAGTTCAGCAGATCGTCCCTGCGGGGAGAGCGCGGTGTCAGCGGGGCCCGGCAGCCTCCGGTGGGGGAGCGGACAGCGGGACCGGGGCCGGGCACTCACCGCGCCTCCCGCAGCCGCCGTAGCACCGCTTCGGTGCCGGGGCCGCCTTCCTCTTCCTCCTCCTCCTCCTCCTCCTCCTTCTCCTCCTCCTCGCCCCGGCCCCGCCGCCGCCGCCGCCGCCGCCGCCGCGCGCGCCACCCTCCCGCCGCCGCCGCCATGCGCGCAGTCACGTGCGCGGTCACGGGACCGGGGGCGCGCCCGGAACCGGCGGCGGGAGCGAGCGGGAGGACCCCGGAGCAGCATCCCGGAACCGCCCGGAGCATCCCCGAACCGGCCGGAGCCTCCCGCAGCCATGTCCCGCCCCGCCGCGCCCGGCCCCGCGCCATGGTGAGCCCCTTCCCCTCCCCGGGCCCCTTCCCCCGCTCGCGTCGCTGCCCCGGGAAGCACCTTCGGCCCTTTGCTCGTTGCTGTCCCCGGTCGGGGGTGAGGTCTGGAAGCCCCCCGGGGCTCAGCAGCTCGGTGTCTGTGCGTGAGTCATTCCAGGGCCGTGGAAGGGCGGTCCGGGAGCGGATCCAGCCTCCCGCTCCTGGCCCGGCAGCAGCGCGGGTTCCTCGGTGCCACCGTGGAGCCACCGCTTGCCTTTGCTCCAGACCTGCGCTGTTCCTACGGGAAAACTCCCGCACGAAGCTCGTTCCGAGCTTGTGACGAGGTGCTGGCTGACAGGACAGGACGAAAAAGAGTTACAGAATACGTGCATCCAAGGAATTATGAGCAGAATGATATCACATCCTCAGAGGGACCCCCTGTCTCCTGCTCCTCGGGGGTTCTTGGGTGCAGGCAGCGCCCGGGAGCTGGTTGGGATGCACATGGATAATGCTTCTCGATAATTATCCCGTGTGCTGAGGGTACGGTATCTCACAAGTCCGCATCTCTTTCCACATGTCTGAGAGGTGGAGTTATAGCACCTGTTCTAAATTCACAAAAGCGGTCAAATTTAGTCATGGGGGGCCTTTTAGGTGCTGCTTTTGGGTGTAAACTCGGTGTGATTGTGCAAGAACAATGTCTCTCCATTTGCAATAATCTTTGCTGCTCTTCCTGAAGTAACAGAAAGGAGAAGGGAGAAGGGTAACATTTTTCAAATACACGTTTTTGCCAATGTTTTTTAGGTGGAATTACTTTTTCCTTTATGATGGCTCAAAGGTGAAGGAGGAAGGGGATCCTACGAGTGCCGGGATCTGTTATTTTTACCCTTCCCAGGTAATGTCTGCTTTATTTCAGTACCTGTAAAAGGATGCTGTGGGTCAGGCTGATGGTTCTGGATCTGGAAGGGTTGGGCTTCCGGGTGATTTGGGTTAATCCTTACTTAGTAGTCACAAAAGTTTTAAGAAATCCAAATTATCAGTTAGCTCCACGTAGAGCAGGGCTGGGCTCCACCAGGCTCAGGGCACAGCAATGGGGTTACATTCTGCTCTCTCCCTGAGGAATGGGCCAGCACAGTCCAGGACTGTCCTGGTGATGTGAATAAACACACACGAGGGATGAAAGTTCCTCTCCAGAATCCCCAGGCCCTTGTGCTGCTTGGAAAAAGTAATCCAGTTTTTTTTCTCCCAGAAATTTGCCTGTTCTATTGCATTTGATTTACAGAATCCCAGAGTCATTAAGGTTAGAATAGACCTTTAAAATCAAGTCTAGCCATGAACCCAGCACCCTGTTCACCCCTAAACCATGTCCCCAAGTGCCACACCCACACATTTTCTGAGCACTTCCAGGGATAGTGACTCCACCACTGCCCTGGGCAGCCTGTGCCAATGCCTGACAACCCTTTCTGTAAATTGAGTCGAACTGATAATTAATTTTTATTGACACCTGAAAACAGCAGTCAGGTTTTTTTCTGAGTTCTTTTAATGGGAAGTTAAAGCCTTTGCTCCCTGGCAGACCCTCCCGGAGCAGCAGGAGCTGCTGTGTGGGCAGATGGCCGGGGTTGTTCGCTGCCTCACTGAGATCTCCGGGGCCCCTCCCAGCATCGTCCGCCTCAGGAAACTCAAGTTTGCTGTGGTAGTGGATGGAGACTTTCTGTGGGTGAGTTCAGGAGCTCTGGAGCAGTCACAGAGTGAAAACAGCCAGGGGCTGAAGGACTGGATAAAACAAAGAGGGTTTATTTTTCAGGGTGTGGGCTGCACTGGGGGAGAGCTTGGGGAGGGACCTTGCAGTGGGCAAATTTCATTGCAAGCTAACTTAAATTCTGGTTTCTGCAGCCCGCTGTGGCCTGACCATTGCTTCAGCTTCCTGCAGGAAAACTTCATGTATCTCATTTGTGTGCCCACACCCAAAGGGATTTCTTAAGATCTTCCTGACTGGAAGCAGAATCCCAAAGCCCCAGACTGGTTTGGGTTGGAAGGGACCTTAAAGCTCATCCAGTCCCACCCCCTGCCATGGGCAGGGACACCTTCCGCTATCCCAGGTTGCTCCAAGCCCTGTCCAACCTGGCACTGGACACTTCCAGAGATGGGGCATAACAGGTTTCTATGTGCTGTAGTTTATAAGGTCACAGTCACTGTTTGATAGTCTGATTGTTCTTTCCTTCTAGCCCTCAGCGTCCCCTGAGCTTTGTCAGTGCCCACAGACATTTAGTATATAAAGAGCAGCGTGTGGCATTTGTGACCAAAGTGCCCCAAACCATCCCTGGGAACTGGGCTGAGGCCAGTCAGCCCCGTTTAACTGGCGCTGCTGCTTCTGTTTCAGCAACTCAAAAACTAAACAGAGCGTCATCATAATATAAACAATGAGTTCATCTGAATATTTTTCAAGTACTTCGTTTCAGGAGAACATTCTTAGCTATTGAAGCACCAAGTTAGGTCATCTAACGTGGGCGGGGAATGTGTCAGAAGTGCTGCATTTCTGATATTTATTTATCCTTTCTGTGCCAGGGCTCTTGTGTGGGTATGTTTGCATTTCCTTTTCCCGTGACTGTGATTCTGGGGGGTGTTTGCCTGCACAGAGTTTGCCTGTCCTTGTGTGAAAGCGATGAGAGTTGTTCTCACCTGCCGTGCCTGAGTTCTGTCAGGGAACGTTCTCCATCCCTGGCTGTGTCTGCTGCAGGTGCTGGGCTGTGCTGTGGAGCTGCCTGACGTGAGCTGCCGGCGGCTCCTGGAGCAGCTCATCGGCCTCTTCACCTTCTACCAGGGCCCTGTGCATGGTGCATACACGGTAACGAGGGGCTGGGGACATGGGGACCCAGTAATGAGGGACCCAGTAACAAAGGACTGGGGACACGGTGACTTTTGGGGAGATTTCAACACTTCCCATGGTGTCCCAGCTCTGCAATGTTCCCTTGTGCTGCCCTCCTGCTAGCAAGGGTCACACATCCAAGAAGTGGGACCTGGAAAAGTGACCTGGTGATCCCCCTGCCCTGCATTGCTCTGAGGTCCTGTGGGGCTCTGCTAAACCTTTCCCAGATGTTCACTCGGAGCAGTTTCCCCTCAGTGTTGTGTCCCACCTTTTCCTGACCTTATCATGGCAGGCCCTGTCTGTCCCACATGGATTCCATGTCCCACCCCGAGTGCGTGGACACTGTGCAGTGACAACCTGGGGGGTTTTGTCACCCACAGGCGTTTTCCCAGGAGGAGCTGAGCAGGGAGTGGGACAGGTACATTGAGCACATCCAAAAAAACACCAGTGACCTCCACAGGATTTTCAATTCTCTCTGGCATCTGGACAAAACCAAGGTAAGAGCCTGTCCTCTGCAGTGCCTCTCTCTAGAGCTGCCCCAGTGCCACTGTGCTTGTTTATTTGCTGCTTTGAGGTTTCCCAGGATTCTGAGGCCTCACTGCCCTGGTTCTCCCTGTTCAGGTGGATCCCCTGCTTTTGCTGAAGGCAGCTCTCATCCTGCAGACTTGCCAGCGCTCTCCCCATGTCCTGGCAGGCTGCATCCTCTACAAAGGCTTGTAAGTAACCAGGTGTTCCCTGAAGGGTTAAATCCACCCCTTTCCAGGGTTGGGATCCTGGAGTGCACCCAGGGAGCAGAGTGAGGGCTTGAGGGCTGCTCTTGGTTATTGGCAGGAACATCAGAGCTTCAGGCCAGGCAGTCCCTGTCGGTCTCTGTGTCACCAAGTGTGAGCGGTTCATGGAGTCGTGGGATCATGGAATGGCTTGGATTGGAAGGGATCTTAAATCCCATCCTGTTCCACCCCCTGCCATGGGCAGGGACACCTTCCACTATCCCAGGTTGCTCTAAGCCCCGTCCAACCTGGCCTTGGACACTTCCAGGGATCCAGGGGCAGCCACAGCTTCTCTGGGCACCCTGTGCCAGGGCCTGCCCACCCTCACAGGGAAGAATTTCTTCCTAATATCCTATCGAACCCTGCCCTCTGGCAGTTTGTCCCTGTCCTGTCACTCCAGACCCTTGTAAACTGTCTCTCCAAGGTTATCTGTGCTCATCAGCATGAAGGAGCTCAAGACTTGGGTTTTAGTAGCAATCTGCTGGTTTTGTTACTCAGCAGGATGTGAAGACTGAACTTCTGGGGCTTCTGAAGCCACCAAGGAAAAGGGAGATGTGTGGATGTTGTGCTTTCCCAGCAGTGTTCCCTCTGCAGATGTGCAGATCAGTGCAGGTGTGTCCCTCAGTTTGCCTGACTTGCTGGCCAGGACCACTGTCTGTACTGACAGGAAGTGCACAGGGGATGAGCCAGCACTCCCGTGAGACATTCCAGCTTCTTTCAATCAAAGATGGCTGAATGACTTCAAGGAAAGCCTCCAAGGTGGCCTTGAAAGACAGGAGGTGGGGAATTCCGAGAATTCCTTGGCAGCAGCACTCAAGTCCCATTTTTCTTTGGCATGGACCGTTCCAGTGACACCTTTTATGAGCACTGGAAATGTGCCACAGGGAGAGCATCTGCCAGGGAGTGACCTCATAGCTGCAGGCAGGACACTGGAGTGTGTCACTGCAGCACCTGAGAGCTGGACATTTGACTTGAGGAGGGGCTTGGGAGCCTTGTCCTGCACCAGGATGTGTCACCTTGTGTCTCTAGTCTGTCTGGTAGAGATATTTTGTCACCAAATGTCATCAGAGTTCTCTGAACTGATGATCTTTAAGTTCCCTCTGAAGCCAAACCATTCCATGATTCTCTGACTTTGCTTTGTCCTTTCAGGATTGTGAGCACCCAGCTGCCACCTCCCCTCACTGCCAAAGTTCTCCTGCAGGGCAGTGAGTCCCCAGGCCAGGTATGGTACTGAACACATTCCCTGCAAGCAGATTCCTGCAAGGATGTGGTGTGGGAGCTGTTGTCACACAGATCTGACATGTGTCACCACTGGGAAGGACAAATATTGATGTTGATGCTTAAGGCTTTTATTAGTTATGACTGAAAAGGGTTCCAAGACTTCTGCACTTGGAATCTGCTTTTTTTTTTCAGTCTTCAACTTACTGAATTCATGAGTTCTCATTTATGTGATGTTTTGATTGGCTTTTTACACAAGTTTAGGTATTTTGTGGAAAATCCGCCAAATGATTGTCTGAAAGGGACAAACAGCAGTTTTCATTTGCTTTAAAACTTGTCAAAAACTATTATTTATGTGATCAGGATCTTCTGTAAAAAGGTAAAAAGCCATCACTATGCAGATGTGAAGGCAGCCTTTGCTGTTCTTCTGCTTGAATGAAGGGAGTTTCTGTGCCCTGAGCAGGTGGTGGTGATGATAAATTTGGGCTCTCTCCTGCCTTTCAGGTGTGTTTTACTTCTTGGGAAGGTCCCCTTGGCTTTGAGGGCTCCCTAAGGACCAAACTCCTTCCCAGCACCACAAACCATCCACAGTGTTTGCTGGGGGGGGTGGTGTGAGGTCTCCTGTGGTCTTGAGGGGCTGGGGAGAGTGACAGAGGTGTCCTGGTGTCCTGATCCATCCAGGGAACTGATTCTTGGCTTTTGTTGCAGAGCGAGCCCAGAGGTGAGGAGCCACAGGAGCCTGGTGAGCATCCAGCTGCATCCTATGGGATGCCTTCCCTGCATGGGAGCACGAGCTGGTTCTCTGGGATTCACATCCAGGCTGTGCTGGGTGCTGGAGTATATCCAAAATATCCCAGAGGGTGTTGCTGCCACCAGTCAGCCTGTGCTGTTTGATCAGAACCAGCTCCTTCTGCTGGGTTTGCTCTTTTGGGTTTTATTCCAGTGCTGCAGATTCCCAGCCATGCCTGCCTTAATTCCAGTCCCCCATGTGGCCACGTGGCCACTGCCAGGCCCTGATAACAGATGGCTGGTGCTTGCAGTCCAAACCTCCAGCCATCCCTTCCCAGCATCAGTGTGGGGATGATCTGCCAGGATGGAAACACTGAGGGGAAATTTGGCTGTGTCAGGCATGAAGGGTATGAGCAGGATGGGAAAATGCTGGCAGGGTGAGAAAAGGCTGCCCAGCTCAGTCAGGATGCAGGATCATGGCAGGCCTGCAGCTCCTGCAGAAGCCTTTGGGCTGATGAGGTTTGGTTTCTCTTTTTAAGCTGGGACATGTTCGTTGAATCCTCAACCCTCCCCTGCTCTTGCAGAGTCTCTGCTGCCGCCGGGTGTCCGTATCATCCCGGTGTTCCTCACAGGAGAGGAAGTCTCCGTGCTCCGGGACTTCCCAGTGGAGTGGATGGCCAGGTAGGCAGCCAGCCTGACCCAGAGGCAGGAGTCACAGCAGGAGCTCACTCTGTGTCCCTGTTGCCATTGTCACTGTTTTCTCTGGAACTGACTCAGGCCCTGTCACTGCCTGTTGGAGCTGCCTGAGGCCCCTCAGGCTGGGCAGAATTCCCGTGTCCATATCCCTGCTGTGAGCAGCCTGGAGCAGAGCTGCTTCCCCAAACCAGCTGTGATGTGTTGTCCCTAAGCTCACAGCACTGCTTTGTGCACAAGGAAGGGACATTCCCAGGAACCTGCAGAGTAAGATTCCCAGGCTTTTCGCCTGTGTTAGACCTCGGCCCTCCCTTTTCCCAGGTGTCTTTGTAGCAGGGGATGGATCAGCCATTGATCAGTGCCAGGAGCCAGTGGGGTAATCAGCTATCACACAGATCCTGCTCAGTGTTTAATCCATTTTTCATCTCCCACCAGGTCACCCATGTCCCCAGCAGGCCCCAGAGGAGAGGAGAGTGCTCTCTGCTCCCAGGCAGTTCCAGAACCAACAGGAGCTCATGAAAACCAAGCCCTGGATGGAATCTCTGTGCAGCAGTCCCACAAGGAGGCTGCAGGCACAGCTGCCCCAGGAGGTGCTGTGCATTTGGGCAGCCCTGCAAGTCCTCTGACGGACTTCCCTGGAGTGGGAGGCGGCGCAAGGAGTTCTCCAGCTGCAAACCTGAGTGGAGCAGGCAGTGAAAGCTCAGAGCTCAGCAGGAAAACATCCTTCCCCTCAGAGAGAGACACAGAGCAGCTCCCAAGCCCTTCCTCACTCCAGACTCAGTGTGCTTGGACTACAGGTCCATACCTGGAAGGCTTTTCCTTTCCCAGCCCTTACTCCTGGGAGCAGGAGAGCGAGGATAAGAGGGAATCCCCTGTGGACTCTGATGGTGGTCACTGTGCTTCCCAAAATTCCCATTCGGTCAGCCACAGTCCAGCTGTTCCCTCTCCTGCCCAGGAGCTGAGCAGAAGGAAATCCAATGAGCAGGACAAGCCATGGACTGTGAGCCAGGACCGTGTGTCTGGAGGAAGTCTCAGCACAGCTGGTGACCACGTGTGGGGCTTGGATTGTCCAGACCCTGCTGGACACGCACAGCTCTGGATCGGGAGGCAACTGCCGGTCCCAGGGGTTCAGGAGGCTCTGCCCAATGCCCCTGCAGGGGCCAGGCCGTGTCCCAGCAGCGGGGAGGGCAGCTGGGGCAAGCTGAGAGGCAGAAGTGGCGAGCCAGCCCGGCTGAGCCTCTACGTTCACTGCATCCAGGGGCTGGTGCTGTCGCTGCTGGCTGAGGAGCAGCTCCACCAGGACCGCGGTGCAGTGGAGGACGTGGTGAGTGGGAAAGAAAGCTCTGCCCTGCTGCAGCTGCACTGGCAGGGGGCACAGGGGTCACAGCTGAGGAGGGATCGTGCTCCCCGTCCCTCCATCACCTGCTCCGTGCTGTGCCAGCGAAGCCGCTCGCGGCTGCGTGGGAGCTGTCGGAGCGCGAGCGGAGCAGGGACAGCCGCGTCTCGCAGGCAGCTCCCGGTGCTGCTGTTGTCTGGCAGTGCCGGCACCGGAGCAGAGCGTGTGGGTGTGACAGACACCCGCGGGCTGCCAAGGGCCTGCGCTGGAGCTGGGATTCGCTGGGGATCCCCGGCAGCTCGGCGCTTTTTGGGAAGCGAGGTTGGTTCTGTGAATCCCCGGCCCTGCGCGTCACAGTCCCTCCCTCGGGGACCACCGCAGATGGGGCTGGCAGCAGGTCCCGGAGAGGTTCCCTTGGCTGTGGGAGCCTCCAGGCTGCTCCCTGGGGCTGGAGAGAGGGCTGCCATGTTAGCACTACGCCAGAACAATCCCACATTTCCCTGAGGTGGGGTTTGGGTACCCAGGCTCCCCTGTGAGCAGAGCTAACGGGGCTGTGGGGGCAGGATGTGCCCGGCCCCCCATCTTTCCTGGGAAGCATCAGCTGCAGAGCTGCTGCCTGGCCTCTGCCTCCCCACCAGGAGCTGAGTCAAAGCTGCAGAGCCCTGTTTGATATGCTAGTTGCCATAGGAACAACCTAATTTCCTTACCCAGCCAGACTGGAAGGTGCAGGGAAGCTCAGACTAATGCAGAGCCTCAAGGTTGCTCCTTCCCCTCAGAGCTGTGGGATGCCTGGGACCCTGGGAGCTGGGGAATGTCTGCTCTGCACGGCAAGGCTGATGTGCCTGGGGAGGGTTTGCTGCCAAATCAGCTGAGCCAGGAGGTGCAGCCGGGGCCCTTTGCACCAGACATGGCACTTTGTCCCCTTTCTGCTCATCTGGAACAGCAGGGGGGACACAGGCAGGTGGGAATTGGAGAATTGGGAATTCCACACTGGAGAGTGGAATCCCAGTTGCACAGGGATTGCACGGTCCATTGTCCTTCATGTCTTGCCCTGGGGCTGACAAGCTCTCATTGCATTCAGGTTCCTCTTTTCCCAAATATCCTGCTCCTTCCATCTCACGTACCCTTGTTCTGGATCTCACCAAAACTGCACTGTCACACGGCTTGGATTTTGGCTGTGACTGGGCTCTGCTGCTGGTGGATTTGAGGCACAACCTCAGCTTGTCTGTCCCTTTGTTTATCTATAGATTAAAAATGACCCTCAGCTCTCAGGGATGTCCAAGCTGGGTTATAATTAATGTTTTATTGAATGCTTTGAGGCCCCCAAATGTCACCAAAGAAGGGTAAAATATGCTACTTGTGCAGCTGCAAACCCCTGGGAGAGCGGGTTCCATCCCAGACTTTCCCTGTGGAGTGGGAGGCTCTTGGCCTCACCTCCTGCTGCTCTTTAAGTCTTATTCCTCCATTTCACTGCACAGAAAGGAAAATCTGCTCCGTGACAGGGGTCAAGGGTAGGCCAGGCACTGCCGTCCTGCTGAACAAAGGCTTGATCCTCTCCGCAGTGGGGGAAAGCGCATTGGCAGGATGAGGATTATGGAGTTAATCTTCCCAAGAGTGGTGGAGGACCCCTGCCTGTGCCCTGCCTGTGCCCAGGGAGCCTCAGCATGATCAGGGCCTCTGGGCTACTGAAAATCCACCCAGACCAGCATCTTGGCATTCATTCAGTGCGTTGTTGTGTGTGTTTGTACTGCCCGGTGTAAGCAGAGGGATGTCCCTTGCTGGGGCTGTAAATCATGTGAAATGAGCCCTGGAGAGTAATGGTTGATGGTAAATTAATGGAGCCTTGCATTTTCCTGTAATTAGTAGCATCAGGTGGCTGAATGGCTGATTTTCAGGTTGGAGGGCCCTTTCCCGAGTCGTAGAATCCCAGACTGGTTTGGGTTGGGAGGGACCTTAAAGCCCATCCCATTCCAAGCCCTGCCATGGGCAGGGACAGCTCCCACTGATTGCTCAGAGCTCCATCACTGCCTTGGGAGCTCTGTGACTTGTCAGCTTCCCCCCATGCCCAAGTTTCCCAGCCATTCCAGGTGGGAGCCTGGACAGCAGAGTGAGGAAGGGTCTGGTCCCTCTGTCACCTGAACTCCCTCCAGCACCTCCTTGAGGCACAGGTGAGGCTCTGAGCTCTGCCTTTCCCTCTGCCTGCAGTACCACAGCAGCCTGGCCTCCCTAAACGGCCTCGAGGTTCACCTGAGGGAGACGCTGCCCAAGGACTCCTCGGCCTCAGCCAGGACAAACTACAGCTTCACACACTATGACTGTGTCCAGAACGTCCTCACGGGTGAGCCTTCGTCTTCTGGGGCTGCAGGAGGGAACAATGAGGAGAATGGGGTTTAAGGGAACCTTTTCTCACTCCTCACACACCTTCTCAGGAGCCTTTCTCACCAGAGCTCCCACCACAGAGCCCAGATCAAAAGCCCTGTTGAGGGAGCTTTGTCTATTGGGATTGAGGGTGTCCCCAGCCTGTACTTCAGCTGTCTGGGGTCTGTGGCGAGCTCCAGAGCCTTTTCCTGCTTGGTGAACGGGGGCACACTGTAGAGTGGGTTTTTAACACCCCCTTTTCTCCTGTCGTGCAGCCAACCTGCCCCACAACCCCGGGCCCCTGGACCGGCACTTCCTGAGGGCAGCCACGCTCATCCACTCCGACTTCAGCCAGCTCCCCACGGCCTCAGAAGTGATCATCAGGTAAGGGGTGCTCCCAGAAGGGCAGAACCCCTTTCCAAGGCTGGGTGGGATTCGACCACACCCAAGGACCAGTCACGTCGCTTTATTCCCCAAGTTTGCTTTGACTCGTGAGTTCCTTCATGTTCTGCCTGGATGTTGAGAGGCTGCAGTGGCACCAGGAGAGTGGATTGAGGGCACAGCTGAGTGGTGCCATGGCTTGGATAGAGATGTAACACTCACACATTGCCAGCTCCTGGCACCATAAGGTTCTAAGACGCAGTGTTAAATTTAGCTGTTCCTAATAAATTTGTGTCTCGGCAGGGAGCCAAAGGCGCCCAGAATTGGCAACTTAGATATTGTTTTCTTGCACGGCTTGTTGGGTTGGAAACACACTGTGATGTGCGTGGCAAACTCAATTGTGATGCCAGGCAGGATGGTCTTATCACAGCCAGAGCCCTTCCCAAAATCCAGAAGTTTTCCTGGCATCCAGATCCCTTTCCCAGGCCACGGCTGAAGCGGACACCCCTTTCCTCAGCTGAGCCCACCCACCCAGTCCTGCTTGTTTGTCCAAAACACGATGAAATAAAGATGTTCCTGGGAATTACACAGTTTTGCTGCTCTGGCACCGCTTGCCAAGGGGATGTGAATCACACACTCCAGTGCTGGAGAACTCCTTGTTTAGCATGAGCTTCGCTGGCTCCTTAAATCCAATCCTAAACTGACTGGCTAAGCTGGCGTGTTCCCTGTTACCCCGAAAAAAGCAACTCCATGTGTGAATCAGCCTGAGTAACAAGATGACTAAAACTGCTTTCTTTCATGGAGAGTTGTCACAGAAGGGTGTCAGCAAACATAGCAGTTGCTGCTTTCCTCCTTCGAGGAGGAATCCAGGGTCCTTGGCTTTGCTCCCTGCCAGCCATGCTGCAGGGAATATTCCGGGAGGGGGATTCTTAGTCTTAATTAGTGTGTTTAATCACAGCTTTGGTGGTGACTGAATCTGACTCTTATCTGAGCTTCATCACACCTGTGACTGAACACGTGGTTCCTGCTGTGGGGTGCTGTGCTGGGATTTGGTTGTGGCCAGCAGCAGTGGGAGAGGAGGAATGTCGGGCACGAGGAGTGTTCCAGGCTCATGGTGTCCTGGGCTGGGCTGGCAGCAAGGGGAATCCTTGGAGCATGGCCACACACAGAATCCCAGAATCATTAAGTGTGGAAAAGCCCTCCCAGACCGTCATGTCCAACCTGTGACCAATCCTCACCTTGTCACCCAGTCCAGAGCACTGAGCTGGACTCAGTCACAGGTTAGACTCGATGGTCTTGGAGATCTTTCCCAAACTAAATGATTTTGTAATATCCCACTTTCCCTTTTAGGATGCCAAGCCCCTTTAGAAGGAGGGTCTGGCTCCCTGTGGCCTTCAGGGGTTTGGTGCCTGCTCAACTCCACATTCCCATGCTGAGACACCTGAAAGTCCCTCTCAATAACTGGGAGCCCAGTTCCCAGCTGTGAATTGCACCCAAAGCTGTCAGTCTGACCCCTGCCTTTCCCTGCCCCTCCAGGAACGCCTCCACAGCTGTGTATGCCTGCCGGAATCCTGTCCAGGAGACCTACTTCCAGCAGCTGGGAGCTCCACTCCGCAACTCAGGCGTCCCCAACCCGCACGACAGCGCCTTCAGCCTGCCCAGCAAGGCCAAGCAGAAGCTGCTGAAGCACGGGGTGAACCTGCTGTGAGCTGCTGTACTCAGACAACGGCTCTGCCCTGCAGAATGTTCGTCTCCAGTAAGGAAAATCTCAGCTGTTCATCCCCATGGAGGCAGACAGGCTCTGCCCTGCCTCTGTGGGGTCTCCAGCCTGCCTGGCCCTGAGGAAGGGACGCTCCTTGCCCTGTCCTGCAGCACGTTTTGGGCCAGTGCAGGTGTCACTGACAGCATTTACCAAAGACTGAGGACAGAATGCAGCGTCTTGGGGCGCTTGGTTTACATGGACTTTACAGGGACTCTCTTGGAGCTCTGCAGACTCCCTACGTGCCTTGATCTGAGGTAAAGCCTCACCTTGCTCTGAGTTACAGAGCCCCCAGGCAGTGCTGGCTTTCAGAGATGTCAGCCAGCCACTGTCCGTGCCTGCACTTGCCCTGGTCAGACTTTGGCTTTCTTTCTATCCCTTAATCCATGGGAATGATCCTGCCATGACATAGTGCCTTACCTTGGTCAGCAGTGCCTGCCTGTTCTCACACGGGAGCAGAGCAAGAGCTGCAGAGCTCACAGCCCCCTTTTGGGTGCTCCCAGGAGGTTTTTATGCCATAGGTGACTCCGAAGGGATAGCCCTATCCCTCCACACCTCCCTGGTCAGTGATGGTCCAGCCCAGCCATGCCCTCCTTGTGCCCACCTGGACGTGCAGCCTCACAGGGGCTGGGTGATGGTGGTGGTGCGAGTGTCCCTCGGCCTTGTGCTCCCTCCCTCCCTCCCTCCTGCTGCAGGACCTCATTTCACTGCTCTTACTGCTCCATTTGCCCACACTCTGCAGACCCCGAAGATGCCCCTTAGCTGGTGGGACCAAAGAGGTTTCGTAGCCCTTCAGCAGCTGTTCCCTTTCTGCTCTGACAGTGTCCCCAGTCAGTGGTGGCTGGGGGGGCCATGGTGGTGGCTGTTTAGACTGAGGGATGGATACCTGTGTTTGGCTGGGCTTGGAACCTGCTGCTGGTGCAGACACACCCCCAGTCTGACTGTGGAAATAAAGGAGTCTCCAAGGCTCGTCCCAGCACTGTGTGTCAGCAGCCAGAGTCACGTTGTTGTCATGTTTGTGGTTCCTGGTGTGATGGGGCTGGGTTGTGGGAGCTGTTCCCCGTTTAGCTCCGTGCCAAGGGTGGTTCCTGCAGTGCTGGGGTCAAACAGGCAGAGCCTGTTGGTTCAATCATTCCTGCAGAGCAGCTGCTTGGAAGCTTCCAGAGGGACAGATGTGTGACTGGTGTCACCAAGAGATGGTGAGCAGAGACACAAACGTGGTGAGGTGCTGAGCAGGCTCGTGCCAGCATCAGGGCTGGGCACAGGAAGGTCACCACTGCCACAGCTGCTGGTCCCACCCCAGCACAGACAGTTCCCAAGGTCGTTCTGCCATCCCAGGTCGCTCGGGCTGCTCCACAGACATTGCAGGGAATTTCAGAGGCGTCCAGAGGATGAGCCAGCTGCTTGCTCAGGGGTAGCTGGGCACAGATGCCACCCGGCTGCCAGCCCTGGCAGCTGAAGAGGTGCTTCAGCAGGAGCAGAGTCATGTGGCACTGCTCCCATCCTGGGCATGGAAGGACTGTGAAGAGCCTGTTGGCAGAGCAGGAGTGAAAACTCCCTGGAGCCACCCTGGTGACCTCCTGCTTTGGTGACATCCATGTGGAAGGTGACACAAGGTAAGGTGCTACTTCCCTGCACACTTCCAGAGTCATGGACAAACTGCTCTGGTTCTGGAGGGAGCACAGGGAGGCATTGCAGGGTGGGAGAAGGCAGGAGGGATGAGGGTTGTGTGCTCTGGGCTGCCTGCTCAGCTGAGCCAAGTCGCCCCGCTGGGAGATGCTGCTCTTCCTGTCCCCTCTGTACCCTCAGCAGATCCAGCTTCCCTCTGTGATTCCCAGGAGAGGAAGCCTTGGAGCACTGGGAGCAGCTCCAGCCTGCTCTGCTCCCCGGGGAGATCCGCCTGCATCCTGCCTGGGCGCTTGGGAAGTGGTTGTGTGCTCTGGCAGGAAACAGGGAGAAGTGGAAGGAAAAGCCTGAGAGGGACAGGAGGGAGATTTGGCACAGCAGCAAAGCACAAACGGGATGGATGCTCCTGCCTGCTGCCGTCAGGGATCTTCCGCTGCAATCTGCTGAGCCGTCTGCCGGCCGGGAACAGCTGGGCTGGCTCTGCTCCTTCAGCTGCTCGGGCTGCATCTCCCCACCCAGCCCGTGCTGGGCCACCCAGCCCATGCCTGCCCTGTGCTGGTCAGCTGGGAATAGCACACAGAACTCCCCTGGCCCACAGGGTGATGGCTGTGCTGGAGAGGATGCTTAAAAATGGGGCATTTTGAGCATCAGGGGATGAGGAGCAGCTGGGCCTGTCTGAACACTGCCAGGGAGGGCCAGAGGGGCTTGTGGGGAGCAATTCCTGCCCTGTCAAGCTGGCTCTGTGCTTGAGGGGGGTCAGGCACTGGTTTTCAGGCATTTGGGTGGGATTTGAGCAGCACCCTCTGCCCTGGAGCTGCTTCTGGGAAGCTGCTGCCTTTGATGCGTCAGTGCAGGCAGCTGGAAGCAATTCCTGAAATGGTTTGTTTGCGGATGCTCTGGCAAGGCTAATGGCTTCTGTGGGGCCCAGGGAGCTTCAGGCCTGCAGCTGCTCCTGGGGATGGCTGGGGACAGTCTCTGCTGCCCTGGGCCAGGCAGCACTGCCACAGCTGTGCCCACGCCGATGGGCTGGAGGAGATCCCTGTGCTCCTTGGCAGCCTGGGCTCCACTGACATCACAGAATCCCAGAATGGTTTGGGTTGGAAAGGACCTCAAATATCCAAGTCCCTGCCATGGGCAGGGATTCACCCACTAGACCAGGTTGATCAGGGCCCCATCCAGCCTGGCCAAATCCAGGCCTGGGAGGCTGTGACTGGTCAGGACAGAGTTTCCATGGGTTGGGTATGTTAGAGCACTGCCCTCACTCACTGTATCACTGGCAAACAGGCCTGTGCCCCCTCCCACCCTGCAGCTCCTGCTCTTTCCAGGCCTCTTCTCCCCACCAGCAACCAGATAAGCAGGAGCCAACCCCTTGGTGTTTGTGTGACCCTGGCCTCGTTAGAGCAGCAGGCAAAGCCCGTTCTGTTTTCAGCACAACTGTTTATTGATAATCTTTGCTTATCCACTGTATGAATGTCACCAACCTTCGGACAGAGCCAGCCTGCTTCCCCAGGGCCTGTGTCCAGGTAGCCAATGCGTGTAGAAATCATGCACTTCAGGTAGTCTGTAACAAGACGGGTGTAAAAAATATCTCAGATGTATTTGAAATCTCTGCCTCATCTTGCAATCAAATCACTGAAAAGTCTGTAAAGAAGTTGTTGGGGGGACAAGGCTGGTCCCTCCCGGGCAGGGCACGTAGGCAAAGGGTCCCCAGCCAGAGCTGTGAGCATCCACCACACACTGTGCTTTGGGGGGGTGTTATAAACTGGCCCCCAGACCACAAACAGACTCTGGTGCTGGGGGACTTCAGGAGAAGCATGGTGGTCCCTGGGTGGGCAGGACCCCAGGGTGGGGGCTCAGGCTGCAGAATTAACACCCCTTGGGAACCTCTCCTGTGGTGTCAGGTCCGTGGGAGCTGCTGCTGTGTGTGCCTGCCCTGGCTTGAGGAAAGAAGAAGATGGAGCAGCAGAAGGAATGGTGACCTCCTTTCTTCCTACAGACAGACAAAACCCCCATTCTCTGTTCCCAAATGGTATCCCTGCCCCTGCACAGCTTCCCAGCTGGAGCTGGGAAAACTGAGGGTTGCAGGTAGAGCAAGGAAGGGATTTGGTCAATTGCTAACACCCTTGGCCAGACTGAAGATCACAACTGTGCGTGCTGTTCCCTCAGTAGGGTGGAGGTTGGGGCTTCTGGGCTGGTGGTGGACTCTGCTCCCTACCTGGGTAACAAAAGAGGTTTCAGAGGGCAGGAGGGCTGGGGAGCCCCAGCTGGCACATGGAGGAGGAAGCAGAAGCCCCAGGAGGGCTCTTTGTGGGCAGAGTTGTGTCCTGCCCGCCCCATCAGACCCAGCCTGGAGGGACCACAGTGCCCATGGAAGCCCCCAGTGTCCGTCTGTCTGTCCATCCGGGACCGCAGCCGGGCAGGGCAGGCTGGTTGGCTGTTATGGTGTGTGTGTGTGTGTGTGTTGTTCCTTTGATGACAACGAGAAAAATTTTACATTACATTCAAACGAACACCCTTGGGTTTGTTACTCTACTTCTGAACACCGCAAAACACAGTAGCAACAGAACACAAAGGAGCAGGGGGGCAGCGAGCCCCGGCGGGGCCGAGGCGCCGGCGCTTGGAAAAGAATCCCTGAAGCCAACGATGGAGGAAGGAGATGGGCGCAGATACACGTCACAGTTTCCATTTACAAGGCCCCCACGAGGGAGCACCGAGGCCGTGTGCCAGGACAGGCCCCGGCCGAGCTGCCCTGAACCCACCAGGCCGGGCAGCGCCGTCATCGTCCCGGCGCGAAGATGAAGTCGAGGGCTTGGCGCTCGGCCGCGGCCACGTTGGGGTGCCACAGGTCCACCATGAACACCACGCGAGGACCCTCCTCCGGGGCACCTGGGGGGATGGAAGCGCAGGGTGTGAGGGTAGGGAGGCACCTCCCCAGTGCAACCCCAGTAAACAGCTACTGGGAGCTCAGGGACACGGGGCAGGCTCCTCCCTGCCAGGGCTCCAGGGCTGCTTTGGGCACCCGGAGGATTCCTGAGGCAGGGCCTCCTTGCAGCTGCGTCCTGGATCTGTGCAGGGAGTGGCTGCTGCGCCACTCCAGCCTTCCTGGCCCTGCACGGAGCTGTGCTTCCCAACCCCACAGCAGGCTTGATGTGGAAGCAACAGCTTTTGTTCTCCCACTCTCTTGGCGCGCTCCCCTGTGTAGAACAGCTCTGCCTGATGCTTTCATGCCACGGGGGACTAATGCCGGTTAATCCGGGAGAGCTGGAGCGGAACGGCCTCCGTCAGTGGTGGAGGGAGGAACAATCCAGCGGGCGTGAGGCTGTTCCCCGGCGTGGGAGACAAAGGCACAGCCGGCACGTCAGCACCGAGCTGCAACAGGGCCAGAGGAGGCCGGGGCCGTGGCATCACAGCCAGAGCTGCCCTGCAGAGCTCAGTAATGAAGGAAGCTTCCCAAGCTGGCTGCTGTGGCATGGAGAGGGGTCAGCAGGCCCTGTGCTGGGCTGGCGGTGCTGTGACAGCAGCACGAGCAAGTCAGGATGGGAGCAAGCCATGGGCAGGCTGAGTGGGCTCCAGGGATCTGCCAGGAAAGGGGGCTGGGGTGGTCGAGCACCCTGAGGCAGAGGGAGCACCGTCATGGGACCGGGCTGTTCCCACCTGGGGCTGGCCGGGGAAGCAGGGCCTGAGCCCCGCTAGACACAGGGGCTCCAGCCCTGCTGGGGCAAGAGAAGGGACTGGGCGTGGGTGCACCCCGACTCCTCCCCGGTCCCCAGCACCACAGGGGACACCACGAGGCCCCAGACGCTGAACTCACCTTCGTGGAACGCCGTGTGCAGGAAGGAGTCGTCAAAGAGCAGGCACCGGCCCTCAGCCCAGCACTGGGGCTCACCCCCCACCACCAGTTCGCAGTTGCTGGGTGTCTTCAGACCTTCAGGCACAAAGAGAGAGGACAGGGAGGGTCAGGCCGTGCCGAGTTCCCTGTGGTGGGGCAGCAGGGAGCAAACAGTGAGCTCCGTGTGAGCCCCATGCTGCTGCTGAGGGGCTGCTCCCCTGCACGGAGTGACCTGAACCCCAAGCCTGGAGCAGCTCAGCCCCTGCCCGCTCCCTGTCTGCTCCCCCCTGCCCTCTCACTGTCCCCAGCGAGCTCAGCACCGCAGAGACTCACTTTCATATTTGGAACAGTTTCCCAGTCCCCAGAGCCCATGGCCCCAAGGTGTGCACAGGGAGCCAGGCTCCTGGGACATTTTCCAACTTCAGGACCAAAGGCAGATGCTGCCTGCTCCTTCCTCCAGCCCTGCAGCAGTGACCCTGCCCCAGACAAGGCTGGGGGAGCAGGAATTGCACTGGGGTTGGAAAATGGGCTCAACTGTGGCTCTGCCACAAGCTCGCCATGAACCTGCCCTGTCCCTTGGTCTCCACCCAAGGTGCTGCCTCAGGGTGACCCACAGGGCTGCAAGGACAGAAATCCAGGGGGGTCGTAAAACCCTCACAGGGAAGCAGGTCTGTAAGGGCCACATGAAGGACAATCACAGAAATAAAATGGGTCTTTTCTTAAAATACCAGCACAAGCCAAGGCAGTTCGACAGGGGTTGATCCCATCATCTCCTGCACCAGGACTGTCACCCCCCTCAGTACTGGGGATGCTGGAGCTGCTGCAGAGCCATCCTGCCCCGAGGATGCGGCCGTGGCGGAGAAAGGGGTCAGGGCTCACGTGGCTCCCGAGCGGTAACGATGCAGCAAACGAGCAGGATGGATCCAAGAGCGATGCCAAACCCAGAGAGCGCAGCAGGGACTCCCAGCTGCCCGGCAAAGCTGGGACTACAAAGCTGCTGTTTCAAAGGCTGCAGAACCCAAAGCCATTTCCCTGCACAACAGCCTCAGCTGGAGATGCTGGAACAGGGAAGCTGAGCTGCTGGGGGATGCGGGGAGGGAGCAGCCTGCAGCCTGCAGCCCTTCCATCCCACCCGCACCCTCAGGATGCTGCCTTGGCCTATGGATGCTGCCTGTGCCTAGAGTAAATCCTCATGAGTGCATCACCCCACTGATGGCTGTGCTGGCTGAAAGGGCAGGTTGTGTCTTAAACACATCCATGCCCTGGGCACAGCAAGAGCTGCGTTCCCAGCACCAAGGTGGGGGTGTCAGTGTGCCCCCGTCCCAGTGCAGAGTTCTGGATAAGCAAAAGACCCGCATCGCTCCTCTGCCCGGGGTGTGCGAGCTCCAGGTGTGCTCACCTGAGCCAGCCTGGACATCACTGGTTCTTCCCAGGAACCTCTCCCAGCCCCTCACAAGGGGAACACATTCCCCAGCACTCCAGAGAGAGGGATCGGTGACAGGCAAGGGCAGGTCCCAGCTGCCCAGCAGCTCCTGGGATCAGCTCTGAAGACAATTCCCATTCTGAACAAATGGCCAGCACTGCCTGGGTGTGTTTACCCGAGCTGTTGGCTGAACAGGCGCGGTTGGTGTTTGCCAGCCGGGCCCGTGTGGTGCCTCCCCCGGCACGGTCGGTGCTGTGCCAGCCCGGCCATCTGTGCCGCGTGGGCTCTCCCCGTCCCTGCCTGCCGAGCAGGGAGCACTGTGCCACCAACCCAGCGCTTGACCCACTGCAGGGAACACCCCAGGACCCCTCCCACCCTCATTTGCAGCTTTACAAACCCCAAAGCAGCATCTTTGCTCCCATTCATCCGTGTCCCATGCAGAGTACCCGAGATTCCAGGAGAGGGGAGCTGCCAGTGGCACAACACAGTCCCTGGAGCAGAACCCCAGGCTGCCCCGCATCCCAGGATAGGAGAGGGACCTGCCTGCAGAGAGGGGGATGTTCAGAAACCCCTATGTAAAATCAGCCCTCTGTCGCACACCAGCAAGAGTCCATGGCCCTGGGTCAGCAGGAGGAGGAGATGAAACCCTCCTGCTGCTGCTCTGGAGACCCTGGGGACATCAGGTACCCATAGACTGAGCACCAGCCTCTCCTCAGGAGGCTGTCACCACCAAAGCCCTCAAAACCTCCCTCAGCCCAAAGCATAGCAGGTGTCTGAGCCCCCCAGGGCTGCAATTGATGGCTGAACCCCAAGAGCACGGGGTGCCACAGGCTTTTATGGGGCTCCTGCACCCAGCCACGGCCGCAGCCCCCCACACCCTCCCGACACACGAACCACGGCGCCGGACACTCACCGAGGTGGCAGCGGATGCGGATGTTGGTGGGCCCGTAGTGCTCGGCGATGACGGTGCCCGGGCTCAGCACAGAGATGCAGGCGTTCCCAAAGACATTGTTGCCAATGCAGGTGCGGAGGCTCCCGAGCAAGCGGTACGTCCGTGGGCATCTCCGGCAGTTCCTGGGCACGCACATGCCCTGGTTCACCAGGTAGAAGGTGAACCACTCCCCGCTGGGCGTGCTGTTCATTTTCCATCCTTGCGGGAGGCTGCAGTTTGAGAACGCCTTGTACAGGGTCTCAAACTCGCACAGGATGGTCTGGAAGTTGCGCTCCAGCAACTCCACGTCGTGCTTTTGAGCGTCCCGGGAGAAGTAGGGCATGGTGGGCAAGTCGGGCAGGAAGAAGACTTCTGGCTTCTGGATGGAGGGCCGGCTGTTGAGGTAGCGGCCCTGCTCGCGGATGCCCTTGTGGATCCTGCCCATGCCGGACCAGGAGTAGCGCTTGGCGTACTCCTGCAGGTTGTGGTAGAGTTTCTGGTTGAGGCCGTCGTGGTGCGAGCAGCGCACACACTCGGGCGAGTGGCAGTACACGAAGCCGTTCTGCACCCCGTTGGCCTCGGCACTCTGCATCAGCGCGTTCACCGTGGCGTAGGCGCGGGGCTGCTCCCGCCCCACGTGGTAGCAGTACCACACGAAGAGGACCAGCAGGCAGGCGACGGCCACCAGGGCCGTGGCGTCGCAGTCGCGGAAAGACTGGATGCCGGTGGCGATGAAATCGCGGAGTCCGTCCAGGGACCAGCTCCAGTCCATCAGCCACTCCAAAGACATGGTGGTGGTGCTGGGAGCGCGCAGCGGGGCCCGGCGGTCACTGCTCGTGGGGCTCAGGGGCACCCACACCATGCAGCCGGGCCGGGGCGCGGCGGGAAGGGGCTGCCATGGGTGAGCGGAGCGGCAGCTCTGCCCTGCGCTCCCGGGAGCTCTGCATTGGCAGCGGTGCCCGGCAGCACCCCTGGGTCAGCAGCCACGTGCCCGGAGGGTCCCCACCGGCGCTCCTGGGCACATCATCCTGAACGGCCTTGCTGGAGGGAGGCTCTGGGGAGAGAAACCCAGAGGTGTTAGGGAGAGGGCTGCCCCGTGGGGTCCCTGCTGGGGTCAGTGCACGGGACCCAGCTGGAGCTGTGTGCCGGGACTGTGTGGGGCACTGGCTTCTCAGGGAGGGGATGGTGGATAGGGAGCCAAACATCATCCCATGCTGAGTAAATCCCCCAGTGCTCTCAACAGCATCTTCCACAAATATCCAGATGAAAGGCAGCAGGGAGACCCAGACTCCATCTCCCACTGCCCCAGTGACCATCTCCCCTCCTGCTCGTCCTCCAGTTTTCCTCTTAAGTTGCTGCCTTATCATGTTTGAAATCTGGCTGCTAAGTGAATAGACACTGAGAGTAGACACTTCACAGCCCTATCTGGCAGCACATCAGCTTATCCTCTCCATCTAATGGCTCTGAAGTGACTCTCCCTCCAGAGTCTGAGCTGTGGCAGAGCCCAGAGCTCAGCCAGCACATGGCCACTGGAGCAGGTCGGGGTGGTGGCAACAGGGGCAGGTCAGGTTGGCTTGTTTGATTTCACCAGCTCATCGGTAAGAGCACTGACTCTAAGTAGCAGGTTGGGTTTATGAACCAGGGAAGCCATCCAAACCCTCCCCAGCCCCTCCTGCCAAGGTCCTGCAGCCTCTCAACGTGCATTTCCTTATCAATGGTCATGGGGCTGGGCTGCAGATGGGGTCTGACCCTTCAGCAGGGACGTGCTGCAGGGCTGGAGACCTGGGATTCAGGCAGCGTTACATCCCAGGGAGGGACATCCATGCAGCCGACCGACCTCCACCCTACTTCCTTGTAGCATGCTGCCTGCATGCCCCATCCCGGGATCTGCAGTCCACGTGGCACGTCACAGCCTCCCGGGAATCTCAAGATAACTTTCCTCCATCTCCACGGCTGGCATCCCTCCAGACACTCCCGCTTCTCCCGCCCAGGCCTTGGTTCCCGGGATGCAACCACGGAGTGGGTCCCAGGGGTGTCCCCTGAGGCCGGCACAACCCCCGTGCTCCCCACAGGGCTGGAGCATGTTGGGGAAGGCAGCAGAGCCCTGGGGTGATGTGTATTCAGGGTGGCTCTCACCCTACAAGGGGAGTGGGGAACTGCTCAGGCACAGCAGCCACGGTCAGTCAGAGCCGATGGCAACACGAAGGCACAGAGGGAACAGAGCTGGGGGGTCCGACAGCCTCGGGGTCCCCAGGTCAGAGTCACACCCTGCAAGGGTGGCACAGCACAAACACGGCCCCACTGCTGCCTCAGGGATGCAGGCAACACCTCAGATCAGGGGGAAACCATCAGAGCAGCAAGAAATCCAAGCCCCCGTGCCCACACGCCGCCTGCCTGACCCCAGAGCCTGGGAGCCTCGGGCTGCAGAGCCCTGGGCTTCTCCGGGCACAGTCTCCGTGGGACCAGCCCAGGAGCTGCCTCCTGTGCCAGCACAGACACCCCACTGCAAACCTGCCCAAACCCACCTCCACAGAGGCTGTGCCAGCGCTGGGGGCAGGGCCCCAAACGTGGGCACCGCTCCTGACACACACCGCGTGGCTGGGGCTGCGCGGGGCACCCAGTGGGTGCTGTCACCTCCCAGCCAGGGTCCTGCACCGAGACGGGTCACAACCAGCACCCCTGACCTGAGATTTCAGAAAAGGCTCCTCAGCTAATGATAATGGCAGAGCCATTCCAGGGAGTGGAGATCAATTCCACGTTGCACCGAAGTTGTGCAGGACGTGGAGGCGAGCACCGTGCCAGCAGCAGCCGCGTTACATAAGGAAGGCAGAGGCTTCGATGCAGCACAAAGTTGCATCTCGGTGGCTCCGTGGTGGCCCCGGCATCTCCTGGAGGCAGCGGGTTCCGCTCAGCCCGGCCAGGGTCCCCAGGCCGTGGGCCCGCGGCGACGGGGACGCGTGGCGAGGATGTCCTCGGCTCGGCACGGCTGGTGTCGCCTTTGGGAGCAGCACGAGGAGCAGGAGCCTTGGGGTGAGGCGGGATGCCCGCTGCCACTCCGGAACCGGAGCAGTGGGTGCTCCCTTCACCCTCTCCTGAGCATGCCACCCCGCCGGCGCCACCGGAGTAAGTGTCACCCGCGCGCTGCTCTCACCCAGTGTGACGGTGTCACCCGGCGTGGCGGCGTCAGCCGGTGTCACCGGTGTGGCCGCATCAGCCGGCGTAGCAATGGCACGGCCCTACCGGTGTCCCATCACCCGGCGTGGCACCGGCACGGCTGTCCCATCACCCGGCGAGCCGGTGGCACCTGCCGCCGCGCTGTCACCCCGGCGCGGCCGTGCCGCCCGCCCGACGCCGAGCCCCTGCCCCGGCCGGGGGGCGGTGGGGGGGGTTCGGGCTGCGCCCCCGCCGCGGGCCCCGCTGCCGCCCCGCGCCCCCGCGGCCCCCCCGCGATGCGCTGCGGAGCGCTGCGGTACCGACCTGCCGCCCGCGCCGGGCCGCGCGGGGCCGCGCTCCCTCCGCGCCGCTCCGCCGCCGCCGCGGACCACAACTCCCAGCAGCCCGGGCAGGAGGGGCCGCGCCGCCCCCGCCGGGACCGCGCCGGGCGGCAGCTGCGGCCCCGGCCCCGCACAGCCCGCCCGCCCCCGCGCCCGCCCCGCGCCGCGCCCGCCCCCGCCCCGCGCTCCCGCCCCTCGCCGCCGGGAGGGGCCCGGAGGGGCGGGGGAGCCGCGGGGTTGCGGCACTCGGGAGGGGTCCCGGGGATGGAGCGGCGGGAGGAGGCGGCGATGGTCCCCGGGGGAGCGCCCATCCCAACCGCGGGCACCCCGGGACGCGGGGGCTGGGTGGCGGTGGCGGCGAGGGAGGTGCGGGGGCACCGGGGGTGCAGGGGGACGCGCAGGGACAGTGGCTCCAAGGATTCAGGCACCGGGGGCTGCAGCAGTCTGGGGATGCTGGTCCCCAGGGGTGGGAGCACGCAGGGATGCAGCCACCAAGGGAGCGGGGACTGGCTCCAGGGACACAGGCTGTTAGGGATGCAGCTGTTGGGATGTGCAGGATGCTGGGTCCAGGGACGCAGGGACACAGGGATTCAGGGAGTACTGGCTCCGGGGATTCCGGCCCCTGGTGCTGCAGCCCTCGGGCTGCAGGGGTTGCTTGTCCCCAAGAATAAGTGCATCTGGCGTGCAGGGGACAGGAGCTCCCAGCGAGGCAATGCCCAGGATGCAGGCAGCCAGGGAATGCCTCAGCGAGGATGTGAGGGTGTGCTGCGGCACCAGGGAGGGGGGGACTGTTCCAAATGTTCCCAGGTTGGAGTGTCCCTTTACGACTCTTAAGTGCTGGTGGAGAAACTGCTGTGAGCCTTCCTGCTTGCCTTTTTCCTCCCCAACCCATTTCCTGTTCCCTTAAGCCAGTGCTGTCAGTTCCGGGAGCCCCAGGGGATCCAGTGCTCCGGCCCCCCCTCCTCCATTGCCCAGATGCCGGGTGAGCGGCTGGGCTGAGCTGCCCGCAGGCAGATCCCGGATCCGGGCAGATCCCGGGTGCAGGCAGAGCCCTGGCAGTGCTGCCCTGCCCTGCCCTGTGGCAGTGCCACGTGGAGCTGTGTGGGACACGTGTCACCGCTCCTGGCACAAGGAAAGCCCTGCCTTATTTTGCAGATTCAGCCGTCCAGTGCCCACGAATCCTCCCCTGGCACTGCTCAGGCTGGGCTCTGGAGTGGGAGCAGAGCTGTCCTGCACAGCCCTTCAGGTGTGTGTGTGCTTCCTCTGAGCAACTTCATCCCTAGCAATCCTAAAATGCACCTTGTTTTCCGTCCATTTCTTGCCTCCTGCCCACTCCTGCTGCTTCCCTTTGCTACCACCAGCACATTCCCCAGCCCGGTGTGCTGCTGCGGGGCCCTGGCAGTGCTGCGTGTTGCAGGGTGAAAGGAGAGGGAGTTTATTCCATCCTGCTCTTTCCCAGACCCCCCCGGCTCAGCCACAGCTCCTGCTCCTGGCAGACCGCGCATCCTTCTGTCAGCACTCGCAGGCTCCGCGGCTCTGGGCTCTCCCCTCCTTCCTCCCCTGCCTCTGCCTTCTGAGCTCTCTGCTTCCTCTGGCCCAGCCCCTGGTCTCCAGCTCTACCACTCATCTCTTCCCTGCAGATCAACCTGCTCCTGGCTTTCCTCTGGGGCTCCAAGAGAGCGGGGGAGGGACTTTGGATGGGGGCCTGGAGTGGCAGGACAAGGAAGAATGGCTTGAAACTGAGAATAGGTTTAGATGGGGTATTGGGAAGAAATTCTTCCCGGTAGTGAGGCCCTGGCACAGGGTGCCCAGAGAATCTGTGGCTGCCCCATCCTTGGAAGTGTCTAAGGCCAGGTTGGACAGGGCTTGGAGCAACCTGGGCTAGTGGAAGGTGTCCCTGGCCATGGCAGGGGGTTGGAACGAGATGCGCTTTAAAGGTCCTTTCCAACCCCAGCCAGTGATTCCATGATTCTGTGATTCCTCAGCACAGGGATGGCCCCTCCAGGAGCACCGTCCTAGCTCCAGCCTGAACATTCCAGGAAATCCCAGCCCTGGCAGAACACTAGCACAGTTTTGGCAGCAGCTGAGGGGAGGACACTGGCAGTGTCTGCCCCAGGAGGACATCTTGGGAAAAGGGAGAAGGAACCACTGGAGCCAGGAGGCTGCCCACAGACTGGGCTCCTGCCAGGGTGTCGCTGGCAGAGCTGTGCCAAGTGCATCCCAGGGCTTTTCCCAGCCCTTCTGGGCTGGGCAGGAATGCTGTGCCTCACCCAGGCTGGGCAGGGATGCTGTGCCTGATCTAGGCTGGGCAGGGATGTTGTGCCTCATCCAGGCTGGGCAGGGATGCTGTACCTGACAAGGGCTGGGCAGGGATGCTGTGCCTCATCCAGGCTGGGCAGGGATGCTGTACCTGACAAGGGCTGGGCAGGGATGCTGTGCCTCATCTAGGCTGGGCAGGGATGCTGTACCTGACACGGGCTGGGCAGGGATGCTGTGCCTCATCCAGGCTGGGCAGGGACGCTGTGCCTCATCCAGGCTGGGCAGGAATGCTGTACCTGACCGGGGCTGGGATGTTGTGCCTGACCCGGGCTGGGCAGGGATGCTGTGCCTCACCGCCCTGCGATGCAGCTTGCAAGGACTCGGGGGGGTCCCTGCTGCTCCATCCATGGCCTTGAGGGTCCCTCAGCTACGGCATGGCCCCACTGTGCCCCTGCCTGGCCCCGGGCTGGGGGAGGCCGTTGTGGCCGAGTCTGCTGGGCCCAGACCAAGCTCCATCCGCAGCACGACGCGTGAGGCCAGAGATTGGCTCCGGCTTTACGTCACCGAGGAGGAACGGCAACATCAAGGGCTGGTTTTTTTTTTTTTTTCCCCCTTCATTTTAATTCTCTTGCAATCTCTGTCCAAAAATAACCTAAGCTCCCTCCCCCAGGAATGCTCTGCATCAGAGCCTTGGCTCCCTCGCCCCCTGTGCATTAGCCTGGCAGCTGCTGAGCAAAGCCATTATCGATGTCACAGCGTAACCTTGGTTAAAAGCACGTTTGGGGAGGGAGGGCAGCGTTGTTGCATTGTTTCGGGTGTGGAAGGGCAGGGACAGACGGGAGACCCCAGGTTTCCTCGGCCGGGCATTTCCTCGGGTGTGGAGTGGGCTGAGCATCCCCCTCCCTCCCCGCTGCTGGGGACATCTGGGACTCTGCTGGCGTCAGGGAATGCTGCTCCAGCTGGGGTGTCCCGGTGGCGCTGCTTCTTGGCGAGGTGACAGTCACCACGCTGCCACCACGCTCCAGGCAGGGCCGTGCTCAGGGTGTCCCGAAGGCACCCGGGGTCCCCCCGCAGGACCTTGCCCTGCCCACACCTGATGCTGGAGGGAAACCTCGTGGGTGCTCTTTTCTGCCCCCACCAGAGCAGCTCAGCCCAGAGGGGCTCCCAGGGAGCAGGGGCAGATTTTTCCCACCCAGTCCCGGGATCTTCCCAAGCTGTGCCTGCCTGCTCCGTGTGGGATGCAGCCAGTGTGAAGGCTGCAGGTGAGGCAGCCCCACCTTGTCCCCCCAATGTTCTCCCTGTGGTTTGGGGAGCTGCCCTGCCTCAGCTCCCATGGGAGCTGCCAGGTGACAGCCACAGGTTGTTGGGCAGCCGATGGGTGAGCAGGGCACAGGCAGGAGGGGTCCCCACAGACCCCCTGTCCCGTGGGGTTGGGCTACCAGTGCTCCCCCAAACTTTCAGCATGTCATCCATGACATGGCCGCGGGTCTCCAGTGGGGTCCCAGTGCCTCGGGGCAGCACCCAGACCCCCACCCACTCTGTGAGACATCGCTGGGCTGGGCTGGCATGGGAAGGGGCCGTGCTGAGTTCAGAGCGTAATGCTCCTGTGGGGTGACCCATGGAGGGCAGATGTCCCCAGAGCCATGCCAGGTCACCTCATGTCCCAGCAGGGCTCAGATGCCTCCATCCCATGGGAGCAGGGGGCACTGTGGGGCTGCACCAGGGCAGGGTCTGGCACTCAGAGCCAAGCCAGTGGCATCGGGCCACCATCCCACAGCGGGGCACGCAGCATGCTCGGCCCTCACCCTGCTCTGCACCGCTGCAGCCTGCGGCCAGAGTCTCTGCAAACTGATTCCAGACATTTGAAAATACAGAATAATTAGTATCGAGGTTATACTGAATGCTAGAGCTTCCCACGGAACTACTTTATCATGTTCAAAAATATTTAATCCCAGCAATTTTCACATTGTTCTTATAAAAACAGACATGTATGAAGGGAAATGAAATGCTTCGTACAGTTCTTGGCACATTTTTTTTTCTCTTTTTTTTTTTCTCTTTTTTTTTTTTTTTTTTTTGTTTGTTTTTCTTTTTAACCGTTACAAATTACAAACACACATTCGTTGTTTTGAAAGGAAAACCCCTAAATCCCAGCTGTACACTGCAGAGCTGCACCAACCACCCCGAGCTCACCCAGCCTCCCGCGCTTGCGATTGTTCTACAAGGACAAAAGAAGGACAACCACCAGCCAAGGATGTGGCGGTGGCTTCGCTGCCCTCCCCCAGGGCTGGCTGGGGGTGACAACAGGGATGGGGTGGCCCTTTGGGTCCGTGTCCCCACCGCTGTGTAGCTCTGGCAGGGGTGATGCAGTGAAGGAGCGCAGGGGATGGCAAGGGTGGAACTGAGGGGCCGATTTCTGCCTGTTCTGCTCCCCACAGAGCTCCTTTGCTGAGGCCTCCACACATCCCACCTGCCTCTTCTTCCCAACACCTCCACCTTCACCCCCTGCCCGGCTGTGGGGCCCAGCCAGGTGCGGATCCGGGATGTGCGGAGTGGGCTGTGCAGCACAGCTCGGCCGGGCCCCTCCTGCAGCAGGAGCCAGGGAGCCCAGCCCAGCCCGCTTACCCTGAGATGCTGCCGGGGGGGCAAAAGGTGACATCCGGCCATGCGGGGACGGGATGTTCCTGGCAGGGTGATGGGAAGTGCTGCTGGAGAGGAACAACGGGCAGAGAGCAGAGAGGCACCGGCTGGGAGCTCTGCTCACTCCAGGGTGGCTTCCAGGGTGGCTGGGTGGCACTGGTTGGTGCTTCTCCGCAGAGCATCACCCCGGAGTCCTGGCTCGCTGCCTCTCCACATCCAAGACCAAGTGGGAAAAGAAAGCAGCACATACCTCGTGTGTGCCGGGCTGTCCCTGCTCTCCTGAGCCCTGCAGCGAGGATGGTCCCTGCGCTGGTGCCCCCCGAGCCCCCCGGGGGAGAGTCTCACTTGGAGAGCTGGGAGCTGCGGGGTGGGACCCTGTGGGGGACCCTGCGCTACCTCAGCTCCCAGCAATCAACCGCAGGCTCTTGCAATGGAGACATCTTTAATTTTTAACAACATCAGAACCGCAAAAATCCCCCTGCGTCTGTGTGGGCAGTGCCGGGGGATGCTCTGCCATGGAGGGGGACATTCCACCGTGGAGGGGGACACTCCGCCATGGAGGGGGACACAGCAGTGCCCCCGTGCCCCCCTGGCCTCACCAGGACCCAGCTCTGCCCCGGCTCCCGCTGCTGCCTGTGCCCAGGGCTGGGCAGCACACCTATCGCAGTTTAAATAGAATAAATACAGTGAAGAAAACAGTAAAATCTTCAATAGAGAGGCAAAAGGAAAGACAACAGCAGGTCCGGGGGTCCAACCAAACTCCACGTGGTCTCTGGATTAGTTACTGAGGAAGTTCTATGAGAGCACATTAAGTTCGCTGCTGGAGACTCTCTTACCGCTGTCCTTATATCGAAACCTCGTATTCTCGTGTTTCCTGCAAGCAAGAAAAAGCCAGTTGAGGGCAGCAGCTGCATTTCAGGATCATCTCCCCGTTCCCAGGCAGAAAGAGAGATCCTGCATGTTGTTTTGTTCCCAGGGGAGTGATGCCCTCGCAGCCAGGACCCCACAGCCCCCTGTGCCTCCCAACCCACACGGATGGACTCGTGCCCCGTTGCTCAGTGCTCCCGCAGCAGCCTGGCTGGACTCATGCCCTGGCTGCCCGCCCAGCCAAGCCCCTCAGGATTGTCCTCAGCAGGGACAGGCACAGCAGGACTCACCCCTGTCTCATAAATCGGGTTGTCAAACTCCGTTTCTACCGTGATCTGGCTGTAGGGGTGGGAGTACATGAGGGGCAGGCGGAGGCTGGAGTAGTACCGACACCTGCAGGGAGAGGTGGAGTCACTGGGCTGCACGGACCAATTCCAGACCAGCCCCATCTTCCACATCCCCCCAGCCCAGCTCCTCCCCGGGCACCCCAGAGCACTCCCAGCACCATGCCCAGGGCGTGTGGCTGGCAAGGGCGATGCTGAGCCAGCCCTGGCTGTGCCCCCCAGCTCTGTGCCAGCCCCCTGCAGCCCCACCTGGTGAGATAGATGTACGCTCCTCCCAGCAGCAGGGAGATGATCAGCACCGGGATGAAGATGGCCAAGGCCATGTTTCCCCCCTCGAGCGACGTCTCTGCAGCAGCTTCTGCTACTGAAAGGACAAGATCTATTATGTCGGCATTTGCAGGCACCGTGTGATCCCCTCTCTGCCTCTCCCTCTCCTCCCAGGCTCCACCAGGATCCTGCACATCCAGGAAACCCACGGCACTCACCTTCCAGAGCGTGTTCAAAGCTGTCTTGGTTCACTGGAACAGAGATGGAGAGTTACTGGTCTGTAGCTGGGTTTGACTGGGTGCTGGAGGCTGTTGCCTGCTGGGGAACCCAAACCTGGGATCTCCTGCCCCATTGGGTCCCAAACCACCCTGCGAACTCCCAGTTTTTAATAAGCTCTTGGTGTCTGTAAGCACGTGGCCAGGACTGAGCACGCTGGGCTGAGCAGAGCCCAGATCCAGGGAAGCTCCAGGTCTCAGCTGAGTTCAGCTCCCAGCTGGGGTCTGCAGCCAAACCAAGGTCCCTGGGCTGTCCCAGGTTGGGAACAGAGGTGTTGGCTGTCCCCTTGCCCCCATCCCTCTCCCTGTTACCTTTGCAGATGGGCAGGGGGCCGCTCCAGTGGGATGGCTGGCCCAGGATGCATTTGATGGTCACCTCCCCCATGAGTTCAAAGCCTTCATAGCACATGAAGGTCAGGGACTCTCCTGGCAGGTAGAGGCGCTTATAAAGAATTTGGTACCCGTTTTCTGGCAGCCCCGGGTTATCACAGGCAAGCGACTCCTCAGCTGAAAGGGAATGAAACACACCCAGGGTGAGCCCAGGGCTTGGGCTGCCGAGGGAGAGAAGGAGCCTGAGGGCAGTGAGGAAACACCCAAGCTCTCCCTTCACTCTGCTTCCAGGTAGCTCAAGGCTCTACACCACCTCCCCGCAGCTGGGCAAGGTCCTGGCTGCAGGAAAGGGCTGCCCAGGACTCCCAGAGAGGAGTTGGACTGCAGGGGAGCAGGAGAGACCAGCCGGACTTACAGACGCAGTGCGGGAGCCGCGAGGTCCAGATGGGGGTGCCGGTCTCGCGGCTGTAGCAGGTGAGCAGGGAGCTGCCCTCCAGCACGAAGCCGGGGTTGCAGGTGTACTGGATGGTGGTGCCCACCAGCAGCACCGGGTCTGAGATGAGGCGGGTGGAGTGCTCCACCTCCCCCGGGTCCGTGCAGTACATAACTGGGGACAGAGGATGGATGAGAGGGGAGACCCTTGGAGCAGGACCGGTGCTGTTACAGGGTGTGGGACAGGGACAGCAGCACCTTCCTGCTGGGGCACTCACTCTTTTCACAGAAGGGGGGGTCGCTGCTCCAGCTGAGGTCCCACTGGCAGGTGAGGGTGTCACTGCCCACGATGTCATAGCCTGGGTCACACTGGTAGGTGATCTTGGCCCCTCTCACCAGTTCCGTGTGCGACGTGGTCTTCCAGCCGTTCTGGATCTCGGGCAGGTCGGAGCAGGAGTCGTTGCGGGACACCTCTGCAGCCAGGAGGGATTCTGGCTGTCACCCATCGAGCAGGACCCCGCAGCACAACCCTCCTCAGAGCCACCACAGCTGGACACATGGCTCTTCCCAAGGGCCTGTCCCTCCCCACAAATGCCATGGCCATGGCTAGCAGCTGGTCTGTGGGCAGCATCCCCTGGGCACAGGGAAAGGGCAGCAGCGGGGGACAGGGGCTCTTTGAAGCTTCCCCAGTCTTGACCCTAGAGGCAGGTAGAGGGCTGGGCTGGTGAAAATGGGGCAGTGTCCGTGCTGGGATCAGGACAACCCTGGAGCACCAGGCTCAGCTCTGGCTGTGGGTACAGGAGAGGTGCCAGCGCCACGGTCATGGCACAGCTGGTTTGCTCAGGGGAGGATTTGTTCCTTGCTCCTCCCAGGCTGGTTTTCTCAGGGGAGGGGTTATGCCCTGCCCTCCCCAGCCCCGTGTGCTGCAGAGCACCAAGGAAGGCCCTGCAGCCTCCCAGGTGCTCTGCATTGCAGCTCGCTCTGTTTGTCGTAGCCAGGGCTGTCAGCAGTGCGAGGAAAACATGCCTGGAAGGAGCCTGGCAGGGGAAGCAGGGTGTGGGAGAGGCAGCCAGAGGCCACAGGCAGCTGTGGGGATAGAGTGCCCTTCCCAGTCCTTGTCCCTGCTGTGGGCACCCACAGCCCCAGCCTGGCAGGCATGGCTGCCCCAAAGGACAATGGAACAGATGTCTCCAGGTGCAGTCTGAGCCCCTCTGGAGCAAAGAGATGGGAGCTGGGAACATCCATCTCAGGAGCCCACCCAGGGACTGGCTTCAGTGACCACCCCTGCCATCAGCTCATGCCTGATAGGGTGTGTGTGGGGATCCTGCATCCCGGTTTCCAGCAATTTCTTTCCCTCTGGGCCACAGCAGGGCTAACAGAGACCAAAAATGCCTTGTTGCCAGCCTGAAGGAGGGGAGACATACAGGGACACCCCAGAAGTGACTGACCCGAGACCTGCAGCTGGGCTGGGGGTTCTGCAGGAGCTGGATGGGATGTGGAGGGGGTGCACAGTGATGCTCCCTGCTTCCAGACCCAGCACCTGGACAGTCTGGGCTGGCCGTGTGTCACATCCTCAGGCCAGCACCCCGTACCTATGTAGTTCATGATGAATCCTTGCCCTTTCCCGAAGATGAGCCCGGCAGGGTCCGAGTGGAACTGGATGGTGAGGTCGGGGCTGGAGGAGTAGAGCTTCTGGGGGCCGCTGCTGCCAACGTACTGCCCCAGGATGCGGGCGGAGAGCTCGTCCCCGTCGTAGATGGTGAGGATGTCGCTGTTGGTGATGTTCAGGCTGAGAGGAGAGTTTGATTAGAGAGCAGCGTGTGCCGGGAGCCCGGGCAGGACGAAACATGTGGGGCTCAAGGGGCAGCCGGTGACCTCCCTCCGGGTCACCTCCCTCCGGGTCACCTCCCTCTGGGTCACCTCCCTCCGGGGGTTCGAGGCCGGGCGGTGCCGGCGGCTGCCGGGACCCCGCGCTTGGAAGTGCCGGTCCCGGCGGTGCCGCGCTTGCCCCCGCGGCCACCAGAGCGCAGTGGCGTCCCGCGGATGGCGGGGACGGCCGGGGACACCGGGCAGCGCCGGCTGCAGCCTCCGTCCACCCCGGGGATGCGGCTGCCCCTGAGCCGAAAGAGATGGGGGACCTCGTTCCTCTCCCCCCGCTCCAAGGCCAAGGGCAGGGGATGGATGCACACGCCACGGCTCTGGTGCTGGGAGGGTTCTCTGGGTGCCCGGGGCTGGCAGAGTGGGTGAACGACCACATCAACCCCAAGGGTGGACACTGACACCCCTTCCCTGCTCACTGTCCTGCCGTGTCCGTGTCCCAGCAAGGCTCTCCAGGGCTGGGAGCACGGCCGGCACCAGTGCGCTGCTGCCTGGTGGCACAGGAGGGACTGGGACAGTGACAACCCTCCTCCCCTTGCCCAGGGGCAAGAAGGCTAAAGGAGAGCACCAGGATGCTCCCCTCCCCACAGGAGACACTTGAGCTGATCCCCAAACGTTTTATTAGGAATGTTCTTGGAGGGAGCCCAGCTAATCCCCATGGCAAGCTGACATTTGTAGTAAATCTCTGCTTTCTGTCAAACACGATTTTCTCAGTGACATTTATGCCTGATGATTTCAAATCACTTGGCCTCCAGTTCTGCTCAGCCCGAGCACCCCACAGAGCTGGGAGAGGTGTGCTGGGAGCTCCGACTTGGGAATTTATGGGGAGCTTTAAAATCTTTATGACTCTAAGCCTCTACTTGAAACACGTCCTCCTCTTGAAAACCCAAAATAGCATCAAAGGAGGCTCCCACTGCAGCAGCAGCATTACCATGCCAAGAGCTCCCAATCTGACATTGGATCCTATTCCCCTCTGACCCTGGCATTTTCAGCCTGGGCTTTCTGGGTGGCTCCACTCCCTTACTGCCTGTATTTCACATCCAGCCCAAAGATCATCTCATGGATGCTCCCAGGCTCTCCTAACCCCATGTGACCCAGCTCCTGACGTGCTGGGTGTCACCTCAGTAGCACATGGCCACATTCTGCCGTGGCACCACTCCCTGTGGAGAATTCCAAAGCCACTGGAGCAGCAATTAACTGCTGCTCTGGATGGTGTAATGGTGCTTTGCACTCAGGGAGCACCATTCAGTCCTGCCCAGGGTGCCAAGCGCATCAAAGGGGATTAGGGAAGCTCTGAGGGGGAGAACAGGACATGGTAAGGCTCTTCCCTGTGAGGGTGGGCAGGCCCTGGCACAGGGTGCCCAGAGAAGCTGTGGCTGCCCCTGGATCCCTGGAAGTGTCCAAGGCCAGGCTGGACGGAGCTTGGAGCAACCTGGGACAGTGGAAGGTGTCCCTGCCCATGGGAGATCAGCTGTAAGGTCCCTCCAACCCAAACTATTCTGGGATTCTGTGATTCCATTGTGGCGCAGATCCCTCGGGCGAGGAGAGCGGGATACTGCAGCAAAGCAGGGCAGAGGCAGACACTGGGGTCCTGGGCTACTCACAGCTGGATGTCCAGGAAGAGCCGCTTCTCCTCGCCCACGTGGATCCTCCAGATGCAATCCTCCCCCTCCGTGTAGGGCTCCGGCCAGTTGGGGGACAGGATCACCCCGGCCACAGCAGTCAGCTCCCCTCCACATGTGGCTGTAGGGGCAAGGGGTGGGCAGGGCTCAGTGGGGGCCCAGGGGTGCTCACCCCACACCCAGCATGGCCCAGGGGCAGGACTGACCTCGGCACAGCGGCTCCGTGTCATTCCAGTAGGGGTCCCGCATGTTGATGCACTCGATGATGGCAGGGCCCTGCTCCAGGGAGTGCCCAGGGTCACAGGTGAACTCCACGGTGGTGCCCAGGTTGTAGGTGGGGTCGGAGGTGGTGAAGTTCCCGTTCTGGATGTAGGGCTCGTAGCAGTGGCCGCGCTCGAAGGCTGGAAGAGAACCCCGTTAGCTGTAGGGACATGGAGCTTCTCCCTGCTCCCTGAGCTTCCCTGGGTGACCCCCAGGCCCTGCTGCTGTCCCCATGAGAACCTGACCCCTGCATCCCCACCCGCATGGATGGCCTCTTCCACAGAGTGTTTTACAGGCAATTAGGATTAACAACAATTTATCTGTTCTGAGCCGTGCAGGCCTAACCAAACCCCACTCCCGTGGTGGTGGATCAGCTCTAGGGATGTGCCAGGCAGTGTTTCCCAAGCTGGAGATGCCAAGCCATCCACCCTGGGATTGCTCTGAGTTACTGAGCCTGCTCAGGGCCATAGGGGTCCTGTGGGAACGATCCTGCAGTGGGATCCACTTAAATGACAACGGGAGCTACAAACGGGCACCAGGACTGCCCGTGCTGGGGACAGCCGGGACCCTTCCTGCAGCCACGAGTCTGCAGCTGCCCCCTGGGGCTGGGTGTCCTGGCTGAGCCGGGCACTGCCCTCGTGTCCCACCACGGGGACACAGCACCTTCGAAGCGGATGTTGAAGGCCGTGGCGGCCGCGGGCTCCTCGGCGAGGAAGTCGATCCTGATGGAGGAGCCGTCGCTGATGACGCCCTCGAAGGGGACGCTGTCGGCGCGCAGGGAGTCGTAGAGCACGGCCGAGCGGTTGGTGTCCCCGCTGTACACCACCATCCTGCAGGGCAACGGGGAATGTCACTCGGGACAGCGTCCCTGAGTCCCACCCGGACACAGGGAGGGTGAGGTGGAGCAGCTGGGACCAGCTGGGAGCTTCCAAAGTTTGGTATATTCTGAGCTCTTCTCTCCAAGACAGACGTGGAGGGGCTGGAACGTGTCCAGGAAAGGGAATGGAGCTGGGGAAGGGTCTGGAGTA
Organism: Coloeus monedula; assembly: GCF_965178545.1. Taxonomy (NCBI): domain Eukaryota; kingdom Metazoa; phylum Chordata; class Aves; order Passeriformes; family Corvidae; genus Coloeus; species Coloeus monedula. The sequence continues at coordinate 5,211,616 of NC_138798.1, read as the reverse complement.
CCAGGAGTGGCTGAGGGAGCTGGGAAAGGGGCTCAGGCTGGAGCAAAGGAGGCTCAGGGGGGACCTTGTGGCTCTGCACAACTCCCTGACAGGAGGGGCAGCCAGGCGGGGTCAGGCTCTGCTCCCAGGGAGCAAAGGACAGGACAAGAGAAAATGGCTTGTGTCAGGGGAGGTTTAGACTGGATATCAGGGAAAATTTCTTCCCCAAAAGGGCTGTCAAGCATAGAAACAGCTGCCAAGGGCAGTGGTGGAGTCGCCATCCCTGGAGGAGTTAAACAGCCATGTAAATGTGGCACGTGGAGACATGGTTTAGTGGTGGCCTTAGAAGTGCTGGGGAACAGTTGAACTCAATGACATTAGTGGGCTTTTCCAACCCAAATAATTCCATTTTTCTATATTTAGCGCCCAACAAAAGGCCCTGCTCCTCACTTATGCAGAAGAAGCCCCCTGGAACCCCCTGGAAGCTCTCTGCAGTCCCAGGGCTGTGGGGAAACAGCTCCTGGATCCTCCTCACCTGTCCTTCTCAGTCAGCAGGAGCTTCTCGAAGTGCAGGTGCAGCTTCTGGCCCGGGGGGGCCCCGATGGCCCACACGCAGTACATGCTGCCAGACTGGTTCCCGCTGTAGCTGGGGGACAGCACGCGGCCGATGGTGGCATTGTGGACTGTCCCTCCACAGGGAGCTGCAACACAGAGCACAGCCCCGCTGGGATGGGCATGGGGACGGTGGCATCTGTGCTCCTCTCTGCCCAGCTCTCCTCAGAGTCCCCAGTGCACAAAGCTCTTGTCTGGCTCTGCTTTGCTCTGTCTGTACATATTTATCCTCACAAATGTGTGTTTATACTCACACACGCCCATAAAATCTTCATTTCCTTTCCTTTTGCTGCCTAACGAGGGGACAGATTCTGCTGTCACTGCCTGATCACCTCAGGCCGTGCTCTGTGCAGGACTGGGCATCACTCTCACCCCCTCCCAGGACCACATTCATCTCACAGGTCAAAGAAAGGGACTCATGTTTTCCTCAGCAGAGCCCAATTTTCCATACCCCTGGGGCTGGGATGTGCAGGTACCTGAGCAGATGGGCTCGGGGTTGCTCCAGTGCGGCCGGGACGCGTTGATGCAGGTCAGCATGCGGGGGCCCTGCAGCTCGTAGCCCAGGTGACAGTGGAAGTGAGCAATGCCACCCGAGTGCAGATCCATCACCATCACGTCTCCGAAGTCAGGTCTCCGTGGGAAGTTGCAGCTCAGCATAAACACTGGAACAGGCACACGTTGGGAGCTCAGGGCTCAGCTGCTCCCAGCCACCCCGTGGGGACGTGCTGGATGTGCCCACATGTCACACAGACCAACGGCAGAGCACCACCAACCCCCCCCGCTGCTGCTTCCCCACCTGTTACTGCTCTTGCCCAGACCCAGTTTCTATTTTAAAAATAATTTGCTGGAACTCATTTATTTTTTACAGCTCTTCGAGGTAAAAAATAGACTGGCAGTGTGAGTGTGTGCAGGAGGAGCTGCTGCACGGGGACAGAAACAGGGCAAGGCGGGTATGAGTGACACAGCCAGCACCAGGGCTGGGGACATCTGGGTACATTGAACTCTCCACCTTGGGCACAACACCTCAACCCACCCCAGGCGATGCTCTGGGCACGGGCAGAGGGTGAAACAGGAGCGTGGCTGATCTGTGAGGGCACAGTCCACCATCCTCCCATCCATGTCGGGGACACACCCACCCTGGTAGTGGAGCTGGAAGGTCCCCACCACGTCGTCCTGGAAGGTGCGGAAGTAGACGGAGATGGTGTTGGTGGGGCTGCGGATCACCTGGCCCTCCACCAGCAGGGTCTGGTTGGCCAAGACCACCAGGGAGTCGCCGTCCACGCCGCGGATGGACAGCACCTCCCCGTCCGACAGGTTCACGCTCTTCACCTGCGGGGAGCAGAGCCCTGTGAGCTGTGGGGGCAGGGTGGGGGCCCCGGTGGTCACATCCTAGCCCTGTCACACAGACCCGCAGAGCATCACACCAGCACAGTGCTGCCACCAAACCAGGGCACTCCTCAGGGTTTGGTGCTCACCACCCACCCCGTGCTCCAGGAATCTTCCCCAGGATCCCTCACCCCACCGGGGAGTGCATGGGGAGCCACATAGTGCATCTAATGAGTAGTTCCAAAAGGCTTTAATTATTATTTGGAAAGAGCTGAGCAGTAACCTCACATTTACATTTCACGTCCATTTAGCTTAATAAATGGGCTCGTATTTCAGCAGAAAGATGCTCATCAGACCGTTTGTTTCCCTGAGTGTGCGAGGCCCGGGGCTCTATATTTAGCACCAGCCCAGCCGTGATTGGGAGCGCTCCCGACGATGTTGTGACTGGAGGGATTTGTGGCTGTTGTCACCACCGTGCCCACCTCCCCCTGGCACACAGGGCCAGGATGTGCCTGGCTCCAAGGGCACTGCATGGAGCCACCCTCAGCCCTCAGCACCCTGAGCCTGCTCCCGAAGGAAAATCCCTGGAAAAGCCCATTCCTCGCTGCAAAGCTGAATTAACACCCCCAGGCTGGTTCAGAGCTTGCCTGAGTTGACCCCAGCCCGTGTTTCACTCCAAGAGGAGCTGATTGTGCCTTATTTTGCAGCTGGGTCCTGGCAGGGAAAAGCATTGTCAGGAGCATGGGCCAAGTACAACTCTGGTCCCCAAGCTGCCCTGGGTCACTTCTTCTTTTCCAGATGTTGTCCCAAAAAAGTGCCTCCCCAGCATGGCCAGCACACACTGCGGCTGCTGGGATGGCTCAGATCTAATTATTAAAAAATGGGATGAATTAGGTGTTACTTGGTTGAATTATTTGGAGTCCAGGGATCTAAGTGGGCTCCATAAAACGCCAACAATTCCCCCCAGCTCCCACTGGGACAGAGCTTTGCTTCCCCAGCTGGGTCTGGATCCCCGCAAAGGGGATTCTTCCAAGGTGTTTCTAGCAGATTTTGTTCTGCAATCCCTTCAAGCCAAACCTGTTCCCCAGCTGGCTCCCTCCACTGATGGTGGCACCACGCACATGACACGGAGCCAAATCACTCCAGGAAATTGGGAAGGAGATTCAGGGGAGCAGCTGGAGCAGGCAGAGCTCTGTGGAAGGGAGGAGGCTGGGGATCAGTGCTGGGTGTCATGGGACACCCCCTCGGCTCCACCATCAGCTACCCTCGGTAAAGCCTTGAGGAGCAGGGTGTCACCACGAGTGCCATTCCCTGTGCCAGCACCAGGCTGGCACTCCCAGAGGAGCCTGGAGTAACCAGCGAGCTCAGAATATGCTATGGCCCCATGCCAGGGACCATCAGCCCAGCGAGAGGGACCATATGTGCGAGCTCCTGCCAGGGGCTGGGAGCATGGGCTTGGACTTCAATCACAGCCTGCACCGGCAGCAGCTCCTCCAGAGCCTGGGGAAAGCAGGAGGGATCCTCGAGTCAGGCTGCCAGCCTCGCTCACCCACTGGAAAGCCTCTTTAGGGAAATTCTATTTCCTGACAAGAAGATTCAAGAATTTTAAAAATAAATAGAATTTCGCGAAGCATTCGGAGAGCTGGCTGCTCCCAGCTCCCAGGGCTGCCGTAGCACAGGCAGGGACACGGCTCTCCCTGGGATGCTGTGAGGGGTGCAGGGGTGGGCAGTGAGCTGAGCAGGGACCCCGAGCTCTCACACAGCCTGGAGCAGCTCCCAGCCTTTCCCAGGACCATGCCTGACATCCAGGCTTTGTGTCCACTCCTCCCCAAGGGCAGGTTTCCCTGCAGTGAGTGGGGGTCTGGCTCCAAAGGAAGTGGAGGGTCCCTGTGTCCTCCTGAATGGCTCCCAGTGCCGGCAGGAGCAGTTCTGGGCAGGGCTGGAATGCTGCAGGCATTTCGGCCACCGCCAGGCTGTCCCACAGCCCCTGCAGTGAGAGGTGACTGCCCACGCAGGGGTTCCTGTGCCAGGGGCTTCTCTTTGCTCTTGCAGATGCCTTTAATGAGATTCCCAGGGTAAGAGGCAGCACCTCCCTGCTAGAGGAGCTGGGAATCAAATCCAAACCCCTCTGATGGGACCCCAAACCCCACACCCTGGTTTATCCAGAGCCTTCCCTTTGGAATTCACCTCTGGGCCCCGAGCCCGCGGTGATGCAGCACAGGGCACTGCCAGCTGCAGATGAAGGCATGCTCCACCAGCACCGACCTGCTGTTGTGATTTAATTTGTCTGAAATGCTCCGAAGCATCAGCAAAGCGAAATGCAAAGCTTGGGGGGGTAGAGAGGCCAATTTTATGCTCCATTAAAACCTCAGCTCGCAAAGGAGCGAGGTCAGCAGCGGTGTCACCTGATGGATTAAGGACAGAGGCGAATTTACAGCAGAGCAGCCTGTCTTCAGCACCCCGTGGATCTGAGGAGACAGTTGCCGTGTCCAGTTACTTTTCCACTGCCTTGGAAAAGTGACTGAGCCGCTCAGACTCCCCTGTGCTCAACCTGCACCACTGCTGCTCCCAGGGCAACCTCCCCACCAGGGCTGCCAGCCACAGCGGCCTCGTGTCCTGGGGGCCAGCCCTTGCCTGCACCCACCAGGGGGACAGTGGGGACAACCCCACTGGAACTCCTGCTCCTTTTAATGCTCACTTTCAATCACACAAATTCAAAGTGGAGGGATTTTCATGGCATGCAAATGGTGACGTGGAGAAAACGCAAGAAGAAAGGATTGCAGGGAGCATGGGCATCCTGGGATGGTTTGACCCAGAGAGCGTTTGGAATGTGCAGAGGCCCCTGCCCTGCTCGCTGCCTCGCCAGGCTGAGGGATGCTCATTTTGGGGGGAGCTGATGGTGCACATCAGCCTGGGTGAAACCCCCTGCTCTGAGGAGTGGGCGTTTGCTGAGCACCTGCACCCACCGGAGAGGGAACCTGGGCTGCCCTCCTGGGCTTCCAGCACCCTCGGGGCCACCCAAACCCCTCCCAGCAAATGAGGGGTGCAGAGAGCAGGGGGCTGGTGGCCCCTTCCCATCAAGTGCCGTTTTCACAACCTGCTGCCAGTGCCTCTTGGCTGAATTAATTGCATGACATTTAAAGGGTTTGGTCATCACTGACATTCAGGATGTTCCAGCTCCATCCCAGAGTTCATTTATTACAATAGCTCAGAAAAATCTACTTTTTCCCTGGAAAGGGGTGTTTTATCAAGTGGGCAGAGATGCCCAAGGCTGTGGGTGCTTGGCATCATTTGCTGCCGTGACCAGGGGGGTCTGGCTGTGGGGATGCCCCCCAAGGCACAGCTCACCTGGAGCTCGACGCCGTAGCCGGTGTAGACGGTGACGTTGTAGGTGCACTGCAGGTACCCGTGCAGGGGCAGCGGGGGATAATCCGTGGAGTCGATGTAGCCCTCGGGGTCATGGAAGCTCATGCTGCAGAGCACTGGGGGGACAACACAGCCGGGTCACACCGAGGGACAGCCACCTGGCACTTCTCTCCCACACCCCAAAACCCAGCATCCCAATCCCTGCTCCATCGGTGACCCCATGGAATCACAGAATCCCAGAGAGGTTTGGGTGGGAAGGGAAATTAAAGCCCATTTTTTTCCACCCCTGGCTGTGGGCAGGGACACTTTCCACTAGCCCAGGTTGCTCCAAGCCCCATCCAACCTGGCCTTGGACACTTCCAGGGATCCAGGGGCAGCCACAGCTTCTCTGGGCACCCTGTGCCAGGGCCTCAGCACCCTCATAGGGAAGAATTTCTTCCCGGTATCCCATCTAATCCTGCTCTCTGGCACTGGGAAACCCTTTCCCCTTGTCCTGTCACTCCAGGCCCTTGTCCCAAGTCCCTTTTGAGCTCTCTTGAAGCCCCTTTAGGAACTGGAAGGGGCTCTCTAAGCTCTCCCTGGAATCTTCTCCCACCTCTCCCAACCTTTCCTCATTGCAGAAATATTTCATCCCTCCAACCATGAAGTGCATGCAGAGCAGAAGATTTTAGGCAACCCCCAAACCTGGGTGGTGACCTGATTTTGGGGGGCTGCCTAAACCCAGACATGCTCCCCACCAGTGCCATCGCCCCATGCTCAGCTCAGCTCACCCGGGGTGGGCTCCGTGGTTGTGACGGTGGTGGTGACGATGGTGGACGTGGTGGTTTCCTGGCTCTCCTCCGACGCGGAGCCGTGCGCGTCCCTCTCTGCGCTGTTTGTTGGGATAACAGCAGCGCCAGCGGGAGCCGCGGTCGGAGCCTCTCCGGCATCGCCCGTGCTGTCAGGGAGCGCTGGGGGCAGCGTGGAAGGGGACATCTGCAGCGTGGGGCGGCTGGTGGTCGTCTGGTCCCCCCAGGGCAGCTCAGGGGGGCTCTGCTCTGCGTCCTCTGCTGGCACCCGCAGCTCCGGGGCGGCCGTGGGGAGCCTGGAGCTCCGTGGGCTGGCTGGAGAGGCAGCTCCGGGGGGCCCTGCCAGGGTGGGCTTCAGCCTTGGGTGCTTCCTTCCTGTATTTACTTGCTTTAGAGTCGGTGGCTTTTTCTTAACAGGGGAAGTTTGTCTGGCATCGGGTCTGGGGGCAGCGGTGGCCATAGGCAGGACGTGGCTCTGCAGCAGCTGCGTGGTCTCCTCCGCCGGCGTGGCACCGTCCTCCGGGGCTGGCAGCAGGTTGAGGGCAGTGCCCTGCCCCAGCTGCCCGGCTCCAGGGTCTGAGCCCACAACATGCCCAAAATCCTCAGCTCCACCAGTCAAACCCGTGCTGTGCCCGAACTCTGCAGCCCCACCGCCCGTCTTCTCCACTGGCTCATCTGCAGTGAGAGGGTCCGGGCTGGCCGGCACCAGCGCTGCCCCCGATCCGCTGTCTGAAAAAAAACAGGGAAAAGTGGGATTTGGGCAAAGCTGGGCATGAAATTAGAGCTGTGCTGCTGGCATGAAATCAGCCCCCAGGAAGCTGTGGCTGAAGGAACACCCACCACTTCCCAAAGAAGGAACAACCGGCCCCCACAGCACAACACACCCACCTTGGCAGAGCCCCCTCAGGCACCATCGTGTTGGGCAAACCCAACCCAACATTTGTTGGGAACAGGGATGGCAGGAAAGAGCGAGTGACCAAAGCCGCCCAGCACCGCTCTGGCCAGGGGGGTAATTGCATAAATACAGATTTATCCAGCACCCCGAGGTGACCGGGCTGTGATCCATGGGCTGGAATTTGCCGTGAGCTCTGTGAGATGCCTCAAAGAGCTCCAAGAGCCCGAGAGTCAACGCTTTCCATGGAAACAGCAGTTGCCAGGGAAAGCGCTTAATGCACGGTACTTAAAGACCATAATTCCAGCCCCCTCAGCTCCCCTGGGAGGGTTTGAGCCCCCAGAATGCAGGGTCCCTGTCCCTGTGTGGGCATGGTGAGTCTGCAAGCCCCCAGCCCCACTGCTGGCCTGGGGCTGCCCGGGTTCGTGCTCCCCTTTGTGGCTGCACATGAAGGCACTGACTGACCCCTAAAGCAGCTCGAGCTGCTGTGACGTGCCCGTGGTGGCAGCCAGGATGTGTGTCCACCATGGTACCAGCTCCCCATGGGATGGGGGCTGGAGCAGCAGTCCAGGTTTCCTTCCCAAGCAGATTCCCGATAAACCTCAGCTCACCTCGGTTGTACGGGTGCTTTAAACAAAAGCACAACTCTTGGGTCACATTTAACTTGATGATTTCTGTTTCAAATTCTGCCATTATGGTAGGACTGGAATGAAAAGGGGGAAAGGAAAAAAAAAGGAGCTTTTGGATGTGAATCCTGAAACACAGGAACACTGCTGGGTGACACTAGCTAGGGGAGCTGAGGGATGGCACGAGCAGCCCATGCAGAGGGACCGAGCAGCACTGAAAACTGACTTTGCTCCATCTTCTGGAAAATAGAAGCAGTTTCTGGCAAGAACCAAAGATAAGGAACACAACAGGCAAAGGCTTGTGAATTAGCCTGAAGGATGGAGCTGCAAAACTCTGGCAGTCCCTTGCACTGCTCCTTGGTCCAGGAGAGTCCTTGGACACTCTCCTGGTGCCTGGGCTGGTCCTTTACCCCTGGGATAGCGGGGGACAGAGCTGTGCCTGCCCCAAGCCACTGCACCCTGCTGCAACCACCAGCAAACCTGTCCCGGCCCCCGAGGGCTTCCTGGCCTCTCCTGATGTTTCCCACAAGTTAAAGCATTAATTCCTTAATTAGCAAGTGGTTCAGCAAATCCATCACCGATTCCCTGAGCACATTAGGAGACATTTCACACACATCATCTGCAAACACCAGCTTGTGTCGGCTCTGAATAATCTCCCCCCAGGAAGGTTGGGTGCCTCGATGTCCCCACACTTCTAGGGGGGCAGACAGGGAGCTTCCACACCCTCTGCTTGTTTTTCGATGTCTCTGCTTCCCTCTCCATCCCACCCTGGGCTGATCCTGGCCTCCATGGGCACCCTGCCATGGGCTGTTGGGGGGAAACATCCCCAAGGCCGTGCCAGTGGCAGCTCTCCTTCCCTGAGAAATTTTGCAGGGCTCTTGTGGGCTCTTCTCGTCCTCTCACATCCCAAGCCCGGGATGAGCAGTCGGTGGTTGCTCTCCCATGGCCCAGGTGACAGTTTTAGGGATCTGCAGCAAAATGTTTTGTCCATGACAGGAGAAGATGGGGCTCTCGGACAGAGGGGAGGCAGCGCAGGCCTGGGAAGGGAGGGGGCTCACTGGCCAGTGGGACATGCTGGGACACTCTGGGACACGCTGGGACACTCTGGGACACGCTGGGACACACTGGGACATGCTGGGACACTGGCTCACAGCAGGACAGCCAAGGATTAAACCTGATGTGTTCCCAAAAACACCAACCCAGGATCCCCGGGTTTTTTGTCATGTGAACCCTAATTCTTAATGGATTGTGCCTTTAAACCATATTTTCTGTTTTCGGAAAGCTGACTAATTCCTTATTAGATCCTTTGCCAGGATGCATTTACTTGATTCTGTCCTTAACAAAGCATGAAATAAAACACTCTGTAAAGCGACTCCTTAATGAGACACTAAACACGCCGCAGTTTGTAAAGGGCAAATGCGCATTCCAGGGGAGCGGGCGAGGGCGGAACACAGCCAGGCTGGAGCAGGGGAGGGGGAGGCACACGGCCCCAGCATCGGGGATCAATAAGGGCTTATTCCTCGTTATCAGAAAGAGAATTGGTTGTCGATCTCAGCTCCTGACTGATCACCGCCCCCAAACCCGAGCTGTGCTCCAGCACCTCCCTGGGCTGCCAGACCCTGCTCCCTTCCCATGGACCCCAGTGCTGCTCCCACAGCCCCAGTGTAGCCCCCTGCCCACTCATTCCTGCCTGGAGCCCATCTTGGGAAGCAGAACCGAGTATCCTCATCCTTAAGGAAGGACTGAAGTGGGTTTCCAGGGTGGGCTTTGGAAAGATCCTTTCCACACTGATCTGAATTCCAACAGCCGTTCTGCCACCTCCAAGGCTCATGGGGCGATCATGGACCCATAGGGGGCTGGGCTGGGGCCAGGGCCGGCAGAGCAGGACCCTCCCCAGCTGCTGAAACCCATCCTGCTCCGCACAAGTGATCAATTCAGAGCTGCTGGAAGAGAAATGGTCACGTTTGACCTTGATCTAATCTGCTAAAGCAGCTCTGGAGGAAATAAACGCTATTGAGATGAACAAGGGGTTTATCTTGTATCTCGATCAGGAGCTCTCCGCAGGCGGTTCGGCACTGGAGAGCCTTCTCCAAATCCATGGAAACCTCCGCGGTGGCCCTGCCGCCCTTGCTACTCCCGAGCTTGGCACCGGGGGCTCTGTGCCCTGCGCGGCAGCGTGGGCGCAGCGGCTGCTCCTGCGGCACGGGCCAGGCACGGCCGGGACACTTTGGAGCACAAAGAGACCTTCACGCAGAACGACAGCTCGTCTGCAGGTCTATTCTGGGCTGTGCCTGGTGCCGGCTGTGTGCAAACACCGCGCAGGAAGCTGGGCTCCGGGGAGGATGTCTCCAACCAGCCTCAGCCCCCGCGGTTTATACTTAGCCAAGGAGGAAGCGCCAGTGCCGAGCCTGGGCTGTGTGTGGGAGCTGCCAGCGGGGCACAGCCCCGTCCCAGGGCCGGGGTGGTGGCACCAGGCTCTGGAGAGGCAGCAAGACAGGAGGAGTGGCAGGGCAGGAGCTCCTGGAGCATCTCCTCTCACCCAGACGCGGCATTGGGTGTTGGCAGGGCACCAAGCACCCGCCCACCCGGGCAGCACCAAACCCATCCTCCCCAGCCCCAAAGCTTCATCCCCTTGTGAGAGGGTCCCCGGGACCCCCAGCCAGGCCCGTGTCCTGTGGGCAGCCGTGGCCAAGGCGCGTGTGCTGCTCCAGAGGTGCTGCGGCTGGAGAGCACGGGCAAAACCTGATTGCCGAGATACCTCAGCCAGAGGGGCTTAGAGGAATTAGGGAGCTGCAATTGCCTGATAAAAGGATGCTGGAATAACCACAAAGGCCTCGTTTTGCTGCTGTGCTCCTGAAAGAGCTGGAGCAGGAGTAGCCATATCCCGGCTCCCATTACTAATGCCGATGGTATCGCCGTGAGCACTCGCTCCAGGGAGGGCAGCTGGATCGCTCCAGCTCAGGAATCACTGTCTGGAAGGGTTTAGGATCTGATTGTAACAGAAATGAATAAAGCTGATCCAGGCACTATTAATGGTGGTGTTCAGCTCTGCCTGTGTGATGGGCTCAGGAGGATTCATGGGTGCTGGGCTGTGCTACTCCTTCCCAGAGCTGCTGCCAGCATTGCATCCAAGCCCTCATGGAGAGCTGGGATTGATCCTGCACTGCCCAGCACCCTCTGCACGCAGGCTGAGATCCTGGAGACGCCCATTCCCACACGGTTGGTGCAGGAGGGTTGGCAGAAGCCACTCTGGGAGGAACGGGATCACTCCTGCTGGGGATGAGTTCATCCAGAGCTGATCCAGATCTTGGATAAAGCAGGGATGTCGAGGCCAGGTCCTGGTGTAACCCTGGATCACCAGGGTGGGAAGGGGCACCCTGGGCACCTCCTGCTCTCCCACCTCTTCCCACACCAACCTCCAGGGCATGCAAAACACATTTCACCCTCAGGGAGGAAAACAGAGGGTTTGAGTGGGAAGGAGGATCTGAGAAAAAGCAGGTTGTATCCATCAAAACACTTGGCTGTGATTGGTTTGGTTTAAGATTTTAAAAGCTTTTGGCCTTGAATCTTGAAGAGCAGAAAAACCTTAATTGAAACAATCTTTCATTCTCCAAATGTCCCCGCAGGCGGATGCAGCCTTTAAGGCAGGAGATGTGAATCCCAGGTTTTCCTGCAGTTACAATTTCAGCCGATTAAGTTTTTCCAACAGGAAAGAAAAAAAAGTTTTCCTCAAGAGCATCCTGTCAGCTCCCCCTCAAAGCAAATAAAACCGTAGCAATCCGATCCGGCTGAGTCATCCCCGTGGGAGCTCCGGGAAGCGCAGCCGGAGCTGGGGCTGCCCGCGGCACCGGGAGTTTCAGCGCCGCTTTCCTGGGAAAGGTGAGGCAGGGACTCCCAATCCCTGTGGAGGGATTTCAGCCAAACATTCCCATCGCAGTCGGAGAAAACAGAGAGCCGTTCTCCTCTGTGGCACAAGGGTGAAGGAGCAGTGCCCGTCCCTGGGTCCTGCCCAGTGCTGGCGACAGTCTGGAAATGCTGGGAGCCTCCAGACTCTGGTCTGTCCTGTGCAACGGGAAAACCTGGTCTGTTCCAAAGAGCAATTTATAGGAGATGATCCAGAAGAAAAAAGATGCCCAGCTTTTGCTCAGGAAGACCGTGCAGCAGAGGCCAAGAAAGTTTGGAGCGGTTTTCCTCCCATTCCAGGGGGCACCTGGCTGTCCCTCCTGGGCTGTCCCTCCTGGGCTGTCCCTCCTGGGCTGTCCCTGTGCGCCGCATCCTCTGCAGGGCAGGTGTGACCCACACCTCGTTGATTTGATGCCGCTGTGGATCAGGCTGGGATACAGCTGGGTGCTGGGATTCCTGGGGCAGGAAGGGGTCAGGACGCTTTTCTTTCCATTCCCATGAATTTCCGCGATGCCACAGAGACTCCGCTGGCCCTGGGGAGTTTCGGAGCTGCTTTAAAATGCTGTTAAATTGCCCGTGTGCAGGGGTTTATTTATGCTCACAGGACTGTGGTCTGAATATTTCATTTTAAAATTTACATCTGTGTCACTCGAGATGCTCAAATAAGGTTGCCATGGAAACCCCTCATTACTGGGTGAGGATGCTGGCAGTGGTGCCCAGCCCGAGGAGCCGTGGCCGGGAAGGACCAGGCTCTGCTCCCGCTGCCCACCCAGCTCCCATGCCCAGCGGCAACCTTGCCTCTGCTGGGAAGGGCAGAGAGCAGAGAATCGTGGAATCATCCAATCCTGGAATGGTTTGAGCTGCAAGGAACCTTAAACATCACCTCATCCACCCCCCATGCCATGGGCAGGGACAGCTTCCACTAAACTCGCTCCAAGCCCCATCCAACCCGGCCTTGGGCACTTCCAGGGATGGAAGGGAGGGGTTTCACTGGCTCCTGCTGCCTGTACCAAGGGGCTCAGGGACCTGCTGTGCTGGCAGGGGACACGGGGCTGGGACATGGTCCTGGGGGCACCAGACACCCACACCCACACTTGGTCCCAGCCCTGGGCTGAGACAGGGGGGAATCCCCCCGAACCGGCCATGGGCGAGGAGGTTCCTGGTCTGGGTGGGAGCAGGAGGTTCAGGCTCCACTGCTGCAGGTGGGGGCAAGATTCCTACAGCAAAACACTCCTGAAAACCTGATTTAGTGGCAAATCGATCCTGTTTGTGCCTGACTGGAGAATCCACGCTGCCTGTGCCTGGCTCGCTCGGCTCGGGAGCAAGGACACCACAAGGAATGTGGGAATTAAACTCGCAAACCTCTCCCCCTTCTCCCTGTGCTTGGGAGGAGCTGTAACTGCTGTAACGATCCACACAGGCCTGGCAGATGCCAGCAAATTACACACTTCTCCAAGCTAGGAGGAAAATGGATTTTCCTCCCCACTGCTGCTTCATGGAGCTGGAATCAATGAGACTTTGACTCCCCGGCATCTGTTCTGGCCACGCACGGGCACCTGTGGCTTTGGGGCACCTGCCCACGGTGCCCTGGCTCCACAGCCCGTGTGTCCCCAGCCCTCTCACTGCAGCGTCACTCCCAGCACAGCCCAAATCCCCAGGGATGAGCCCAGCTCATGCTGGGAATTGCCCAGCTCCTTCCCGAAGGCATGTGGGAGGAGCAGCAGCAGCAGCAGCAGCTAACGAGGAAAAGGAATTAAAGAGGCTCATCCAATTTATGGAGGAATCAAGAGATTTGCAGCATGGCAGTGACACGACCTGTCCCGTGCTGACTGGTCCCAGCTGGATCCCACTGCATTCCCAGCTCCTGGGGGCAGGAATTATCCTGATATTCCGGACTGGTAGGGACCAGGGAACAAGAGAGCAAAGCCATTAGAGAGAGAGGAACTTTGATGCAGGTGATAATTTGAGTTTATCATGGGGTTTTATGATATCAAACATAAGAAAAGCACATCTGTGCCTTGTCACAGGCAGACAGACCCAGCTGAAAGGAATTAACAGGCTGGGTTCAAGGGGAATTCGTTTCCTTTGGAAGTTCATTAGGAAAGAACTTTAAAGATCATCCAGTGCTACCCTTGCCGTGGGCAGGGACACCTTCCACTAGCCCAGGTTGCTCCAAGCCCTGTCCAACCTGGCCTTGGACACTTCCAGGGATGGGGCAGCCAGAGGGATGAAGGAGCAGAGGAAGATCCCTCCTGTGCCTCTCCCAGGCTCTCCAGCTCGGATGTTCACTCCTCAGGGCCTACCTGGGGAGAGGAAATTGAGTGTTTTGGCAGCTTTTCAGGCTACAAATTGAAGAGGGGGAAGAGAAGCTCCTTCTTTCTTCACCAATCATCCAGCCCAGCCGTCTACATCAGGGCATAAAATTAAATGGGTTCCTAAAGAGAGAGTATATTTAGCTACAAAACCCCGTTCTAGTCAGCTCTGCAGCTAAAATAATTAATCTCCCATCACTGTTAAGATGCAGCGGAGCAGATCTGGAGAAGCGAGTGCTGGGATTAACTCTTTGGGAGCAGCTCAGCCCTGTGAGAGCAGCTCCTGCTGTGATGCTGTGGGAGATCCTGGGGGCTCCTGGGCACTCCTGGGTGTCCTGCCTGGCTGGCTCTGCTCAGCTGTGTCCCTGCCATGCCAGCGCCTCTCAGTGCCAGTGCTGCACCAGCCAAGGGCTTGGCTGGGGTGCTCTGCCCTGGCACTGCTCTTGCGTGATCCCCAGGAAGGATGCAGGAGTGGGTTCAGCAAAATCCCTGCTCCTGGGGGCACTGGGAAACACTTTCTGGAGACACAGCCCTAAAACATCTGGAGAGACAAAGTTCAGTCTGATGACAACAGCGGACTGTTCCTGTGTCTGGCCACAAATCACTGACAGGCTCACTCCCAGGCGGTCACATCCACGGAATATGTGACTGTCCACAACCTCCTCTGCTGTTCCACCTGTCTGCAGCTCGGTTTGATTTGATTTCCACTCCAGCACTGGAAATCTGAGGTGACAACGTGATGCTGGAGGTGCAGGTGAGCAGAGCAGCATCACAGCCCGGCTCTCCCTGGCTGGAGCAGCCGCAGGATTCGGCTCCTGCCTGAGTTCCCAGCACAGCCCCTGCAGCGGCTGGGGGAGAGCTGAGCTGCCTCTGCTAAATCTGTTTGGCAGCTCTTTATATTTCTTTCACAGGATGTAACAGGAATCACAGCATGGCTCCAGTCCAGACTCAGAGAGAGGAGCAGGGACTGGCAGCACCTCGGGGGTGTCACTCGTCCCCCTTGGCAGCAGGGCAGGACGTGCCCTCAGCACTGCTGCCCATGGCTGCTCTCCTCCCTGGGTTTGTCCAGAGATACCCCAAAAGATTTTGGGTTTTTTCTGGCGTGCCCCAAAAGCTGCCCTGGGGCATCTCAAGGCAGGATTTGAAGCCCATCAGGTCCTGGCCGCCTTCCCAAGGTGCAGAGGTGCCTCAGAGCAATGAGGGTGGCACAGGTGACAGCTGGCACAGGGCACACACGGTGTTTTCTGCTCTCCCCATGGACTCCTCCGGGCTGTTCCCACCACGGGGATGCAGCCCCCGGGATCACACCGTGCAGGCAGCAGAGCTGGAGCTGCTCAGGATGAGGGAAGGGGACAATCTGGGCATTCCCCATGCCCCAGGCTGTGCCTCAGTCCCCTGCACCTCCCAGCCCCTGTGCAGGGCTCGTTTCTCGTTCCTGGGGGAGTCTCAGCTCTGCCTGCATGAACAACGTGTCGGGACAGGCGTTGGGATCAGTTTGCAGGGAGAATCCTTTTTTCCCAGGCAATGATTTTCTTTGCATTCTCTCCCCTCACTGAGGCCGTGTAGGAACCGTGCAGGAACCAGGGCTGCCTGGTGCTGCCTGGTGCCCTTGAAAAGACCCTGTTGCCTGCTCTGAAATGATGCAGCTCCGGTGCCTAATGATTCCTGACAGCTCGGGAAGGGCCCCGCTGCTGGCAATCGGGAAGGCAGGGAAAGGGAGGGTTACTGATGGCTGTGGTTATTACAGTTATTGGCCCCCATCGATCACAGGCACGGGCTGTGCATTGAAGCTGGCAGGAACTGGGGCACAGTGCCCTGCTCCCGTTCCCATTCCCGCTGCTGGCCCCGCGGGACCTGGCACGGCTCAGAACTGCCCAGGATGGCTGAGAGATGGGGCACGCTGGGCTCCCAAATGCTCTTCCACAGCCTGGAGTAGTGCCAGATGTGATCAGACAACCACAGAGTCCAGAATGGTTTGGGTTGGAGGGACCGTAAATCCGTCCAGTTCCACCCCATACCATGGGCAGGGACACCTTCCACAGACCAGGTTGCTCCAAGCCCCGTCCAGCCTGGCCTTGGTGCAGGTTGTCACCCCCTCCATTCCTTGGTTTTTCCTCCTAAAAAAGCAATAACCTGCATTTCATTGCTGCATTATGTCAGGCCAATTTGGGGGTGGCAGCAGAGCAGCTCCACTGGCACATCCTGCCAGCAGCTCCATGTGGGAATTGCAGCCCCCAGCACGTCCCCGTGTCCAGCCCTCAGATGTGCCTCTGCACTGGCTCACTCCTTCAGAAAGGAACCTCTTCCCAAACAAGATGTGGCTGACAATCAGTTCTTAACTTTTTAAAAATTTTTTTCTCACTAAAACCAGAGCCGTTCTGGGGGGCAGAGCAGCAGTTTGGGGCTGGCACAGCCTTCACCCCCCTTCATGTCCCTGCCCCTGAGACCACCCAGCCCACCCTGGGCCCATCCCTGGGCTGCTGCTGGTGTTTCTCAGCGCTCACCTCGTTCCCAGTGACACGGGTTTTTATATAACTAATTGTCAGCTCTATCAGCCATCAGTGATTTGTGTTTTAAAGATGGCCTGGCAGAACTAATTCCATCGCCGCACGATGCTGTGCTGGATGATGATAACCCATGTACAGCTTCTCCCACGGAGCCTCATGACGAGCTGCTGTGCTTTATTTTAATTAATACAGATAGCAAATATATTTTCATTAGCCCTCAGAATGTCAGGAGAGAATGCATGGTGAGCAGCAGCTTCGCTCCTGGGGCTGGGTGCAGTGCCCAGCCCTGCTGGGTCCCCTGCTCCAGCCACCTCCACATCCCCCTGCATCCCTCCACATCCCTCTGCATCCTTCCCCATCCATCTGCATCCCTCCACATTCATGTGGGCACCAGCTGGGCAGGCACAGGGCAGAGTTTCCTCCCAGTCCAGCATGGGTGGCACCATTAAAAGCTGATTTATGCTGCTCCACGCATGGTGGGAGCTCCCATCCAAAAGCTCTCCTCCCTCTCCAGCGCAGGAGGACACACAATTATCAGGCACGTTCATAATTTCTCCGATTTAGAACAATTAAACCGGCTCCCTGGTACTTCTGATGAAAGCAGCCCCTTGTTCCCCGGGGAAGGAACAGCCTTCCTTGACCTCTGCTCTATTATTCTGTTTGATTGATCTGAATTCTATCAGAAAGGATAATGATAGGCTTTGGGGGGGTGCGAGAACACTGGGAACAGAGAGGACAATGCTTTGCCAAGGGCTGCTGTGCCCAGCTAATGATTCTGACAGGCTGTGGGACACCCAGGCCCCTCTTTGTGCCCAGTGCAGCACCCATGAAATCCCTGGATTCCCCAAAATTGAGGAACAGAAGGCTAAAAGCATATCATAAACAAGCAAAGAGGACTCGGTGGCCAGCAGAGAGACCTGCTCTGCAGACAATGTCCCACCTGTGTCACCTGCCCTGGTGGGGACATGTCACCTTCCCCTGTGCCCATGGGGCATTGCTGCCACCATCTTCACCTTGGGAACAGCTCCAAGGATGCTGATGGAAAGGCACTAGGCAATGTCACCTTCCTCTACCTCCAAAAATTCCCTGAACATCAAAATCGGAATGGAAGTGTTGGGCTGGCTGTTCATGAACCACAGCTGGGTTGAGTTTAGAGAAAGCCCTTGAATCCCACCCCTGGAGGCTGCTCTGAATCCCCAGCTCTGCCTCAGGAGGGTGCTTTGAGGAGCAGAGCACTGCACTTTCTCCTGGGCAGCTCTTTGCTCTCCTGGGCAGCTCTTTGCTCTCCTGCCGCTGCCGGCTGGGCACGTTTCCTGCTGATGTGATTTTTGACCCACCCTGGTGATGGGGAAACACGGAGAGAAAGGACCTGGCTCTTCTGCCCAGCAGGTAATGAACGGGCCAATTACACAAAGCCGTGTGTCACCCGCCTGGGATAAGGGGTTTGTCACTGCTGCCATTGTTTATGTTCCTGGAGGGTAATCGTAATTTTTAATGTCCTTTTGATAGCGGTGTAGTGTGATTAAAACAGGCACATCCCAGACATAAATCTGGGTTTAAGCACTGCCTTTCTGACACACGATGCTGAACGCTCAGGGATCGGGCTGAAGGGCTCCTGGGCTGTGCCACCACTTGCCTCTGGCAAACCACCCCGAGCTTCAGCACCTCCCTGGACATCGCCCTGTAGGGACGGTCGCGTCCTGCCCCGGGTGCTTGGCAGGGACCCCAGAGGGGCAGCAGAGCCTGGAGCAGCAGCTGGATGGAGGCAGGAGGCCCCAGGCTGGCACTGTTGGCTCAAGATAAACACACCAGCTGATTTCCTGGGAGCAGAGGGAGCAGCAGGAGGTCAACATAAACTCGTAACACATTTTCTGCAATAGAAAGCTCTGGGCCGTAGCTGGGGCTGGTGCTGGGGGACTGAGGGAGGAATTTTCAGAGCTGACCACCTGTTTGATGTGACTCTGACTCTGGGCAGGCTCCTGCCCCCGCTGCTTGCTCAGGCTTCGTGTTTGGATCCGAGATGTAACGCTGCATAATTTAAGCAAGACTTTGCTCCTGAGGCCAGGTCGGTGCACGCGGAGTGGAAATGTGGAAAAATCCAGCCCGCCCCCATGGAAGCTTGAGCGGATACCTGAGCCACTGATGGAGATGATGTTTGTGTGACTCAGTTCAGTTTGTGCCCTTGGGTGACAATGTGCCCGTGAGGACAATGAGTCACAATCGCCCTGTGCCGCATCCCGACAGTGCAGGCCAGGCTGGGAGAGCTGGGGGCGTTCACCTGGACAAGAGAAGGCTCCAAGGAGACCTCAGAGCCCCTTTCAGTACCTAAAGGGGCTCCAGGAGAGCTGGAGAGGGACTTGGGACAAGGGATGGAGTGACAGGACACAGGGAAATGGCTTCCCACTGCCAGAGGGCAGGGATGGATGGGATTTGGGAAGGAATTGTTCCCTGTGAGGCTGGTGAGGCTGTGGCCGCTCCTGGGTCCGGCCAGGTTGGACGGGGCTTGGAGCACCCTGGGATAGTGGAAGGTGTCCCTGCCCATGGCCAGGGGTGGAAAAAAATGGGCTTTAAGGTGCCTTCCAACCCAAACCATTCCAGGATTCCATGCAGAGCTGTTCTGGGTACATGAGATGGGTGCGAGGGAGATGTGGGGGTCCTGCTGGGACCACAGCCCGGCGATGCTGGGGGACAACTGCGGGGCGGGCACCTTCCCCTTCCCCTTCCCGGCAGGCTGCAGATGAGCCCCGCTGGAGAGAGAAACGGAACCGCTTTTGAATTTAGATGTTGTAATTCCGAATTTAGATGTTTTGCAGTGGAAAAACTGAAAAGCTCTCCCCCCTGGGGAGCGGGCTGCAGCGACAAGGGCTCTGGTTTTGCTGCACCCTTCCCTCCCTACCTTTCCTAATGAATTCCAAGAAAGCCTCAATGCATTCCTAAACGGGAACACAGCCTGTGTCCTTCACAGTCATCTCCACAACAAAGCCAGCCATCTCGCCGCTGGCAGCCACGGGCTCCTCTGTGAGCTGGAAACAAAAGCTGAAAAGGAGCCTTTCTAGTTGCGATTAGAAAGCTTGAGAAGTTTGGCTTTTACTTGTTATTGCCTCACTGATTTCATCTCCGTGGCAGCTCTGAACCCCTCAGGGGACAGGAGAGCAGCCCCAGTCCCTCGCCGGGCGACTGCACCGATCCTGCTGTGGGAGCCGTGCACCGAGCGGCCGGGAGAAGCAGGAATTGGGAATCTCTGTGTCTTTAGGATGCTGCGCTGGGTTTGGACACGGGTTTGTGTTCGGTCCTTAAGGAAGGAGCAGCGCCGGGGCCCAGCAGGTGCCAGAGAGCTCGGCTTCCCCCAGGAGAGGACGGGGGCACCAGGAGCATCCTCCTCTACCTGAGGGCATCCCTGACACCCATCAGCGCCCAGATGGCCCCAAGGGTGCCAGTTATTGCCCCAAATCCGTGCCCCAGCCGCATCCAACCCAGAGGGGACACAGGTGCTCATCCCCCCCCAGGACACGAAGCCTTCCGGGGCTGCTCCAAGCAGTGAGGGGTGCGGAGGAACTGAATTAAATTATTCTCTTTTTTTTCTAAAAAGGAAGAGATGAGGAAGAGCGATTATCGGGGAGATTTTCTTCGGGGGAAAATCTGGCACAAAGACAAACTGCAATATCTCAGCGCAGGCTGGGCACTGAGTCTTGGATAAAAATAAAGCAGGAGGCGGCAGCACCTTCCCGATGACATTAACTCCATTCATCTCCCGCTGCCGCCGCCGCCAGCGTGCTCAGGCATTAGGAGTTACGTTTTCCTCCACTATTTCTCAAATATATTTATGCTGGGAGATGTTTGTGGAGGTACATCCTGTGCCTGGGGCAGAGGATTAATTCCAAACTGTCACCTCGCTTTTTGACGGGTTTGTAAATTCTGTTCCGTTGATTTGCACTAGCAGTAAATTGATAAAATCCTCTTTCCAAAAACCTAATTCACCATTTAGGGCTCACCAGGGTTTTAGACCTCATTGGCTCACATATTTATGTAAATATAGTGTCCAGCAGCAATTTAAAAACTGCTGCGTGGATAATGTGGATGGATAAGGAGTGAAGGCAGACACATTGTCTGGTGGGGGCTGTGTGCCCTGCAAAAGGAGCCTTTCCTGGCCTTGGGGCAGCAGATTTTGGGGTGCCTTTGCAGTGGGTGGCTGCTTTGGGCAGTGTTGCTCCAGGATCTGACCCCTTTGCACCAGAACTGATTAACCCTGACAATGCTGGGAATAGTCTGAGCTCTCCAAGGATGGTGTTGGATGTGTCCAAGAGGACTTTGCCAAGCTGCGTCTGCAGGACTCCTGTGGTGGGCAGGGATGTGCTGGTGTACTGGGAGCACTGGGAGCTCTTAGCAGAGTGGCCTGTCAATTTAGGGACTTGGTAGCTTTGCAAATGGAAGTTCAGGACAGTCAGGAATAGCCTGGTTTTTTACTGGAATTGCATTTAAATCAGCATCAGGAGATGCAAGCCCTGTTCCTGTGCAGCCCCATCATCATGGAAGAGATGCAGGGTGGCAGAGGGGACATCAGCAGTGATGTCCTCAGTACTGTCCCCCAGCCACCACTCTACCCGAGATGAAGCATCTCATCCACTAAATGTTGCCATGCTCCATTAATCCACCCTAAAACGTCAGATGGACATTCTCTCTTGAATTTTAAATATACCCAGCCATTCCGACTCGCTCTGAAATCGCCACACAATGAACGCTTTCCAGAACATTCCCTCACTCCCCCACGCTGTTCCCATGCCTGGTCACTCCTGCCTGCTGTGCCCCAGCCCCCCACGGCAGTGCCAGGTCCCCACAGTGCTTCCCTTGCCCTTGGGCTGGAGCACATCACTGAGTGTCCCCTGGAGGCCCTGGGGACCACTCTTGTCCCCTCGCTGAGGTGCTCCTGGCCCCTGAGCCCCTGGCTTTGGCACATCCCCCCCCCTCCCCCCAGTGTGCAAGACAGAGAGACGGGCCGAGACGTGAGAATCCTCCTTGCCGAGCAGATGACGCCGCTCTGGGATCCATCCCACAGTTATCCCTTCTGTCGTGCTCGAGTTTTTTGGATGCCTTTGCATTTGGCACCAAATTTCCTTCCTAGACTAAAGCTTTGCACTTGGAATGATGCCTTCGGAGCCGGGCTGAGTGGCCAGGCTGCTCATCCGATCCCTCCGCACTGCCAGCAGCTTGGATTGCGCTTCCATGAAGCCTCCTTGCACCTTCCTGCTGCAGCCATCTGTCCTGAGGTGCCAAGGCCTTGTCCTCACCCCTGTGGAGCAGGCACAGACCTCCTGGGCTCTCTGGGGGTTGAACACCTCCTGCAGTCAGTCCATGGGCTCCTCGGGCCAGGAAAAGGGAGAAAGGTCTGGACAAATCAGACCTTTCTCAGCTCAACGCAGAGCTGGGAATCCAGGCAGAGCCTCCTCGCTGTGCATCAGGAAAGCTCCAGGCTCAGCCAGTGCTCGGGGCTGGTCAGCTGCTGCTCTGGCCCCTTCCCAGAGAAAGGAAAAGGAGGAAAAAGGAATAAAAGAGAGATGTCTGAGTCGGGGCTGCACTCTGGGAGCGGGCCAGCCGCAGCTGCACCACTGCCGGGAGCTCCAGCAAACAAAAAGATGGAACAGAGAGGAAATCAGCTCCACAGCACCCCGGGAACACCGTCCCCCCCTGACTGGGGACAGCATTACCTCCGTGTACCCACAGCCCTGAGCCACCACGGGGCAGAGCACTGCAGCAAAGGGTCCCCATCCCAGGGGGGCTGGATCCAGGTGCCCCTGCTCGCTCCCCAGGACCAGGACACAGGGATGGCTCCCTGATTTAGAGCTCCGTGTGGCTCCTGCAGCTGTGGCAGTGTGACACGAACTCCCAGCAGCACGCTTCAAAGGGCTCCTTATCCCCATCTGTGCCATGCAACAAAGACACTGGGGCAGGAATGGTGTCTTCTCAAAAGTGCCAGAGGAACGCTCCCTGCCAGCCACAGCCTCCACTTTTACAGCTCCTGGAAGCTCCTCCCTGACATCCCCTGTTTTTTTGGGGGTCCTAGCACTGACTGTGGCTGCCCAAGCATCCCCCAACCACAGGAACCATGGATGTAGATCCAAGTCAGAGATAACCAACACTTGCACTTGGTTCTGAGCCAACGCCACGGGCTCTGCTGGAAACCCACAGCACGTCCCTCTCCGGAAAGGAAGGTGAGCCTCCCTTGCTCCCAGGTTTGCCCCTTCGGTGCCAGGCTCCCATTGGCTCCTCCAGCCCCCCAGCTCCATGGTTCTCCTCTGATTTATGAAATCCTTATGGATGAAGTCCGAGACATAACAGAGCTGAGCAGCAGAGGTCCATTTGTTCCCCCTCTCTTCCCAGCAGCACAGCTGACCCTGTGGGTGTGCTGGGTTGATGCTGGGTGCCCACCAAAGCCGCTCCATCACTCCCACAGGAGGCATTCCTCCATGAACTTCCCAAATTGAGTCCTTCCCACAGGCTGCAGTCTTCCATGGACTTCAGTGAGAGTCCCTTCCACAGGGTCAGTCCTTCAGGAATAGAATGCTCCAGCCTGGATCCCTTCCATGGGGTCATGAGTCCTGCCAGCAAACCTGCTCCAGTGTGGGCTCCTCTCTGCATGGATACACAAATCCTGCCAGGATCCTGCTCCAGCACTGGACTCCATGGACTGCAGGTGGATCTCTGCTTCCCCGTGGATCCCCACAAGCTGCAGGAGCAGAGCTGCCTCACCCTGGGCTGCACCACACACACCTGCAGCACCTCCTCCTCCTCCTTCAGTGACCTTGGTGTCTGCAGGGCTGCTTCTCTCGCAGATTCTGACTCCTCTCTCTGGCTGCCGTTTCCATTGTGCAGGTATTTTTATCCGTGGGTAGAGCAGGATGTGGATAGAGCAGGATGTGCATAGAGCAGGACTGGCCCCACGGGACAGAGCAAGAACATCCTTAACAACTTGTCGGTTAACAAGCTGTGAAAGGAGACAGACAGCCAGGAGCTGGCAGCCTGTCCCCTGGAATGAAGGACACCTTCCCTCCCCGAGCACCTCGGCAGGAAGGGCTCCTGCTGCAGAGCCCTTCTCCTTCCCTTCCTCCCGGTTCCTGCAGCCTGAGTTCCCTGACACTGCGTTGGGGCTGCAGGGCAAGCAGCTGAGGCACCTGCACCGGGTGGATCTGCTCCCTGCATCCCATCAATCCAGCAGCACTCACTTGTGCAGCGGCAGGAAAAGCCATCTCACGAGGCAGGTCCTGTTGGGAAGGGCTCCGGAGATCTGTGGGACGCAGCTACAAGCAGCAGCTGAAGGGCAGCAGCCTGAGCCAGAGCGATGCCAAACCCTCTCTTGCCCCATGAGCCTTCCTCACTCTGCCCTTTGCCCTCTGCTTTGGGGTTCACCAGCTGAGGGATGGCAGGTCCCCTTCCCCGCTGCCAGCAGTGCACCAGCCGCACCCCGAGGTTTCTGCTGGTGACGTTGGCTTTGGCCCCACATTCTGCCCCACCAGAAGGGGCATGGCTGGGTGCTGCCCTTGGTCCCCAGTGGCTCATCCTGGTGTTCATCCCCCTCAAGCCCTGACAGGGGCAGGGGGCTGGGCACTTTTGGGGTGCAGGTGTCCTCCTGCCCCTCCTGTGACTGGGACCAAAGCAGGGACAGGCACATCCCCACCTTCCAGAGCACCCCGTGCCTGGCAAACCAAGTGGTTAAAGACACACAACTCTCACGGCCGAATCCAGCAATTTCATCCCCCTGACAAGAGTGTAAATCCATCCTGATGGACTGGAAAATTGGAAAGCCAGTGCTCATGCCGTGTTTCCTACAGACATCTCCGAGCTCCTGAAAGATGCACTCGGTGGCAGCCCCGGTTCCAGCCGTGTCGCTCACGTCATGCTAATTAAAATAGAGCCTGTGTTTTGTAACAGGATTTCCTTGGAGCCTATTTTACTGCTCAGTAACCACTTTCAAATATTTGAAAAATAAAATCGCATCAAGTAAATAACTTTTGGATTGCTCACAGAAGATTACTCTGGTTTCGGTTTTTTTGTTCCCAAAGCCCACTGGAAGCAGCCGCGCTCATCACAGTGACAGAGGACAGAAAATACACAGATTTCTGAGGCTGCTTGTAGTCTACATCAAGAGCTGTGTGTTATTTAATCAGACAAAGCCCATTTCATTTAAAAAACAACTCTCTGTACAAAATGGGATAACAAAGCACCCCAGCGCTCAGCACTGACCTGGAATACCCAGGGAACACCCCTGCCTGTTGGCAGGATGGGCCATGCTCACACCAGCCCATTTTGATGCCCACATTACCTGTCCAGCAATGCCCTGACGCCCCTCTGCCTCATGCATGGCTTACTATCCATTAAACTTCCAAATTCAGCACCACCTGACTTCCAAGGGATGGCTCACACACTTCCCTTTTTACATGCTTTGCTGTTCCAAGATCTCTGCTGCCGTTCTGGATGCCAAGGGAGCACATTCAGCTGACTCGGCGCAGCCTGGCTCCTCGGCCCTAAATCCTGGTACCAGATTCCTCAGTGAAGGGGAAGTTAAAAATGTACAGAAGGAAATGTCTGCGACACCGTGACATCCACAAAACTGTGCTTGAAATGGCATCTTTGTATATTCATAATGGCAAAAAATACCAGAGAAGCAGAGGGCTGAGAGAGCCCTAATTTCATTTACTCTTGATCCAGTCTCTCCTCATCCTTTCTGCCAAGGAGGAGAGAAGGAAGAGGAGCCATTTGCCATGGCCTTTGTTAGCTGTCCATCAGACAAGCCCCATTCCCGTTATCTGTGCCGGCAGCCTGGCTCTGTGCTGTTATCTCGTTGCTCGGGGTGCTGCCGCGAGAGCTCACCACGCACTTGTTGCAGCCCTCACCGAGTTCACGCTCGGTTTTCCTTCCTGCCGGACACACCTGATCCTCTGGAAACAGCCTCCCGTGGTGCCGTGCTCACCACAGAGCCAGGGGGATCTCTCTCCATGCTGTGGGGCTGTGACAGCCACCCCGGGAGTGCCCCAACGCCTCGAAGAAGAGAAGGGAGGGCGCAAACCTTGGGACTGCAGAGGAGCCCGAAGCTCAGCACCCGCAGCTGCATTTCTGCTCCTCGCACTGCAGCCTCGGGCAGGGTTTGCTGGTCTCATCACAGCCTAGAGTGGATGCCCCAAATATATTTAGAAATCCTGGATCTCCCAGGTGCTCAGCTGTGCCCCTGCCATCCCCAGAGCCAGGGGCTGGGCCTGCATGGGCAGCACAGGCAGCGCTGCCCTCTCTGCACGCAGCTGCCCACACCCCCCCCCCCCGTTTGCCCACTGCATCATTCCAGGGTACAAATAAATGCCCCTGTTGGTGCCCACGTTCCCAGGATGCCACTGCTCCGGCACAGGCTGCCCGGAGCCTCCTGGCACAGGTCCCTGTGCAGGGACGTGCCTCTGCTGCCTGCTCTGCTCTGCGCCGGTGGGTGGGTGCGAGCGGATGCCGAGAGCAGAGGAGAGGCTTTCACACCTCCTCTCTGGTGATCTAAATGGCTTCACCAGTGCAGAGCACCCAGAGCCACCAGCCAAGCACCCGATGGGTGCAAATCATGTGAAAATGGTTTTTTCTTGGACGCATGAACTGAAAGAGCAGCAGATGGAGCACAGCAATCTGTCTCTGCAGGGTCTGATCCTGCTCCCCACCCAGCTGGAGAACAGCAGGATTTGCTGCTCTGGGCCCCTGGCTGTGTCCCCCTCCACACGGATGGACAAGACCCCTCCCCCCCAGGCATGGGCAGAGCTGCCACGTAGCCACCGGCTCCAGGCTGCGTAGGCAGGAGTTGGGATTTTACTGCAATAATTCACCAAACCTTGTAAAGGGTCAACAATTTATCAGCTCCCTCTCTCTGCCAAGGAAAGAGGAGTTCAGCACGCTGTGTTCTTCCACCACGAGATTTATGGCAGATTGTGCCAAATCCTGTTCCCGGGAGCTGGACTGCCTGCTGATGCTCCCAGCAGGACTGGGGCAGCCCTCCTGCCTCAGCACACGAGGCAGTGAGGGAGATGAGAGCCCTCACTGGGCCCGTGCTTGCTGGATTTGCTTCCCAGCTCCCCCAGGCCCCCCGGGAGCCCAGGACCATCGCTGCTTTCACATAGAGCACCGGCAGCCCGGACCAGAGTGTTTGTGTAACACCCCAGAGGAACGTGCCTCTCTGTGTGTCCCCACGCTGGAACAGGATGCCAGAACTGGCAGGGACCTCGCATCTGATTCCTCCACACGTACACAGACCACAAACCCGTGCAGGTGAGGGAGAAATGCCACCCTCTCCATCCATTGCTGTTCTGCTGCCCAGAAAGGATGGATTCTGTAATACAATCTCTGTCTGGAGAGCTGGATTTAAGACTGAAAAGTCAAAACCATTTAACGCAATCTGACCACGAGAGCAGGGACTGGAGTAGACAGACAGCACCGCACAGCACTCCCGACACCGGGAGCTGGTTGTCTTTGCCATCAACACCCTGCCAGCCCCGGAGGGCAGCCTCAGGCCCCGAGCACACTGCAGCGCCAGCGCACACCGGCCTCTCCCGTTCTCCCCCCGAACAATCCACACTGGTAACCCCATCCGGACGCACACCCGAGCCCGCCTGCCTCGTCCTGGCATCCCAGCAGTGCCGAGGGACTGGGCACAGGCACCGCTTCAGTCATCTCCAAGCCCCACGCGAGTTTGCAATGACTTTGCCAAGTCACCCGCGAGCGCATCCCGGAGCCTATTCTTAGGTCTGGCATCGCGGCAGTGGGAGAGGGAGCGGGTCTGCGTGGAAACGGGGGACACGTGGAATGAACAGGCAGCCCCTGGGTAAACACCCCCCCCCCCACACGGACACCCCCCGGCAGAGACGGTGGGTCGGGAACACCAGCGGGGACCTGGCAGTGGGCCTGGAGGGACACCGGGGACCCGCGAAGGGCTAGGGACACCGGGGACTGCTCTCCCTGCGGGAGAGAGGCGGGGGGTCCGGCACGGCTCCCGGGAGGCCGCGGCCCCGTTCGCGCTCGGTTCCCGGTGAGGACGCGGCTCCCGGAGCGCTCCGGAGCGGCGGGAGCTGTCCGCCCCGCGGTGCTGAGCGCCGCGTTCCGCCGGGCCCCGCTCCCGGTGCCGCTCCCGGTGCCGCTCCCGGTGCCGCTCCCGGTGCCGTTGCGCTTCCCCGCAATGCCAGAAGTTTCATCCCGGC
Source organism: Coloeus monedula (assembly GCF_965178545.1). Classification (NCBI taxonomy): domain Eukaryota; kingdom Metazoa; phylum Chordata; class Aves; order Passeriformes; family Corvidae; genus Coloeus; species Coloeus monedula. The sequence goes on along the minus strand of NC_138798.1, from coordinate 5,184,095 downwards.
CCGGCGAGCAGCAGAAGCAGGGGGTCCCCGATCGGGAGCGGCACGGCCGGTTCCAGCAGCCCTTCCCGCTCCCACCGCCCCCTCTCCGGTCCCGGCTGCATCCCCCCGCGCCGGGCGGTGCCCCCTCCCCGGAGCCGGGAGGCGGCGGGCCCCGGGGAGCCCCGCAGAGCCGGCCCGCTCCGCCCCGCTCCGCCCCGCTTACCTGGGCGCGGGGCCGCGGGGGTGCCCAGTAGCAGCAGGGCGAGCAGGCAGAGCCCGCGGGGCCCCGGCATCCTGCGGCGGGCGCGGCGGAGCCTCCGCGCCGGGGCGAGCTGGGCGAGCCGAGCCGAGCCGAGCGGGGCCGAGCCGATGCGATCCGAGCCGCTCCGCGCCGAGCGGGGCCGGGCCGGGCGGGGGCGGGCGCTGCCGGCGGAGCGGAGCGGCGCGGGGGCGCGGCTGAGGGCGGACCGGAGCGGAGAGCGCGGGGAGCGCGGAGCGGCGCGGAGCGAGCGGCGGGGGAGGGCGCCGGCGGCCGCCCCGGCCCCCGCGCAGCGCCGAGCGCTCCGGCCCCGCCCGCAGCTCCCCCCCGTTCGCCCCGGCCCCACCGACCAGCCCGGGGACGGCTCCCGCAGCAGCTCCGGGCACACGGTTGCCCGTGGTTTCTTCCGTCCCTCTCGGTTCCCTCCCGCTCCGGGAGTCCCAGTGCCCCCCCCCCCGGCCCCCAGCCTGGGCAGTGATCCCACAGCAGGCCCTCCCTCATCCCGTGCCCAGTCTCTTGTCCCATGTCACTGTTCCTTGTCCCCCAAGCTCCCTATAGCATCCAAAGCCCCTCTCAGCATCCCAACTCTGCTCAGCAACCCACCCCCTGCGCCCAAAGCCGCCTTCAGCTCTCCAAGCCCTTCTCACTCCCTTCTCCACCCCAGATGTACCCTACTGCCTTCCTCTCTGGCTCCCCCAAAGCAGGCTGTGAACGGGGGAGAGGCGCTATGGAAAGGCTGACACAGCCCCATGATTCCCTTGGGATCAGGGATGCTCCGGGGTTTCTGGTGCTGCTGCTGGAGCCAGCTAAGCCTGGCTTGGAGGGAGCTGCAGCTGTGACCCGTCTGATCTCAGTGGGGTGGGGGCACTGGGCAAACAAAAGCTCTCCGTTTGTGGGTGCTGCTTAGGGCCCCCTGCAATATCCGGCTGGCACCGCGGCCATGGGTGAGCACTGGGGTACCCCCAGTCCTGTGACAAAGGAAGCAGCACACAGACGGTCCCTGCTCAGGACCTGGCCCCAAAACTCCTCAGCTTCCTTGCCTGCAGAGGAACCGTGGCCTGGATGGCTCCCAGGAACCCCCTGCCCGTCCCCCTGCCCAGGCCACCAGCAGGAGCAGTGAGCCCAGAGCTCCCATCTGGCCCCTCCTGAGCCCGTAGATCACACGGTGTAACTACACTGACTTTGAGAAGAACAGAAACGGAGGCTTCGTTCTCTTGAAACCCCAGATCCTGCCCTGAAATGTTTACCTCCCGGTGAGAGCGCCTGCTCCTCCCGGCCGCTCTGCCTGTCAAGTCAAATAGCCAGAGCGATGTCACGAATGCACAATACCGGTGTCAAACAGCACGAGACGGAGCCCGGCCTCTTCCCTAAAGAGACAGTTTGTTGATGCTGCCAGCTGAGAAGCCCCCGCTACCTTTGCGAGAGCAATTACACCGACCCCGTTACCTCAGCAACAACCATCACACTCCGGTGTCACTGCCAGCGCAGAACACACCGAGTCAAGGAACTGTCCAAACACAGGGACTGATCCTGCTGCCGTTTTCCCCTGCCGGGCTCTGCTGAGCTCCTTCCTGCCCCGGCGCCGCTGGAAGCGGAGGCAGCAGCCCGGGGATGCCGGGGAGCGGGCGGCAGGTCATTTGCATTCCCGGTGTCACTCCGAGCCGCTGCCAGCTGGGAGCAGTTGGGCAGCAGGCGCAAGAAGAACAAAATAAGGAAGGCAGAGAAAGCAGCGAGAGGTGCAGCGTGTTATTTAACACTGTCACTCTCGTACCCAATTGGGACTCGCCTGCTCAGAGGTTTAATTTGGTCGAACAAAGCTTTCTGTGGCACAGCGAGCACAGCCTGCGCCGCTCCCCCTCCGCTCCAGCCCCGCTTCCCTCTCGACCTGCCGGTGCTAAAGATAAGAGTTGGCTCTCATTTTGCAGTTCTCCTTGAGTGATTTTTATTGTGCTCATCTGCATTGTAGTAAACTCCTAAGATAGCCAGATAATAACAGCAGTGCCATGGAAACAGGCAGGAAAAGAGACCAAACATTGTATTTGTGATGCAGAAATGCCCACCAAGTGGCAAAAGTTGTTAGTGATGGAGAGGGAATGGTGAGGCTCAGGCCTCAGCTGCTCAGCCAGGTTTAGGGGGTGGAGGTGGGCCCAGCTCTCACGAGACTGCACCCCGCGACTCCAGGGCATCACACCTGGGGAAGGGACCTGCTGCTGGGAATTTCTGCTGCCTGCGGGTCTGGGGCCCTCCCATCCCTCCAACAGCTTTACTGAGGACTCAGGTGAGCTGGGAGGCAGGAGTCTGTGTAGGGAGATGGGCTGGGATGAACCACGAGATGCACTCCCTGGAGCTGCTGTGATTTGAATCATTTCCTTCCCGCAGCCGGTGCTGAGGGCTAATGGGCTGTGAAATCTCACCCAAAGAAACAGCGGGATGTGTGCTGAGGGAGAGCGGCAGCCTCGGTGCTCCCGGGATCACCGTGCTCCTGCTGCCCCCCGAAACCCCAGGGCCCTTCTGCCTGCGGCTGGGACCTGTCACCCTGAACCTCCCTGAGCTGGACCAGCTCCTGCAGCCCTGGGCATGGCTGGGCATCGCTGCATGCACAGCCCAGCTCCGTACCAGGAACAGCACCGACAGGAGCAGGTAAACGTGGCCTCTTGAGCTCCTTCAGCAGCACTCAGGGCCAGAGATGTTTGCGTGGTCAGAAACCTGAGGTGTTCCGAGAAATAAGACACACGTCTCCCGAGGCCACTTTATGGGCATTGCTCTAATTAGCACCGTGTTCATCGGCCGTTACCTCAGACCTTTGATTAACAGTGGAGAAAATCAATAACTGCTCTAAAAACTCAGATAAGTTTCACAGCTAATTTTCATTTCACATTTTAATCTTGTATTAATGTCAATCTTAATTACCATAATTAAGTCAGATGTGACTTAGCAAGAGCAGCTTGGAGATAAGACGTTAAAGGCAGACAATGCCTTTCTGGCGCTGCTCACTGGGGTTTGGGATGGGGCTGATGCCAGGGAGCCAGGGGGTCCCACAGGGAGCTGGGACACCCACTTCCCTGTCCTTCCCAATGTCCCCAGCCTTGCCAGATCCCTGCCTGGGATCTGTCCCCCGCACTGCAGCGGGGCCCTGAAGCCACTCAGAGTTGCTTTGCCTTTTGACAAAGAGTTGCTTTTATTTTGGATGCCTGAGCCCCCAAACACCTCACACGGCTGCTCCTCAGCAGCCAGGAATGCAGGGAGGTGACAGCCCCACGGCGCCAGCCACGCCTGCGCTCCGCTTGTCACGGCAGCTGAGATCCATGAGATCCCAAGTGCCTGGAAAATCAATCTCTCATTTATTTTCGCGATGGTGCTGCAGCCGCCGGTGCTGCCGCGTTGGCTCTGCAGTTGTGCCTATTGATCGCTGCCCACTCGCAGCTCCCCGCTCCCACAGGGCAGGGGCAGCAATGCCAGGGGCTCCATCCAGCCTGGGCATTGCCCGTGGAGCCCTGGGACACGTCCACCTTGTGGGATCCTGCAGCAGCTGCCCTGCAGCAGGGTGGGACAGACCCTGCGGCCCCCGGAGCCCCCCAGCACCTCACAGGCAGCCGCTGTCCCCCCACACTGGAGGGTGACAGGGACAGAGGTGCTGGGGGGACAGACCCCACCTCAGTACATCCCTGACTGCTGGCTCCAGAGCCGTGTGAGCTGTCCCAAAACACACTGGGGATCCTGTCGAGGACGCAGCCGCTCCGTGGGGCTCCTGTGAGGGCACGCAGGGTACCCAGAGGGTGCCAGGCTGCTGCCTCCCGAGCCCTCTGTGCCCACAGGGGACCGGCCCCCTCCCTGCAGCCTCCTTGGGAAGCTTTCACCCCTCCTCCACAGTGCCCGCGGGGGCTTCAATGGCAGAAGGAAGCGGAAAAATAACCTCAGCTTTAGACTTGGAGGCAGAGGTGCCCCGTAGTGCAGCTGAAAGGAGGCTCTGAGGAGCTGTCCCCGGGCTCCGCTGGCTGGGGGCACGGCTGGTGAGTGGCAATATTGTCCCAGGGCAGAAAAGGCCTTTGTCCCTCTGAGATGGCAGAGCCACTCCAGCCTTTGGCTTTGGGAACGGGGCTGATTCCCTGCTCTGCCTTCCAAACACGGTGCTGAATGGGGGGTTTGAGCCGGAGGCCAGGCTGGGATCCAGCCCCTTTGAGCCAGTGCCGGCGGGCACAGCTGGGGGCCCGCGCAGGAGGGAAGTCCTTGTTCCTTGTCAACAGAAGAAGACTTTGCACAGCTCAAAAATAGGCTCCCTGTTGCCCACTGGGATTTGGAGGGGGCTGAGGGAAACAAACCCACTGAGGGGATGGCAGGCGGCAGCATCCCGGTGGAACGGGAGGGAAGGGACAGCCCGCCCAGGGTGCTGTGTCCCCAGAATCACCTCTGCACCCCTCAGTGTCCCTGTGTGGGCCGTGGGCCCCAGCACGGCTCCACAGTCCCTGTGTCACATCCCAGTGAGCCATCCCCCCATGGAGCAAAAGCTTTCATCCTGCACCAGCCAGGGAGCACCTACCTGAGACCATGGCTCCTTAATTCCCCAGCCAGAAATCAGAACATTGTTTTATACTCTATGCATAATTCATAATTCAGAGCTTAATTAACTAAAGCTCCTCGTGGCAATGCCTGGAGCGGCTCCCACCAGCTCCAGGCACTGCAGCTCTTCCAGTCACTCCAGTCCATGGCTGCTGGGCTCCTTCCCAAGGCAATGGTGTTGCTCTGGTTGCTGTAACCACGTCTCACTCGTGCTCTGTGATGTCCCAAAAGTTTTCAAGACTTTTCTGCTGTGATTTTCAGTTCTTTGCTCTGGCAGGATTGGCATCAGGCAAGGAGCAGCCAGTGGCTCCATGGTCCTCCCATCCTGACCATCCCCACAACTCCTGGAGAAATGTGCCTTCTACAAATCTGCCTTTCAGCTGGAAAATACCTGCTCTGGGGAGGCCTTCCTACCTTGTCCTCCATTCTCTGCATCCATTCCAGAATCGGTATTCTTGCCAGGAGTGCTGGTGTTTACTCATTGTATCCCGTATAAATCGCAAGAGAAATTACCCTGATACATAAAACAGCATTTGTAAATCCAGGAGCGCACAGAACTGCTGTCCTCTCTTGTGATTCCTCCTTGAGGAATAACAAGAAGTTTTTATGAAGTGAGGCAGAGTGCAGCATGACTTTAGTGCTATCCCACTGCCTCTGGAGAGAGGGATTTCTTTGCCTCTGCATTACTCTACACTCACTGTAATCCATTAATTGTCTTGAGGAAAATGCTCTGGCTTTCTCTGCCACGCCAGTGTCTCCCCCTGCATTTCAGGGTCCCCTTACCCAGGCAGGAGGTCTCAGTCCCCTGAGCCAGGCAGGAATGCCCAAGAAGGCTGGAGGTGTCTGCAGGACGGGATGAGCTGGATGCAGACCTTGGCCCTCAGCACCAACCACAGGTAAATATTTTTCATCAGTCCTGCCCAAATAATTTCCCCATGGGAATCATAAAAGCAGCCTGTGAGGAACTGATGCAATCAGCATTCCTCAGTGATGCTGATTGGGAATAATCCCTGAGCTGTTGGAGACACTGGAGAGAGGGGGTGTGCACCAGTGATGGGTGGGAAGGGAAAGGAAATAAGGGAAAAGAAGGAAATCACAGATTACAATCGGCACCAGTAACCATGGCATTGTGAAAGCCAGGCTTTGTCCAACAGCTGATTGTGATCTTCGAGGGGATGATGCATTTGAGGGAGGGAGGGAGGTATCCAGTGGCTGCTGTGGGTTGCTGTGAGGGATTGGATGTGGCATCAGGCACATTCTCCTGGAATCAGCGCCATGCAGGATCAGCACAGCGCATCCTAAGTGGGAATGAACTGGCTCATTGACAGATCCTGAGAACAGACAGATGAGGAGAATCATCCTCACAAGGAGGAATTAGTAACAAGCCCGCTCCGAGCCCGCTCAGAGCCGACGTTTGCTCTGCCACTGCTTCGCGTTCCCACGGCCTTCAGGCAAACACCAAATCCCTGGAGATGCTGTTATGAGCTGGGATCAGGGACTGGTTACCGGGAGCGGGGACGTGCAGCCACACTGCACAGCCCCGATCACAGCACAGAGTCAATTGTTCAGCCCAAAGCAGTCCAGCCACTCGCATCAGCTCATTTCTGTGCCATGAAACAGGGCGTTGGAGTGTCCCAGGGACTGGAGGGTCCCTCTGCAGTGGCTAAAGACCCCAGAAACCCCCTGCAGCTGGAGCAGAGAGTGGTGCTTTGCTCCCCCACAGCTCTGCAGAGGCAGTGGCAGCCCCACAGAGCCCGCTCCTGATGGTGTCTGTGGCCTGGGGCCAGCAAAGCCTTGGGCCAGCAGGGCCACACCTGCACCTCCCCTGCTTTGGGCACCACTTAGGGACCAGAACCTGTGAACTGGGTGGCACAAGGAGCAGGACAGTGGCACTAACTGTGGCTGTGCCTCACAGGGGAGATGGCAGCCCCCTTCCAGCCCACCCCTGTGTCCTCCCTGGTGCCCCAGGCTTGGCTTTCTCTGCAGAGGCTGCTTGCTCTCTTTGTGGGGGAGAAAGGGATTTGTACTAAAGCTCTTTGCATGAAAAAATAAAATCCATACTGTGCTGCTTTGCTCTGCCCCGGCTCCCAAGCTGTGATGTTTCATTGATTAGCTTGTAAGAGCTTGGAGCAGAGCCCGTGCTTTGCTGGGAGCATTTCTGCAGCTCCCGCAGGTGGAAAGCCATTAACCGCCTCCAGCCTCGTCCCTCCACCTCCCAGGAGCCCTTGGGTGGATGCTTTGTGTTTGTTTTAAGAGGAAAACCCCTAAAACACAGTCCCCACACCGTGACAGGGGTCCTCACACTCTGCCCTGGGCTGGGGACCTGGGGGGATCCCACACAAAGTGTCACCCCCCCGGGGCAGAGCCGCTGCCCATCCTGCAGCTCCGTGAGCTCACGTGGATACAGGGATATTTATTGCCAGAGATCTTAAAAAAATAACAGCATTTCACTTGTGCAGAGCTATTACAGAGCTCGCTGGAACTTCCTGCTGCTGCGTGTGTCAGCGTGATGAGGGGCCGGCAATAAACCTCCGGCACTGCCTAAGTGCCGCTGGATAAACGCCTCCTCTGAACAACTGGAATAACGGTGCCTTGGCTCCCAGCACCTGCTCAGCATCCTGCGAGCAGGGATTTGTGGGGATGGACGGTCTGGGCATGGGATCCAGCAGTATTTCCTGGAGGGGCTTGTCCCTGGATGGCTCTGAGCTCCCGGCAGGATCCGGCCGTGGCTCTGCACAGGGGGTTGCTCGGAGCGTTTTGGAAGGGTGGGCATGATCCTGGCATGGTGCCACAGCAGCCAGCGGCACCAACGCCACCCCAAATCGCTGTTTGCAGAGGCGTCAGCACCTGGGGGATCCGCAGGGATCCGGGCAGGACTCAGAGTGGTGGGAGGGAGGATGGGGAGGAGGAGGAGGAGGAGGAGGAGGAGCAGCTGGGCTGGAAGCAACATTTGTGGGGCGCTGGCAGGGCTTCAGCACGGCAGCGTGTGCGTGTGCGTTCGCGCGGTGGGAGATGTAGCACAAGCTGCCACGAGGTTTAGGGAGGGATCTGCAAACACCAGCCAGCCGCCAGGGAAGAGCTCCCGGGGAGCACCGACCTCGCTGCCCTGGACCTTGGGTGCTGCTGCCCAGCTTTGGTGAGTGTGCAGGGAACGTCCCTTAGTGGGAGAAGCCATCGTTTCCTGCAGCTCCAGCACGCTGGGAGCAGCGCCTGCGCCTCCTGGGAAGGTCCTGCCTCTCCATGGCACGGGATACAGAGCTGCCAGCCCTGCCCTGCTGGCCACACATCCTCTGTTCACTTGTCCCACCAGGCACGGACTGAGCCATCACCCCGGGATGGTTCTGCCCACGGTTCCCATCCCACCCCAGTGCCAGCCCTGTGGGAGCCATTTCCAGTTGCAGATAATGAGTGTGTGAGGCACCGAGTCACAGCGTGTGAGCTGAGTGACACGAGCGTGTTCTACGGCAGCTCAGCTCTCTGTGACCCCCGGGGAGATGCCCTTGGCCCTGTTCTGTCACCCAGAGGTGGCACCAGAGCTCAGAGCTGCTCAGGCTGTGGCTCAGGAGCTGGGAGAGTGGGAAGGAGCCTTGGCTGTAGGTTAAAGGAGGTCACGTTATTGCAGTCAGCACTGCTGAGATCCCTGAGCAGCCACGGGGTTAATGGAATAAACCAGGGAAATTTGTAAAACTCTCCCCAGCACGCAGGAGATCAGCTTTTGTTTTGTGTTTGGCCATGGAAGCAAATCCTGCTCCGCTCTCCCTGACCTGGCCATTGGGATGAAATAGTGAGGAGTGGTTTTGATTCCCAGGAGGGTTTTATGCACCTGGGAAAAGCTCCTTGGGAAAGGTGCTGCACCTGCCCCAGTTCCCCAAACTCTTGGTGGCCCTGAGCCCAGCGTGTGCCATGGAGGGACATGGGGGACACAGCCCAGCTGAGTGTAGGGAGGCCACAACATCGTGGGGGATTTAATAGGGGAGAAGTCTCCTGACAGCCCACACGTAGGTCTAATAATTTACCATAACTGCTTTTATGGCAGACCATAAAAATCTAAAATAAGGCTGGGAATTGTCAGAGAATCCCACACGGAGCTGAATTTCTGCGTAATCAGAAATTCTGGAGCCACCGTTTTTAGGCTCCAGTGCCTTCCCCTGGAAACTCTGAGGTGTTCACGGGGCTCCCACAGTCCTGGTGATGGGAGGGTGATGGGTGGGGTCACTGATGGAGATCGCCAGTGGTCCTGTCCAACCTCGGTGATTTTGGGAGGCAGGGATCCCTTCTCTGCTCTGACTCTGGAGAGCAGCCCCTCACCCTGCACCCTCCTGACCACCCTCCCGCCATCCCCAGCCTCTCCACAGGGACTGGCACCCCAGGGAATGCACAGAGGGGTTTTGTTTCCTGGGCCCCGAGCTCTCCAGTCCCCTCCATGTGGCACAGGGAGGACACTGTCTGTCCCTGGAGGGTGACATTAAGCACCGAGGTAATTCTGCCTCTGAGTGCTAACCCTGAGCCGTTATCACAATTACTCCCAGGGCCACTGGATGATACTCAGTAATTACGTGGCTCTTTCATCTGGGATCTCAGAGCACTTACTGATCAATTAATTACACTTTGCAGCAGGCTTTGGCCCTGGCGCCAGATGCAGATCAATAATCCCTCTCCTGAGACGAGGCTGGCTCTGAATGACATGGCCCTGCCAGCACAGGGCTCACCCAGTGGGATGGTGTCCAGGCTCTGGGGTGCCCAGGCTGCCCATGCAAGGTGGAAGATGAGGGCATGGAAAGCTCATGGGTGAGAATCATGGAGTTTTGGTCAGATGAGGCCTCTAACATCTTTGAATCCAAGCCTTAACCGAGCTCGGGAGGGTCCTGAGCGCTGCTGGCTCTTCCCCACCCTCCAAAGGCTTTGTTCACCTGCTGTTGGAGACAGATTGGAGAAGGGAAGTGCCAACCAGCTCCTCCCGATCCTCAGAGCCCCAGGACAAGCTGTTGACTTGGAGCTTTGAACACAACACCAAGTGCTGTGAGCACGGGTCAGAAATCTCCTCCCAGAGGGGAGCCTGGCTACACCCAAGTCTGGATTTTTAAGTACAAATAAGACGGAAAGCAGGAATTCCCCTCAGGGCATGCAGGGGTGAGAACCACACGGTCTCCTGCCTGAAAACCCTTCAGGTTTTTCATCGGTTACTGCAGGAGGAGAGAACTCACAGGGCTGGGGAGATGCTGGAGGAGGGAAGGATCTGCAGGAGGCTTTGGTGAGAGACTGGGAGGGCAGAGAGCTGCCAAGAGCTGCGGGTCCGCGGCAGCCCCATCCCTCCTGGCGGCAGAGGAAGGATGGGGTCAGCTAAGGACGGTGGCAGGGTCTGCCCTGGCTGGGTGCCCATCGAGGATTGAGCCCAGCTGGATCTGGGGGTTTCTGGGCTGTCAGGAGCCAGCCAAGGGCCGGCCATGCTGACAGCCCACGGAGCTTCTCACCTCTCGCTACAACGACCTTCTCCTCACAGACTTGCCCTGTGTTGATCTAATAAAAGATTTCCCATTGCATTTCCCCACTATCGACTCCTCAGCGACGCCAGAGCGAAAATCAAGGGTGTGGGGGCTGTCCCTGGGCACGGTGTCAGAGCCACCTCACAGCCCGGAGCAAAACTGCAGCACCTGCAGCCCGTCCCTGCCAGAGAGCCGCACCCTCCCTGTCCCAGCTCACGGCTGAGAATCGCCAGTCGCAGGCGGAGAAACTCTTCCCCCGCTCCCCCGGAGCCCCAGGGCTCAGCCGAGCTGCTCTCAGTCCCCTCCTGCTCGGCCAAAGAGCTGCGTCACTGCAGCCTGCCATCCTCTCCCTCCTTTTCCCGGCTGCCCTCCGCGGTGTGTCCTCCCCGTGTCACCCGGCTGGCAGGACCGGGGCTCCCCGTCCCTGTTCCCGACACTGGGGGGGACGGTGGCACATGGGAAGGGGAGCAGAGCCGTGGAGGGGAGCTGGGCTGGAAGCAGGACAGGTTTTGTCACCCTGGGACAGTGGTGTCTGCACTCTTGGCTGTCCTTCCTTCCTTCCAGGCAGCCTTTCAGCCCAGATGGAGAGCGCCATACGGAGTTTTGTTTCCTTCCCAAAACACACGACACATTCCCTGCCTGTCTAACAAGGTGTCCGCGCCAGGCTGCGTGACACGGTGCGAGGCACAACCAGGGATCATCCACGTCCCTGAGCGGGTACTGAGGGGGCTCTGTCCCCCCACACCCCACGACCACCACTGGGCCACCCCACTCCTTGTCACAGCGCAGCACGGAGGAGGTTGGGGAGCTGAGGGCAGGTGTGGGGCACAGCCAGGCTGGAGATTTCCTGCTTCCACCTGGGGCTCGTTACTGAGAGCTGCTAAAAACGCAGGGTTTCCCCTTCCAGGGGTGCTCCTGTGGAGGAGGAGGAGGATGGCGAGGACTTTTACAAGGGTGTGCAGTGCCGGGGTAAGTGGGAATGGCTTAGATTAAATATTAGGAAGAAATTATTTTCTGTGACTGCCCTGAAAGCTGTGGGTGAGGAGGTGGCTGTGGGGATGTCCGGGCATTGGGATGAAGTGATGCCAGCGGAGGGATAGAGGGATGAGCCATCAGCTGGGATTTCTCCAGCACTTAAAAGCCTCCTTCACATTCTGTGCCATGAAACACAGCCGTGATTTTTGCTTTACAAGTGTTATTGCTTATAACAGCATGAAATTACAGCCAGAGCTGGTCAGCCTGGCAGCAGATAAGCAGAGCTGTGAGTGTGGCACCGTGTTGGTACACGGGGAGGGAGGGAGGGTGGTAGCCCCTGATGAGCCACATCTCTGGGCTATCCCAGTGGGAAAGCAGTGGGGATCCTACAGGGGATGCTGCAGGGTTTGGTGACGGATGTGAGCGGGCAGAAAGGATTAGGTAAGGGGCTCAAATTGGGAATAAACATGTCCAGGGCATCTTCAACCTCTCATTTGGGGACTCCAGTTCTGAGCGCCCTGGGTGCCGCTTCCAGCGCTGCTCTGTGCGTGCTCTGCTCACAGCGCTGTCCCACGCCTCCCTAAACCCCGTAATTCCTGGCATTTTCCTCACTTTCCTAAGCTTTTCTACCACCCTGAGATAAAAGGTCTCCATTTACTCGTCACCGCTCTAATTCCATTTGCGAGCTGTGGGTGTCAGCCAGAGGTGGACCAGCGAGACCCGGGAAGGATTCCTGGCGGAACGAGCCTGTGTGTGCAGGATGGGATTGATTTCACGGTGCAGAAGCCACTCAGCAGCAGCCCCTGCCTGTCCTCCTGCCATGCACAGCACTGTGGAAAATGCACTTACTCACATATTACTGATTCTCTGAAGTTCAAGCCTTCCAGGTATTTCTGGTTCCTCCCAGTCTTGCCATCTGCTTTCATCCCCGTTCATCCCACTGCCCCTGCGCCTCCCTGGTTCTGCTCTGCTGCCTGTGTTTGTCAGAGGGCAAATAAAGCAGCTGAGGGCTGGCAGTGCTGGGGACTGGGAGCGTTTTCCCGGAGACTGCGCTCTGCCAGCCTGACCTTTCCAGGGAGCAGCCCAGGCAGGGCTGCTCATGCTGCACGTGGCTTTCCCTGTGCCACAGCAGCAGTACAGCCAGGAGAGGGGCCCATCCCAGCATCTGGATGCCCAGAAAGCCTCGAGCATCATGGCAAGGCAGCAGATGCCTTTGTGGGATCGGCAGTGCTCCTGGTGGGACAGGGCAGTGCTGCTCTGGGAAGCAGTCGGTGCCTCTGCCTATTCCTCAGACCCTGACGGATCCCTGTGACTGATGGCCGAGTCTTTCACCCTGAACCAAGCTGACAGCTTCCAAAAACCCTGGTGATGGATGATCTCATTACCCAGGGGTGCACTGCGAGGGAGGGAGGGGAGCAAATGACTTATTGCCTTCGCTGGGGGTTTTGCTGGCAGTGTGAGGATGGTTCATTCCCTCTTCCCCAAAGCCAGGGAAGCAGCAGGTGTGCCCATCACTGCCTGGGAGGTTCCTGAGGTACTGGGAGCAGATGCTGGGGTGCTCCTTGCTGGTCCCTATCCTCCTGCAGCCCAGAGCGATGCTCCATTTCCAGCCCCCATGCCCAGGAGGAGCCAGTGAGATGATCCAAAGCAGCCAAGGATGTCACGGGGCTGGAAATGTGCCTGCAGCCAGGGAAAGCACCTCATTGTGCTGGAGAGCCATCTCCATGCTCACCAGTCGTGGTTGGTTCATCCCCGTGTGCTTGCAGAGTGGATATCTAACAGGGCGATGATCCAACACAGGAGTGGGAGGGATTTTGACTTTTCTTTTGGGGATCATGTTTGTTTTCTTGACATGCTTCAAGGAGTTCTGTGCAGCGGTGTAGAGGATGAACAGGCTCTCCCCAGCGGTGACTGGGTGCAGTTTTGGCAGGGGATCAGGGATGCAGGGGCTGAGGGGAGATGGACTCTGCCCCTCAGTGATGCTGGGATGCTCCGGGGCTCATGGCCCAGGAGGACACAGTTTGGTGTACCCAAGTTTGTTTGCCCTTGAAGTGAACAGTTAAAGGGAGAGTGGGAGCTTGAGCAGGGGAAGGTTCCTGGCTGTGTTAGAAGGAAGATTTGCAGTGCTGGCTGTGGGATCAAGGACTGCATTAGTATCGACCTCGGGTGTGGCGAGATTTCCTAACTCAGCACAAGGCTGTGCTCGACTCTAAACCTCACAGAGCATGGGCAGCCATAGCCCCTGCCTTGCAGGAGTGTTTGGGGTCTTGATTCATCAGTGTCTCCTCAACACCCCCATTTCCCAGAGGGGAAGGATGCTCTGGCATTGGGACCCACAGTCCTGGCTGCTGATTGTGCATCAGGCACCAACATCTGAAACCCAGCGTTGTGCTGAGCAGGATCCCAGCTCCAGTCTCAGGGAGAGAGGGAGGGAGATGATTGAGGAAGGCTGGGGGAATAAAGCTCCCCTATCCCCTTGTCCTTCTGCTGCAGCTCTGCCCTGGCACAGCAGAAAGGCCTCATGCTGGGCTCTGGGCAGAAAGAGCAGGTGATGGTTGTAAAGTCTCATGTTGCTTGCAGGAATGAGTTATCCCAGGAAAAATGCAGGTTCTCTCCTCCTGTGGGCTCCTGAAGCTTTGATATGCTCTGTCTGCGAGTGAGAGAGCCAAAGGGAACGTGGAATCAGCACCGTCTTCCCCCTGGAGTTCTTCTTCAGGCTTCACTTGGTGTCATAATGATCCAATCAATCCCAGGAGGCTCTAAATAATTATTAATTAAGGCAATGATTGGGTGATTTGGCCATCATTGCAGCTGTCTTTCACAGGGAGAGAGAAAAGCCTGTTCCTTTCTTATTTTTCCCTAAAGCCTGACTCTGATGGCACGCGGCTGCTCTGCAGAACACAATGTAATAGCAGGGTGAGTCACAGCCAAGGATTTGTATTCAATATCGGTTCGGATTACATTAGCTTTGCCTAATGCCTGAGCAATAAAGTGCCTCTTCATTGTATGGCTGCAATTTATTTCGGCTCCTGGGTTGGTAGAGAGCAAACATCCATCATGCAGCAACACGTGTGCCCTGCGACAGGAGCGGCCTGGGGGATGCCGGCTCTGCCTCTCCTCCTGCTGCCGGCAGGAGCTCTCATTGTCATGGAATCCTGGAATGGTTTGGGTTGGAAGGGACTTGAGAGGCCATATTGTCCCACCCCCTGCCATGGACAGGGGCACCTTCTACTAGAGCACACTGCTCCAAGGCCTGTCCAACCTGGCCTTGGACACTTCTAGGGATTGGGAACCATCCATTTGTTCAGCCATAAAGCCTGCCCAGCTGTCACACAGGAACCCAGCTGAGCATGGTGGCCTGTTCCCCCAGTGAGCTGTTGGACTGGTGTTGGGTGCTTCACTCCTGGAGCAGATCCCTGAATCCCCCCATAACAATCCACAGGTCCTGGAGCAGCATTCCAGCCCCCTGTCATGCTCCAGGCTGCAGCTGCTGCCTCTCAGCGCTGAGCAAGGGCTCGGGCTGGGATTTGGATCCACCCAAGACCCTGGGTGGACCTGGCAAGTCCCTGAGCTGGTGGTGTTCTGGTCACATCCCTGCTGTTCTCCTCCCTCTGCCGGCCTCTCCTCGGTGCCTTTCCCACTCGTGCCGTTCCCCCGTGTGCGAGTGCCTTGTCAGAGGAAGAGAGAGATGCAGGAAAGCAGCGCAGGCTGCGAGAGCACAGCCCGGGCTCTGTTCTGTGCTGGCTGCAGCTGCTTGGCAAAGGCTCCCTGTGCTGGGCTCTGGCAGCTCAGCACCGCCGGCACAGCCCAGAGCAAGGGCGAGGGGACAGCCAGGATTGCTTTTTTTAGTTTGCAGAGGTCTGGGAAAACGGAGCGTTTTCCTTGGCTGCCCTAACGGGATCCAGCGATGATTCACGTGGGCAGCGGTGAGTAAGAGTCTCATCTTTATTTACTCCATGGTTTCGTGCCGGCGCTGTGGAAGACCTCGGAGGAGGAGGGGCAGGTCCACAAGGAGCCTCTGTGAGCGCTTCCAGCCTGGCTCTGGTGAGAGGATGGCTGAGCATCGATGATTTATGAACTCTCCCGTGCAGGGCAGAGGTGCCTTTTTGCCTCGCACTGGGCTAGTTGAAGGAGGGAACCGGCCCTTTGAGCGATGCTCAAAGAAGCTGCCAGAGATTTCCTCATTGCCGAGGAAACGCCCCCGCATCTCCTCCTGCCGTGTGGCGGTGGGTGTCGCGTGGTCCCTTCCTGTTTGTCACCCAGCCAGGAGGAAGGAGCGGGGCCGTGTCTGCACTCACCCGCAAGGAGCAATCCATGAGTATTCCCAGCGAGCTCGCTGCGGTGTCCCCAGCGGGGATGGACAGGTCAAAAAGCCACCACCAAGCAGGGACCCGGTGCTGCGCCACTCACCTGGTGGTGACACAAAGTCCCAGCAATGTGGGAATGAAGGAAGTGGCTCCAGGGCTGTGCTGGGATTGAGGAATGTCCCTGGGATGGGGTTTTTAAGGCTGGGTGATGCCATCACCATTAATTAGCCCGCGCAGCGCTGACCGCAGTGCCCGCGCTGTCCCCGGCGCTGGACGCTGCCGGTGTCAGCGCTCCGGGAGCAGAGCTGCCGTGTTCCCGCACTGCACGGAGCTGAAACGCCGCTGCCGCTGGCTGGAGCCATCGCTAGAGGTGACATCTGACTGCTGAGAGCCCGTGACTGCCAGCAGGGCTGGGCCAGTGCCAGCTCCGGGCGCCACAGCCACCGCGGGCACATGCCCGGCCTGGGATGGGGCTGCTCCGGTGCCTGTGCGGTGCCGTCCACCTGCAGGGCACCACCAGCACCCTCAGCTTTCCCACCTGCATTTCCCAGGAACCAACAGCTCTCCCATGGCCTTTTTGGGATCGTTTGCTGCTGGATAACCCAGGAGCAGCACCATGGGGCTGGGCCCTCGCTTGTGGTCTGGTGGCCAAGCCAGAGCCCTGGAGGGTGCATTGTCACCCTCTTCTTTCCTCAGAGGGTGGCTTGGCCACCCCTCGCCCTCCAGGGTGTGCCAGTGGCTGTGGCAGCAGCTGCAGGAGGGCCACAAGGACTGAGCAGGGCAGGGAATTCCCTCAGTGCTTCCCAGGCTGCCGGGATGGGAACGGGGATCCCTGAGTCCTGATCTTCCCACAAACCCAGCGCTGCTCTCACTAAGGAGCTTAAGCCATGGGGCTGATGCTAAACCTCTTAGTGCTGGCAGCAGCACCCAGGAGCTGATGGCTCCATGCTAAGGGTGATTCTCTGGGATTAAGAAACAGTTCCCTTTCCACAAAGTTTGGGTAAAAAGCCCTGTTTTCTGGGACTGCTGGTGAGACGGTGTCCCATGGGAGCGGGCGGATCTGGGTTCCTTGGTAAATCTACTGCCATCCAAGAAGAAAACACATTTTAATCAAATCCAAGGCAATGCTGCGATCTAGACACAGGAAATATAGGCCATGCTCACAAACTGGGAGGCTGCGTCCCAGAAAACATCAAATGTGAAAATCATTTAGAGGCTGGAGGAGTAAAAGCAGCTCCACAGGCATTCTTAGGGCTCTGGCGTCCTCCAAGGCTGGAGCCAGCGGCCCCAGCACAACCCTGGTGAGGTTTAGGGAGTTGCCATGGTCCTGGCACGGTCCTGATGCACCTGTGGGACTGAGGGGAATATTCCATGCAGGGCTGGGAAACGTGGTTCATTAAAGAGGGGTTTGGCAAACAGGAGAGGGTGAATAAAAGAGGAGGAAAATTCTCTGAGGACTGAAAAAACACCGCTGAAAGGCGAGGAGGAAGGGAGGTCCCTGGGGTTTAGCTGAAGGAGGATCCAGAGGTGCCTTGAATCCGCTGTGCAAGAATGTTCCTGGGATACAGCAGGCTCTGAAAGGGCCTTTTAATCCAACAGGGAAAGCACACAAGAGCCAACAACTGGAAGCCAGAGCCAGACACACTTAAATTAGAACAAAAGACACATTTCTAATAGTGAGGTAATTAACCACTGGAACGAATTATCAAGGGGAAGTGGTGTTTTCTCAGCCTCTTGAAGTTTTCAAATTAAGTTGGGATGGTTTTTTCCGAGAAAAATCTTCACTTGAGCAAAAACAACTGGAGGAACTTACTGCCTGTGCTCGAAAGTCAGCCCAGACCCTGCAGAACACTCTGGCCACAAAACCAGCTTTTTATAAACCTGGTGGAATTTTTAAGTAATTGCCCTGGAAATGGGAAGAAGAGACATTTCCCATCATGTTCCTATTCCCAGTGAAGCCAGGACCGCTGGCCCTGCCACAGGCCGTGCTTTTACACTTGTCACCCTCGGGGCAATTCCTTTGCCCTTTGGTAAATATTGTCCGAACAAAATTTGGAATTTGGAGAATGGCCTGGATGCTGCCCCAGGGACCTGCTCTGGGTCATGGTGCTGGTGCAAAACCACGCTGGAAGCAGAGCCCTGTCTGAGCTGGGGCTCTCCTTGCAGGACGCTGTAAATACACAGATATCTATATTTATATTTATCTATTTACATTTCTATGGCACACTGACAAGCCTCCAGCAGTGGCACCTCTGCTGTGGCCATGCCTGAGGCGAGGGTGTCCCTGTGTGTTTGGTGTCCGACAGTTTGGCCCTTCCTGTGAGCCGGGGCTGAGCTGGGAAGTCAATCACAGCAGCTCCGTAGAGCTCTGGTCCTGTAATTACTCCGTGATTAAATAAAAACGTAATTCCTTCAACACCTCCGCACTCCTGCTTTATTGCAGGAGAGCCCACACAAGGAATTAATGTTTAAATAATGGCTTTCCTCCCCAGGAGCAGGCTCTGAGATAGGCAGGAATATGTTAATGCTCTGTCCCGCAGATGGAAGGAGCAGCACCTTGCTGGGGGCCGCAGAGGCGACAGTGCAGCATCCACTGGGATTTTCCCACTCATCTCTATCTCCATGTCTTCTGGGCACAGCCCAGGGGTCCCTCTGGATTCAGCCCCCCAAATCCCCACCCCAGCTGGCACGAGGAGCCTTTCCCGCAATGCCAGGGCTTGGAAGGTGCCTGGTAATTCCTGCAATTCAGATGGAAGTTTGATGCCTGGAGGAGTGCAGAGAATTCCAGCCTCTGGCTGCGCTGATTCCTAAGCTGTCCATCTTTTCCTATCGGCAGATGCCAGCTGGGATGTCAGTGCCTGGTGAAGAATTGTCTCTCTCTGCAAAGGGCGACGCAGTTTCAACCTCTTTATTAAACCAAGCACAATCCTGTGCACCAGCAGAGATGAAGAAAAGCTCCTGATAAGTGGGACTGGCCATTCCCCGAGTTCCCAGTCTCCTTGGTTACAGTACGCCACACAAGTGCTTTTCTCGGAGAGCAGGCTGTGAGCAGGGAGTCTGAATCCCAGATTTTGAGAGGTTCCCCATCTCCCTGCCTCATACCTGGTGCTGGGAGGATGCTCAGGACACGACGGGGTGGGGAACGGGCTCCTGCTGGTTTTGCTGAGAGTCAGAGCAGATCCAATGGACTCTGTGCAATCCCAAATCCCAAAGCCTGGACAAGCTGCTCCCAGCTATTAACAAGACTGAATGGGGGATGTGCTGCCTGTTGGAACTGGTGTGAGGATATGGGGAGCAGTAGGGGGCTCAGAGAGCCTCAGCCCTCACCCAGCTCCTCCAGGGAAGCCCAGGAGGGTGCTGGTCCCATATCCAGTGACAGGAAGGTGCCGGTCCCATATCCAGTGACAGGAGGATGCTGGTCCCATATCCAGTGACAGGAGGGTGCCAGTCCCATATCCCATGACAAAAGGGTGCTGGTCCCAGCTCTAGAGCACAGGCAGGAGTAGCTTCAACACAAGTTTGCCACTCTGACCCTGCACCAATGCTGTGCCCACAGTGCCACGTGCTGCAGTGCCACCTCGGCGGTGTCACCCAGGGCACGGCAGTCCCAAGGGGTTGCTGTCACCACAGCCAACCTGTGGCAGCCATTAGTAACGTGATCCCCTGGCTGGTCAGAACCTCCTGTAGCTGTGGTAATGGACTACCATAATTCACAATTATAATGTCAGATTTAAACCCAGGGCTTGTGCAAAAGGATAAAAATATCTCTTTGCTCGTGGGATCTCGGTATTATTTGCTTTGCTATATTGGAAGCTAAATGCTCTCACGAACATCAAGTGATTGTGCTGAGATTAAACACTTTTCTTCTGTTTATGCACGTTTCACCCTTTTATAGTTTTATTAAAACGCTGGCTGCACTCTCAATTAAGTGAATCATTTCTGCAGTTGTAAGCACATTTCATAGGAATAAATAATTTAATCTGCAGGGTGTTTTGGGCTCAAAACCACAACGCTAAGATATTGGGGGGTGCAGAGGTGAGACAGGGGAGCAGGCAGTGCCATTTCACAGTGCTCCAGCTGGGGTCAGGGATGTGAGCACAAAACCCTCCAGGTGTGCCCTGGGTGTGCCCCCTCACACATCTGGTTTGCACCTCCAGCCCATCCCACCACCCACGGGGAAAAAGGGGGCTCACATTCCCCTTCCTACACCCCATTAGTCCTGCATTGTCCCCGGCCACCCATCACAGCCATGCCACTGACATCTTTCATCTGAGGAGCCCAAAGCCCCCTGCAAATATCAAAGAATTAATCACCCAAACTGCACAGCTTGCGCTCCGCCAAGCTCGCAGTCGTCGTTTCTGCGAATTTCACATGGAAAAATCTGTCTGTTTTCTGCCATTTCTTAACCTCCAAATGTTGCTTTCTTGGCACTTTCCAGAAAGCACATGTTCACGTTTCCAGCACAGAGTCCTGTTTCCCTGGATCCCTGCCCACGTTCCCCGTGCTCAGCTGAGCTGCCACGTCCTGGTGCTGGTCCTAGTGCTGGTCCTGGTGCCTGCCCAGGGCACCCCAGCACCAAACCCTGTTCCCCCTCCTTGGCACCTCTCCTGGGTTTGTTTGTACAGCACCAGGCAGACAAAATCCCTGTGAAATCCCACCCACCACTGCTGGGAAACTCTGGCAAAGCAGGATGGCTTTATCCTTCAGGATGGCAGCTGACAAAGGCAGTGCTGTTGGAGAGTAATTAAAATGGACAGGTACCAAACCTTTGTCTTAAAACCCCCGAGACCTTGAGCTATTTCTGACACATCAGCAAAAAGTGGCAGCAGCGTGACAAGCTCAGGGTCACAGCCAGCTCCGAGGGGCCCTTTTTCCAAGGCACAGCCATGGTGCCCTGGCTGCTCCAGCCAGCAGATGAAAACATGAATATTCCTTAGGAAAAGCATTTTCAGCAGCACCAGTTTGCCCCAGTTTTGGATTTTTGCTGTAGGTGATGCCTGGGTGGGTTGGAGTCAGTGCCAGCCTGAAGGTCTGCAACGGGAATGCAAATGAGCCTCAGATCTGGGATTTGCTTCTGCTGGGTGGGTTTTATTCCCTTTAAAACCCTCCCTCTGCTCCAGGTGCCCCAGTGCCAGCACGGGGCTCTGGAAGGGTTCCTGCAGCAGGAGCTCTCTCCCCGGCTGATTTGCAATGTGCCGCACAAGCACAAAGACCTTGCACTGTAATTAAGCTCTGGCTGTTCTTTCAGGACTTAGATTCAGAGAAATTAATCACTCAGAAAGAGCAGCTTGACTGGGAGTTGAGGGAAAAACAACCCTTTCCCCCCAAAGCCATGGCCAGTGTGTGGAGGTTTATGCCCAGCAGTGGCTGCTCCCTCTTCATCACATGGGTGAGCAAATGAGGACCCATCCTGCCTTCAGTCCTCTTATAAATTATTTAGCACAATCCAAATTACTGGGAATGTTCACTGTCTGTCCAGCAAAATCTAATTTGTATAAAGCTCATTTGGCAGTGATTTTCCTTAATGGCCAGGGTGGCCTTCTGTGGGTGTGTGGTAAAAGTGATCTCTTGGGCACAGGTGGGAAAGGCCTGTGTGGGCTTGCACTCCAAAATAACAACCAAAAATTAATTATAGCCATTATAACAGCTCAAAAGTACATTTAGTGAAAGTGGAAAATAGAATGAGGATAATTATAGTGGTTTTTCCCTACTGTATCAGTCATTTGATGACTTAGCAAGCTCCTCTATAAATATAGAACACATCAATAAAATACATCATACAGGATACAGAACACAGAATATATAATGTATAACATCTTACATAATATACAGTAGACAATGTAATTGTAAGGTGTATCAATAGATAATATGTATCTAACATCTATTTATATCTAATAATTTCTTTATAATGAATATACAAAATACATATTAGATGTATATGATACATAATATATTTAATATATAAAATACACAATATATTTAATGTATATATTATATATTTAATATAGAAGATACATAATATATTTTATATATATTATATAATGCATATAATACATTTTCTAGACATTTTGAGTTGAGAGAGACCAGGAGCCATCCAGGGACACGTGGGGGTCTGGAGCAGAGCCAGTCCTGTCCCTACTGCTCCTGGGCAGATTCCAGCCTGGGGAGGTCACTGAACAGCCCCACCACATCCCCCTTTGCCATCTGGATCTCAGCTTTTCCAGGCCCTCGGAGCAGCAGGATCAGCGTCAGCCTAAACTGAGCCCAGCAGAGCCTCAGCCCAGACACCCCACTCCTTCCTCTGACTCCTTGTCCCACCTTCAGGGATTTTTCCCCCTCAGAGAGAGTGAGGTGCTGGCACATGTGTGTGGGGGGTGGTTGATATTCCCAGATGATCCGGGATGCTCTGGGCTCCGCCGGGATCGCCGGGAGCCTCGCTGGAGCGCAGCACGTGCCTGTCAGCGGCGCGGCAGGAGGGTGTGGGCTGGCTGGCACTGAGGCAGGAATCCCAGCGGGACTTCAATAAGGATAAAGCTCAGCCTGATAAAACCAAGCCCCAGCCTGACAGATGGCCCTGAGCGAGGGGGAAAGGCGGGAGCTGGGCAGGGAGCACATCCTGCCTTCCTCCCTACTGTTCCCACTCCAGCATCAGCAATGGGGGACACCCTGGGAAGGGCTAAGATCCTGATTTTGGTGGGGACAGGGGACTTGGGGTCACCCTCAGTGGTCCTGCACAGCACAGAGACACAATTCCCGCTCTCCATCCGCACAGGGATGAGGAGGGTGGCCAAGGCTGCACTGCTTTGGCAAACCCAGTCCATTTTAATTTTCCATCCATCCCTGCCGTGCCACACCATGCCAAGGACTTGGCTCATCTCTTCACGGACCCTTTTCCCCATTCCAAACCCATTTGGAAGTCCCTGTGCTGGGGGTGGGCTTGGCCACTGCCAGAGCTGCCGGAGCACAAGCCCAGCCTCAAGAGCAAGCAGTGAGCAGTGAGCAGGGGGAGGCTGCCATGCCTGCTGAGCCACTGGAAGGAAGAATAATTTCAATTCTAGCTCCCTTTTGGAAGGGACACATTTAATGGCAGAGAGGCTCTATGCATGGCAGCAATCGGGAATTAACTCCCTTCATCCAAGTGCCGTGAAATTGAATCCTGTCAGCGCGAGCAGGAGCTGAACATGGTGCAGGAGAGGTGGGGCTTCCACGTCCCCATCCTGCTGCCAGAGCCACCAACCCATCAGGACAACCCTGGCTGCTCTACCAGGTGAGGATGTGCAGCTCTGAGCAGAGCTAGGAGTCAAAGCCAAGCCTTCACAGATACAGGCGCTGGCAAGACCAGCTTATTTGTTGGAAAAGAGGCTCATGGACGCGGCTAATCACTTGGAAGTGCAGTAAATGGAGTTCCCTGATTGCTCTGAGAGCATTGGAGGAGGCCACAGAGCACCTCAGGCACATGGTAGGATTCTCAGGGTGGTGTGGTGCAGGACTAGGAGTTGGATCGATGATCCCTGTGAGTCGGAAATGGTCCGTGGACTCCAGCGGGGGGGAGGAATTGCAGTCATACGGTTGATAAAAGCAAGCTCTGTTTATTAGCAATCCAGGGGCACTTATACAGTATCTCAGCTTGTTAACTCTTAAGTGGCTTAAAACCTATCCAAGCGCAGTTCTGCTTCTACATAATTAGACTACATTGGCAAGCTTCTACTAGTTATGTTATGATTAAAAGAATTCAGAGTTCAGCCTCCCTGCTCCCGGTCAGCACATCTTATCTGCACAGCTGCATCACTTCAAAACTCCCTTTTTGTTTCCCAGGCCTGTTTCTCACACAGGGATTTTCTCACGGAGACAGTTTCTCACACTAACCTTTGCTTGCAGGCCTATTGCTTGTACAGTTCTTTTATTGATCCCATGATTCTATCCATGATCCATGTCCCTGATCCTTTAACCATTTTGCAACACCTGTGGGTCCCTTGCAACTCAGGAATTCTATGATCTCCCTGATGCTCAGCACAGCAAAGGTGCCATGATTCAGGGGGGTGATGGGGAGACCAGGGGGGTCTCCAGCCCTGGTACCCACCTCAGAAGGGACTGGGAATTGCACCCAAGCCTGCCCAGCTCACGCTCAGTGCTGCTGGATTCTCCCTGAGAGATGGATGTGACGAGCCAAAGGCAGCTCTGCCAGCAGGAAAGCAGCCGGTCCCAGCAGCGGGAGTGCTGCAGGATGGCTCTGGACACTCAATGCTGAGTGATGGGCATCATGCAGAGAAGGAGCTCTTACAGAGATCACTCCTCTGAGGAGGGCTTTCCACAGGCACAGCCAGTGGAAGAAAAGAGCACGCTTTAATTGCGCTAATTAGAGACTTGGCAGTCTCGTTGCTTGATGCTTTTTGCATTTGCTGCGGAGACATTTCCCTTTGCCAGGGTCTGCCCTTCCCAGAGAGGGAGGGATGGCTGCTGTGGGGTGCTGGGGTCCAGGGGCATTACCCTCACATTCCTGCTGATCCCAGCTCTGAGATGCACTTGGGTGAAGGATCCTGGCTGACAGGATCCCTTCTCCAGGGGTGATGTGAAGCCTCCACACTTCCCATCCCTGCGAGCAGCACAGGGCAAAGCTCTTGTGCTGGAAGCAGGAGAATGTACTAAAACACAGGGGCAAAGGGAATAACTCCTGTCCTCCCACTCCAGGCTATAAATGGCCA
The DNA here is from genome assembly GCF_965178545.1 of Coloeus monedula. Taxonomy (NCBI): domain Eukaryota; kingdom Metazoa; phylum Chordata; class Aves; order Passeriformes; family Corvidae; genus Coloeus; species Coloeus monedula. The sequence continues at coordinate 5,159,833 of NC_138798.1, read as the reverse complement.
TGGTCCTGCTCCTGGCTGGCTCAGCCATCGTTTTTGTGTCTCCTGAGCATTCCAGGGGGAGTAAGGAACAGGAGCTTTCTCTCCTGTGCCGTGTACACGCCGTATTTTCCGCCGGCCAGCACTGATGGATGGCTCGGTCTCACCATCCATGAGCTTTGCTCTCTGGCGGCTCCAAGGGCAAACAATTCTCTGGACTCAGCCTGAAGCGCTCCAGGCCAAGCATCGTTTTGTCCTGGTTTGTCATTAAAGGATGTGCACAGCCATTCCAAGTGACAGAGCAATTTCCTTTGTGTCCTGCAAAGCAAAAGGAAAAGAAAGAAGTCAGCGTATTACACACAAATCTGCTTTTCTCCTGCAAGTTGAAATAGGAACAGCTTAATTTCCAGCAAAGCCAACGCTGTAGTAATTCCAAATCAAAGGCTTTGTGTCAAAGGAATCATTTTGCTACAGCCACAAATAATGAGCAATTTATGTCACGTTTGGAGATTAGATTAAAAACGAGCTGCAAAGAGACACCTCAGCTGGTGGTGGTTGTAGGTCTGACTTCAGAAGCCAAAGGTGGGGCAGCACTGGACTCCTGGCCCTGGGTGTCCCTCCTCCAGGTGCCAGTGGTGTCCCTCCCCTCAGGTGCCAGCAGTTGGCTCTGGGCAGGCTGGGGTCCCAAGGGCTGCTGCCTCTGCCATGGAGCCAGGCTGGGAGAGCTGGGGGTGTTCACTTGGACAAGAGAATGCTCCAGGGAGAGCTTAGAGCCCCTTCCAGGGCCTAAAGGGGCTCCAGGAGAGCTGGAGAGGGACTGGGGACAAGGGATGGAGGGACAGGACAAAGGGAAATGGCTTCCCACTGCCAGAGGGCAGGGATAAATGGGATATTGGGAAGGAATTGTTCCCTGGGAGGGTGGGGAGGCCCTGGCACAGGGTGCCCAGAGAAGCTGTGGCTGCCCCTGGATCCCTGGCAGTGTCCAAGGCCAGGTTGGACATTGGGGCTTGGAGCAGCCTGGGACAATGGAAGGTGTCCCTGCCCATGGCAGAGGAAGGAACTGGATGATTTTTAAGGTCCCTTCCCACCCAAACCCTTCTGTGATTCCCTCCTTCTATGAAATCCCTCTGGGGAGAAATACTTGCTGCAAAGAGAAAAGCACTTGCTTTTCTCTCCCAGAAACAGCAGAATCATTAAAAAAGACCAATTTTAAACTAATTAGAGGCAATTTCTTCATTTGCTGCCTTCTTGCATGAGGCACACATCGTGAAAAGGACACGTGGGAGCACAGGGAATGTCACCCTGAGCAGAGCTGCCTCCTGCCAGGCTGCTGGCCCTGCAGGGACCGAGGAATCGCCAGGAACTGCTGACAGGCGGCCGAGCAAAGTGCTGATGTGAGGCCTCATCCCCAGGCTCCTCATCCATTGCTGACAAGGAAAATGCTGCTTGCTGCAAGGCCTTTGCTTTAAATTAGAAGTGAAGGTGAAGAATCCAACAGGCAAAACAAAATGCTGAACAGTGCCCAACTGGCTTTTCAAGCTGCCATTGCCCCCTGGCTGTCCTGGGGGGTCCGGGGAGGTTGTGCAAATTGGTGCAAATTTCCCAGCCAAGCAAATGACTTGGAAATTGCTGATGGAAGAGGACAGATTTGTGCACAGATCCTTTTGCCCCAAACCTCTGATCAAGGATTAAGTTTGGATCTCTCCTAAGAAAGAAGGGTGAGGCTGAGAAAAGAGCTTTTTGTGCACGTGGAAGGGCGGGCTGGGCTCTGCACTGCACCACTCCCATGGACCTGCTCCCACCGTGGGGAACGGAATAACGAGAAGGGACCTGCGGGTCAAAGAAGCAAGTATTTTATTGTGTAAAAACCAAGCAGGCATTAAATAGAGCCTCCCACTGCCCCCCACACCACGTGCCTTGCATGCCACTGGGATGTGCCCAGATATCCCCCACAGGCTGGAGCCATGGAAGCATGGACAGATCCATCTTCAAATACCTGTGGAACTATAAATGGTTCCGAGCTCTGCTGTTGCTGGGTGCCACACTGAGACCCAAGAGCCTCCTCAAAGATGGTTTTTGAGCAGTGCAACGTTAGATGAGACACCCAGGCTGCAGCTCTGGGTTACAAAGGAGGGGTTTGGTGTTCCTCCAGCTCCTCCCAGCGTGGCCTTTCCCTGGCCATGACATGTCCTCAGCATCTGTGGCAACCACTGGGTTTTAATTAAAGCACCAACTCCCACGTCAAAAAACTGCAGGAGAACAGGAAAGTCCTCATCCCCGCGGCTGGCCCTGAGCAAAGCTGCGGCACTGGGAAATGGGGCAGGAGCACAAGGAAACCGTGTCCAAGACCAAAAAAGTTTGTAGAACCATCCCATGACTTTCGTGGAGCCACCTGCAGTCTCTGCTCGCGTGAGGTGGTTCTGCCAGGAGCAGGGAAGCCGTGTGCCCAACGTGGCTCCTCGTTGGGGCCGGCTGCTGTGCTTGATCGAAAGGAATCCTGCAGAAAGTGGGACGTTGCATTATGCAGATTTGCTTCCTGGAAAGAAATGTTTTATTAACACACGTTCCCTTCGTGTGTTGGCTTAGTCAATCTGGTCACAGCTTGACATCCAATAAGTTACTCTAAAGGCAGTGGTTTTACAAAATGTTTTTCTAATCTATTTTAAACACTTAATTACAGTTCTGGTGCATTCATTAGGGACTCTGCTTTCAAACCTGGATTGCAGCAATAAATCCTAATTCTCCAAGTGTCAGTTGCAATCCAGACATGGCAGCCAAGTGGGTGTCGGGGGCTGTTGATGACTGGGGGAAGGATGTCTGGGCCAGGCAGGAGCCCCGTTCTCCTGACAGGGAACTCCCAGCATCCAGCCCGAGCTGATTTCTAATCACCAAAAGAAACTTGGGCCCCTGAGGCGAGAGCGCTCGAGGGCCTTGGGGGGATGTGTCTGCTGGGTGCTAGGGTGGGAGCTGAGGGATGCTGTTTTGGGAAACCCCAGTGAATTCTGAGCTGGTGCTGTGGACGGCTCTGCTGGGGCTGTCCCTGGCAACAGCAGTGTCCCCACTGCAGCCCTGAAGGTGCAAAGGCAAGGGGGGGCCAGTCCCAGTGCCTCACACCCCGAGGGACACCCTGGCAGCCCTGGGATGCTCTGACATGCCAGGAGGAGCACAGGGACTCCAGCTGCCCTGAGGTACCCTGTCCCCACACACTCCCCAGCATCAGCACAGGCACCAAGGGACCGTGGATCAGAGCCAGCATCCCAAACGCGCCCCCACAGCTCTGAGCTCAGTGGCTCAGCACAGTTACCTCAGTCTTTGCCCAGGTACTTCTTCATGATGCTGCTGACATCGTCCTCCTTCCCCTCAGCCTCGGCACGGCGGCTCATCCCGCTGCCCTGGCTGCTGCCTCTGCTGCTGGAGCCCTCCCCGTCCCCTCTCGGGGGCTGTGGCCGGCGCTTGATGCTGTCGGCACTCCGGGAGGAGAGGTGGGAGCCAGAGGATGAGGAGGTGTCCGAGAGGTCTCCGGGCTCTTCCCGGCTGCTCTTGGCCGTGCCCTTGGTCTCGGAGGACTCCAGAGTGCCTGCTATGGCCTCATCCTCGAAGCGCACGGTGAGGGGCCGGTGGCCGTCCCTTCTGTCCCTGCGGGGTCTGGCCAGGCTGCTGGTGGAGCGGGACTTGCGGATGGCCGGCAGGAAATCGTCAAAGTCAACCTTGGTTCTCCTCTCATAGTTGAGGGTGGGTATTCGCCAGCTGAAGGGGTCACTCGCCTTCCCCTCTCCCAGCCCATCGCTGGACAGGGAGCTCAGAAATCCCTCAGGCTCCTTCCCCAGCTCCACGTCCTCCAGCGACGGCTCCAGGCAGCTCCTCCAGGAACTCAGCCGTGACACGCCCAGCACCTCCACCCCGGCAGCCGGGGAGCTCGGCCGGCGGCCGGAGCCATCGAGGGCCGGCAGGAGGGAGTCGTAGGAGCCGAATTTCGATGCCCTCTTCAGCGCTGGGGAACGCGAGGGCTCGGCTGGCTCCGAGGCCATGCTCCGCAGGCTAGAGGAGCGTGCGAGGCTGGCACCTGCTCCCTCCCCTTCCCCTGCCTGACCCCCCTCCAGCCTCCCCAGGGGCTCCTCGGCCGCCGGGACCGCCCGGCAGCGCCGCAGGGCCGCGGCACCGGTGGTGCGGTAAATGGGGAGCGGAGAGGTGTCCGCCCCCAGCGTGGGCAGCCCCGGCTCCCGCTCCGCTGCCCGCTGCCGCCGCAGCTCCTCCACGTACTCGGAGAGGGCAGCCGAGCTGGGCACCGGCCCCGATGCCACCGAGAGCCTCCTTCTGCTGGGCACCGGCGGAGACACCGCGCTGGAGAACCTCCCGTCCGCAGCCGGGGAGCTGCCCCGCCGCAGCAGCGATGGGGATGTCTCTCCTGTCCTATCCGTGGGCTTCTTTGGGCTCTCCAGCTCCTCTTCTTCTGCCAGAGGTTTTCCATAGTCCCGTCTTCTGGCCCCCAGCAGGGGACTCGCCGTCCTCCCCGGATCCGCAGCCTCGCCAGGCATGGAAGAGCTCCGGGAGGACAGCGGCCGGCTCAGAGCGGGCTCCTTGGTGTCTCTGCTCACCCTGAACGACAGAAATTGGTGTTAGTTTAGACTGTGGGATTCCCAGTGACTGGGATGTCATTCAGCACGTGAAAAGCCAGCATTGGCATGGGAGTCTCGGGATAAACTCACTGCTGCATCCAGCAGCTGGGCAACGCCCAAGGATTTTATCTTAGCCCAGGTCAGCCAGGCCGGGTAATTCATGGTGTAGAGCATGTGGTGTTGGCTTCAGCTCTGCCAAGCCAACACTTACCTCCAAATATCCTTTTTCTTGACAGATTACAGCAATATGTAGGATTTATTTTATTTCTGTCAAAGCCAAAGATTATTCACTAAAATTTTATGAAACCAGCTCGCAGCGTACCCCCGACGCATCTCACTGTTATTGCTGGGCATGTTTCACCCAGGCTGCTGCTCTAACAGTTCTGAACTGCAGGAGCCCTGCAACACCTGGGCAGCAGCTGCACAGCAAGGAGGGATGGCCAGACAGGACCACACCTGGGACAAGGGCTGGTGCAGGAACCACGTGGGATCCACCTCTGCTCAGCCCTGAGGATCCACACCAGAGCCCCCAACCATGCAGGCTGTCCCTGTCCTCGTGCAGCTGATGCACAGAGATGGGGGGGACTGCAGCCACTGGTGGGCTTGGGGTCACTGGTGCCACTAAGCCCCTGATGGGACACTTTATGGCCCCCTCCAAGCACCTACATTTGCTTGCTGGCAGTGTCCCCACTCCCATCACTGTCCCTCAGCCGAGGGAACCCAGGACTGGCCTGACTGGGAATTCTGCTGGGATGTGAATTTGGGAAAGAAAGGAAGAGGGAAAAAGAGGGAACAGGGCAGAGCAAAGCAGCAGAACCCAAACAACAAACCCATCTCTGGAAGGGAGCAGCACTCAAGTTGTGCGTGGCTGTAATGAAGCTTCCTGCCCTGGGAATGCTGCTGTTGCCATGGGAATGGGGTGGGAGCAGATAATCCAGGCACGCCGCCGGACGCTCGGACGAGGCTCTGCTGACCCGTGAAATAATTTACATGCTGAGATGGGCTGCAGACAAACTCCAGAGCTGGGAAATGCATGATTGCAGAAGGGAAGGGGCAGTGGAGCAGCTCCACCTTCCTGGCACAGCCCAGGGAACAGAGGTGCCCACCTGTCCGGGCACCCACCTCCTTTCCCTGCTCATTAAACCAGCCTAAATCATTTGATTATTCAATATAAAAAGGAATTAACCAGAGATTTCATCTCCCTGAATCACTGCACCCTTCAGGGCCATCCCGTGCTGACGCTGCTGAAGCACCACGGCTGATTAATAGTTTGAGACATTTCAATAATGCTGGAGTTTAGGATCCTAAATTGCATCTTACTTAAAATGGCTGGTGTAATCCTTCGGTGAGGTTTTGTACAGAAATTGCTCCATTCACTCTGCACGTTTCCAAATAATAACGTTGTAACCCGTGTGCTGCATGAATGGCTTTCATAAATTCAACACCAGCATCAGTGTTTTTATTTGGGTTTAAAGGCTGAAATAAAAGCGAGTGGAGAGGTGAGAATCACTAATGGGCTGTGAACAAGGACTGAACGTGCCGTATTTATTGTCCTGTTCAGCCTGGCGGACAGGTACTGCTTTTATGAAAATCTTTGGAGTCTGAAATGGAGTGAAAGCTGTGAAGGTGGGATTGTTCCAGCTTCCGTGGCTGGCAAGGGCCACACAGCCCCGGACCTCACACTCTCCATGCCCCTGTTTCCATCCAAAGGCTAAGACTGCCCCATCCATCCTTGTCTCTCCCAACCGTTCCATTTTCTGCACCCATTAAACTGCCAGAGGGCAGGGTTAGGTGGGATATTGGGAAGAAATTCTTCCCTGGGAGGGTGGTGAGGCCCTGTCACAGGTTGCCCCATCCCTGGAAGTGTCCAAGGCCAGGCTGGATGAGTCTTGGAGCAACCTGGGCTAGTGGAAGGTGTCCCTGTCCATGGCAGAGGATGGAACTGGATGGTTTTGAAGGTTCCTTCCCATCCCAGCCGTTCCATGATTTGTTTCTTTAACTGTACCCTTATGGCTACCAAAATCCCCCTCCAAAATCATGGCTAGTCTTCCTCATCCTCATCCTCATCCTCCTCACAAGGCAGGACACAAGAGCAAGACGGTCGCACCCCATCCTGCGGCATCCTCTGCTCATCCATAAATCCCTGGCAAATGGTACCAGCAAGAATTCCCAGGGCTTGGAATGACCCCAGGAAGACACAGGCAGCCCCAAAGGAAGGTGATGCCTCAGGAGGAAGGACCATGAGCCCCTCCAGCCCTGAGCTCCTTCATCATCTTCAGGGAAGATGATTTTCCCAGCAAAAGGCAAAAGATGCCGAGCCCAGGAGGCGCCTGGAAGCCAACGGAGCTCTGCAATCTGCCATTCACACCAAACCAAATGACATACAACAATAATTAGTGAAGATTACATAGCAATTAGCATGATTACAATTATACCAGTTGAAATCATTTATACAATAAAATCCACGCATGCTTTGCAACACATGACCAGGGCCGAAAGTGTGGCTGGGATGCTTTTCCTGGGAGCTCATAAATAAAGCCAAGACAGCTCCATTTCAGGGAGGGAAGGGACACCGGCCTCATTTCTGTCAGAAGAGGATTTTCTTGTCACACCGTCATCTACTCAACAGCTCCCAGTTTCCCCATGTAATGATTTGCTTTTGACACAATCATGGTTAAAAATAAACGTGTTGGATCCTCAGCAGCCTTGGGACCAGGGCTCCTGGTTTTGTGAAGCCAGGTGGGAGGGGAATTGCTGCCAGGGTGATCCTGGGGTGATGCCACAGCTGTGGGATGCAGGATGGAAAGGCAGATCCTGGGTTGTGGATCCACTCCCTGACTGCACCTCTGGATAAGCCCCCCATCACAGCACGACCTTAACCTGCCTGGAAAGGGGCAGAATAAATACATAAACTTTTAAATTGGCTTCTTAATAAAAAAAAAACCGTATTTATTCCAGCTCTGTGCTGTGTCGTATTTACGGAGGCTTAGCTCTGCTGGCCAGTGTTCTGTACAGCCATTTAAATAGCAGAGAATTAAAGGAAATGTTAATCAAAGCTCTCCCTCCTGTAAGCACACGGGTGATAAGAGCTCCCCGCTCTCCTCTGGCTCTTGGCAGCTGTTTGTTCAGCAAACACCCCAGATGTGGTGCTGAGCAGCCAACACGAGCAAGACTCGTTTTTCATTACTGGGTGCTTCTGTAAGACAAAGGAATCTTAATAAGGAAGAGCTCGTTTCCCTGATCTCATTTTTATTACCTCCAGTCTCGTCTCCTGTTTGTTTGCATTTCATCTCCTCCTCGCTCTATTTCCATCTTAGATGAGCTGCAGCCAAACACAGCTCCCACACCAGCATTTGCAGTTTGCCCCTTCACAAGCCCCAGGATGGAGGGTGATGGTCACACTGTGGCCAGGGCTCGGGACAATTTGCTTTTCACAAGAGCCACAGGCAGCCCAGCAAACCCCGGAATCCCAGAATCGCTGAGGTTGGGAAAGCTCTCCAAGAGCATCGAGTCCAAGCTGTGACCAATCCCCACCTTGTCCCCAGCCCAGAGCACTGAGTGCCACATCCAGGCATCCCTTGGACACCTGCAGGGATGGGGACTCCAAACCTCCCTGGGCAGCCCCTTCTGATGTCTGACCACCCTTTCCATGAGGAAATTCCTCCTGGTGTCCAACCTGAAAGCCTGCATGTCTTTTACTCTGAGTCTGAGGAGTTTCAGCTCAGGAATAAGGTATTAGCCACAACGCCTGTCTTTCTGCCACCCATTAACAATCAGAGTTGGGTCATTTGGACCAAAACCTCCTCAGCAGCACTTAGGAAGGGCCTTATTTATTGTGCAGGGTCCCAGTGAGCTCAGCCAACTGCTCTCAGGGCTCCCACTCATCACTGGTCCGTGGAAGGTGTCCCTGCCCATGGCAGGGAGTTGGAATGAAGATGATCTTTAAGGTTCCTTCCCACCCAAAGCATTCCAGGATTCTGTGATCTCCCCACAGGTCTTTGCCCTACCTGACTGTTCTTAGACTCTGCCTTGTACCTCCACGAACTGCTCCAGCTCACCCAGGGCGTTTCCTGCTCTTCAGAACATCAGTTCTGACAACAGCAGTTCTCCTGTACAAGGCAGGTGGGGGACAGAGCTCGCCAGAATGGGAGCAGGGAGATTAATACCAATGTCTGCAGTGCATCTGTGCTCCTGACAAATTCCATCGCCTTGGAGCATCTACCTACACACCTGAACACAAGCAGGGAGCAGCTGGGAGCTGCAGTGAGCTGTGCCCAGCCTCAGCCTGGCACCTGCCCTGGTTATGGGGAGAAAAACAGGAAAAACAGCGATGCAAAAATAGCGATGGGTGTCCTGAGAGACCAATCCCCGGGAAAGCAGCGGGGTGGGGAGGCCCCGAGTCACAGGGGCTGCAAGCAGGGGCACTGCCAGCCCTGCCCACCCTGAATTTGGGTTGTTGGCACCTTTTCCACCTTGCCTACAGAGGGATGATTCTCTCTGGAGCCCACTCTGCTCCCTGCCCCAGGACTCAAAGCTCCATCCCTGCTCCATCTCTGCCCTCACAAGCCTCCAAGGGGATCTGACACACTCCTCCATCCCCACCACCTCCCTCCACGATGCAGCCCCACACCCTGATTTACAGTCCAAACTCAACCCACGTGATTGTTTCACACATGAAACACAAAGAACCAGTTTCTCTGTGACCCGGAAATGGGGTTTTTCTCTGGATTGCACCCACAGAGCCCAACAGAGACATCTGGGCTGTGCAAGTGCTCAGGCCCCTCTCCAGCTCTCTCCCAGCCTGTCAGCATCACTATCAAAAATTAACATATTTGATATTAGAACGGTAGAAATGCATCCCTCTTCCTCAGGAGCAAGCATATGGCATACAAATCCTCAAATAGGCTGCATTGCCTCTTTAAATTATCTCCAGAGAATACATCAAGGGATATTTTCCTGCTTGAAGCATGTTTTTGATGTAGTGACTTTCATCTGGTGTTTCACTGATCCTGGCGTGGCAGTGGCTGCCTTCCTTGATTTGATGTTTTGACCTTAAACACCACAGGTCCTGCTGAGCTCCATCCTGCATATCCCGAGGGAGCCCAGAGGAAGCCCCCACATCTCAGCACCCCCCAACACACCCAGGATGGGCTGGGGGTGCCTTACCTCAGGCTCTGGGTGCTGCGGCTGCCGACGGACGGTGCTGAAATGCTCCCGGCCACGCTGGCACTCGCCAGGGACGTCCAGCCTGCGGAGGAACTTGGCCAGGACTTGACGCTCTCCGCAGGCTCCAGGCTGAGCACAGAGCCAACACTGGAGCAGGCATCCCTGAGGGGACAGGAGAGACCTGTCAGCTCTGCAGGTGCAGGCAGGAGGGGTGCTGGGTCACTGTGGTGGTGACACAGGGCACAGAGCGGGACGTCCTCACACTTCTACCACAGCAGCTCCAGCTGGTGAGCTCTGCTCGGGCTGGTTTGTGGCACCAGATAAAAAGAAATCCTTCCAGGCAGCCTGGTCCTTGTGCCATTGCTGCTGCCATTCATTATTTCCTCAAGCTTTTGCAAGTGCCCTGCAGCCCTTGGGCAGGAAAACCCTGCACTGCCTGCCAGGCCTGGGGCTGGAGCTGCAGTGACAGAGCTGCTGTGACCCTGGGCACCCCACTGGGCCCTGTGCACTCCTGGGCTCCCCCAGAGCCAGGGCTACCCCAGCCCACCCTCCAGGAGCCCCCAGACCAGGTGCAGTGGATGAAATCCTTTAGGATTTCAGTTTTCCTTCAAAGCCACAGATCAGCTTCATCTCTCAAAGCACAGTCCAGAGGAGTGGGAGCATCCCTTGGGATAAGAGCCAGAGCTCCCAGGGAATGGGAGCAGGTCGATGGGCACGGGGCACACAACGCCAGCACATCTGGAAGCCAATGTGAGCCCTGCCCGTGCAGTTGCAGCAGCCACTGGACCCCTCAGAGCAGCAGCTGGTGGTCCATGAGCTGTGCCAGAGGCAGGCACAGGCTCTGTCCTTTGGCAGCAGCATCCCCCGGGATCACTCACGTGTCTCTCCTGGAGCACAGCGACTCCCGCGCCGTCTGCACGCTGCAAGGACCACAGGAGAGGGTCAGCGATGGCTCATGGGCACCCCAAAACCACTCCGAGGTGCAAAACTTCCCAGACTGACTGCAGCAGAGCCGCGGTGGCCGGAGCAGGGGTTGGGCTGAGCCAGGGAACACTCCCAAAACAGCCGGAGCTGCAGCGCTGGAGCAGGGAGTAGGGCTGGAGACCTGCAAGGGTCAGCTCCGGCTGCAGACGGGACCCCAGGGCAAAAGGAGGGAGCAGAACACCCCGGCACAGGGCTGCTCCTGCCGGCAGCAGCTGTCATTCCTGCTGGGAAGCACTTCTCACCTCCACCGGTGCACCAGCTGCATTGGAAATCACCCTTTTTTTGGGAAGCAGTGAGTGTCTGAGCTCACGGTTTGTATCTCACCCTTCTTCCCTCGTTTAATCACCACACAGAGCAAATGCTGACAAGCACACCTCAGCTTTTTTTCTATTTTTCTTTTAAGCTCATTTATCTCTTTTGTCTCCATTTGTCCATTTGATGCCCCTTTAGCTGCGTGGCAGAGGGGAAAACTGAAGGGCTTTAGGAGTAACACCTGAAAAACGCACTGGAATTTTTCCCTCATTTTTTTCCCTAGTAAAACCCTCTACCCAAATCACCCTTGGCTCCTCCAGCTCCTGGGGATGATCAAAGCAGGATTTTCTCGATGAACCCAGTGCTGGGGCACCAACATGCTGCTGCCAGGGACCTGCTGTACAAATGGGGCTATTCCCACCCTTTTGGCCCGCTTTAAGCTGGGCCACACAGGATGATTTCAAGGGTGCCACTTTTTCATGAAACCTCCCGTTAACACGAAGTTTTTTGCTCACAGACGCAGCGCAAACACGTGAGCATGAGGACATGAAACTACAGCCACCCTGGCACTGCCCAGCGCTGCCTCTTCCCCACCAGAGAGCAGCTGAGTCCCCCACAACCCCTCCAGCTCCCCCCAGGCCCCGTTTCTCACCTGTCGGCATCGCTGTCGTCGCTGTCACGCAGCCCCTCCAGGGCCACCTGCAGGTCTGCGATGCGGCGGATGGAGGTGCCCAGGTCAGCCTGCAGCACCTGCCTCACCTCTGCCAGCTCTGCCAGCTGCTGCTCCTGCACAGGGGACACCAGGTGAGGGCCTGCACCTGACGTGGCACCTGAACTGCGAGTGGGGTGACTGCTAAACCACCCCCTCCTCACCCCAGTGCTCCCAGTGACTGTCAGGGCTGGTTACCTGCACCACGCCCTGCGGCACCTGTGAATGTAAACTGCAGCTTCCAGCACCTTCCAGTGCTTAAAGGGGCTCCAGGAGAGCTGGAGAGGGATTTTTAGATAAGGGCATGAAGTCACAGGACACAGGGAATGGCTGCCCACTGCCAGAGGACAGGGATAGATAGGATATTGGGAAGAAATTCTTCCCTGTGAGGGTGGGGAGGCCCTGGCATGTGTCCAAAGCCAGGCTGGATGGGGCTTGGAGCAACCTGGGATAGTGGAAGGTGTCCCTGTCATGGCAGGGAGTGGGACAGGATGAGCTCTGAGGTCCCTGCAACCCAAACCGTTCCAGGATTTACAACCTGACACAACCCCCAGGGCTCCACGGGCCCAGCATCGCCCACCTTGCACACCAAGGACACCAACTTGGCCCTGCACCCCTGCTCATCACCCTCCAAGTCCTTCCTGCTGTTCCTCCAAGGAACCCTTCCTGCTGCTCCTAAGCCATCCCAGGGCAGAGAGGAGGGAGCAGCAGATCCCCAGTGATTGAAGCTGCCAGCTGTGAAATCGCCGTGGCTGCACTGACAAGGGGAGGGATGATCTGTGACAGGCCGTGGCACAGGAGCTGGCACACTGTCACAGTAAATAATGGGAGGCCTGGAATCACCAGGCACACAGGCCCCAGGGGAAGAGCATCTTGGTTCATCAAAACAGGCAAAGAAACAGCCCCATTTGGGTCGCACGGTGTCACAGCGGCTCCTGGGAACGCGCTGGTCTTGGTGCAAACCTCGGTGCTGCTCAGAAGTTTTCTGAAACTTGGTGTCTCCAAGCCCTCCACTTCCCTCCTGGCTCGGGCAGAAGGTAGAAAGGACCTGTTTCATCAAGGGAAGTGTTTCATCAAGGAGCTCGGGGGCTCAGAACAGGGCACATGGTGAAACACCAAGCCCTGAGAGGAGGAAAGAGCCCCAGGCTCTGGGTGCCTCTGTGCCTGTATTCAGCTATTTGGGGCTGCAGGAGCAGCGAGTGACACCAGATAAAGAGCTGAGCCCTTCCCCAGGCTGGTAAGAGCCTCTATTGACCCAGCTCCTCGGCTGCAGGATACGGCACAAATTAAATATGGTTCAGTAACTGCCTTTAATTCCACTCCTCTGTTCTGCTGTTATTAACAGGGATGGGCAGGGAGGCACAGAGCAGCATCCCCCCACCAGCACCCCAGCCCCGCTTCCTCCGGCCACGGACACAGAAATCCCCTGGGATGGCTGTGGGAGCAGCAAACAGCGAGTCCTGGGGGCTGGAGGGGTCACCCTGGCTGGTGGGGTCCCCCCTGACCTCGCTACCTTCCGCATGGCACTGGGAATGCTGAGAGGAAAGGGACCATCCCAGGTGATGCTGCCGAGCTGGGGCCCCACCTGCCTCCTCCCAGGACATCCCTGGACACCCCCACTTTGTGGCACCCACGCTGGTGGCCTTGGGAAGGAGACCTGCAAGGCACTGAGGTGACACTGGGGACTGTGGGTGACCCTGGGGTCCCCCACCCACAGGCCACCTGAGGGGCAATTTGAATGTGGGCCAGAAAATGGAGCTGACACTGCTCAACCCCACATGCCACCCCACATCCCAGCTGTCCCAAATCTCACCCACGGAGACAACCTCGTGTTTTTCTTTATACCCTACAATTGTCTCAGGGAAAGGAATCATTTTGCCAATATAATTCAATTTCAGATGGAAAAATACTGTCTGCAGAACACAAACTGACAAGGCCCATCCCAGCACCAGGCCCCTGGCACGCAGGGAGCTGCTGGACACCTCTGACACACGTTGTTTCTATCTAAATGTAAATCCAAGAAGCATTTCTCTTTTCAAACAGTCCCTGGGCTGAGAACTGACACCCTCACACTGGGCAGAGCTGGCTTTTTGTTTCCTCTGAGCAGAAAAAGGGGAGAAATAAAGGGGAAAATAGATCAGTTGAGAAAACTCATATTATTGGGCAAACTGCACCACGGCTGGACCTGAAGGGCTGAAAGGAGCATCCTCTGCTATTAAATCCCTCCTGGCACCAGCATCTCTGGCTGCTTCCACCAAACCAGTCAGACATGCACAGCAGGACCAGCCTGACCAGTGCAAAACCCCTGGCTGATGTATATTTTATCATCAATAAATAAAACATACGTTCTGCCTGCTACTGAATACATTTCCAAACCGGATTCTCCCATTCATGCTGGGGGAAAGATCACCCCAGAGCACAGGACTGGCTCTGCTGGTGGGTCAGAAACCACGGTTCTAGAAGGTTGAGGTTGATTCTGGCTGACAGGGAGGCTGGATTAAAGGTTTCCCCAATTCAAGGGGGCAGGAGCTCACTCAGTGATGGCTGGCACACAGCAAACCCACGGCGAGCTGCTCTCAGCTGGACTCCTGCCCTCGCCCAGGGGCTCCCAGGGAGGAGATTCTGCACATCCCTCATGGAAGGCAATTTCTAAACCTTCTTTTTCTTAAGAGGTTTGTTTCTTTTTTTCCCGCCAACTGATTTCGTCTCAGAATTACTGGAAGAGAAGCTAAAAGGAGATAAACAAAATCAGCAGTGAAATGATCCGTGGGACTCCAAGGGATGCCCAGGCTGGCGCCGCGGAGCATCGAGCACCAAGTCCTTATCACCACCTCGTCCTTATCACCACCTCGTATTTTTGTTTGCGGTTCTGCTGTGACAACACCACCTTTGCTCGCTCCCATCCACCTCCAGCGAAGTGCAATCTAATTAGTGCAATTTGGATCACTTTTCTTCGGATAACTTAGCACGCACCTGCACAATTCATCCATCATTGTTATTTTTAATTAAGCCGTTAACTCGCGGGTTTTCCAGAAAGTTTGAAGTGACAAAATTCGCTCAGCCGAAGGCTGGGAGTGAGATGGGGCGAGCACCGTGTAATTGGTGTGTGAGCAGCCACCGGTGCTGATGGATTCCTGAGGAATTTACTCCCTTAATGGCAAAGCAGGATCACAACAGCCCTAATTAGCGCGTACACAGCCGAGCTTTCACTCCTGGCTCCTCCATCATCCACCCTCACCTCTAAGGACCGGCTGCCTTTGATGATAATTGTCGTTACACTTCCTCAAAGACGTTCGCTCTTTAAGGGAAGAGCAGCTGGAAAGACCCAGGAGCAGGCGGGGATGGGGACAAGAGACATCAGAGGGTTTGCTGGGACCCTGCTGGGAGCTGAGCGTTCGCCTGGGTGGGAGCGTGGCATTCCCGGCTGGAGGCACAAACAGCTCCCACTTCGCTTCTGGAGTTCACTGGAAGCGCCAAAAAAACAAAAGGAGCTTTCAAGTTTTCAAAAATGAGCAAAAAGCCCTAATCCTGGAGTTCGGGCTGTGTTGTGTTCCACAACGTGGCCATAGCGGGGCTGGGGCACAAAGATCTGCCAGCAAAAGAACCAGGGGAAAAAAAGGGTTATTTACTCTGAGGCTCTCACAAAAAAAAAAAAAAACAAAAACAACTTGTGAAGAGTGTCTTCACACCTGTACTTCAGTTTTCTGTAAAATTAGTTAATTATTATGCTGATGAATTTTCACAGCTTCGTTAAAGAAACCTGATTCGAGGATAGCACCCGCCAGCCCTCGTGGTGTGCTCAGGGGGGTCAGTGGAGCTCTGCTGGGTACAGAGGGGCAGGAGGAGACCCAGCAAGTCCCTGGCTTGTGCCTCGGCCAGCCAGGGCTTCGTCCCAGCTGGATCAGCATCTCTTTTTCCCTTGGCATTCCATCAAGAAGGCACCTAGCTCTCCAAAAGAAGAAACCTGAGGGGCTCCTGCCCATGGCTGGACCCCATTCCAGAGTTTTCATCCCAGAACCCTCATCCAGATGCTTGATTTCTGCTGTGAAATCCAAGCTGTACAGGCAGCTCAGTCGGCAGCAGCACAGCCAGCACCATCCTTCCCTCCGAAATCCTGGATGCTGCCGTGTCCCAGACACAATGACACCCTCTCATCGTCCCACATCCCTGCTCCACGCCTGCTGCCAGCCCTTCTCCATCCTTCCCAGCCCCTGTTCCATCCTTCCCTGCACTGCAGCCTCACCAGGGGACACGTGTAGGGGACAAGCACGAGCCTAAGTGCACACACGACGAACACAGAGAGCACGGTTTGGGTTTAAGCCCAGCAGGATTAACTCCAGCCTGGAAATCCATCCCTCACTCCTCACCATGACTCAGTGTCTGCCGTGGTCTGAGGACACCAGCGGGGCTGGGGATGGCTTGTCAAGCTCTGGGTGACAGCACAGCAGCTGAGCAATGAGGAGCTGCTGCAGGCTGGGATCCAGATTTTGTTGGAAGAGGAGCTCCAGCTCCAGGGAGGAAACCCTCGATGTGCAGCCAGAGCAAAGAGAGACCAGCAGGGCCAAGTCCTACCCCCTGCCATTACCAAACACGCTTGGGAAGTGTTCAAAACCCATCCTTCTTACAAAATTCATAAGGCAGAGCCACCTGCCTGGCAGCCAGCTCTCCAGCTCCCAGCCTTGCTCCTCACTGCACATTCCCTGCTGAATGGCACAATGCTGCCTCCCAACTGCCCTAAACCGGGTGGGAAACCAGGGAGGGATGGAAATAGGTGCCCTGAGCCTGGCTGGGGATGGTGGCATGGGATTTTCCAGTGCATCCACCACTGATAAATACGAGTTGTGAGAACAAAAATACCTTCTATTTTGTATATTGCATATGTATGCCATATATAACTACATCTACAGGCAGCAGCTGTGAAACAAGACAGGATTTCTAACCCAGTCTGTGCAAGAAATTTGTCCCTCCTTAAACCTCGACAGTGTGTGGCAAGTCCACAACCCCACCACCGTGTATTTAAATAAAAAGTAAAAAAAAAAACTGTTAGGAGCAGAGCATGACTTAAGTAATGTCAAGTGAATAATTCACGCTGGATTTATAATTGATGGGGGGTTTAGAAGGAGCAGAGCCGTAAGTGGCTTCCTATTAACTATTGATGCTCCCCACCAGGCTCCCGACAAGCTCAGCCGGGCTCCTCGATCACAGCCCTGCCCCATGTTTTATTGAACTGCTCTGAAGAGAACGCACAGTCTGGGGGATGCCTCTGCTCCCAGGAATGTCACAGCAGTCCCTGGCTGTGGCCGTGCACACGGAGCCAGCTCCCATGGAGCAATCACCATGGAGAAGCCGGGATGGGGAGGTGGGTCTGGGGGAGCCCACCTGCTCCTTCCTCCAGCAGATGCCAGATAACCCCAAATATTTAAGTGTCAGGATAACCCCACACTCCTCAGTTCTGCCTTACAGATTCAGCTGTTTATGGGGGTTTGTGTCGTATTTGAGGGCGGTGCCCCTAAAATCCCTTTCAGACCTCTTAGCACACTTCACTTGGGAGAACACAAGAGTGCCAAGAAGTTCCTTCCTTCACCCGTCGCTCACATCCCCACATGAAACATTCAAAAAGCTTCTAAAAACCTAGGCACAAACCCCAAAATACAGCAAAAGATCCCACCCCTATTGCAACAGCCAGAGCATCCATGTTCCAAACACTGCCCTTCCAGCAGAGCTGCAACCAACACCCAATATCACAGCAACCAATCCCCCAATCCCACAAGTAAAGCAGCAGGATCAGGGAGCCTGGCATGCCCGTGGCTCCTCAGCACAGCCTCTCACTCCACCATCCCATGGCTCTGCAGAGCATCAGAGGCTGAGAGATGCAACCTCATTCCATGCCCAGGGGAGCCAGAGCACTCAGGGCTCAGCCGGGCAGAGCAAGGACAAAGCCTGACCATGGCGAAGGCAGAGGATTGGGAATCATTCACACCATTCCCCTTGGGAAAGCTGGCAGCCTCGGGACAGAATAAATGCTGGAATCTCCTTGATTGCTAAATAAAAGATTATTGATAAAATAACTGCTCCTAATTAGGTCCTGCTGCCAGCAGAACTGCAATATCTTTCAATTACCACTCGGGAGCGAGGCTTTCCCTTGGATTACTGGAAGAAACAACATGAAAAAGAGACACTGGGAAAGGGCTGGAAAGTGCAGGTGAATCTATTTTTGCTGCTCTCCAAACCCAGCTGGGGCTCTGCTTGCTCAGAGCGGGTTTAGCTGCTGGTTGGCACCGTCTGAGCTGCAGCCACGGGGGTGGTTTGGCAAAGCTGGGAGCTCCAGGAGGATCTGGTGCTTGGGCTGATTCCTGGCACACCCATCCCTGAGACCAGCACTCAGGGGCTGCTGCAGCAGCGGGGCATTTCCCACCCACCGTGGTTCTGCCTGGCATGAGGAGAACCAGCTTGAGGAGCTGCAAGAATGACCTGAGCAACTTGGAATCATAGGTTCATCTAGGATGGAAACACCTCCAAGATCATCCAGTCCAACTGTTACTCCAGCACTGCCAAGTCCAGCAGCAAACCGTGTCCCCAAGTGCCACATCCACACGTGAACTGCATTTCTGTGAGAGGAGCAGGCAAAGCCACCTCCTTCCCACAAAAAAAAACATGGAGCAGAGGGACTGTCCAGGCTCCCAGCCCAGCCATGGAGAAAGGGAACACGGGGGTCCTCAAGGACAGCTTTGGTTCAATGGTTTGGGGCTGCAGAGGGACGCAAAGCAATTCCCTGCTCCTCACAGAGGAGTAGCCCAGGACCCAGGGAGTACCTGCACAGGGAACAGCTCCATCCCCAGACCCAGAGCACACAAAGCACCGCACAGAAAATGACTTTTCTGGGGCCCTCAGGCCAACCCAGGGGTTATGAGGGGTCTGCAGCAAAACCCCCCTGACCATGGGACCACCCAAACCCCGGGAGCAGCACCCCCTCACCAGCTCCATGCGCCGGCGGCTGGACTCCAGCTCCCTCTGCACCAGCTCGTCCATGTCAGCCTTCATCTCCTCCATCCTCCTCTGGTAGTACCTGCTGTTCTCCCTCTCCCGTGCCTCCGACTCGGCCGCCTTCTCCAGCTCCTCTCCCATCTGGATGATGCTGTCTCGCAGGCGCAGCACCAGCACCTGGGGTGCGAGGGGAGGGTGAGGTGTTGGAAAGCTCTCTGCGAGCACCAAGGCACTGTTGGCTGTCAGAAACCCCCACGCAGACACAGCAGCAGTGCCAAGAACCATCTGGGCTGCCTCAGCCCCCACCTGTCCCTCCCAGCCCTTCACAGGTGCTCCTGTCCCCACAGCCACGCTGGTGGCACTGCCCTGCCTGGTGAGGAGGGGGTACCTCGAAACGCTTCATCTGCACGGCCTGGAAGTCCAGCTGGCTCTCCAGGTCCCGGATCCGGGCTTCCTGCCGGCTGACGATGGAGCGCTCGGCCGGGCACTGCTCCAGCTGTGCCGCCCTGGCCTGAGCTGCCTGCAGCTGGGAGAGCAGGGGCTGTGTCAGCATCCCCCAGCCCTGACCATGCCAACAGCCCCAAACCCCTCTGCTGAACACTTCACATGCACTGGGGGCCTCTCCTGGCCCCTGAGGTGACGGGCACCGTGGCCAAGCGTTGCCCTCACTTCCCAAAGAATTCCCTGCTGTTAAAGCCACACGGCACAGGCCTGACACCAACGTGTGGCTTTGAATGGAGAACCTGCTGGCGAGGGGCACACGTCCGGGGCTCCTTTGCTTTTCTCTTCTCACAGACTCTTTGAGGACAGCAGGCATAAAAATTCACAGTCTTTGTGGAAAGCTGCCTGGGCCAAGCTGTTTCCTCAGCTCTTACAGCAGGATCTCCAAAGGAAACTGCTCTTTTAGTGATCCCAGTACAGCTCGGGTTCAGATTTTGAATTTGACCTAGAACTATGGGAATTTGTCTCCTTTTATCCGGCCTATCTCCAAAGCACCACCCGCTCCACCTTGGAGGGAGCGAGTGAGTCCCGCTTCTGATTCCCGGGCAGCTTAGCCACGCTCCAATAAAGCACTTAACTTAATGGGATTACTCATGTGTTTAAAATTAAATCCATCACTCCAGGAGGGTTGGCACAGCCACAGAGGCGAGGGGGTGCAGCCCCTGCTGGTGCCCACCCCAGGGCAGCCCTGGGGTCAGCTGGGGAGGAGGGAGAAGCGAGGCTGTGAATCCCAAGAACTCGGCCAGGAAAAGCTTTCTCCAGCCCAAAGAGCTCCCATTCCTCAGCAGGGGTGCCACAGGCTGGCAGGAATTACCTTCTCCTGCAGGAATTAGCTTCCCCTGCAGGAATTACCTTCTCCTGAAGGCTCTGCTTTTCTTTCTTCACATCCTCCACCTGCGTCTGCAGCTCCCGGATCTGAGCGATGTCTGTGGCCGACTGCAGAAACGGAAAGTTGGGAGTGGGAGCAGCGGGATCAGAAGCAAGGGCTCGGAGCAGAGGGCTGGTTCCTGCCTGCACCTCCTGCCACTGAGACAGTGAGCTGCCCCTGGACTGCCCTGCTGGAGCTTAATGCTCCCAGCTCGGTGCAGCTTCCTTAAGTTTTGAAAGAAGTGTTTGTGGATGAGGACAGAAACTGTGTTGTCATCTCTGTCCTCAGGACCCTTCCAGACAGAAGCTCCCCGATCCCTAACACCTCTGCAAGGGGCACCAGACTGGGAATTGTCAGTCTGGCCAGCCTGCCCCTCTCCCATGGGAGTTTCGGGGTCCCTCAGCTCCCAGTACAATCATTTGGGAAAGCCTGACATAGTTTGGGTGTGGCACTGAAAGCCCCAGGGCTGTCTGGCAGCACTTTTTAACCTCTGCATGTGTAAACGGTGAAAGAAAGAGTAAAAAATGACCCAGAGAAGCAGCTGTAGGATTCCCCAGGTACTGAAACTAAAGGCAAAACACCTCTTGGAAGAAGACTCTAAAGTGCAGGTGAGAGGAGCCGGAGCCGTGAGCCTCCCCCTCCTCATCACAGCATCTGTGTCCTGCGGTCCCCACCCCCTGTGCACCCCCAGGGGCCACCACCTGCTCTGTGCCAGCCTGCAGGGCTTTCTGAGAGCCCTCCCAGGGTTGGAGACACTGCCCCAGCTCCCACCTGGGCGATCAGAGCCTTGTGCTTTTCCATGAGCTCGTTCAGGTCCTCCTGGTCCTCATCGATGCGTTTCAGCAGGTCAGCTCTCTCGTGCTGCAGCTGGAACAGCTGCTCGTCCACCTGCAGGAGGATCCACAGGACCACTGGTTCACGGATCCCACAGGGAACCCACCAAATCCCCTCTGGGATGTGCTGTCAACAGCCTCCAACCCACAGGAGAGGCAGAGCAGGACCACGGGACGCTGCTCCCTTGCAGGAATTTTATCCACCCATTGAACCACCCGGGGGCTGCTGTTTCCAAACAGTCCGAGTGATTTCAGTGAACATCCTTGGAGACTTAGTAAATACGCTCGGACACTTTGTAAATATCCTGCACGGTGTAATTAACACTCCGAGGGGATTTCTTAAACGCTCTGGTAGTGGCTGATTCAAGCAAGCAGCTGCCCATTGCTGCCAAACCCCCGGAGGTGGGACTGTGCCCTCCCACCTGCCCTGCCCTGGTCACATCTCCAGCAACCCACCAGGGTCTTGCTTCTGCTGAGGGTCTCCAGCTCCGTGTGCAGGTTCTCCAGCTCCAGGGCCGCTGTCTGCTGGGATCTCTGGGCCTCTGCACACTTTGCTTCGCTCTCTTCCAGCTGGGAAAAGTTGCAGGGGATCATCATTAAAGGAGCAGAAACCACGTGCTGATGGTGCTGTCCCCGTGCCACACAGCCACGTTTATTTCCACTTCCACAGAGCTTTTTCTCCGTGCTAAAGAGCACAGAATCTCGACCTTTTAAACCTGCGCTGCTCCTGGTTTTCAGGGAAAGCAAAGCTTCCTTGGCAGAACCCAGCACAGACCCCAACGCCACCGACAGTCCTGGTGAGTCCAGCAGCCAGTGCCTCGATGGCACATCCTCCCTCTGCCTCGGTGAGGTAGAGCTGGGATCATTAATTTGCAAAATTATGTGAATTACATGTAATTCCTGATTAGAGCAATTCACGATTCGGGGCTTTGCAAATGGGCTTTTCACGTGGCGTAAATTGCATTTGCAAATACACGTGGAAGATCCCATTTATAAACGCTAATGTGCTCTCGGGTTTCACAGCTCAGCCATTAAGATCACAGCGATCTTCAATGGGTTGCAAACATCTGGAAGCTGCAGCGTCATCCCCAAAACTCCCCCCTTGCCCGGGCGGAGGAGTTGTCGTAGGCTGTACCTGAACATCCAGTTCCTTCCCCTGCTCGCTGGGGTTCCTTTCTTTCCTTTATGGAAAACTAAACCCTTCGCTCACTGCTCATTTCCTGTGCCTGGTCCTGGTTTCCCTGTGGAGTTCCCAGGAGCAACGGGAAAAGCTGCACACCATGGCCAGAGTTTGAGAATTTTAGGCTGTTTCCTTAAGGTTTACTTTCTTTTTTATCTCTCCCTCAAAAAAAAAAAAAAAAAAAAAAAGAAAAAAAGGAAAAACGGGGGAATCATGGAATACTACAACTGGAGCAATTCTCAGCTCGTTTACCTCCACCGTTTGAGGAGATTGAGACCTTTCACTAAAGAAAGAAAAACTTTCTTCCATCAGCTGAAAAATAGTCTCTGTGCTCTGCTGGGATGAGTTGAAGATGCCACTCAGGTCAGCTCCTGGTTTTATGGCCGAGGACTTTCTCACCTGTCCAGCTGCATCCACAATCAGCCCTTGGAGCGGCCTCTTCCCTGCCACAATTCCCACCAAACTCCTGATAGTTCAGTCAGACAGAAAAGCACCTCCAGGACCCTTCATTAAACATCAGCTTCCACTTCACTCGGTGTAATGGAATTTTCCCACTTGGGAAGAATAAATTGAAATTCCCCCCAAAAAATGCATAATGTATGAACTGTGGAACAACATTAGTTTGCTGTGAACACCATCTGTTAAATACCTGCATAAAATGGATGCCTCAGCCTTATTAAGAAACAATGCTGCACTTCCAGCCATATGGATTTTGATTAACGGAAATACAGCATTTTAGCAAAGTTTTTCTTCTCGTGCAAGTCCGTGGGCTGCTGGTAGGATGCATTGGCTTTTGAGAAAGTCGTCATGAATGCCATTAGAAATTGTTTCAGCTTAAAGGACAGAATAATCATGTGGCATTTTAAACACATGCAGAGTCTCCGTGTTGGTGGCACAGCAAAAACTCCACATTCCCAAAATCCAGGCCGCTTGCTTGTCCCCAAATACAAGGCAGCTGAGCACAGGCCATGGAGTGAGGGAGCCAGGGATGGACTGAATGGCACCACAGGGAGAGAGAGTGACCTCCTGCCTTGCTGTGGGTGCTGGGCTGTGCAGGGAGCAAGAATCCCAGAATCCCAGAGTCATTTATGTTGGGAAAGACCCCCAAGGTCATCGAGTCCCATCTCGGACTGATCACCCCTTATCTATGAGACCAGAGCACTGAGTGCCACATCCAGTCCTTCCTTGGACACCTTCAGGGATGGGGACTCCAAACCTCCCTGGGCAGCCCCTTCCAAGGCTTGAGCACCCTTTCCATGAGGAAATTCCTCCTGGTGTCCAACCTGACCCTCCCCTGGCACAGCTTGATGCAGTTTCCTCTCATCCTGTCTCTGGGAGCAGAGCCAGACCCCCCCCCCCCGGCTGCCCCCTCCTGTCAGGGACTTGTGCAGAGCCACAAGGTTCCCCCTGAGCCTCCTTTGCTCCAGGCTGAGCTCCTTTCCCAGCTCCCTCAGCTGCTCTTCCTATGACTTTACTCTAGAGAGTAAAGATTTACTTCCCCAGTTCTGTTCCCCAACTGGGCATCACTCCCCAGAGAGATGGGGCTGGACACCACGGGATGGCCACGGGATGGGCAGAGGAAGCACCTCAGCATGATGTAGGTTCCTCAGCTCAGCACATGGAAGGGACCTGAGGGCAGAGTCCTGCCACATTTCCTCCCATCAGGGACTGGGAAAAAGCAGGGACAGCGCAACCTCTCCAGCCCGCAAGTGGGATTTGGGAAATACTGAGGGATTAACCAAGTGCAGCACTACAGCGCTGGGTCAGTAACATTTAAGAGAGAACACGTGAGTGCAAAAAATGGCCATTCCCACTGCCTGTCCTGGCCATGGCCATCTCCTGCCCTGGACATCCAGGTAATGGACACAGGCAAGGCCACGGACACGGGAATGGGCACGGACACAGCGCTGGCTCCAGTAGGCCCAGCTCACCTTCCCCTTCTCCCTCGGCACAGGTGGGAACAGCTGCTGCTCCCAGCTGTTAATTTATGCACAGCAACCCTCCCAATTATATCTGGATGTTGCTGGAATCGCTCGTGCCTTCAGATTCGTTTGTTTCCAGGGGAAATGTGCAGAACAGATTAATTCCCGAGTGGTTTTAGAGGACCAGCATCGTTAGCTGAGCCCTTGCTTGGCACTGCGGGATACACAGCCCACAAGGGGATGGACAGCTCCGTGGCACCCCTGTCCCGTGGCAGGGCACCCCGCAGGACCCAGAGCTCACCCTGGGGCTGGGGTTGTTCCCAGTGTGGTGGCACAAGCTGGCACAGAGCTGGAGCCGCTGCCCAGGTCACTCAGCACCGCTGAGCCAGGGCTGAGGGCGCTCAAACCACGGCAAATCCCCCAGATCCCTCTCCCGCTTCCAGCATCCCTATGGCAACGCCGCCCCAGCCCGGCCGTATGAGACACACAGAAACGCACCAAACAGAAGGTAATTAACAGGAAAAAAGAGAAAAACACTCCAACACCGTTGGCTTAATTACAGGGAAGTGCTCCTTAGAAGGAGACTCTCGGCGGCGCCCGCCCGGGTGTCGGCGCTCAGTCAAACCGGGAGAGCTGGGAATGTTCCTCGCAGCTCCCCCTCCCTACCTGTTTGCGGAGGTGCTCCAGCTCCTGGCTGCTGGCTCCGGGCTCTGCTGGGGCCGCCAGCAGCAGCTGCACATCGGCCAGGAGGGCGCGGGTCCTCCGCAGGTCCCGCCGCAAACGCTTCTCCACATCGAAGTCACGGTGGCCGATCTGGGGAGGGGACAGGGGTTGTCTGAGCCCTGCTGCCTCCCGAAACCTCCATCAGGCCCTTCTGACCCACCCCAAGGTGTTCCCCACGCAATTTAGGAGTATTTTGGTGATGCTGAGGTCGTGAGGCAAGAAGATACTGAGTAATAATGAGTAGATATTACCGTTTTCACAGAGAAATCACGGAGTCACTCAGGTTGTCAAAGACCTCCAAGGTCATTGAGTGCAGTATTTGATCACCACCTTGCCAACTACACCAGAGCATCGAGTGCCACGCCCACTTGTTCCTTGAACACCTCCGGGGTGTTGTGTATTTTTCCCCACCAGAGAGCTGCTCCTCCAAAAACATTTGCCCACCCCTGGTCTCCATCGGCCA
The DNA here is from genome assembly GCF_965178545.1 of Coloeus monedula. Lineage (NCBI taxonomy): Eukaryota > Metazoa > Chordata > Aves > Passeriformes > Corvidae > Coloeus > Coloeus monedula. The sequence continues at coordinate 5,134,656 of NC_138798.1, read as the reverse complement.
CACCCTCCCCAGTGACCACCCCTGTGGCCAGAGGGACAGCCTGGCCACACAACTGCGGGGAGCATCTTAAAAAAGCCCACCCTCTACGCTCCCCCCCTGGAGAGAGGGAGAGAGCAACCATGGTTACAGGGATAAAGGAATTAGAAAACCACCAAATAAACAGGGACATGGTTTCAGTGCTTGATTTCAGCGTAATTGAAGTATAAGAACATTTTCCATTTAGGTTGTTTTCCACGGCTCTTTTTTCAAACCCCTTCCTTCTCCTTTTTTCTCTTCACTGGCTAATATCAACTGAGTGGATTTGACCTTGTAGCCTGCTTTAGAGCTGGCTGGAATTTGCTGGAACCAGAAATCATTGGCATCTCCCATTTCCTTAATTAGTTTTCTGGGTTGGCTGTTTTCTTCCCATTTTTTAATGAACTCGCCTCTGCAAACCAGAGGGTGTTTGCAGCACCAGCACTGCTGTTCTCCTGCCATCCCGCCAGCTGGATCCTGGACACTGCTCACATCATTTTCCTGTTGCTCAGGTTCTGTCCACAACCACGGGGGATAAATTTGGCGCCGTGGCTGGAACCAGCTGCCCCTTCCCGCCACTGCAGCCCAGGATTTTTAGGTGACAAAGCCAGGATTTGATTTAATAGCTGCTGCCAAACTGTGGTTGTGTCACGCACTCCTATCTCCCCTTCCCTGACACCAGGACTGCCCTTGGGGGGCTGTGGGCTGCCAGGGCAACACCTGGGGACTGGAGGGACAAGGAGCCTTTCCTCATGAGCCCCCCCCCCCCCCAGCTCCTGCTGCCTCCTCATCCATCTCAGCTCTCCTCCACCAAACAAGCAGGACATGTTGGACTGTTGTAATAATCCCGTGCTTTGATACAGCAGTATTTATTGTGACAGTTCCCAAAACATTTTCCAAGCCGGGAGGGTTGTGTTGGATAAACCTCGTCAGACCATTTTGTGTCTACTTGAAATATTCCCCCCATTCCGATGCTGCAAAGATCCCAGATTCATCCCGGTCAATGAACACACAGGACTGCCAGGGCTGGGGAAATGGTGAAATCCAGCTCGTGCCAACATGAGGGTGGGCAGGAGGCATCGGGACAGATCCTCTGGGGAGTCCTGGGGTGCAGCACCACCAAGATGGTGACACTGAGCTGATGCCACCCTCATCCCTGGGGGAAGGGCCGGGTGGTGACCTCACTCAGCCACCAGAGCTCTGGGATGGCCTCTGGGTGATGCCAAGGGCTGCCCTTGGAGGCTGCATGCAGCCCCTCACCTGCTGACTGAGCAGGAGCAGAACGCGGTGTGCTTTTCTCCAACTGCTGCCACCGACTCATCAGAGAGGGAAAAAGGATTTGTTCACTAAATGTGCTTGGGATATAATTCCTCTGCTACAAGCAGGCTTGGATAAACTGCTTTTCTAGGCAGTTGGATGCACTCCAGTGCTAGACCTGGCTTGTTTGACTCTCATCAAACACCAGCAAAAAGCAGATGCCTCCCCCTGCTTGGATAATTCTCCTGTACAAAAAGGAACAGTTCCCCTCTGCAGGTCCTTAGTGGGACCACGTGGCTCCTGTGTGATCCCTGCAGTCCCAACACCTCCAGATGCCAGTGCCTGCTGTGGCTGGCTGGCATTTGGGAGAGATGAGGGACAGGAGCACCGTGGGCAGCTGCATGGCTCTGCTGCTCCGGCTGCACTTGTTTATCCCCACTCCTGTTTTTAGGGCAGGACATGGCCTAGGAAGGAGCCCCTGGGAGGGCACTGTCAGCTTACCTGCTCACACAAGGTGCCAATGAGCACTTCCAGGTCCTGCTTCTCGTGCAGCACCAGCTGCTTCTGCTCGTGCTCCTGCTCCAGCTGCATCTCCAGCTGCCGGAGCTGTGTGGGAGAAACCCAGCCACGCTCAGTGCCCGGCCACCCCTCAAAAGCCCCATGTCCCAGCAGGGCAAAGCCACTGCCACGGTGGGGACGTGGCATTCCCCAGGACAGGGAGTGCATCGAGGTTTCTGCAGCCAGCACTGGGGACCAGGAATGGCCCCTGTCCCCTGGAGCACCTGCTACCCCTGGCAGTGCCAGTGTGGAAGAGGGGAAGCACTCCAGGGACCTGCAGGACTTGGGGGACTGGATGGGCTATTTGACACCCACCCAGACATGCCCAAGGGCTGCCCCTGCAGCTCTGGAATTTGTGTTTGCACCCACCAACCTCATGGCCCTGTGGAAATGGTATTTCCTGCAAATCATCCCCAAGCTCGAAGCCCTGGAGTTGGCACCCTTGGTGGGACACTGGTGTTAGTGGGAGCAGCGGGTCCACCTGCTGCTTCACATGTGGCTCTCACACACTGTCCCCAACAGCCCCTCCAGCATGTCAGGGGCTCACCCCGGACCCAAAGCCTGATCTGCACCCCCAGGCTGTGACCGAGGCTCACGCTGGGGCAATGGTGGGGAAGCAGCACCCTGGCACTTCCCTGGGAACATGGACCCCTGGAATGGCTCCGGAGGACATGGGGAGCTTTGGGGAGCAACCAGCATCAACCCCCACTCAGCAAGGACCTACCCTCTTCTGGCAGGACTTCTGCACATCCTCCAGCTCCTCGTCCTTGTCCTCCAGCTCCTTCTGGTGGATCTGCTTCATCCGCTCCATCTCCAGCTCCAGTCTCTCGTGAACCTGAAACACCCAGCGATGACGCCCAGCCCCGAGGGGATGAGGAAGGTGTTGGCCTGGGGTCCATGTGCCCAGTAGGGACAGACACCTCCAGCCCCCCCCAGCCCCACACTACCTGCTCCAGGTGATCGACGGCGGCCGTTTGCCGCTCCAGCTCCTTCCTCTGCTCCGCAGCGCTGCCCTCCAGGTCCCAGAGCTGCTTCTTGAGCGTGGGCACCGTGTCCGTGGCCCCGGGAGTGCTGAGCTCCTGCACTCGGCCGGCCAGCACGGCCACCCGCTGGTCCAGCCTGGCCACCTCGGCCTCCTTGTGCTGGGCAGAGCAGTGGTCAGAGCCTGGACACTCACACCCCACCCTTAGAACCCACAGCATTTCCAGTGGCATCATCCCAACCCCCTGGAGCAGCAGCAGGGGTTGGGCAGCCCCCACCCCACACCCAGAGCCCCATCCCCACCTTTCCCTCTTGATCCTGACCTCACCTTCCCACTCCCCTGGGCGTGTCCCCCATGGATTCCCTGCAGCCTCCGCTGCCTGGGAGTGCTGGCAGCAGCCCTGGGGGTTCCCCCCCACCCCAGCAGCTGTGCCCCTGCCACCACGGTGGCGTTTGATGCAGCCCCATCCCACGGGGCACAAACTGGCAGCTTCCCGAAGGTGGGATTGAGGGTAGGGATGTGAGGAAGAGCACAAGTGACCCCAGTGAAAATGGGGGGTGGCCCTGATTAGCTGAATCAGGGGATGGGGATCACTTATACATAGCAACAGCCCTTCTTCTGGAAGGAGAGAGTTATTTAAACACACAGAGCTGTGCTAAAAGAAATTGGAATCAAGTTTCCTGATTGCCTTTGCTCTAATTGCAAAGGTAATGGCTTTGCTCCCAGAGCTGTTCCCAAAACTGGGCACGACGCAGCAAAGTGGGGTCTCCTCTCACCTCCAGGCTCTGCTGAAGTTTGCCCATCTCCCAGCGGATGCTCGTGTTCTCCTGGGACAACTTCTCACGGAGGCTCTTCTCGAAGGCAGATTGCCCCAGGGCCTGGGCTAACTGCAGGTCGAACCTGGAGGGGAACACCCGTCACCTCTCCAAGGCCAGGCTGGGCTGGGCTTGGAGCACTCTGGGTAGAAGGGGGATCTTCCCATCCCCCATAGCAGGGGATGGGACTGGATGAGCCTTAAGATCCCTTCCAACCCAGCCCAGTGTGGGATCAGACCACGTGTCAGTCACACAGCAATGGGATGGAAAAATAACTCCCAGCAGCCGAAAGAGATGAAACCAACCCCACCCTTGCAGCAGCTCCTCACGCACCCCAATCCTCCCCATTCCCTGGCTCCTGCTCCAGCACCCCCAGCCCTCCCCGTGCTCCCCCCAGCCTTACTTCTTCTGCCTCTTCTCCAGCTCGTGGCTGCGGCTCTGCTGGTTCTCGGCCAGCACCCGGGCGTCCTCCAGCTCGCAGGCCAGGCGCTGGCACCGCCGCCGCAGCCGCTGCGCCCCGTCCCGCGCCGCCTGGCACGCAGCCTGTGCCTCGCCCAGCTGCGGGAGGGGTGGCAGAGACTGTGGCACGTGGACCCCGGGGGAGGGACAGATGGAGCCCATGGACCCCACAGAAGATGGACACGCGCGCCCCATGGACCCCGCAGCACGGGTATCCCACGGAGGAGGGATCTCATAGACCCCATAGATCTCATGGCACATGCACCCTACAAAGGAGGGACACATGGACCCATGGACCCCGCAGAGGATGGACCCCATGGCACATGCACCCCACAAAGGAGGGACACATGGACCCCACACACCCCGCAGAGGACAGGCCCCATAGACTCCATGGCACACACACCCCACAGAAAAGGGACTCTTGGATCCATGGACCCTACACAACCCACAGAGAAGGAATCCCACTGACCCCACAGCGCACAACCGCTGGAAAAGATCCCCACCAGGACTCAGCCTCGCTTCAGTCCCCGGGGTAGGTTCACCCAGAGATTTTTCACTAAATAAGGACAACCTGAGGTGCTGTGACCCCTCCAGCTCCAGGCACCCTCCCGAGAGCCTGCAGCATCCCAGCCCCCCCTGCTGAGTCAGCAGAGCTACCACGGGGCCGTGCCTGATCCCATTTCTCTGCAAAAAGCAGCGTCTCGACTGGAATCCTCATGGATTCCTGTTGTGTTTGGGACAGACATGCAGAGCTCTCCCACACCAGGGAATGGAGTCGTTAAGGAATGACTTTAAATAAGCAAAATCTTGCGTTAATGAAGCCTGTAATTCCAAACTGAGAGCAAATGGGCTGCTTCGTTTTACCCAAGCTCCTAAGACTCAGCTTCTTTCTTATTACTATTTAATGTGCCATGAGAAATCTTTATTTCTTTGTTTTGTCCTTATGGGGAGTGACCTGGCTCCCAGGCACTGCTCAGGGAAGCACATTGACTTTTTCCCTCCTTGGGGCAAAGCTCAGGAGCTGCCAGCTCTTTCCACCAGCAGCTCTTTGTGTGGCAGATGAGGGGAGCAGAACCCTTTACAGATCCCAAAGGCAGAGCAGCACCAAGCCCCACCACCAAAAATCCCCTGCCCACAGCTCCCCACCCTCTGCCCACGCTGACATTTGACCAAGGTGGGATTTTGCTATGCAAAAGTGATTTTTGAAGCTCAAACCAGTAGAAAATAATCTGGTTTCCCCTGGTCGGTGGGAGCAGCAATGAGAAGCAGATGCAATGCTGAGGCTCAGCCCTGCAAAGCTCCTGGGAGCAGGGAGAGGACAACCAGCTCCAGGAACAGCCCTGCTCCCTCAGGGTCCCTGGCCCCTCCTGGGCTGGCAGCACTTGCCTTTTGCTCGAGCGCTGTCCTGGTGCCCAGCTCGGCCTCCAGCCGCTCCTCCAGCTGCGCCAGCCGCTTCCGCAGGAAAACGATCTCGGTCTGGGCGCAGTCAAACCTCACCTGCCACTCATCCTCTGCCAAGGAGAGCCACCCAGGGGTGCAGGGTGGGTGCTGGGGCCTGACCAGCCCCCGTGGCCCTGCTGGGGGCAGGGAGGGGGATGCACAAGGCACCGACACCAGCACGGAGCTCACAGGGCATGGCTCTGCTCTGTGTGCCCAAGGCTGCCCCAGTCACAAAGAACACGTGCCCTGCCTCAGGCACAGCCCATCCTGCCACATCCCACCACCTCCCATCCCATCCCATCCCATCCCATCCCATCCCATCCCATCCCATCCCATCCCATCCCATCCCATCCCACCCCACTCACGCCTCAGCAGCCTCCTCTTCACTCCACACCTGCTTCAGACCCACTCTGAAGTGGGGAAGCGAGGCACTGCCAGCAGCACCCTGGGGCACAGTCCCTGGCAGCACCACCAGCCCCATGCCAGTCCCAGAGCTGAGTGTGACCGAGCTGTCACTGCCAGCTCCCGCTGGACGAGCAATGCAGGATGCCAGAACACACTGGAGAGGCCTGGGGCTGGAGAGTGGCACTGACTGGGGGGGACAAACCCCTGCCCTCTTCTCTGTGGCCCCACAGGTCAGGCTGGATGCCCAGAGCATGCACTGCCTCTGGAGGGACGTCCCTACCTCCTCCAGAGCCACTTATCTTCATCTCACGCAGCTGCACCAGCTGCTGGGCCTCTTCCAGCTGCTTCTCCACCGACTCCAGTTTCTTCTGCACTTGGTCGTGTTTGCTCTGAGGAAGGGAGGGAGGGAGCAGCTCTATCTGGCTCTGGGGCACTCAGGAGGGCAGTGCCAGGGGGATGGCACGGCCACTGTCACAGGCTCAGGGCTCTGGTACCTGCAGCTCCTGCAGCTCGCGGGTGCCCCGCAGCCGCTCCGCCCGCTCCCCATCCAGGGCCTGGCAGGTGACATCGCCCTTGTACCGCTCGTCCGACAGCTCCGTGGTCAGGTCGATGATCTGGGGGAGCAGGGCATCAGTCTGGGCATAGTTCTGCCGTCCCACAGCCACCCAGAGTCCTGACAGCTCTGCCTGTTCCTAGGAGTGCACACCAGCACTGACCAGTGTCACCAGTAGGAGCCCAGGCTCCCGTCTGGCAGCTGCCTGCACTGCGCTGCAGGCAGGGCTCAGCACGTGTCTCCATTGTCCTGCTTGATTACATTAAATTTCCTTTGAAACCAGGAGCAGATGAACGAAGGGGAGAATTATTAATCCAGAAAATCAATTCCATTTTCCGCAGAGCAGATGGGCACATGGTCCTTCCTGCTCAGCCGGCCCAGTGAGGGGCTGCAGGGGCAGCAGGGTCACGGAAAAACACGGCATTCCAACGCTCCTTTCCTGCTTTCTGACAGCATTTTAAGGCACCTCACATAGTGCAGGCACCAGCTCCTTAGGGGTTCCCACAAGTTTAACCCAGTAAGCAAATCCCACAGGATTTCTCTCCCTGGGGAGACAGTGTTTTCCTAGGTCTGCCCTGAGGCAGTCGCCTTGCTCAGCACTCCCAGCCTCATGGGGGTGATTTCACCTTTAACAAAGAGTTTAAACTAAATCATCTTTACCATCTTTACCCCCTTCCCATTGACAAGGAGGGTCCTGGCCTTGGGGGCTGTTGGCACTGTGAGGCAGAGCTGCAGCCTAGACCCAGCTGAGCCCTGCTGCAGCCAAGGGAGCTGGGAAAGCCCAGGGTATTTATAGAAACCTTGGGAGCTCCTTCTCCTCATGGTGCTTGGCAAAATACCAGGCACAATCACATGGGAGCTGCGCATCCGAGAGCAGAACCCAGAGAGGACCAGCAGCCAGCTGGGATCAGGGAAATCCAGAATGCTTTGGGTTGGAAAGGACCTTAAAGCTCATCCCATTCCACCCCTGCCATGGGCAGGGACACCTTCCATTATCCCTCGTTGCTCCAAGCCCTGTCCAACCTGGCCTTAGATATTTTCAGGAATGGGGCAGCCACAGCTTCTCTGGGCAGCCTGGAGTGATGCCAGCCTGGAATTCTGCAGCTGGACACTGCAGCCTGTCCGGAGTCCTGCCCAGAGGACCATCCCTGGCATCTGCCCCTGCCCATGGCTCCTCCTGCTCTGATGGAAATGGTGCTCCTGTCCATCGGCTTCTTTCCCAACCCGGCCAAACAGGGCTGTGGCAAAGGTTTCGGGGTCTGTACCAGAGGTTTTGGGGTCTGTACCAGAGGTTCTGGGGCTGTACCTTGCTCTCCAGACTCTCTGTAGTCTGTCTGAGCTCGCTGCATGCCTGCTCGGATTTTTCCAGCTTCCTTCTCAGTGCTGCCATCTCCTCCTAGGGAAGATTGGAAAAAAACACGCACAGAGAGTTCCAGCATCCTCGGTTTATTTATGAAAACCTTGTTTTCTGTTCAAAATAAGTGGAAGGGACATAGCTGCCTTATTAATAAAATTTACCAGGCAACTTTGAAGGCTGCTCACTGCAAATTGCCGGGACTACAGCTCCTGACATGAATTCCATCGGAGGGAATGTCAGCTTTGGTATGTGTAGAGCATGTTTTATGAGACAGCAGCAAACCTCAAAAGCTTGGGATGAACAGCCAAGGGCCTGGATCATGCCCAGGGAGCGTCCCAGGGCCCTGGCAGGTATCACAGCACGGTGCAAAGGCACGGTGTTGGCTGTGATTCCTTCCCAGGCAGCAGGAGCTGCTCCACGCAGCCTTGTTCTGCTTTGATGTCCAACACTGAGCAGGAGCAGAACGTGCAGAGCGGTGATAAAAACAGAGGTTAACAGATGATGGGGCCTGATGGATCCCAGGTGGGTTTGGAGACAAAAACAGAGGTTTGGGCAGCTTTTATTTCATCTGAACCAGCCTGAAAACATCTTGTTAAAACCTCACTAAAGCAACAGGAGGAGCAGGACTCCAGGGAAGATGGACTAGGAATTTAGCACAGGTCTCAGAGGGTGCAGAGGGGTGAAAGGAGCCTTTCCTGTGTCAAAAAATGTCCATTAGCATCTCCCATCACTCAGGGCAACACAGGTGGATGCTGGCACAGCACTGGGGATAGTAGAGAGTGGAGTCCCCTCTGTCACAGATGTTTGAATGCTCCTCTTCCAGCATCCCAGAGGCTGATGAGCCCATTCCCAGGGGTTTGGCTCAGGGGACACAGCCCCTGGAGCTTGCAGAAGGCAGTGGGAGAACCCTGGAATGGGCTTTGACTGTGGGGACGTGGTGTGTTTGCTACTGTCCCTCTAAGGAAGAAGCCACTTCTTCCTCCACAGCCCTGCAGAACGTGTGACACAGGGCAAAACTGCAGTGCTAAGAACAGATGGCAACGTCTGGAGGGTGGCAAAAACATCTTTGCCTGCACAGAAGTGACTTCCAATTCGACCAATCCACCTGGCAGAGCCCCTAAAGCAGCCTGGCCTGGCCTGTCTCACCCATCCCATCCCATCCCATCCCATCCCATCCCATGCCATCCCAACTCTTGGCACTCACTTCCTTAGCACGGAGCTGCTCCTCGGCGAGGTTAACGCTGAGCAGGGGCCGAACGTGGCTCAGCAGCTGCCACCAGGGCCAGTGCCTGACTGCCTGGAACACCACCAGGTTCTTCTGGATGCAGCGGACGGCGAGGCGCTGGATCTGTGGGGACACAGCAGCAATGACCCTCACCCAGCCATGACCGGGACCGCTGGGAAGGACCAGGCTGGGACACCAGGCTGGAGAGGGAAGGGTGGCAGAGGAGCTCAGGGATGGCAGCACAGCATCTCATGGCTCATGGTAAACCTGGTACCCTTCAAAGGCGCTCGAAAGAGCTGTCATTTGGGTGCTTTGGGCCATCCCAGCAGCGCTGAGCTGGGTGGGCTCAGGTATCCCCAACCCATGGGATGGGTACCTTCAACCTCTTGAACTTCTGGCGGCTGAGGAAGCCCTTGCAGGCAGCCTGGAGCAGAGTCATCTTCTGGGCTATCAGCTTGTCCCGCTGCTTCTCCAGCCTGGAGATAACCCCCGGCTTCAGGAACACCTGGCAGCAAGGAACAGGTTACACACCCCAGGTTGGGGGCTGAAACCTTTCCCTTCTCCTGCTCGAGGTGCAATTCCTCAAAACTTTTCCCTTGGGATGCTCCCCTTTCCCCCCACTGTGGGGATGGGTGGATGGATGGATGGATGGATGGATGGATGGATGGATGGATGGATGGATGGATGGATGGATAGATGCATGGATGGATGCATGGATGGATGGATGCATGGATGGATGCATGGATGGATGGATAGATGGATGCACGGATGCATGGATGCATGCATGGATGGATACCTCCACTGGCAGTGGATTCTGACAGGTAACACACAGCTGCACACAGATAACAGCAATGATATGTGACAATAACATAACCAAAATGAACCACAAGGTTTTCTTTCACTGAACTGGTCAGAAACCCCTCAGAAATGACACAGATGTGCTTGATGCCATCAAATCCAGGCTGGTATCGATCTCTGAGTGTTTGAGGTGTCTCTGGGTAACTGCTGGGAGAAGCTCTTGGAATCCAGGACCGGGAGCTCCCACCCATTTGCATGGCCCAGCTTTAACAACCCCTGAGTGACACGGGCGAGGCCGGGGCTGTGCTGAGAGAACTGCATTTTAACCACGCCAAATTGAATCAAAGCACAATCCCAAGGAAAGTGGCTCTCCTGAGCTGATGCCGTGATTGCTCCACCACCCATTCGATTGCCTCATTAATGCCTGAATTAACTCCCCAAGCCCGCAAGTTTCGCAGCTGCTACAAAATCAATGCTCAAAGCGACGGCAAAGCGAACTCGTCCCTAACGAGATGTGACCGGGGCTGCCACCGCGCTATTGATTAAGGACGAGGGTTCCAGAGAGGAGATAATTACAAACTGCACAGTGCAGGATGAAAGAAAGTCATTTTGCTCCACAGAACCCGTTCCATGAATTCTTTCTTCACAGACTCCAGAGCTGAAGGCGAGCACGCACGTGAAATTAATTTCTCTTTGAGACCGTCACATCGAAGTTCAAATGTTGTTGCTGTGACAGTTCCTGCTCTGCAGCAAACCCACGAGCTGCCCAAGCCCCCTTCAATATCAGGAGACATCAGTGGTAATTAGGAACTTAAATACCACCAGGGGCTGGCTGGATTTTGGTAATTAGGTACGAGTTTTACCCAGGGTACTGCTTTCAGATGAGAATTAGGAGCCTTTTGCTCTGATTTTTAGCGAGGCTGTTTCCCAGCCCACCTGGTGCCACAGGCAGCAGTGAAGGGAGCCTTTCTCTCCCGTTTGGGGAACTTTGGGCTGCTGGGGAGCCTGGCATGGGGCTGTGCCCACACACACCAGAGCAAAGGGGAAGCAGGGCCCAGTCATGGTACCTGGGTGCGTCCTATAGCAACGCTCTTCTTCTCCAGATCCAGCGCCTGGAACAGCTCCTCGATAGCCTGCGGAGAAGGGGCACATCATGGGATTGCTCAGGAAACACCCCCACCCTGCTGTGACCTGCTGAAATGGGGTGCAGAGACCCCCAGTCCTCACAGGCACCCAGTAAGGGTTCATCCAGCTTTGTGGCACCCCGCAAGGGAGCACCCAGCTCTGCCCTCCTTTCTTCCTCCACTTGCACTGCCCAGTCCCAAGTCCCAGTGCAAGGACTTCCCTCCCCCAAGGCTTTCAGCAGCATGGGGAGTAAAGATCTGCAGCTGCAGGCAAGATTTTGCCCCTTTTGCTGCCATCCCTGGTCTGGCAGGGCCTTGGTGAATGGGCAGGAGGTGACACAGGGGACAGTGCCTGCCCCAGCACCATCCAACAGCACTCAGTGCTCCCCTCCTGCCCACCTCACCAACAGCTCATCCCATGGAGCCAAAAACAGGGGGATGGGCTGAGCTCTCCCTGAGTCCACGGCACAGCACGGAACTCCCTGGAAGATTTGAGCAGGAGATTATCCCAAGGAGAAGCCTGAACTCAATTACTCCGAGCTTTGAACTAAAACATGAACATAACAGCCGGCACCACCGGCCATTCCCCTGGGGCAGCCACGCTGTCTGCACGGGTGGATGGTTTGAAAGCCCTTGGGCTGCAGAAATCATTACAAAATTCCTCTGCTAATACCTCGCTCCACACAACATCCTTTGGCAGCCTCACGCAGCTCCTCCCCGAAGGACAAACCCGCAGAAGGAATATTCCACCATGGACCCAGGAGCAGCAGGATTGCACCCCTGACCTCACCAGTAGCTGTGCAAGGGGGGGATGGAGTACACCAGGGAGTGGGGATGGAGTACACCAGGGAGTGGGGATGGAGTACACCAGGGAACAGGGATGGAGTACACCAGGGAACGGGGATGGAGTACACCAGGGAGTGGGAATGGAGTACACAGGGAGCAGGGATGGAGTACACCAGGGAGTGGGGATGGAGTACACCAGGGAGTGGGGATGGAGTACACCAGGGAACAGGGATGGAGTACACCAGGGAGCGGGGATGGAGTACACCAGGGAGTGGGGATGGAGTACACCAGGGAGTGGGGATGGAGTACACCAGGGAACGGGGATGGAGTACACCAGGGAGCAGGGATGGAGTACACCAGGGAATGGGGATGGAGTACACCAGGGAGTGGGGATGGAGTACACCAGGGAACGGGGATGGAGTACACCAGGGAGTGGGGATGGAGTACACCAGGGAGTGGGGATGGAGTACACCAGGGAGTGGGGATGGAGTACACCAGGGAACGGGGATGGAGTACACCAGGGAGCAGGGATGGAGTACACCAGGGAATGGGGATGGAGTACACCAGGGAGTGGGGATGGAGTACACCAGGGAGTGGGAATGGAGTACACAGGGATGGGAACAGGGATGTGGACCACAGTGTCCTGTCCTGGACAGGTGAGGAGGCACCAGTGCTGTTGCTGTGCCTGTTATGGTGGCACTGCTGGGACTGGGACTGGGACTGGGACTGGGACTGGGACTGGGACTGGGACTGGTGTGGGCTGTGCAGGACGGCCCCATCCCATCCCATCCCAGCACAAGTGCAGGGCCAGCTGTCACTGCACTGTCCCCTCACAGCTGACGAGCCTCTCTCCTGCTCCAGCAGCCGGGTTAATGCCATGTCCTGGGAAGCATTTCCCAGCTAACAAACCCTTGTGGCTCCAGGGAGGATGGGATTTTCCAAATCCCCTGCTTACACGCTGCTGACAAGGCACCCTCTGCCTCCGACAGCATTTCATAGCAATATTGACCTTTCCCGATTGTCAGACTTGTCTTATTAAATCCCGAGGTCTTAACTGCCTTTGCACATGCTGGCTGCAGTTTGCACAACACAGCACGTGCCCAGCTTTAATTCAGCTCCTCTCAGCTCTTCCTGCCTCATCCATAGCCCTATTCCAGGGGTGGCTTTGCCCTGGTTCTGCTACAAATTTACCAGGAAACAAATAAAACTGGCAAATGTCCGCTTTCCTTCCTGAGCTCTTTTGGCTTTCAGCATCATGGGATGAGGTGAGGAGTTACCCTGGGCTGCAGGTGATGCCCAGTGCCCCGCAGCTTCCACAGTCCTTGCTCTCTTGGGTCCCTGGGAATGTTGCCTGGTTTTGGGGGAGCCGGGGAGAGGGACTTGTTCTGCTGGGCCACAGCAGTGCCCAGATCCTGCCCTCAGTTCATGCCCCGTCCTGCTGGAATAGCTCTGGCATCATCACAGCCCCACGTGGGGGTCTCAGCTCGTGGCCCCCAGCCCAGCACACACCTTGCTCTCATCTGGCACCTCGTAGGCAGAGCTGTGCTTCTTCATCACCTCCGGAGCCAGCACCTGGAAGCGCCTGCGGAACTGGGTGAGGAGCAATCGATCCGAATACCCTGGGGGCACACAGGAGTGTTGGGGGCTGCACCAGGCTCAGGGCACTGGAACTGGCACGCTGGGGAGGGACCTGCTGGGACATCCTGTGCACAGCAAAGGGCACCAGGGGTGGAGGGGACATGGGGAGCTTCCATGAGAGAGAAACCCCTGCAGAGGGTACTGAGATGAGTTTGAGGTGGCCACATGCCCCCCAGCACCTCGTGTCAGGCAGGACATGCCCCTGGACCTCCTGCACAGCTTCCTCTGCACATGGCATGGGCTGTGGTCATGGTCAGTGCAGGTCCAGCCTGATCCACAGATGCTCCAAGGGGAGCTCCACTGGAGCTGCAGCTACCAAGCTCAGGCATGAGAGGGGCTCAGAACCCATGCAAAAAGCAAGAATAAAAATTGAGGGGATTTCTGAATTGAGGGGATTTCCTTGCCTGCTGGTGAGAAGCAGGTGATGAGCAAAGGCTGGAAGGGCTGAGCCAGGGGCAGGGAGCAGAGGGTGGGACTGGCATGGCCAGGGCAGGGTCTGGACGTACCAACACGGTGGAGCCGCAGGGCATCCAGGAGCTGGGTCCCTTCCAGCTGTGTCCTCAGGGCCACCACATCCAGCTGTGGGGCTGCATCCGGCGGCGCCGGGGGCCAAGGGACCGGCCCTTCCCCACCCATCCCTGGGAGGAGGCAGTGGACAAAGTGCAGCTGGGACCGTCGGAGAAGGTTGGTGAGGGCATCCTGGAGGGCAGCAGAGGTCAGTGGGGATGGAGGGGACAAAGGGTCAGCATGTGCTGGCAGTGGGAAATGCTCCCTGTGCGCCTGCAGGGTGTCTGGGCAGGTGGAGGAGTCAGCTCCGAGTTGGGAGCAGCTCCAGTCAGAGGGGTGAACACGAGTGGTGAGCAGGACCCTTCCTCCTAATGTCCCATGTTTTCAGTTGGTGGCCACAAAAATTACCAGGATTCACAGAATCATGGAATGGCTTGGATTGGAAGGATTAAATATCGTTGTGGTTGAGGGATGCTGGGCAGGGGGTTTGTGAGGCACAGGCAAGACCCCAAAATGGGCTGGTCAGGGAGTCAGCAGAGCGTGAGCCTCATCTCAAGAGTGTTTGGACACCTAATTATGTGTGAGAGCAGCAGGAGCCTGGCCCATGCCCAGCACCGAGGGCTGGTTACTGTCTGAGCGCTTAAGAGGATTAAAGCAGAGAGGTGTGTGTGATGTGTGTGATGTGTGTGATCTGTGTGTGACCTCTGTGTGATCCATGTGTGATCTGTGTGATTTCTGTGTGATCTGTGTGATCCGTGTATGATCTGTGTGTGATCTGTATGTGATCTCTCTGTGTGATGTGTGTGATCTGTGATTTCTGTGTGTGATGTGTGTGATCTGTGTGTGATGTGTGTGATGTGTGTGATCTGTGTGATTTCTGTGTGATCTGTGTGATCCGTGTATGATCTCTGTGTGATCTGTATGTGATCTCTCTGTGTGATATGTGTGATCTGTGTGATTTCTGTGTGATTTCTGTGATCTGTGTGATTTCTGTGTGATCTCTGTGATCTGTGTGATCTGTGTGTGATCTGTATGTGATCTGTATGTGATCTCTGTGCAATCCGTGTGTGATCTGTGTGATCTCTTTGTGATCTGTGTGATCTCTATGATCTCTGTGTGATCTGTGTGATCTGTATGTGATCTGTATATGATTTCTGTGTGATCTCTGTGATGTGTGTGATCTGTGTGATTTCTGTGTGATCTCTGTGTGATCTGTATGTGATCTGTATATGATTTCTGTGTGATCTCTATGTGATCTGCACCTGATCTCTTTGCCTGGGAGGCTCTCCCTGAGGGACAGCAATGCTGGACAGGCCAGCACAGCATCCCCGGTGGCCAAAGCCACAACGGGGATGGCTAGGAGGTCACTGCTGGGGCCTTGGGGCACCCCAGTAAGGGAGTGTGTCCAAGGCAAAGTCCCAGCGTGGGGTCACCATTCTCTGTGCCACGACAGGGGGAGCAGGGTCCCGGCGCCGGCACTCACCGCCTGCAGTTTGATCTGGGCACACACCGACCTCTTCCTCAGGGCGGCGAAGCTGCTGGCGAAGGTTTTCCTCAGGCAGGCGTTGCGGTGCAGGGCGGCCTGGGAGCGCCCCTCCAGCCCGGCCAGGGCTCGGCAGGACAGCGGAGCGCTCGCCCGCGGCTGCACCAGCTGCCGGACCGCGGCTCTGCCGGGACAAACACGCCATGGGGCACCGGGCTCGGCTTCCCAGCTTCTTCTACAGGGGTGCAACACCCACGGCCCCAAATTCGGAACTGGTGCTGCTCTGCACAGTGGAGCAAGATGCTGGGACACCCCCACCCACTGCATCCTCTCTGGTCCGAGCACGGAGCTGTTGGCTGCTGTTAGAGCTTCCCTGGGCTGAAGCCCAAACCGAATGAGTCAGGAATATGCAAGCAGAAGGTTAAAAACCCCTCGTGTTCACAGACACCTGCAGCACTTCAGTTCCTTTTCAATTCCAATTTCGTTTACAAGGTTGCTCAAAGCAGTGGGAAACCCGGGCAGCTGCTGGTGAAGCCTCACGGCTCTGACTTGTGCAGGATGCCCCCAGGCAGGGACACTGTCCATAGAGGAGATTGCTCCAAGCCCTGTCCAACCTGGCCTTGGACACTTCCAAGGGATCCAGGGGCAGCCACGGCTTCTCTGGGCACCCTGTGCCAGAGCCCTCACCTCCCTCCCAGCCAGGAATTCCTTCCCAATATCCCACCTAACCCTGCCCTCTGGCAGTGGGCAGCCATTCCCCCTTGTCCACACAAGGGATGCTTCACACACCCCTCCATCTCCAGAGCTGGGGCAGGTTTGCAGCTCAGAGCAGGGGCATCCCCACCCCCCTCCCAGGGGCACAGGGTTCTCCACTGGTGCCGTGGCACCTCCTGGTACTTACACCGTGGAATTCTGCAGCACCTGGATGGCGTTCTGGGCCGAGAGGTTGAACTTAGCCTTGCTGACCCAGCCCGTGAGGTCGTAGCGCACGGGGGCCGTGCCCAGCTGGTGGCAGATCTCGAAGTGCAGCGTCTGCTCACACCTGCGCAGGTGCCCGTCCCCTGTGACAGCGACAGCACCCCAGGGCCAGCCCAGAGAAAAGCCCAGTGAGGGGTTTAATCGTCCTCATCTCCCAAATTCCCAAAGCCAAATGGTGATGGCAGAGGCTGGGCAGTCGAGCCGAGCCCAACTCACCCTCCTGGTCGGGTCCCTTCGTGGCGAAGTAGGAGCAGAGGCGCTCGAAGGCAGTGCCATCCCCGGAGCCTGGGATCAGCACCTCCTCATCCAGGATCCACAGCAGCCCCCGGCGAGCGGCCCCGGGGCTGCCAGGGAGCACCTGTGGCTGCCAGGGGACACGAGGGCTCTGGGCTCTGGCCACAGCCACGCCAGCCTGCTCTGCTCCCTCTATCCTGCTCCCTCTATCCTGCTCCCACTGCCCAGATGTAGCCCCTACCCCACAGCAGAGCCAGGAGACCCTCCCGACCTGATCCAGCTCTGGACATCACCCTGAGCCCTCCACAGTGACAGTGTCCCAAAGGAGCCCATCATCCCAGGCTGGGAGGGGTGATGGAGTGCAGAGCTTGGTCAGGAAGGGTCCCTGTATTTTAAAGAGCCACAAAGGTCCTGCTGGATGCTGTCCCCTCCCCTGCAACACCTCAGGTTGCTCTGGGACACTCCTCAGGGTCCCGCTCTGCCTCTGGAACCCTCGCTGCTCGGAGCAGCGGGATGCAGAGGGGACAGGGTACCTGGGAGCAGCTCAGGTCGATGATGGACAGCGTGGCCAGTGGAGAACGCTCTGGAAGATCAAAAGACACCTCAACATTTTCCTGGAAAACATCATTTAAAAGCTTGCTTCAGTCGTGGGATGGCATCTGGAAGCCAAGAGCAGATCCACTGGCAGGGGTAAGGAGGAAGGCAGAGGTCCAGCACCAGGGGAGAGGAGCAGCCACCAGAGCTGTGACACAGAGGCATGGCCATGTCTGTCCCCCTGGAATTCCCTATGGAATGCTGCTTCGGGGTGTCAGCCAGGCTGCCTAAATCATATGATTTATGTTATAGTTGAAAAGAATCTCTTGACAAGAAAACAACCAATTACTGAATTCGCAGCTTGCAGGTGTTGTGTCCCTCCCCCCCCCCCCGGGGGCTCCAGGGCTCATCCCAACACCCCCAGCACTGGGAGCCCCCCAGGAAGGGAAGGGAGAGCACGGATGGTCCTTCCTCATGCCTGAACCAGGGGTGCTCAGCAAAAGTTGTGGCTCCAGCATCTCTCCATGGCGACACAGAGCCAAGGGATCCGGCTCTGCGGGCAGAGCAAAGGCAGCAGCGGGGACTCTGTTTCTTCCTACACAGGGCACGTGCCACTGACACCCATGTGGGACCCAGCACTGGCACTGAGGGGCTCACAGAGTGGTCTGGGGCTCACAGGGCCTTGTCCTGCACCATCCTTATCCAGCAGCAAAGCCCAGGCAGGGGGAGCCTGCCGAGCCCTCCGGCATTCCAGGCAGCAATTACATCTTCATCACTAGGGAAGGGCACATCTGTCCTTACTCGGTGATGTGTGTGTTAAACCATGGGAATTCAGTTATTTTCCCAGGGCTAGAGGCATTATGGTAACTCCTTTAAGCCTATAATAAGTTCATCTCTGCCTGTAGGTTTCTCAGCAGCTTATTTCTGCAATAATTTATCATTTTCCTTTCTATTCTCTATTATTCATCACCTGAGGAAAAAGCTGCACCAGCAGAAGGGCACGAAGTCTCCTGAGCTGGAGCAAGTGTATCCCAGGATTCCAGAATGGTTTGGCTTGGGAGGGACCTTAAAAATCATCTCATTCCAACCCCCCTGCCATGGCAGGTTCCACCAAGATGCCAAGAGAGCGTCTTTGGCACATCAGAAATAGCCAAGAGGATTCCAAACTGAGGCAGGGGGTGAAGAGAGAGGCAGCCCAAGCTTCCTGCTCCGTGCAGACCCCCAGTAAAACTCGTGAGTTATTCACCCACACCACGGCGGGACACAGGGATTCCTGGAGACAAAGGCAGCCCCACTCCCTGGTGCTGGGAGCTGCTCCCAGCCCCTGCTCCTCACCTCTCGATACCTCTCCATCTGCCACAGGAAGGTTTTCTCATAGAAGAGGCCCTGCAGCCTCTCCTGGACGTAGTTGTGGCACAGCTCCTCGAAGGTGGCCGCTCGCTCGCTGCGCTGCTGCCGCGGGCTCTGGAAGCCAGGGGTGTCCACCACGGCGATGGAGGCCATGGAGAGGTGCTGGGAGGAGAAGGACCTGGGAAGAGCCACACACACCACCAGGATTTACCCACGGGCAGCAAAGTGGTGCCAGCCAGGCACACGCAGTGCCTGTGCCACAGGAGGGCAGGACACAGGAGTCCCGAGTGCCACTGCAGCCCCAAGGGCCACCGCCATTCCCACACAAAGATTTTCACACAACTTCCTGTTTTTCCAGCAGGGATCAGTCACCTGCTCCATGCTCCCTCTCCTCAGCAGCCCCTGGAGAAGTGGCTGCCACCCCAGCCCCAGTGCCCAGCAGCTCTTTGGTACCTGTTGATGAGTGAGACCACGGCAGCAAAGAGCTCCTCGTAGAGCCCCGAGGCCATTCCCTCCACACACTCCACTCCCGTCATCTTGGGCCCTGGCACAGCGGGAGGGAAGAGCAGGCACACACATTTATTTCCAGCCAAGTTCAGCCTGCTCAGAGCTGAGGTGGGACCTGGGATTCCCTGGATTCAGTGCAGGAGAGCCCACACGGCTCCACAGCGTCGCCCCTGCACATCCCACTCCCCCCGCCTGCCTTCGGCTCCTCTCCTGCCTCACGAGGATTTAAGGAATACAGCTATTGCCATGACAAAGGCCACTTCCTCAGGCTCTCGCTTTTATCAGGAGAACTTGCCGGGCCCAGCTGGAATTCTGCTGCTGCTGAGCATCATGGAATCATCAAGGTTGGAAAAGATCTCCAGGATCATCAAGTCCAACCTTCAAGGAGTGTGGGAAGGCTGACCTGAAACCCAGGCAGTATCTCACCCTCCCACCTTGCACATGCTGGATCTGCCTCCATGAATTAGATCCGTACATTAATTTAAGGTTTGTAGTGGCTCAGCAGCACAATCCCTGATCCAGATCTCCTTGCAGGACACAACACCAGCTCAGCTCCATTCGTGGAGTTTGGGGCTTTTTCCCCATTTTTCTAGCAGAGCTCTCACAGTGTTTAAGCCACATCACTTATCCAAATTCACCTGACTTCATGTGTCCCTAAGGAGGGTCAGGCAGGGGCAGCTGCAGAGGGCAGCGACGTGACACAGTCCAGTTAATGATTTTATTAATATTAACAACCTAATTGGGCCAGAATAACAGGACACGTTGCCTCACCATTCCGTCTCCTACAGAAATAAAGGAAAAAGGGATGGGGCATCCCGGTACCTGGCGGGCTCTCCTCTGCCGGGGGCCGGCCCCGGGCTGTCACCTGCGCCAGGATGTGCCTCAGGTGGTGCTTGAAGACGGCGGTGCCGAGCTCCTCCACGTCGCAGCCCAGCACCTCGGCAGCGCGGCTGGCGCTCTCGAACCTCAGGAACTGCTTCCTGCCAACTGGGGAGGGGGCACGGGGGGCTCAGCCACGGCCAGCTCTGCCTCAGCATCACCAAAAACCTCCCGCCCCCTCCCTCGTGCTGCCCCAAAATCAAAATGATCCGAGGCAAGTCGGGGACCAGGTGAACCACATGACGGATGGGAGCTGATGGGAGCTGATGGGATTACAAACCAATCCCTCGAAATCCGGGATCACCTTTCAGGGTCCCAGCAGTGTTTGCTGTCCCTCCAGCCGGCAGCAAAGGTTCCTCTCCACGAGCAGAGCTCCACACATCGCTCACACCCGGTGATAATGATTCCAGCTTAATGATTAAAATCAATAGGGAAGTAATCTGCAGGATTAATCCTTTTACAGATCCAGGGCAGAAAGGTGTCGTGGAGGCAGCCGGGCAGCACAGCTCAGGAACACGGGGGATGAGCACAAATGGCAGCAGCCAAAGTCACGCAGAGACCTCAGGGTGGCACTTTTGGGTGCTCGGGGGGTGATGAGGAGCTCAGGGGGCTCACAGCTAAAATGGGCCCTTAAAACACAGCTGGTGGCTGGTGGTGGGGAGAGGGTGTGGGATGGAGAGAGAGAGGTGATCACATCCTGGGAAACTCCATGGGGGACCCACTCCTGGCCGAGGGGATGCACAAAGCAGGGCTCGATGCCCGGGGGTGCTTCACAGCACACCCACAAGAGTCAGCCGCCCTCTCCCTTCCCCTTTGATCCTTTCCCAGTATTTCCTATGCTGACTGAAGGACTCCAACATCAAGGGCTGTGCTGGAGCAGGTGGAGGAATTGCCTCAACACTCCAGGCTTTGATTTATTCTTGTTCCCACTTGTTCTTGTCTGAGCTGGCTGGACAGACACTGATTCCTGTCAGACACAAAAGCTCTGCCTGCCAGGGAGTGGAGGGGTTGGGGAGCCAGGGCTGCACAGACCTGGCTGGCATCCCATACTGCCCATTCCAGTATCCCACACTGCCCATTCCAGCAGCCCTGGGACAAACCAGGGAGTCCACTCAGCCCTGGGCATCCCCAGGCACCATTTCACCCTGCATAAACTACAACAAGCAGCAGCTCCACGTGGCCCTCCTGGGTGTGATGTGACCGTGGAAAATTCACTGACTTTAACCTGAAAGGAATTACTTTGGCCCAGGTAATATTTAAGAGAAGCAGAAGGAAAACACAGGGACAGCTCAGCCTCTCCTTCTACAGCCCCAGCCCTTCTCCAAACCACTCAGTGCCCAATTTCCTGGGTCAGAAACAGGGATGCTCCTTTTCCTGCCTTCCAGGACATGATGCCACAGGCGTGGGTCTGTGCAGGAGCTCCTGGGCAACAGCAGCCCCCACGTACCAGCAGCCTGAGCACTCACCCCGGCCTATTGCAGGTGGTCTCACTGACCCCAAAATTGGCCCCTGGCTGTGTGGGTACTCCCATCCCTCCTGCTGCCCTGGTGCCCCTGACCTCTGCATGGTTTTAGGCAGCTCAATGTCCTCCAGCAGGTTCCAGCCCTCCTGCCCTGTGGTTTTCCTCCATCCAGAGGGGTTCAGGAGGTTGGGTTTGCAGCAGCCTCGCTGTGCCATGGGGTTTGCAGTGACTCCTGACCACGACTGACTCCTGACACACCTGTGGCAGCACCAGGAGGGCTGGAATCGCAGCCACCTTCGTTACAGGTGCGTGGTGGGAAGCCCCCAGGGAGCTGGGAGCCACAATGGTTTATTCTGATATCAGCCAGCAAAAGGACAGCGTGGGAGCGAGCGGAACGCCAGCCCCGCTGTGCCCCAAACCTCCCTCCCTCTTACAGAGGCAGCAAATAAATGAAAACGGGATTTTCTGCAGCCCACAAAGGGACTGGAGCACTCAGGTGAATGGTGCCCGGGGTGCCCCGCTGGCCTCCAGCTGCCAGGCTGCTTTCCCACTGAAAGAGCTGCTCTAATACCTTTCAAAGGCAGCGGGGAGGGCTGACACCGGGATGGAGCAGAACGAGCTTTTGAAATTCAACCTTTTCTTCTCAGTGTTTTTGTAGCTGCAAATGCATTTCCCACCCCCAGCCAGGGAGAGGTGGTGCTGTTCCCTCCCGGTTTATTCCCGCACATACTGAACGGGTGAGGAGAGAAGGGAAAAAGGTGCCTTTAGCCCACACTGGGGCCCGTTTAACACGTGCCGGGGCCGTGGCTGTGGATGGGGATGGAGGAGGCGCCCGGCTGAGCTCCTGAATGCCCTGGAAAACGAGTGCCGAGGCTCCCTTCGGCGAGATTTCAAGGAGAGGATTTGGAATACACAACATCAAAGGGCATGAAAGGGGAAGGGAAGAGATGGCTATCGGGAGACAGGTTTAACCACATTAAAAGAGTCGTCGCCCCCACTGAGACTTTTGCTCCATCCGGCTTTGATCCATTTTTTATCCATATTTCCTTTCATTTCTCCCCTTTTGTTGACACACGGTGGGGGAATCAATACCAGAGTGAGTGACACTGAGACATGCTCTGCTTGTTAATCCCACACCCGAGCGCGCTCGGAGCCGCAGCGCTGCCTGGATCCGCTACTCCCATTCCTGTCCCTGCTGCAAGAATTGAGCAGGATTTGTTGGATCCAGCACTCGATTCCCTCCCAGACTGATTTACAGAGGGCTGAGGACAGGATGTGCAGGAAGTCTGAGCAAAGAAAAGCTCCCTGCGATCATTCCTCCACCTGCCCTTGAGCTGGGCACTCCCAAAACGAGACACCTCTCCAAAATCTGCTCTCCTGAAAACTCACAGGGCAGAAGGGCTTCCAAATTTTTTTGGCCAAGAGCCTTCTGACACTCATCAGCCTGTGCCCACAGGGTCATCTATAAAAGCTGGAAGGGCATTAAGGTAGATGGAGATGAGGAAAAAGAACACCAGAAAGAAGGAGAAAAGAGAGCTCACTGTAAGTCATGACAGCATCTATCCTTTTAAAATAATTAATAAATGATTAATGGCATAAATTACCATAAGATGTGTTATGACATGCTGCAGAGACGTTTATAAATGTCTATGGCTTGGTTTATGGCAGCCTTTGTGCAGCCCTCATAAATTGAAGTGTGTAAATCAATGTGGCTGCCTCCAAAATGGGTTAGAGCACGTCCTAAAATAATTTGCAAGGGATAAGGCAATTTCTGCTCGCCCGTATTAACAAAGTCTCTATAAATACAATCTTCATCCAGACTCAGCCTGTTATAATTCAGTTACTGTGGTAGACACTCAAGAGATGATAGCATTAGTGCTACCTGAAGCTGTCCCTTCGTGGTGTCATTGGGGACAACGTGCCAGTGAAGGAGTCACCCACGGGTTCTTCCTAAGGAGCTGGCATGAGGTGACACCCAGCAGCCCCTGCCCTGTCCACATGTGGCAAGGACAAACCTGCTCCAGAAGCCCCCACACGGCAGGACACCAACACCCCCCATCCCACCGTGGAGGAAGAGCAATGAAAAGCTTGGAGCCCCCACAGATGAACAGCCTCGGGATAAGCATCATCCCCACACACCTCCCCATTCCCTGCATCCCAAAAACCCCTGGTCCCCGCCAGGACACGCTCCCTGCCCACTCCAAGCACAGAAACAAGGTGTGAGGGAAGCAGAGGCAGGAGCCCCCATACCTTTGCAGGCTCCAGCAGCTCCCAGGTGGTAGATTCCAGCCAGGATGCGCCACACGGCCGCCTGCTCCTCCGCGGTGATGCCCAGCGTGCCCATGGCAGCCCGGAGCTGGGAGAAGGCCACCGAGGCTCTCTGCTTGTCCTCGGGCTGCAGGGGGAGAGAGCCAGGGGATGTCACTGCCTCTGCTGGGCACTGCGCCCGACAGAAGGGAGAGCGAAACCATCAGGACAGCAAGGAAAGACAGCAAGGGGTTCTCGGAAAATTTGGACAAAGTGGAGAAGCCGCTGGGAGGTTCCTCGGGTGCCTGGTGTTAGGAGCAAGCTGGGTACACCACCTCATCGGACAAGGACACGTAATTCCCGCTTCAGGAGTGTCTACAGAGCAGCAGCTGGAGATGGATGCTTTATATCATGGAATCACCAAATGGTTTGGGTTGGAAGGGACCTTAAAGCTCATCTCGTTCCAAGCCCCTGCCATGGCAGGGACACCTTCCACAGCCCAGGTTGCCCATCCAGCCCCGTCCCCTCACTCCTCACCAAACACACCTGCCCAGAGCTGAGCAGCTCCCAGCCACCAGCAGGGCCTCACCTGCCACCTCCCACCACAGACAGCCCCTCCTGCAGTCCCTGAGCTGGGGCTGCTCCATGGGGCCAGGAGCCACCAGCTCCAGCGGGCAGCATCCCTCCTTGGCAAGGACCAGGGAAAACCATCCGTGCTGGGATGGCAAATCCCCAGCAATCAGAGTTGTGAAAGGAGGGGAAAACCCCATCTCTGAACACAAGCCTGCTGCATCAGCAGGGTGAGGACTTCGCTGTGCCCTCCCTGGAGCTGCTGCTCCAGCAGGAGATTCCTTTGGCTGCCGAGGCGGAGCAGGAGCTCCCTAATGAAGATGGAATATTGGATTCATCAATAGATGATGTAACTGCAAATTGCTGCAATTCATCCCCGTGCTTTGGCTCGTGGACAATCTGCTGGGGCTCTGCAAACAGCTCAGACTAATAAGGGGCTGGGGCTGGGAATCAGCTGTGGAGCTTTAACCCCTGAAATTCACCTTCTGCGCTGCCCAAAAGGATGCTCTTGCCGCTGGGAGTTGCTGCTGCAGGGGATCATTGGGTGTAGGTGACCCTGGAGCAGCAGGATGTGTTCCCAGGGTGGCTGTGGCATGTGGAAAAACCCAAGCAGAGATCCCAGGCAGGGCAGCCACAGTCCCAGCAGCTCCCCTGTGGCTGTCAGAGGGGTGCTGGGGGCTGTTCAGGCAGCCCCTTCCTCACATCTCAACATTCCCTCCCTCCCCTCCATGCTCCCAGCACAGTGGCATCATCACGAGTCACCCACCCAGCAGCCAGGGACTCCTCTAACTGGGGGTGACAAAGGGGGTGCCCTGCAGCAACCCACGGCAGAGGGGCACAGGACTCCAGCATTTCCCTCTCCCTACCTTTGTGAACGGTTTGATCCCAAAGGAATTGCTCTCAGCCACCTGGTGCAGGTGCAGCATCGTCCTGGGAGTAGGCACAGAAAAAGAGAGTCAAGCTCCCCCCTTGCCTGCCCCCAGCACCCCCAGCCCCCTTTACAGCACCATCGGAGGGACCTGGATGGGACAGGCCACCACAGCACTGCCCTGTGCAGGGACATGAGCTGGCACACCAGGAGCCTTCACTGGGGACACAGCTTGGGTGGAACCAGAAGTGAGAGGGAAAGGGATCTCTATCTCATTTATCACCCCAATTTCAGCTTTAGTGGAGGGGCAAAAAAGCACCAGGAAACACCCTCCTTTCACAGAAAATCTCTCTGTGTGCAGAAAGATCCCTGCAGCCCCACTAATGCAATTGCTCTCACAATCTCTCATCAGGGGCGGTCTCAAAACCATTGATGGAGGGAATTTGGGTATAAAGGGGGAATCCCTGGACAACCCAGGGCTGTGGGAGCCTCACACCCACCTCTCTGCCACATCCAGCCCCGCCAGCAGCAGAGGGAAGATGTTGAAGCTGCTCTCTCCGTCAGGCTGCTGGGCAATGCGGGCCCTCTCCAGCAGCAAGGTCTGGGGAGGGAAAAGGGGACAGGGAGATGAGGAGATGCTCATGGGACCTGCCAGGGAGGGGCTGGATTTCTCCTTGCAGGGACTCAGCTGGATTTGGGGGCTGTGCAAGCAGGAGCTGAATCATGCCCCAGGCACCAAGGGGCAACGCTTCAGTGCATGAGAGCAACACCCATGGTCCCTCTGAGCTTCCAGAGGTCTGTGCAGTGCCACGGCCCCAGGAAGATGCTGCAGGGTCGGGATAAGTCATTGCCTGGGCTTAGGATAAGCCCAGCTCAGCTCCAGCCTTGCCGAAGGCGTTCAGTACCAGCACTGGGGCCAGGAATGAGTCTCTGCAGAGCTGGGGGTCCCCATCCCAGACTGTCCCATGGACATCCCAGGATGGTTCCAGTGGTACTAATGGGGACATCCCCACTCCTGCACAAGGACAGCTCTCCCGGGCCACCGGCTCCCTGCGGGTGCCCAGGGCAGAGCAGGGACAGCAGTGGGAAGCCCTGGTGCTCCCCAGGAGCAGACAAGGCTCCAGCCCTCTCCTCCCTCAGACAAGGCCCAGAGGCACGGGCAGCTCTGATTAAAGAGCCTTTGATAAGAGCCCTGACGGTGATAAAAGCCCTCTGAGGCTCAGCTCCAGGCGGCCGTGAGGTGCTGCTAATGAAACGCTGAATTATACATTTCCTCATCAACATTTCATCTCAGCATTGCCCCGAGCTCCCTGCCAGGGATGGGGACAGGCTGGGGGACCCTGCCACGCTGCTGACAGAGCTTCTGCTCAGGGGCCATTTGGTCACCCCTGGTTTAGGAGCAGGGAGGGGAGCAGGGAGGGGAGCAGGGAGGGGAGCAGAGCGTCGCTCCTCATGCCCAGCCTGGCTGGGAAGCGCAGCACAGGAGTGGCTCATCCCCACCCCAAGGACCCCCATTTTCAGCCACAGCCCTCCCATCCCACCAGGTGACAGGTACCTGGAGGTGTGCAGCAGTGACCTGGCCGGTGGCACTGAAATCCAGCGACAGGACCATGGAGAAGCGCGTGGAGCTGCTGCTGTGGCTGGTGGTCACCGAGCCAAAGGCTCCCAGGACTGTGAACATCGCCTGGATCTTCTCCACTGCAAAACCACCACCAGAGCCCCCTCAACCCCCCTGCAGCTCTGGAGGAGTCATCTCCTCCTGCCTCACCTCTGCCTGCTCCTCCCAGGGTCTGTCCCAGCACTGGGGAACTGGCCAGGCATGGGGCCAACATCCCACACCGGCTGTACGCTGACAGGAAGGGGATGTGCCAGCCTGCCCAGCCTGCCCACTCTGTTCCAGGCCACCCCTCAGTCCTTTGCGAGAGCACAGGGTACCCAAGAGAGCTACAAAATCCAGCCATGCCCTCTGAAGCCACTGCCTGCTGAGCAATGCTCCCTCCTGCATCACCAGTAACCCGAGCAGGTGGGAAAGCGCTGCCCCAAGCACCGGAGTCATTCGAGTAATTCCCTCCTGCTGCTCACGCCGGTGTTTGTCAAAACAGCAAATCTCTTGAGTCTGGGACGGGGACAGTGGCAGTCGTGGCCACACCGGCTGCTTAGGAGCCACCGCAGGGGAAACAAATCAGGCCACGATTGGTGTGTCCCCAGCCTGCCCCCTCCATGTGCTGCCTCGGCCCAGCATCCAGTGCCATCCCTGCCCCTACCCGAGACCCTGCCCCTACCTGAGACCCTGCCCGTACCCGAGATCCTGCCCCTACCCGAGATCCTGCCCCTACCCGAGATCCTGCCCCTACCCGAGACCCTGCCCCTACCTGAGACCCTGCCGTCCAGGCTGCCCGCTGTGCCCACCAGGTACTCCAGGGCACTCTGGCAGCACCGGGTCCTGCCGGCCCCGCTGTGCCCCAGCGGGACGATGGCCTGGTCCTGCCGCTGCATCAGCAGGTTCCTGTAGGCTCGGTGTGCCAGCGAGCAGATGTGCGGGGGAAGGTTGTCCCGCTTGCCCCTGGGAACCTGCGGGCAGGGAGAGAGTGGCAGAGCACATCCCAAACAGGAGAAAATCCTGAAAGCATTCACACCTCAGGGTGCAGAACCCCCGAGACTGTGTCCTCAGAGCACCCCCAGCCCCAAAACCAAGCACCCTCAGAGCATTCCTGGCCATCAGTATCTTCAGAGCATCTTCCTCCCAGAACATCCCCGGTCCTGAGTGTCCCCAGAGCATTCCCAAGTCCCAAACGTCCTTAGAGCATCCCAAATCCCAAACATCCCCAGAGCAACCCGGGTCCCGAGTGTCCCAGAGCAACCACAGTCCTGAACGTCCCCTGAGCATCCCCGGTCCCGAACGTCCCCTGAGCATCCCCGGTCCTGAACGTCCCCCGAGCATCCCCGGTCCTGAACGTCCCCTGAGCATCCCCGGTCCTGAACATCCCCCGAGCATCCCCGGTCCTGAACGTCCCCTGAGCATCCCCGGTCCTGAACGTCCCCAGAGCATCCCCGGTCCTGAACGTCCCCAGAGCGTCCCCGGTCCCGGCTGTCCCCGCACTGTGACGGTCTCACGGTGCCATCTGCCGGCCCCGCCGCGCCCGGCGCCCTCCGCCACTGTTCCCAGGGGGGTTGGTGGCCGCTTCCCACGGGAGATCCCGCCGCCCCAGGTCCCCTCTCTCACCTTCGCGGCACTGCCGGCGGGCGCGGGGCCGGTGGCGATGGCCACCAGGCTGGGCCCCGCGTAGGTGCAGGGCAGGCGGGCGCGGAAGCGCTGCCGCAGCGTGTTCATGACGCTGCACTCGTTGAGGCTGATGAGCGCCGCCAGATCCTCGGCCTGGTCCAGGCTGGGGGGGTTGGTCTGCGGGACGAGAGGCAGAGACCCCTCGAGCTCTGCTGTCACGGCAGGGCTGTGCCAGCCCCGCTGCAACCGCGACACCTCGGGCACAGCCAGAAGCAGAAGCATCATTGTGCCCGGGCACTGTCCTGCACTGGGACTCTCGTCCCTGCACCAGCCCAGGCTGGGGAGGGGGCTCACCCTCTGCACGCTGTCCTCGTCCACCTCGGTGACAGTGCCGTCCTCGTCCCGGCGCACTCTCACCCTCCCCACCGGCAGCTCTGGTGTCCCCACGTCTGGCTTCAGCTGTGTGGCTGAACGAGAGGCTGGTGAGCATCCCTGGAGTGGGGCAGCCCAGGGCAGAGCTGGCTATGGCATGGGGAGAGGCCAAGGGGCCAAATCCAACCCTGGCCCCAGCGGGGCACAGCCGGGCACGGCACCCGGAGCCTGCCCTGCTCCCGACACGTCTCATCCCCGGCGCTGGAAAGCCAGGGCAGAGGGAGGAGAGTTACCGAGCGTGAACCCGTCCTGCTGGAGCAGCCAGACCTTCTCTGCTTCGTACCAAACGTCTTTCGGAGCCTGCAGGGAGGAGAGAGGGGAATTGGGCAGGAGCAGGAGGAAAACTGAGCTGAACAAAATTGCCTTTGCCCCACGGACAGGGACAATTTCACACTCCTGCCCCTCTGCTGCCCATCCAGGCCTGGGGCCACCTTCCTGCCAGGCCCAGCCCAGCCCAGCCCAGCCCAGGGGAATGGGAAGAGCTGCATGAAACCAGAAAACTTCATCAGGGCCCCAAAACCCCAGATAACACCCCGACACATTACCTGGTCCTTGTCCGTGCTCTCGCCTGATGTCTCTTTATCCTGGTCCTTTTCCGTGTTCTTGCTCATCTCTTTGCTCTTTCCCGATGTTTCTTTAGCCTGGTCCTTGTCTGTGCTCTTGCCAATCCCTTTGCTCTCCTTCAGCATCTCTTTACCCTTTCCCAGCTCTTCCTTCACCTTCCCCACCTCTTTTCCCACATCTGTGGACTTCTCTTGGATTCCTCCTGGCTCCCCCTTGAGCCCCTCTGACTTGCTTGTGGTTTTTTCAGGCTTTTTGATCTCCCTTGGCTCCTTCTTGCCACCTCCAACATCTTTCTTCATCTTCTCTGGCTCTTTCCTGGCTGACAACAGCTCCCTCTGGGCTTTCACCTTGGCTGGGGGCTCCTCGTGCCTCGGGGGTGTCCCCTTCTCCTTCTTGGTGCTCTTGGGGTCTGTCCCCTTGGGCGTGTCCCCTTCCTTCACTGGGACTTTGTTGCCACGCTGGGAGCCCTGGCTGGATGCAGGGGCTGGAGCTGGGGGGCTGCCCCCCAGGCAAGGGTCCTTAGGGGTCTTCCCAGGGCAGAATGGCTTTCCCACCTTGGGAGCCCCTGGACGAGGGGTCTCTGATGGTTTGGAGGAAGCCTCTGCTGTTTTGGGAGATGTTTCTGCTGGTTTTGAGGACGTCTCTGCTGGTTTGCAGGGGGTCTCTGCTCTTTTTGGGGGTGCCTCCACCAGTCTGGGAGCAGGTGCTGCTGTTTTGAGGGATGCTTCTGCTTTTTTGGGGGGTGTCTCTGCTGGTTTTCGGGGGGTCTCTGCTCTTTTTGGGGGTGTCTCTGCTGGTTTGGGGGCAGGCACTGCTGGGCCAGGTGCAGGGGCCGGGTTTTTGCTGAGGATGGTCCCCGGCACAGCCTTCTCAGGGGGCAGCTCCTTGTGGGGGGGGGCTGTGACCCCCTTGCCCCCCTGCCCCTCAGCCTTCAGCCCGTTCCGCAGTGGCCCCTCGCTGGCCCC
Source organism: Coloeus monedula (assembly GCF_965178545.1). Taxonomy (NCBI): domain Eukaryota; kingdom Metazoa; phylum Chordata; class Aves; order Passeriformes; family Corvidae; genus Coloeus; species Coloeus monedula. The sequence continues at coordinate 5,104,441 of NC_138798.1, read as the reverse complement.
CCCTCCTCGGGCAGCAGGGCCGTCCCCGGCTCGGGCCTCGCCGTCCCTCCCCACGGGCTGCCAAGCAAAGGAGAGGAGCCGGCTGTGACACCTGGGGACACCCGGGCACATCCAGCCCCCCGGTGCTGCGTGGGGTCCCTCAGTGCTCACCTCCTCCTTGGTGCCCACCCTGCTCTCCTTCCTCCGCCGCGCCGCCTTGGCCTCCTGCTCGGTCTCCCGCACGAGCTGCTTGATGAACCCCCCAGGGATGACCGACAGGAGCAGGGGCGGTGCAGACGGGGGCGGCCCCCGGTCCTCGTCACGGATCTGTTTGTGGGAGCAGAGGTGGGTCACGGGGCAGGCACAGAGACAGGAGCCAGCACATCCCGTTAGTGGCAGCAGCACCCTGCTCAGGCTGAGGCACTGCCCAGGCTCCCACCGAGGCCACGGAGCACCCGTGGGCACCAGGCTGGGTCAGGGATGCTGTGGGAGCAGAAGAACTGAGAAGAAAAGCTCAGAGAGAAGTGCCCAAGTTGGTGCAGCCCCTGAAGGCTGGCACAGCAGGAGCCCACGAGCGCTGCCAGCTCTGCTCTGTGCCAGCAGCCCCGGCACGGCCACAGGAGGAACCATCCTGGCTGCAGCCAGGCAAGAAGCAGCTCCAGCATCACCGCAGCCACATGCAGCCCTGCAGGTCCCTCCAAGCCAGGCTCCAAGCCAAAACCAGCCCCACTTCCTGCAGCTTTCCCAGCAGCAGCACCAGCATCAAACCCTGCGGCCGCCTGCCAGGCTCACCCAGGCAGGCAAAAATCACTCAAACCAGAACACTGAGGCTGTGAAGGAGCCCAGAGCCTGGGGGTCAGAGCACAAGGGAGTGCACAGGGAGCTGTGGGGATGCGACCCCGGGGGCTGCTGCAGTGACACCCCCCCAGCACTGAGCCCCCGGGCAGCCCGAGCACCCAGCCCCGAAACACCACCAGTGCCAGCCTGGACCGAGACTTCCCTTCTGCTCCCAGAGCGCGAGGCGCGAGGAGATGGCCATGGTGGCGGCGAGGCAGGACGGTGCTGTGCGGAGACACGTGGGGACACACCGCGCAGAGAGAGAGGAGAGAGTTAGCCAGGGGCTGCCGCTGGCCCCAGAGCTGTGCCACGCCGGCAGCACCGCGACCTTGCCGGGCATTGCCCACCTGAGCTCGCGGTACGGCAGGGGACGGGTGGTGTGGCAGTGTTGGGGGGGACACGGCCACCAGCGGCCACCTCCAGCCCTGGCAGCGATCAGGCAGCGTGGCGAGGTGGTGGCACACAGGGTTGGTGGCACGGGGGTGATGGTGGGACCCCACGGCCCCAGGCTGGGTGGCCGCAGGAGCCCGTCCGTGCCCCACTTGGGGCTGACCCCGGCTTCACCTGTCGGGATCATTCATGCACCGAGCGCGTCGGGGCTCGCCCGGCCCTGCTGCGCTCCCCGGCAGCCGCATCTCCTTGTACAGTAAAGGGCAGGAGCGGCCAGGAGCGGGCTGGGGAATGTCACTTGCCTTCCCGGGCGGCTGCCCCGAGCGCCACGTGGCCTCAGGGACCGGCGCTGCCCCCGCGCTGTCCCCCCAGCCGGGCTCCCCGGCCCCGGCAGAAGTGGCCCCGATGGCACCGCAGAGCCCGGAGGGGGCGAGCGACAGGGCATTGTCACCCCCCGGCCGGAGCGGGACCCTCCGTCCTGCCCGGCACACGGGGAAAATGAGGCACGGAGGGGACGTGCCTTGACCAAGCACCCGGGATGGCACCGGGGGACCCCGGGACCACCAACACCAGCACTGCGCTCCCTCCGCTCAGGATGCAGCCCCAGCTGGGCCGCGGGCGCTTGGGTCTGGTCCTTATTTGGGACCCGCTGCCACCCTGGTGCGTGCCACGAGCCGAGGCCATTGAGGGGTCCCCAGCCACCACCCTGCACAGGGCAGGGAGCACCGTCCCCAGCCCCGCTCCATCGCTGCCCTGCCGTGCTCCTTCCTTTCCGCAGCGCAGCCGCCCTCGGAGCCGGGGCTTGCCTCTATCGCCATCCATTCCCAACTAAAAATAACCCTCCCGGCCCAGGGGCACCGACCGGACCCGGACCCCCACCCAGAGCCCCCCCCGAGCGCCGGTACCTGGTGGGGGCGGTGGGAGCAGGGAGCTGATGTCCCACACCAGCACCGGGCTCCGCGGGACCCCGGCGAGCCGAGAGCGGCGGCGGCGGCAGCGCGGGGAGCGCCGAGAGGGTCAGCAGCCGCCTCCCCCCGCCCCCGCCGCGGTGGCAGCTGAGGTGACACATGTCACTGCTAAAAATACCCGCGGCGGTGGCACCGGGGCCTCGGCTGGGGAGAGGCACCGCGGGGCCCTCCTGTTCCTTGGCCTCTGCACCGGCTGGGACACGCGTGTCACCTGTGCTCTCCTCAGCCCACGTGTGTCACCCGTGCCCCCACACACACACTGTTTGTGTCCCCCCCCCGGTGCACACCGCTGCACCCCAAAGAAACGGGGCAACCGCTCTGGTTTGGTGTGAGCCCGTCCAGGGCACTCTGGTGCTGCCCGAGGGGACACTCTGTGCTGGGAGCCCAGCACGGGGCTCCCCAGAGCACCCCAGTTCCCCCCGCCCTGAGATGGGGCCGAGCTGGAGAAGGACCTGGGAACAGAGCTCAAAATAGCCCCTGGCACCAACACCAGCGTGGTCAGCACCCGGCCAGGACAGGTGGGAGGGGAGCAGCAGAGTGGACACGTGGTGACCACATGGGGTAAAGGGTGACCCCCCGGGCCCAGCAGGACCTGTGTCCCACATGCCCCAGCAGCCGACAGCCAGTCAGGGTACAGGTCACCAGCTCAGGCCAAGCTGAGCTGCAAAGGTGCAATGTCCCCACCTCGGCTGCTCCACATCTGACACACCCAGGGCATCAACACCCACAGCCAGAACAGCTCTGGAGTAAGAAAGGAAATGGGATTGTCACTGTGGAGTCACCTGGCAGGAGACTGAGGGTTCGCCCAAGCATCTCACCAACCCCAATTCCACCCGGGACAGCACAAGGACACGCAGTTTCTATGATCCTTCCCAGGTGGCACTGCAGAAAGCCACCCTTGGTCACCTATCACACAACTCCAGGCCCTCCTGGCACAGCCAGCACCGCCGCAGCCGCAGGACACGGCCGGTGTGTCCCTCGGAAAAACCAGGACAAACGCCGTGCACAGGGCTGGGGGAGTGAAGGGACTTACCTGGCAGCGGGGCAATGGGGCGTGGGCTCCATCCAGCTGTGCCCTGCAGGCAGCTGCTCAGCCCAGTACAGCCCAGTACAGCCCAGTACAGCCTCATGGCCGGAGCGGCAAGGGACAGGTGACACGGAAAGAACGAGGCGCCGGCACACACGCAAAGGACGGTTTTTATTGGGGTCTGGTCGTAGGAGAGCAGTTGTACTGACCAACACACAGAAGCAGCTTAGCTGTGCCAAAATAATCCGTTAAAAAAATACTGGCGGCAAGAACCGAGGGTGGCACACCCGCCACGACGGGGCTGTAAACTCCGGGACAGTCCGTGAGGAGCGAGGCCACAGCTCACAGGCACCGGGACCCTCCTCCCCACAATAAATATGGAAAGAGCCAAGTACATAAAACAAGGAATGATCTCATCGATACAATATCTAAAGTTATTTACAGATCCTGGCTTTGCTTACCATTCATTACACATTTTGGACAGGTTCTCTTTTCGATCGTTTCCTTCATCACGAGTAGCTGTTCGTGTGAATCTGCTCCTTTTTGTTTTGAAGGACCTAGTGAGGCACTGGGAGTGCTCACAAATCCCCTCTCTGAGGATGTTCCTGCTTTATTCTGTTTTTCACACGCATTTTTTGTGCCATCTCGCCCACATCTGCTGTCTGGGAGCAGGCAGAAGATGCCTGCTACCAACAGGAAAGCCTCTTCCCAGCCCATACCTCACCCCATCTCCTTTTCCAGCCTGGAAACACATCGTGTCACACAAACCCAGACCAGACCTGGCCCTGGACAAAGCCACCTTCCTGCACCTGGCCCCAGGTTCTCTGCCAAAGCCCTACCTGGACACACCCCAGGCCAGCAGCCTCAGCACTGTCCCCACCAGGGCACCTTGCAGGGGTGACATTAAAGAACCACAATGCCACCAGCACAGTCTCACCCACCACCAGCTCCCCCCTCCCTCCAGGAACACCTCAGGCTACAGCTCACCCCAAAATCCAATGGGATCAGAGGGGGAAACAGGAAAGAAGGCAGAGACTGCTCCAGAGTGAGCACAGCAGAGATCCCTCCCTGCCCCAGGCAGCTCCTCAGCAAGGAGAGAACTTCAGCAGCAGGAAAATGCCACATTTAACCCCGGAAAAGCCACGGGGATCAGCCCTGACCAGAACACACCTCCAGCCCCACCACAGGAGAAATTCAGAGCAGGTGGAAATTCAAGAGCACACGACGTTCCACCTCGAGTATTCCTCAAACTCACAGGCCATGCTCGCAACTGGAACTATTTTTAGGAACTGATAAATTTAGGGCTATTTCTGTACTTCACTGGGGATGGAGGTGCCGGGGTTGGCTCTGCAGATGTGCCCAGATGTGCCCAGCAGAAGCAGCTCCTGGAGCAGTGGCACCACAGGGGGGTCCAGGCTGGGGGTCACCCTCCCCACACCCCCGAGGGACAGTCCCTGCAGGGTCCCGGGGCAGCCACTCCCCTCCTGGGATGTGACACGAAGCAGGGTCCTGCCCTGGCCCTGGCTATGGGACAGGCACTGCTCCTGCCTCAGGATCCTGGTTTTTAGGATCACTGATCCCCCTCAAACACCAAACCCAGCTCCAGCAAGGACGTTTTGGGTCCAGGCTCTCCCTCTGCTCACTCCTTCCCCTCGGAATGATGGAGCTCTGCAATTCCCTGATGGCTGAGCTGGATCAAACACCAAGCTGACTCCTTGCCCCAAATTAGGTCATTAGTTCTCATTAACTCAGCACAGACTCCTGTGAATAAAACACTTGCTCTGGGAATGCTGAGGGATAAAGGGGAAATTTGGAAATACCACATTGAGGGGTGGATTTGCAGGAGCTTCCCAGGTGTTTTTGCATTCAGGAGCTACCTGAGATGGTCCTGACAGAGCCTGGAGTCCCTGTGCTGGGAGAGAAGGGCTGCACAGCCTCAGGGAATCTATCCCCACTTTGTCATGAAAAACAGAATAAAGCTGGCTGATCCTGCTTGAAAGGAGCTGCCACTTCCATACACATACGGAGCAGAAATTCTGTGGAATGTCAGAAGTTGGAGAAACATGTATTTAATAAATAATATAAAATGCTTTTTCTGTTAAAATAGAATTCTCGGGTTTATACCTACAGAGCATAGCAACCTTTACATAAACAAAATAAAGCTGAGTCTGTGATGATTAGTTTAACACAAAATAAAAATACAATTTAACAACAGTATTAAAACAGCCAATGTTCCATCCACACAATATGTACACCATGGAATAGAAACCAACAGGAAACAAAAGTAGATTATCTTGAAACTCCTCAGACATTTGGATATACATATCTTCTCTGTATATTTTAGATATCTTCCTTTTTTTTTTTTTTACAATATTAAAATTAATACTATGCTTTGTCAAAATATGCTTTTCAGATTTTTTTTTTTCTCTTTAATTCGTAGAACTGACTCATTCCTTTCATTAATCAACACAACTAGAATTATTTACTGTCTACTGTACACTTCAAACAGTCCTTCCTCCAGGGATATTTCGGGTGCAAACACCTCAGAGGCGGAGGAGCCGTGTCACTGCCACGTGCTGGGAGGTGACACCGCCGTGCCAACGGCCACGGGACATGAATATGGACGTGGAATCAAGGAACCTGGTCCTAAAGCTGACCAGCTGCCAGGGAAAGAGCAACTCAGAGCTCCAGGGATTCCACTCCTCATGATCTGGTTCACTGTAAACCCGAGGGATGACGATGCCGAGTCACCCCAGAGCTGGGGCTGGTCCTGCTCAGGGAACATCAACCCTGAGAGCTCCTCTGGCCACCAGCAGTGTCCACTACGGGCAGGATCACAACCAGAACAAGCCTTTTTTGGCACAAAGCAGCGTCTCCACCTCCTCCACACCGGGCTGCAAACACCTGACATATCTCAAAGCCAAACCCAACCTCACAATTCAATTTCTGGGTTTTCACCCCTTGATGGAAGTGGGAGAGGCAAAACTCCCGCTGCGTTTCCAAAGGGGAGGTGCTGAGTCACAGAATCATGGAATATCCTGACCCACAAGGATCATCAGAGTCCAACTCCTGGCCCTGCTCAGGACAGCCCCAAGAAATTGAGGGAAACTCAAATGTGGCTAAGCCCAGGTCTATCCCCGGAGCTGCTCTCCCTACCTGCCAGGCTTCCCTTCCCAGACACACTTCCAGCTATTATTAGCCTGTTCCAAGATTTTTTGAAGCCTGCTGGGGGGTGGGGGAACATACCAGGAATGTCAATCCCAGCTGGATCCACTCCAGCATTACACCAGCTTCTCTCACAGCAGCATTTTGGGAAGAATCCGTGAGCCTGCAGCTGAGGCTCTACTGGACCAGGGACAAGAACACAAAAAGCTCAAACACAACTAAGAGGAAGAAGTTTTACACTTGGAGAAGTGGATGGCCAACACTTGGATGAAGGATTGGAAAAAAAAACCCACAAAAAACACCCCACAGTAAATGTTTCTTTAACAGCTTTCATGAGTTTGCAACATAATTACCAAATAAACGAGGGGTTCCTAAACACACAGAGACCCTCCTGCAAATGAACACCACCAGGAATCTTTGTCCAAAACAAAAACTTCAGAGACCCTGCTTCCTACAGCAGGAAGGAGCAGTCTGGGGCAGTATCCCAGATTTTTCTGGTTTGGAGGGAGCAATTCCAGCTCTCCCTCCACACCAGCACATCCAGTCACTTCCACAGAGAGCCCTCGTTTCTTACTGGGATCCCAGCTTCGTTCAGGAGTTAGTCCCTGTGATAACCTCTCCTCTCCTAGCTGCACAGTTGGATACAAGTCAAAAAAATACAGCTACTTTAAACTGTCAATAAATCAGCTGGCTTAAGAAATCCAAATCTTTTCCCGCCCCTCCCATCGGGATGGGGCAGCAAGGACCAGGATAACGAGGGTATTCCGGGGCCATCCCAACTCCATCACATTCCAAAATAGATGTATTACCCTAAGTCAATACACAGCCTTCATTTCATACAAAATCTCTGGGTCTGAGGCACAATTTCCCAGCTGATGACCTGTTCCTCCCTCCCTGACATTGGCACCGGAATCTGCTGACAGGGAGTGAGAGTGAAACCCAGCCATGGAAAATAACTGAAGGAGAAGAATGGAACTGATCAGGGACTAAGAAAGTAAAAACAACTTACACAAGAACTGTGAGCAGGTTTTTACACCATCTGAGGGTGATTTTTTCTAAATCAAGGAGGAAAATACGAGCATTGCATGGTATTGTAGGGAAAGCTGAACCACAGCCAGCGGGATGAGACATTTTCTATCCCAAACACTTGTTAAATACCACACACAGAATCATGGAATCATTTAGGTAGGAAAAGACCTCCAAGATCATCAAACACAACCTTTGACCAATCACCTCTGACACTGCTCCTTACAGAGGAGCTGAGATGCTCAACAGGAATGACAGAGAGGCTGGTACTCTTTATACAGAATAATTTGGAAAATAAACGGGGGGGAAAACAAAATCATGGAAAGGAACCACTGACTCACAGGGGGTATTTTCCAGAATGCATTTTCCCTTTGGTGCAGCCCCAGGTGGTCAGTCAAGGTTTGCACAAGCTCTGCAGCAAACCCAGCCCCCATGTAGAAGCAAATAGAGCCACTTTTACTACTTTTCTCCAAGGAACTCTGTGGTGATCTGACAGCCACACAAGCTCGACAAACCACACACAACTTCTGCTCCCACTTACACAGGCACAGCTCCACTGTCTTCAGGGACTGGGAGAGTTGTACCTCTGTAGCTGGGAAGAAAAACCTTCTCTAAGGTGTTCACTGAATTGGAAAAAAAGCTAAGTTCAGCCCTGACCTCTCTCTTACAAACCACCACAACACCCAGGGCTGGAAGCTGTGTCCCAGCTGGAAGCTGTGGGACAGCTCAGGATTTTCCTTTCCTTCAGCAAGACCTTCCACCCAACACACCTGATGCCCCAAGCAGAATTACCATAAACCCAGCATTTGATCAGCTCGTTCTGTCAGTTCCACTCTTACTTTTCCCACACTGGTTTCAATGTGGGCAGTTTGAACTCTTGAGAACAGAAAACGAGAGATCTTTTCCCAAGCCGAGCTGTGATATGTGCACGAACCTCCTGGGCCAGGCTCCAGGGGGAACTGGGGATTTCTGGGGATTTCTATGCTATGGGAACACGCCTGTGTACAGCAGAGGAGGATCCCGAGTCCCAGGACTGAGGAGTGATCCGGAATACGTACCGAGGTACCCACACACACCGGAACCCAGCACATGCTCTACAATGCACTGGATTTGAATCATTTCTTTTTAATTTTTTAAAAAGTGCAGTTGACCTGAAATGGAAAAGAACTGTCTTTATGTTCACTGTAAACTTGTCAAAAGGAATCTGCTCTTTAAAAACTGTGCTAAAATAGTCAATTTATACAACAGAGCACTAGATGAAGCTACCATAAATTCCTCTTCACCAAATTATTACTCTATTGTGTCAGTTATAGTACTGCATATACGTAGAAGAAGCAAAACGGTGGTAGCTACTATTAGTGAGTACAACAAACCCAGGGAATAATTCGAGTTCAACGCTCCCATGAAGTAGCAATAACATTTAAACCACAGGACAGTTAGAATTCAGTACTTTGAAGTGCATCAGAGTCACACTGTTGATCATCAGCAGTATGGAGCAAGGTTATCAGAGAGTCAGCAGTAATGGTCGGGAAGGACACGGCAACACGACAGAGTGAGGGGCACCCACCACGGCCAGGCGGCAGCTCCGGCTCCGTCGGTGCCACCGCGGGAGCGTCACCCAGCCAGCAGCACCCGTGCCACCCCCAGCCCAGGGCCGCCGAGCCAGGGCACGGCAGGGAAAAGCCTCTTCCTTCCATCAGTAGTTCCAGAGGGACGGAGCTCGGCCGGGCCCCGCCGGGGGTGGGGACGCGTGGGAGCAAGGAGCAGCCTCTCCGCTTGGTGACTTCCAGGGGCAGGGTCTCCCCCCCGCCACCCTTGCAGTCTGCACAGCCTCCGGAGACAGAGTCCTGACGTGATCCCACGCTGTAAACATCGAATTCCTCCTCTTGCGAGCACATCCCGCGTCCAGGACTGCACAAAGTCATTCATTCACAAGGATTCTGGGACACTCTGCAGGTTCACCAAGCAGCTCTCCCTGTGGGGACGTGGTCGGTGTCTCCTACAGCCCGTTGCTGTTCCTGTGGCTGAGCGGGGGTTTCGAGAGCTCTACGACTGTGGAGCGGGATTTATTGAGGAACTTTGGAGCCCGGCGCAGCAACCTCTGGGCTTCAGTGAAAGCCTCTGTCAGCTCTTTTTTCCACTGAACAAACTCGGGGTCGCTCTGCAAGAGACACAGAAGCAGTTTGGCACTTCATCCTACGCGGCCAACAGCATCTTCTCGCTCAGACAGCACTTTAGGGAAGTTATTTTAATTTTCCGAAGGAATGAGCAACTTGGGTATTGCCCACGCGCAGCCCTTGGCTTCTCCATCACCCCAACGAAGGCTGGTACAATGTTTTGAGGACTTGAGCACTTCCCCCTTCCACACAGCAGCTCCCCACAGTGACACATGAGCCAACGAGGCCCTTGGAGCACACGGAGTTTGAGCAGTTTGGGAGCTTTTAGCTATTTAATAAACTGAACTCGTTTTGGCCCAAATACCACTGAAATCCATGACAGGAACTGGCACAGCTGCAGGTTTCCTGCTTTCAAAACTCGACTGTGATAAACACTTCAGCTCTGCTTCACCAAGTGCCTTAGTTAACATGCAACAGGATGACCTGAAAAACTTGTCAATTGTTAATCATATGCAAAACAATCTGATCAAGTTATCAAAAAACAAGTCTTACCTCACACTGTAGGACAAACTGTTTTCCTCCTTTAATTCTCAGTAAGATGCATTTCTTATCTTTAATTTGTGTTTCTTCAACAGATACTATTTGTTCCATTGTCAGCAGATTTTGCTGCAGCATGTGGAAAAGAGCAGAGAATTAATTGAAAAAAAACCCACCTGTTGCCCATCAAATAAAGCCACTATCTCATTTTCCTGGACTACCCACATGAATTAAGTTATGAACATTAAGAGTCATTACACAAACATTTATTTCTGAAGGCTGGGTCATCAACTAAAGATAGACAGGAAGGTAAGAGAGATTTACAAGGGGCTTGGTTGCTTCAATAGTGACAACGAAATATCAGCTCTAAAAGCCAGTAATGACAGCACGAAATAAGAATCTACAAATAGGTGTGTCTGCAAACAGAATATTCACTATTTCCCCTCAAGAGCTGCATATAATTTGATACATTTTTCAAGCATTACTGTTATTTTATTACAAAAAAAAAAAAAAAACAAAACAAAAACCAAAGCCAATCTTACTATTTCAAAGAGCTGAAAGGGAATATTTCAGCACTGAACACTGACAAAGAGAACATACACAGCAGTGTGCAGGAAAACTCTCCCTATGGACTGCAGAGGACACAATGTCTTAAATTCCAAACCTTTCCTTAACTTAAATATACAATTTATCTGCCCTGCACATGAGCACAGCTGGGCTACACTACAGCCACTATAGCATTTTCTTGGAAACAAAATGCTATAGCATTTGTCACCTTACCAGTTTGTGTTTTTTTGTATAAATAGTCCAGAGGTCCTAAATGAAAAACAACACCATCAACTACCAAAATCCTTTAAAAACACGACAAAACAGAGCAAACAGGTTTCTCAAGACAACTTTATGTCTCCTCTGTGCAGTGTGAGCTACCCCTTAACTACAGTGAGACTCGAGAGAAGTTACTCAAATCCACTGGGCTTTTAACTCAGAGAAAACTCCTTCCCCAGGAGAACTCCTGGGCACTCCAGGTGTGTCTCACTTCCAGCTGCCTTCCACCACAGCTCCCCAGGGCCCCTCACTCACCCGGGACTCTCCTTCTCCTCGCCACTCCAGCCGGTTGGGGAAGAGGTAAAAGTAACGCCGCTGCCACTGAGTCAGGAAGGGGTTCCCCAGCTTGAGCATGTATCCATGCATGATACAGTCCTTCCCCAGGGCATAATCTAAACCAAGAGGAGACGTTAGCAAAGCCACAGGAGGTGCAGCCTAAAGCATTCTGCGTGAGCTCTGTGAGGAGGGGACGGAGCCCCGGACCCGCCGTGCCCTCAGCAGGTTCAGATCACACACACAGCCCCAGTTCTGCCCTAACTACACAGCTGCTGTGGCTGCAGAGCAGGGATCAAGGACAGGACTTGGCTCTTAAAGAAGTATTTCACTGGAGGAGTTCATTAAAAGCATTTGCTCTCCAAAGTTTGGGGGTTTGATGCAACACCCCCGTGCAAGCTGCAGTTTGCTGTGCAAAACCTCCTAGGGCCCTTCCCAACTCCTGGGCAGGAAATCAAATCCCACAGACTGGGAAGGTGCTGAGGCCCTGGCACAGGGTGCCCAGAGAAGTTGTGGCTGCCCCATCCCTGGAAGTGTCCAAGGCCAGGTTGGACAGGACTTGGAGCAACCTGGGCTAGTGGGAGGTGTCTCTGCCCATGGCAGGGGGTTGGAACTGGATGGGCTTTAAGGTCCTTTCCAACCCAAACCATTCCAGGACTCTGTGATTCCATGAATCTCTTTCCAAAGCCTGATGTCATCATTCAGCATTTCAAAACATTAAGAAACATCTTAAGCAACACGACAGTGATCAAACGAATCCTAACAACTCCCAGGAATGACAGCAACAGGAGACTGTGGAACTCCAAACCCAGGAATTACTACCTAGCAGCAAAAGATGAGAGAAGTGTAAGGACAGATTACCTTCCTCGTGGCCAAGCTGCTTATTTTTAGCCCTTTTTCTGGCCTCAATTTTATCTGTGTCTGCATTTACTGCATCATAAACAGTTTCTGCTACTTCTTGCTGCCAACGCTCCGATATTACCAGAGGGAAGTTCTTATATAACTCCTGGTCACTATCAAGCAACTTGCAAGAGAAAAACAACAAAAAACCCATCATTTTAATAACTTTCACTATTCTTATCCCCAACAGTTAATAGTTACCCATGCAACAGTATTATTTGACAAGATGGATTGAACTCAAACCTTCACAAAACAGACAGATGCAAGCAAGAGAAGCACAGACACTAATTGAAGCAAAGATATTAATTTATGTGCAGAGAACAGGCCACCTGCTCAAAACTTGTTTGGATGGATAGCTCTAAAATCCTCAGCATTGTCCCATAATGCTCTCCAGACTTCACATTTCAATAATTACTCCAATGGAAGCAGCAGCATTCTTAACTTTGTTGCACCAAAACTTCCTCAGCACAAAAATTCCCTGAATAACTGATAAGACACCTTTCCCACAGCAATGCCTTCCATGCTTCCACAGCTTGGCTTTATTTCCTTAATAATTAACCCTCAGAATTCATCAGCATGTGCTGCAGACCTCAATTTCCCTGCTATAAGGATTCTTTTCCCCACTAATCCTTGGAGAATGTAAACTGAATTGCACTGAAGAAAATTAGGAACAAATTCCACACCCAAAGGGTTGTCCAGCACTGAGCTGGGCAGTGGTGGAATGCCCATCCCTGGAGGGGTTTAAAGCCACGTGCATGCAGCACCAACACCTGTAGGAGCAGCACTGGCTTAATTCCCCTACTGCAGTCAGGCCAGACACTCCTGGAACAGATATTCTCCTCCTTTTCAGAGATCCATGGCCACTTCCCAGCAGGAAAATACACACCCAGAAGACCTCTCTGCAATTGCAAGGACTCCCTGGGGCACCCAAGGAAGGGGGAAAAGACCCAGGCATCCCCTGCTGGCTCCCCCCGCCCCGTAACCCCAAAGCTCACGTGCTCTACTCGGGGCCACAGGACATTCTGCAGGATAAATATAATCCCAGGGGGCAGGGAGGAGAGCAAGGTGTTCTAACTTGAACAGAGAGGGCTCCTGGCACCTCGCTGGCAGCTGACTCAGGCAGGAACCATCCCGTCCCCTCTGGACGCCTGTGACACCCGGGGAGGCTGTGCTATCCCTCCCTGATTCACCCCCAGGGGTAAATTTATCCCATAGGCAGCCTGAGCTGTGGGATTCTGAGTTCACACTGGAGATGACACAGCACTGACCTGATGATAATTCACATGAAGTGACAAGGATTTCTCACTAGATCATCTCATTGAGAATATCTGATCCCCTCAATAAATAAAAAGACCGCCCGGTTCCTCCTTGCAAAAAAATGTTCCTCTGAATTCTGGCATTCCAGAATTACAGGAGGCTGGAATCCTGCCAGGCTAACATTGATGCTGAAAATGTGGAATTTTCTGGGATAAAGAACATCCTGGGCTCTGTGCACTTTTCTGTGCCAGCTTCTGTCACCACAGCCGGTGACACTGACAGACGAGCTCCTTTTTAGGCTCAGCGAGTACTTAATGGGGCTTTTTGCTTATAAAGTTTAGAACAATTAGTTTCCCTCCTGACTCACTTCTGTAATAACAATAACAAGGTCTGATCTACTGCAGAAATGGGGGATGAAAACAATGAAGAGCACTGACCCCAAGCCCTGCTGTCCAAAGTCCCAGGGAAACTTCAGAGAGTGGAGGAATTCACAGTGGGGTCACCCCTTCGTGTGAGTCCCAAAGGGGCCAGCAGCTTTAACTTCTCTTTTTTTATCATTTATATTATTCTCATTACATTTTGGATAATACCAGAACCTGAAAATCTCTTTTACCATTTTTTTAACTTATGACATTGTTACTATCAACATAGTTTGTCATTTTTAAGAGCTTTCCCCACCACTCTCTGACCACTCAACTGTTAAAATAATGTTTAGCTCCATTTCTCCAAGCCACCAGAAATAAATCACAGCTTTTAAAGACACAAACCATAAGGTACTCTAAAAAATCTGAAGCTTCCCCAATTGCTTCCTGACCATTTGAAACATTTCCTTTATCCCATAAAACTTTTGGTAAGAAAAGTAGACTTCAGTTAATCTAAAACCATGAGGACTTGGGAACCAGCCCAAGGTACCAGCACAGACTGAATTTCCCAGCCTGAAGGAATTCCTTGCACATCCAGAGCCCTGAAGCAAAGGAATGCCACACACACACGGAAAGCCAAGCACAGCAGTCCCAGTGCCACCCTCCACCACTGAGAGCTGGGTACCTTAATGCCTTTAGTGTCCTCTTCATCAAACGAGCCAATATCAAAGGCATCTGCTGCATTGACTTCTCCCCGGGGAGGAATCAGGGGGGGAGGGTACTAGAAATTAAAAGCAGCATCATTAAAGACAAATTAATGGGCATTATTTAACTCCATTCTGTAGTTATGCACAGCCTTTTGATTTTTTTGCACAGATTACACTCGACCGTGCCAGCGTGTCCCCCTTGGAATTAAACTTCAGTGCAAAGTCGTTGCCACTTCTTTTAATTAAAGCTCCTTCAAAAATTTGGGGATAAAACTCCCCAGTTCAGAGACAGCAAAGGAAAGGAAACCATGAAGTCACTTGACCCCAGAAATGTAACAACTCACCCCTAACAAGCAGGAAGATCTGTAGTAATGAATATTCATCAACAACCCTCCCTGTATTTGTGTGAGCGAGCAATGTGCTGGGCACTGCGACCCTCGAGTATTCTGCTCAGTACCTGTTTGGGTTTATTTTCCTTTCACTGCTTTAGCAAGTAAGCCAAAATTACTGTCTTCATGCTTTACCTTCTGTAAATAGACTTGCTGCCAATCAATGCCTTTGAAGAAAGGATGTTCCTTTACTTCTTGTGCGCTGCAAAACAGAAGTGACTGAAGTCAACAAAGGGAGGGGCTTTTCAAGTGGATTCAAGAAACACAAAGCCTTCAAAGGTCACATTTCTATCACTTGAGAGTATCGGGGAAACGCTTTTTTTGTAAGAAAAACATAAGAATTCTTCAGTAAGCAACAGGAGAGAAGATTTTCATGTGGAAACACTTGGAATAGTGCTCTAGGGCTGGCAGGCAACAACTCCTGATGGCACTCCATCATTTCCAACAGCAAACAGTGTTCCTCTGTTGTCAGATCCCAACACTGATCTGTGTCAATCCCAAACACTGCTCTGTGTCAGATCCCAAACAAGGATCTGGGTAAGATCCCAATACTGCTCTGTGTCAGATCCCAAACATGGATCTGGGTAATCCCAATACTGCTCTGTGTCAGATCCCAAACATGGATCTGTGTCAGGCCCCAAACACTGCTCTGGGTCAGATCTCAAGCACGGATCCTTTGGCGGATCCCAATCACTACCTGTTAATAACCACATTGCTCCACACCATTTCACATTACACAAATTCTATGGGAAAATAATCAACTACTCTTGTTAGGCCCCAGGGAAAAGCAATCTCGGGTCGTTATCAAAGAGTGCTCCAAGACAAAATCTCCCACTGGAATTAGAGCCAGCCCCAGGCTCAGGTGTGACCATTATCTGTTATCACACACCCCAATGGTTTCCCAACAGTTGTTTACTCCCCTCCTTTTCTCTCCCAGTCTCACACTGGATTTTGAAGCAGGAGATAACAATTTCATGAACAGCTACAAGCAAGGTGAGCTTGGCAGGAGCAAGGAGTGTTTTGTAGTCAAGAAACAAAACAAAAGCTCTTTTCCTTAGAATAATGAAGTGACACAGGCAACACCAGCAATATTCACAGCTTTTTGCTGGGTGGTTTTGGGATTGGGTTGGGGGCTTTTTTTGTATGTAATATGCTCCTATCATTACAGATACAATAAAAGCAATAAATTTTTCCCTATCAGTATGTCTGAGTCAAGTCATATGATCTCATGCCAAAACAGATCAGGCAAAACCAGAAAAACAACCGAGGGATGAGAAGGAGGAACACCACCCAATGCAAGCATGACTGCAGGGATCTCAGGGGAAGGCTTTAAGGACAGAAATTGTCCAAAAAACATGTCCAAACCAAAGGAAGCTGAAATGTAATTCCATGCAGCAGCACTTTTTCATGTTCTCTTTCCAAAATTAAAATCCGCACAACAGGAAGCAGATTTTCACTTGAAACGAGTTCACTCATTGACAGAGAAGTGGAAATTTTTCAAGGCAGAGGTCCAAGGAGAAGACAACACCTACCTTCTTCCTTGGCATCCAAGCCTCTTGCTCACATCCCGCTGCAGGAGCCCTTCCAGAAGGGACTTCAGCTCGGGAGAAAAGGAATCCGGGAGCTCCACATTCTGTGGAGAAAGGAAGTACAAAGAGATATTCCAGGATGGAAGTGGTGTGTTCTGCTTTCTTGTCTCTGATGGTGTTTGTTAACTGCTCTGCCATGTGCAGATACAGGTCTCTGGGAGAGCAGGGGGTGCAGTTTTAGTTTGAGGGGCAATGGGAGCTGGGGGAACACGGGGATGTCACTGAGGCCAGGCCTTACCACGGTGAGCGTCATCCGGTCGATCTCGTGCTTATCTTTGGTTTTGTGCTGCCTGAAAGGGCTGTGCCTGTGGAAAGAAGAAAAAAAACAAAACACTAATAAATGTAAAGCCACAGCATATCGGGGTAGTTCAGCTGTGGCAATGCCAGGAAAGAGTGGAGCATCTTGTTAGTTCCATCCTTCCCCCTCATCAATCCTGTCCTGCAGAACAATCTGATCCACAGGAAGGTGAGCAAAAAAGCTGGGTAATTCTTAAACAGTGATCTGGCCTTAAAGATGTGTTTCAAACGCCTCACCAATTACATCTGTCTCCCAAAAACCTGAACAGTTCTCAACTAACAAGGGAACCCCAAACAGCCATCACCCACAGGGATTTAAATCCATGGATTTCTATAGGGAAGCTGAGCATGACCCACTGAACTCATCATTCCCTTCATGGAGAGTAAGGAGATAAGAGAGAAGGTAATCACAGATCCCACAGCATCAGGCACTGGGAAGATATCTGATGGTATCTAGTAAATTATCAGCTTTATCCCTTTCCTGCTTTATAATTCTGGTTTGAGTTTGAATTTTCCTCTAAGCTATGGAAGACTGTGGCACATTAGAGATTTATCACACAGTCCTTCATGAAAGAAAGAAGCAGCATTGTAGTAAGAGATATTTTAATTACATTTAGGACATATTCCCTGCTTCTTTTCTTCAAAACCTTGAGGGGATGATTATTTTTTTGAAATCAAAATGTTACTCACTTATCAATTCCATTAATTAGCTATTCTAAAGCATTCTGCCTTGCCACATGGCTGAGTGTACCAGCATGTTTCAACTGGAGACCTGCTACTCCCAAGTTATTTTCCTTTTATCCTCAAAAATGTTCTGATTGATGGATGCAATGGACAGACCAGGACTTCAATATTTCTCTTTTTAGCATGACAGGTAAATGGTTCCCACACAGCCTCATGTACTCTGACAAGGAGGCTCTGAGTAGATCAGGGAAGAAAATGATTCACTGGAAACTTATGGGCAGATTCTTTGCCAGACTAAATTTACCAAACACCAAGAAATGGCACCATGTGCCCAGCCCTTGTTTTGGGATGTGTTTAATTGGCTTCAGAACAGATGAGGAACCAGGAGTTCACCGTGAATAATGCTCTGGCTTCTGGCTGAGCACTGATACCACCCTGAACATCTCTGCCAGGGAGAATCACAGCCCAAAGACCAGCAATTTAAACACTTCTTTCTCTATTTGCACCCTTACATAGCCCTTTTTGTGCACAATTACTGTTAAACTGATACAGCTCTGCAGTTCAATTCACAAGTCACGCACTAACCTTCCTTTGTACAGTGTCTGGATGGAGATAAAAGCTTATAATTAATTATGTGTGAGGACACAGGATGACCTAATGATCAATCTTTGCAGAGAAGCACTGTGAAAAGCCTCAGATTCTTCTGGTTTGCCATTAACATCGAGGATGCCATTTTCAACAAGCAGTTGCCCATCAGTGCTTGTTGACTGCTCAAATAAATCCCATGGTATTAATCAATTCTAGACACGTAAGTTTAATGAGAAGGTAATTGCTGACAAAGCTGTAATTACCGTGGACCTTTGGACACTGATAAGGTAACAGGCCAGAGTCAGCAAATGGAAGGATCCACACTTTGTACCTGCCCCAAACCCTGCAGGAGGGAAGGCTGAGTAGCACACAACAAGGGACCAGTGCAGCCAAGAGCTTCTCCACCACACCACATCTCAGCTTAACATGAAGCCCACGATTTAACAGGGCTGCTTCGTGCACTCCAAGGAATAACATCCCAGCATTTAAAACACTACCAGCTGCCAAGAGA
This sequence comes from Coloeus monedula, assembly GCF_965178545.1. Classification (NCBI taxonomy): domain Eukaryota; kingdom Metazoa; phylum Chordata; class Aves; order Passeriformes; family Corvidae; genus Coloeus; species Coloeus monedula. The sequence goes on along the minus strand of NC_138798.1, from coordinate 5,086,013 downwards.
GGAGTAAACTGCTGTCAGCAGCAGTTCAAAGAGCACACAGAGGACCTGCCTTCCTCATGTCCCACATGTGTAGCCACTACAGGGAGCAGGGCTTGGGTTTGGTTTGGAAGGAATAGCCTGGTTTTGTCTCACATGAGGATGTGGGTCAGCCCTGAGGGATCATTTCAGACAACCTGTGACACATGATGTCCTGATATTCCAAGGGATGCCCACAGAGGCCCCCAGGCTCCCAAAGGCAAGGCAGGAGCCCCACTCACCCCCTCAGCAGCTTGAAGAGCATGCAGCCCAGGGAGAACCAGTCGGCACTGCTGTCGTAGGCCGTGCCCTTCTGCAGCACCTCGGGGGCCATGTACCCGTGGGTTCCTCTGCAGAGCACAACAGCACAGAACATTAATTACATCCAACACTATCACTGGAAACAAAATTATTCAATGTTCTCTCAGTAAGACAGCCCAGTTTGGAAAGAATTCATTTTAACGATTTTATTTTGCTTCCAATGGGTTTCATGTGTCACCTGGGTGAGCACAGGACACTCCTGAGCTCAGCCCTGGGCACCACTAGAAGCAGCCACCAGGTATTGCTTTTACCCTTGACATACTCAAAACATATGGACTTTTTTCAAGAAGCTACTGAATTGCAAATCTTTTAAGGTGTGACAGGCTGGAGTTTCCCTTTTTGCATAAATTCTGAGACTAAATCACGGCAATTGAGGACTTCAGAATAAAATGTGCCAGGTAAGATGTAAATCCACACACAACTCTGGGAATTCAGGTCCTAGTTAAATCCTGATGGTAAGTGGCAGAAAGGAACATCACTTGCCTCCAGTTCCAAGAAGATCCAGAAAGACAAAGGCACAATAAATCCAGGATTTTAGTCAGTTTGGGAATATTTAATTACCAGGTTGGGACAATTAAAGCAATCTGGTACTTTAACTCAGTCGGGTTCTTCTCTGAGCAGTGAATCATCCCAAAATAATGTGTCATCTCCCAGCCATGCCTACACATCAGCTGCTACAACTGTGTAGGAAAACAGGGAGAGGAGTCCGAAAAACCTCATTAGAGCCTCCAGCTCAGCAAGCCTGGACCACACAAGTGTCACTCCTCCCCTTCAAGCAAAGTTAAATTATAAAGACAAATTCAGGATGTACTTAGCACTACCTGTATGTGCAGCAGAGCTCCCAGATATAATACTTACACACTGGCATGTGGCTTCTTTTTGGAAAAGTCACAAGCCAGTCCAAGGTCTGATATCCTCACGTGCCCATGTTCATCCAGCAGGATATTTGCAGGCTGGAAACCAACACAGGGAGGTGAGAGCTTGGTATTCCTCAGCTGACACAAGTGCAAACTCTCACAGCACAGCAACTCAAACATCAATACTCCCTGGTAATTGGTAATTGCCCTTTTTTTATTTAACATCACTAGACCAGGCACTTTCCAGATAAAAATCTACATTCTCACAGAGCACTACCATCAACTCCACAGGTTATGAAAGACTGAACACCAGAAGAGAACAACCAGGCAGGGTTTGAAACACAAAGCAGGTAATAAATGAATAATCCATTCTGGCCTCAAGCTGCTTTTGGTTTCTTCACAGCAGGGTCTGTGTGTGGCTCTCACACCTTTTATTCTCAGTCTCTGGGTAGACTTTAATCCCCTTGGGCTGTCACTTGGTTCAGGGACCCTTCTCTGGGACCTGTCCTCAACTTCCCAGCTGTCACACCCCCCAGCAACTCCCCTGCTGTTGTCCCCCACCACACACACAGAGGCCTCTTTCAGGGCTCCCAGAAACACAGTAGATCCTCTAAATTATTCCCATCAGGGAGATAAGTAACACTGCACAGGATTTACTGTGACCCCCAGGAAGCCTCTCCCAGGCTAGTTAAATTGGATAATGGCACAGATTAGAACGACTTTGAAACCTTATTACGAAAACCAGGCAGATAAAGAAATAATCCTGCCAAGGAAAGGTTTCAGATAAGGTAATCCATGAAGTTATCCACGGGCCTGTGTGGATGCAGGCACCCACCAACCATTACCTTCAGGTCTCTGTACACCACGAAGCGATTGTGCATGTGCTCTAGCCCCAGGATGATTTCAGTAGCATAAAACCTCATCTCTTTTTCAGAAAACACTCCGTGCTGGGAGAGGTGGTAGTGCAAATCTCCTCCTGAAACGAGAAGAATTGAAATGTAACTAAATGCACAGTAAAATCTTACCCTGCAGGCAGACAGGGTGACACTGTGGGGGAACAGCACAGCTTCTGTAGGTTCTTATCACCTGTGGAGCACACAGCCCCACCCTCTGCAAGTCTGTCTGGTGACAAAATAGCTGAGAAAGTTCATACAGAGATTTCATCAGTCTGAAACTCCATTTTAAAATGCATTTATTTCATAAACATTTGCATTCAGTGACTAATCCAGCAGAGGACTTCCACCCAAGCAAAAGGCTGTACCACACATTGGTTTGTGAGAGCTGAATAAATCAGCTCATAGAGCAGCCCAGGCTTGAGGGACCAACCATCTCAACAATCCTCCTGCCAAAATTCCTGTAACATCATCATCATCATCATCATCATCTGCACAAGTTTTGCTTACCATTCATGAGGTCCAGAATGAAGCAGAGCTTGTCAGGGGTGTGGAAGGCATAGGTCATACAGACTATAAAAGGGCAGTCCTGCAAGGGAAGAGCAAAGAGGTTTCACCTCAGGCAATGAGCAAAGTGTGACTTAGGAAAGCTAAAAATACATCTGGTATTTTTCCTGTGCTATTTGCCAGTATTCCCAAGTTCTATCCTCACTCCTGAAATGCAGCTATGCTGGTAACCCCTGTCCCCCTGGGAGGGCCCTGCCCAGGTGACAGGGAAGGTGTTTGGCTCCCAGCAGCATTTCCAACAGAGGATTGAAGGAATGTGAACACACCAGGCAGGAAGTTGGGATTCTGGGGTGTTACAATGGCCAGGAAGCAGCAACAGCAACGTCCAGATGGTGTAAAACCCACAACACGAGGTGGGTGGGAGCAGCTTTAGGAGGTCAGAGCAGAGCAGCCAGGGCAGGGATGGGTTACACCCCACCTCCAGATGCACCTGGAACCTCAATTCACCCCATGTTTAAGACAAGCAGCCATAAAAAATTCCATTGAAAAACACATCTTTATTCCCAGTGTCCTGGTACCTCCAGTACACACATTCAAAACTCCACGGCAGCAGCTGGCAGATCTTCCTCTGCACTGGGCCTGTGCTGGATGCAAGGGCTAATTCATAATTATGGAATTGCTGAGGTTGGAAAAGCCCTCTGAGATCATCGAGTCCATCCCCCAGCACTGCCAAGGCCACCACTAACCCATGTCCCCAAGTGCCACATCCACACATCTGTTAAATCCTTCCTGGGATGTGACTCCACCACGGCTCTGGGCAGCTGTGCCAGGGCTGGAGAACCCTTTCCAGGAAGAATGGAACTGCTTTGGTCCTGCTGGCCACACTATTGCTGATACAAGCCAGGAGGCTCTTGGGGCTGGCTATCACTTCATCAACTTCTCCAAAGCCATATGGGATGGAATCATGGAATGCTTTGGGTTGGGAGGGACTTTAAAGCCCATCTTGCTCCAGATGGGCAGGGACACCTTCCATGGAAGGCTGTGGTACAAAACCAGGGCTGTGTGGTGAGTCTGCAGTGAACCCTCCAGGAATGGCTGTGCTGCCCCATCCCACATCTGATCCCAAAGCTCCAAGGGGGGCAGGGAGACGATCCCAGAGGAGACACCCTGCAGGAAGCAGAGCGTGGCCTCACGTGACTCCACCAACGTGCTCAGCATTGCAGGATGGACAAGGGAAAGCTCTGGGAATCTCTGACAGGAACTCGCTCCCTTCCCAATTTAGAAACAGCAAAACACGGCGGCCTTGGGCAGCGCGGGGCCGGCTCCGGAGAGAGGAAAGGGAGGGACAGGGACACTTCAGAGCCCCTTCATCCTTCCATGAGGCTCAAATACAAAGCTTTATAGACCTGACTGTAAGCCCAGGGATCCCCACAGTGCTTGGGTACATCCTGCCCTGCTCCAACCCAACTGCACTTTATGTTTTGCTCACCCCAAACACTCCCTGCAGAGGGGAGGGATGGGTGTGAAACACCTGCACAACATCCAGGAAGAAAAGCCAATGGCCCTACAAATAAGGAGCCTGATGTGGTGTCTAACACAAGATACCACCTCTGGTTATGAACTCTGTGCTGGGGACTATTGCAGCTGCCACTTAACTTCACAACAGCAGCTTGAGCAGAATTATTAACTTAATTTCCTGCATCGACTGGGTAATTCAGAAGTGTCCCCAAGCAGGACTCCTAAAATTTCAGAGCAATCTAATTACCCAGAAGGATTTAGTGGCAGAATTTAAACACCACACATAGACAAATAAAAGGGTTTTTTCGACACCAGAACATAGCTTGCCTCTATTTTTATGGATTTGAAAAATAAAAAGTTATCTGGAAGTGTAAATGTGATGCATAACTCATTTTTGTGGAAGCATTCCTAATTTCATCATTACCCTTTTCTCTGCTCACAGAGAGAAAAACTGTACTGCAGTATTTTCCTGACACAAAAACCACAGCAAAGAGTATTCTACAGCATAAAAATTTTTTAAAATCCACCCTACAGTTATTTTTTTAAAGGACACATAAAGCAATAAAACCAATCTCCCAGGAGAGCAATTCTTCATTGCAGTCAAGTTTCTGCTCTGATGAAAATAAGCAACATTATGACATTAACATGTGAATTAAGACCAGTTTGGAAAGAGTTCCTTACATCCAAACAATCCTGGATTGAGTCCAGAGAACTGCTGAAGTCAAGTTTGTGGCAATAAATCAAGTGGAAGGAAAAAAAATATTAGAGCAACCATAAAAAAATGCAGAAATGTGATATTTTAAAGACATTAGCACATTAAAAAGTGCTCTAGGAGGAAACCTTTGGTTCTGACTCTTCCCTGAAAGCCAAGCACTCGGCTTTGGGGGCACAAAGTGACAGCAAAGAGGGGACAAAGGTGCTCAGAGCACAGAGCAGCTGTGCCCCATTTTAACTGGAGGGCAGCTCTGCCCTGAGGCATCACTCAAAGATGTGCCAGTCCCTGCCTGAAACACGTGAAAACCAAGTACCAGTTCTGCTCCAAAAACCCCAATTACTGATCTCAGACCCACCTCACGGTGGGCAGGACTCCTGGGGTGTCCTGGGCAGGGATAACTGAGGATGTTCTAGGATTCTGTGATTGTATTTATCATCCCTTGGAGGGAGTCTTGAATCCAGCCATTAGTCAATTATCTCAAGAAGATCTGGATAAGGCAGCTGAAGTGCTGAGGTTTTTCAGAAGGAAAAAACTGGGAGCCACAACAGAGAGAAGCCCTGCACGGCCCCTGGTCTTGCAACAGACAGATGGAATGACCCCCTCCTACCCTCAGGAAAAGATTCATGGAATAACCACTTCCTTCCACAAACAGCACCTTGGGGCTGGCTGGTTTCACAGGGTCCATCACCGCCTTGGTGATTTCCATGTTCCAGTTTTCTGAACAGAAATTAGGCAAATATTGGCTACTACAGAAATTAAATATTTAAAAGAAAGTAAACTCTTTTCCCTACTCTGTGACCTTCCAAGGATTTCACAATGCCTTTCCAGCCTGAAGGTCTGTGTGGGAGGGGAAGACGGGGCCTGTGCCTTGCAGAAGAGGAAACCCAAAGCTCAGTGACAGTTTGTCCCCATTACACCACAGTGACACAGCAAAGGTACCAAGGGAGACTGAGCCCTGCAGAGCCCAGTTTGGTGCCACCAGACCCATCCAAGAGGCTCCAGATGCTCTGCAGAGGTGCCCGTTGTACTCCTGAACCCATGGAAAGCTGCTCTCACCACGCAGCCACGACCGACTCCAGCATGGGAGCTCCCTGCTCCAGGAGTGCTGGGGAATGCCAGAGCTTTAGGTGGATTAACAGAACTGATTACACAAGCAGCTGTGTCATCTGCACAGCTGTTATTTGCAGAGACATCTGGATTCCCAGTTAAGTGACTAATTGTACTGTGATGAACTTCCCAGTTCCATTCTGCTCTGGGCAGTGCAGAACTCCTGTCCCTGGGCACAGCACGTGCCACTCCAGCCCCCCAGCTTCTATTCAGGGATTGAAGGAATTCTCTTATTCCACCACTTTCAAACCTATCTCATCCTGCATATTCCAAGTGCTCCAGCCTCTGCTATCCAGGTGTACCTGACCTGAATGAGCAGTACTTTGTACAAAACCTCTCTTCAAAGTCTTTCAAATTCCTGAGAATCTGAAAGAAATGTCACTCTAACGAGCTGACAATCCTTAATGAAAGAAATAAATGGTTCCTCCTGCTGCTCCCCCTGCTCAAAGCCCCACTGTGTGCTGGCCTGTGAGAAAACTGCCTCCACCAGCAGCTCCTGAACTATTTTCTCTTTGAATCTCTAGACATGCAAATTCACATTCAGTGCTGGAGCCACAGAATCACAAATTGAAGTTAATGGGACAATTATTACTCATTTGCCTCAATTTCTTGTCTAGTCTCTGCTACAGACCTACTCCCCACTGGTTTTCAGGAATCCTGACACACACGGACAAGCCACAACTTATCTCTGGTGAAAACAGGTAACTTGATTAAAAAGTCTGAACGGATAAATCACAGATCCCAGAATGGTTTGGGGTTGGAAGGGACCTTAAAGCTCATTCAGTTCCACCCCCACAAGGCAGGGACACCTTCCACTAGCCCAGATTGCTCCAAGCCCCGTCTAACCTGGCCTTGGATACTTCCAGGGGCAGCCACAGCTTCTCTGGGCACCCTGTGCCAGGGCCTCCCCACTCTCACTGGGAAGAATTCCTTCCTAATATCCCATCTCATCCTGCCCTCTGGCAGTGGGAAGCCATTCCCCCTTGTCCAAAGTCCCTCTCCAGCTCTCCTGGAGCCCCTTTTGGCACTGGAAGGGGCTCTAAGGTCTCCCTGGAGCTTTGGCTCAGTGGCCAGGCTGGCATAATGCCTGGACTCGAGGATCTTCAAGGTCTGTCCCACAGAAAAAATCCTCTGATCTCTGGGGACACACCCCTGGTCCATGAGAAGAAATCCCACTGTTTGCTCTCTGCCACTGCAGGGAATTCTGCTCTTTGCACAGCTCTTGTACAAGCCTGGAACGAAACCACTCACGATTCCTCCTCATTCCTCCCGTGTCTGCTGGGAACGGGGGCTGTGTTCCCACACTGAGCGTTTAATTCATGCACCACAAGGTGAGGGAAGTGAACCTTCCTGCCAGCATCACCCGTAGCCGTGGTAACCACGGTGTCACTGCAACGAGGGCAGAGCCACCTCCAATCCTGCCTGGAATTTCTCTGAGCCCAACACACCCCAGCCACCACCCAGTGGCCCCAGGGCTGGGCAGCCAATGCCAGGCAGGTGTTGGCTTTTTGCACACATCAGTGATGGTTTCAACTTGTACTCGATTTGAATTAATCCAATTTTAATGCAATTTATAAGCAGACTAGATAAGCAGAGCAGCTTGGTACACCTTGACTCAGCTGAAGTACATAAAAACCAAAAAGTGGGTATCAGAGTAAGAGGAAAGAGAGGATGAACTGGAGTTTTCTCTGCAGCAGCACTTTAGATCCTACTAAAGCACTATGTAACTAGAGCAAAAAAGGAATCTTTTTTAAAAGACAGAATCGTGTTTTGGAAACGTTTCAAACAGAAATAGTTAAAAAAAGGATATTTAAAAAGTCAGGAGGGGAGGAGGATGAATTACCTGAGAAACAGGCACCCCCTCAAGCCTCTGCAGCAAAGATGCTCATTCTGCAGGAACCAAACTGATCAAGCAAGTTTGGTTTTCCCTTCTCATTTCAGACACATTGCAAGGATCAGGGGGAGGCTCCAGTGGGGGTTAATTTTACATGGCACACAATGGAATTGATGGAATATGCATTACATGTAACAGCTTTTCCATTACACAGAAGGAAGAAAGAATAACAAATAGTGATACTTACTCCTGTACTGACAAGAGACAGCATAATTCTTTCATTTAAGGCTAATGTTTCTCCTTGCTTCATCTTAATTCTCTTCTTATCTAAACATTTCATTGCATACCTGAGAAAAAAAGACAACAATTCAGAAAAAGCACAAAAACCTCCTCTACCAGTACTACTCACTGGCAGCCAGGCCATGCACATTTACAGGATCCTGTAAGCAAGCTTAAACCCAGGACTAAAAACATCATTTCAGGCTAAGCATGAAACCTCCAAAACCTCCCAGAATTAATACATTTCCAGCAGAAGCCTCCTAACAGAGAAAAGTGCTTTAACAAATAATTCCATGTCCAAGCTATCACAGTGAGATAGGAATTACACAACATATATTCATTTTCTCATACCTACAAGCAAGGATCTGCCATAGGAATTAAATAACAGAAATTCTGTTATGGTTCCATTTAATTCCAACAGTTTCAACTCTACCAGGAAAGCAATATCTTCTCGAACACACACAGTTTTATATATATATATATATTTTTTTTTTCCCCCTTAATTTTCTTTCTACTCAGAAAAAGGTCAGATACACACAAGAAAGCTTTTTTAGTCTTCTACCATCTGTGCTACACAAATTAATACAATTTTGCTCACAAAGGATGTTACCCTAACAACCACCAACCACAGGAGGATATGATACAGGCTGGGTATTTTTCCAAGACGTTGGGTGAGTTCATTAATAGATATCAGTGAGAAGGACACTTGTGCTCCTCCACAGAAGGCTCCTAGACATGGGCAGCCGTGGATTTTTAGGAAGATGCCACATTACAGCAGTGCTTCAATGCCCATCTGCCTCACTGTGCCAGCCTCAGCCAGCCCCAGGGCTTCACCTTGGCTCCAGCTCCCGAAAACAGCCACGTCATTCCTGACATCAGCGTGTTGGGAGTGGGGGAGTGAGGGTGAATTTTAAGTTTCCAGACTGGGAATATTATTCATGTGTTCTTGCTGAGGAGTCTGTGAAGGGTGAGTAAAAATAACCTCTGATTCTGCCCTGCTCTGCCCTGACCGGAGAGAGGGACTGGGGATGTTCAAGGCCCATGGAAATCACAGAATGGCTTGAGTGGGAAGGGACCTTAAATTCATCCAGTGCCACCCCCTGCCATGGGCAGGGACACCTTCCACCAGCCCAGGTTGCTCCAAACCCTGTCCAACCTTGGACACTTGCAGGGATGGGGCAGCCACAGCTTCTCTGGGCACCTGTCCCAAATCGAGTCTGTCACTGTCCTGTTGTCCCTCTCCCTGGAATGCAGGCTGCATCCTGCTTCTGGCCCCTCTCTAGAGGTCCTTGCAGGGGTGGCTGGCAGAAGGCTCAGGTGTGTGTGTGTTCAGTGAACACTGCTGGTGTTACCTGGGAGGGAGGGGAGGCTTCCCACGCTCCTTGCAGGCTCTAAGTGCAGCAGAGACAGCCATCTAGAGGGGATGGGATCTGGGTTAGGGATGGGCAGACAGGTTTGGATCAAGAAAGAATTAAACCAAACCTCTACCCAGAAGCTGAACCTCATGTAAACTTCTGCTTCAAATTTGGAAAAGAAGGTTGGTTTTCCCACATTTCACTTCCTTTTGCTCTATTTATATCTGATAAAACCTGTCCTTTGCTTCACTTTTCCTCTCCTTCTCACTTCTCAAGGTTTATCCACCTCCTGCCAGAGCCCTACTCAGACACAGAGATGGCTGTGACTCTGAGAACTGCCTGCTGAGTGTGCCTCAAGCTAAATAAAATGTTTATTTTTGTATGTGGACAAATGAATGAATTGTACACGGACAAAAAGTACCAAAGCAAGAATAAAGCCAGCGTTGTTAGTAAGAATATTAATATAAATACTTGAAGTCACTGCAGAAATACTGAATATAAGAATAGCAACATTAACATGTCTTCCACTTGTTCAGAGTCAGAAGTTTATTATTGTCAGGGATGTCACACAAGTGCCAGGGGAGCCAGCTGGAACCAGAGACAGGGCACGTCACAGATGCCCTGCTCACTTGGAAGGGAAATGTTTAACGATGGGCCATGGACTAGAATTGTTAGGAGAAAAGCAAGATGAAAGGGTGGGGTATAAAGAAATGGATTGACATTGAGATCAACTGCTTAAATCCATGCCCAGATGTTCAGATCAGAACATCATGGGAAAGTGATGCCTAGAAATGGAAATCTGATGACCAGGTGAGGTGTGTGAATGGTGAGATCACAAAGAGAATAAAAAACCACCCAGGGTTGACCCTGGAGTTCCCACGGAGAGCTCTGGGAAGCACAAGCCCAACACTGGGCTACCCCCTTCCAAACAGCAGCAGGGATCACTGCTTTCACCACACATGGGGCAGGCACTGATGCAATTCCCCAAATCGGGAACAGCACACTGGGAATGGGCCCTGGCACAGCCCTGACTGCCCAGCACTGGGGACAGGTTCCTGCAGCACCCCCAGCTGCCCCTGGAGCAGGTGACACCTGAGCAGCCACCACAGCTTCCACAGGAACATCCCTCTGCCCTGGCAGCCTCTGATCCAGGGAACTGCTGGAGCACACACACCTGATTTTAACACACGTGCATTTTCCAGCAGTTTTGACAGGACATTTCCATGTGCCCAGGAATCAGAACCTCTGGGGATAAAACTTCATCACAAAGAACTTTACAGCAACGTGATGCTGCTTTCCAGTGATTTCCTAAGAAATTACTAAAAGGATTTCCTTACCAGTCCAGAGTTTACAATCACCTCTGCCACAGAGTGGGTGATACTCACATTTTTCCAGTGTCTGCTTTTCTGCAGCCGTACACTTCACCAAATCCCCCTCTTCCTATTATTCTATGTACACTAAAATCATTCATGGTCAGCTGCAAATGGAAACAGAGACAACAAAACAAAACCTTCATTTTTCAGCATTAAAAAACTTACTGTGAAAGCATCTAAATGATCCATGAATGTGTTGAGATCTTCAACTGTAATTCAACAGCATTTATTGTGTTGGAAAAGCAGCCCCTTCTTGTTGATATTTCCATGTACTTGGAAGCACTACACTGTGAAGTAGGAATAAGGGGAATGTTCCCAAAAACTGCCAGTCTCATTCAGGGCTATTTTTGCAGCCCAAGTTGTCACAGAGAAGTGCAGAGGGACAAAAGCAGAGGCCAAGGGAAGGGGCTCAGAGGGTGCTGGGATCACAGCAGGACTGGAGTGGGATTGGGGCTGATAAAGAGCAGCAATTCTGGCAGTTCAGCTCTTTCAGCCATTAAAAAATCAAAATTCTATTAACAGAGGAAGGCAGAGGGGACGTCCAGACAGGAATCATCAGGGCTGTGCCTAAGAATAGCAGAGCAGTGACATCCACCACCCTCCTTAATGAGGCCTTTGCAGAGCAGGATTCGAAACTGAACATTCTCTTTCCTGTATCAGCCTCTGACAAGATAAATATACTTGTAAGTACTTACATGAATATTTAGCTCTACATTTTTCCATTGACAAAATCTAGTAAACTTGTCACTGCAAAAGAAAAAAAAAAAAAGTTTAAAAGTTGTCTGAGACTATTGTGTAGAGTATTACAGGAAATGTCAAGACTCTGATATTTAAAATCTTGTCTGAGCTAGGGCGTGGGGTGGTATTTAATAAATGACAGCCTTCCTTTCACCAACTGTAATCTCACCCCCACCAAGAAAAACAATTCCCAGGCAGAGCACACTCCACGTTTTACGTCCTTGGGAGAGGAAGAGAGCAGATAACCTTATCCCTGTAAGGGCTCAGTGTGTCCCCACACCTCTCTCACAGGGTTTTCAACCATTCAAAGATGGTTCTCGATTTTTAAACAACTACATTTGGAACTAACAAACATTTAAATTACAGCAAGAGGAAGATAATGATAAGAAAACAGAGGCAGCTGGATTTATGTTAATGAACCTCCATATACTCCAAGGAACGTTTTAAATTCGTTGTATCTTAAAATAGGAAAAACATCAGCAATACCACAGGCTTTGGGGAAAAAAATAAATAAAATAGTTGCTTATTCCTACATGAATAATTAAGTATTTATTCTCAAAGTAAGAAATAACAGCTTTATGGAGGCATTTTTATAATTATCACAGAATAGCACCAAACCAGTTTAGAGAGTGGATTTGGGTGTTGCTGGGTGGCAGCTGAGCTTTCCAGAGCCTGACACACGAGCAGGAAAGGGCTGCTCTGCTGAGCCAGACTTGTGCCTCCAATCCTTCATTACACCTTCATTGCAAGGGACCCAGTCCCACACCAGAGAAGGGCATTCAGAGAATATCCCCAAAACCCCAGTTCTGCCTTTTCACACCTTGGAGCCCAAACTCCAACCTCTCCCTGCTGGGACTGAGAAATCCCTCAGCTTTCCAGCTGTTCCACTCACACATCCTGACACTGGTTAGGTCGTCCCACAAAGCTGGGTATTTACAAAGCTTGCTGATAAACTCCATCTGATTCATGGTGTATTAATACCCATTTTTAGCCTTATTTACAGCAGTACTGAAGGGACCTGGCTTCCCACTACATTAGGCAGCTAATTCAGGTAATATTCCATGTTCATACCTTTCCATAAATTTCTGAAATATTTTTCCTCGGAGACTATCACAAATTTCTTCTATATATGGCTAAAAAGGGTGAGGAAACAATTAGTATTTAAGCAGACAATAAATGGCTTTTTTCAACCCCATCCATTACAGAGAACTCTCGTTGGCCCCACACAGCTGCAGCACATCCTGCGTTGTCCTTAAGAAGCCTCAGTGAAGCATTTTAGCTTTATTTGGCTTTTGAAAACTGAGCAGGTGTCCTGAAGTCAAACACAAAGTATTTTCACGAGCTAGAGAACCTTCAGGGTTTGCCAGGGGCAAGGGTGTGGGGGCAAAAAGTTCTTTTTTTCAAATGTAGTTAAACAATAAATTGTCACCCTCTGCACAATCCAAACTTTCCAGAGCTGCTCCCTCATCTTTGTGGTGCTTCTCTCCTCTCTGTCCTTGCTGAGAGATCAGCACCTTGAAATTGCAGGTGACTTTTTCCAGGGAAATCCCTCCCCTGGCTGTGTGATGGCCCAACCTCCCCCCAGGTAGTGCTGAGACATCACCCAGCACTGCCATCACCACATGGCAACAGCCAGTACAGCTCAGGAGCACAAGAGGGATCAGGCAGGGGCAACCTCCACATTTTTTCAGCATATAAAAATACATCAGATTTAGATAAAAGAGATTCAAGCTTACAAACACCCCCATGATGGATAAGACAATTTCTCCACTGTTGCAGCTCAGTTCACCCTGACAGGATGAGCATCTTCCTGATGGAAAGTGATTTACTCCAAATCATTTAATGGCTTAAAATTACACAACTATAAAAACTCTTCTGTTCACACACCAAGGTACAGTTTGCTTTTCTAAATGTGCTTGAAAATATTATAGGTAAGAAGAGCAAATTGTAATTTTGACTTGGAAAAGCATTTCAATCCCACTTACAGCACAGAATTAAACTGGTCCCATTTACTCTGTCTCTTTAAATAATATCTACAAAGTCACTTTCTGTCAGAGAAGCTGAACGTTCAGACTGTGAAAGCTCACCTGGAAAAGGCTGGCTGGCACTTGTTTCTTGGCTAAATGTGTTTGTACATGATCTACAGCTTGTTTTGAGAAAGGCTTTTGGAAAAGAAAAAGAAAGATTTCAAACAGTTGGAACTGGCAGGAGTTTCATTTCAGGTCACAGCACTGTTGTTCTTTTCCTCACATGGAAACACCGACCCCAGGGGGAATCAGTAAGGCCTCCCACAGGTGTATTAGAGTGAATTTTAGTGTGAAGTGTGCAGAATGATCCAATAACAGGATTAATCTGAAGCAGAAAGGCAGGAGAGGGAAAGATGAAGAGGAGGAAGGTAAAAATCAAAGGGGGTGATGATCTTCCTTTAACAAATCCATGAAAAATTCCATTTATAGGCACAGCTCCAGAGCCAGAAGCAGACATGGACTTTTTACTAACAAAATAATGCATTTTGGCCAAAAAACCACTTAAACCCTCCACCCAAAGCATGATACCACCCTGCAAATCCTTCTTTCAAATGAGAGCACGTGAAACTGTTAAGAACAGATCAGTGGGCCCAAACTTCAGCTGGAGAAAACTGTACTTTCAGTGACTTTGGCCACTTCATTTCATCCTTTTGGAAACAGAGATTTAGTCTAAAGAAACATAAACCAGATACATCTCCTGATCCTTCCTTTGCGTGCCACTAAGTTCAGTGAAAACTGCAGCACACCGTCAACCTTTACACCTCAAAAAAGAAAGGATAACAAAAGCAATATTCTGAATTTGGCCAAACCCAGAGCACCCTGTGGATGGAACAGCAGATGTGTTGCACCATCCCTGCTGCCAGGCAGAGGGAAAAGGGCAGGATACCCACGTGGGAACAAGAGAGCAGCTCCTTCATGATGTAGGTGTCGTAGATCTGCCGGCTCCGCGACAGCCGCTCCTCCTCCGAGTCCAGCTTCTCGTACTCCTTGATCTGCAGCACAAGGGCAAGCACACACCACTCATTTCCTAATGATTTCTCACCCATTGGGTCAAAACAGGACTGTGGCTGGAGCTTTACTTTAATTTATTAATGAAAAATCACCTGCAACAGCACAGTTAAGAGTTGAGATTTCTCTTTGATATTAGAATTTTCCAGCCCTGGTACAGCTGGCACTGATGGAGTCCCCATCCCTGCAGGGATTTAATAGGATGTGGCACTTGGGGACATGCTCAGAGGTGGCCTTGACAGTGCTGAGGGAACAGTGGGACTCGATGGGCCCAGAGGGTTCTTCCAACCCAAACAATTCCCTGATTCCCTGATCACAGCACATCAGGTACAGATGTCCAAGAAAGAATAACAAGCACATTTCAAAATGTTCACATAGTTCAGCTACACTGTGGATTTGAAGCCTAAAGGTGGCTAAAATACAATTTTACCAAATATATCAAGTTTCCTCAGGTGTGCTGTAGGAGATCAGCGTGTTCCAGGTGAAACAACAGCAATCCCAGATGGCTCAATTACAGAACAAAACCTGACAACCAGTTCCAGAACAAGAAGTTCACCAAGTCCAAGGGTCCTCTGGAGCATATTTAGGGAAAGAGTTCTTCCAGGAGTGACAAAATGTGAAAAACCGTGCAAGATCATTAGGGGAAAGACTCAGCTCTGACTTCCTGGACCTTCCCAGCATCAGCCTGTGAAGTCCTGGGATACAGATCCCTGTCAGTGAGCAGATCTGCTCCGTGCCACAGAATCCCAGGATTGCTTAGGTTGGAAAAAACCTCCAACATCATCGAGTCCAATTATCAAGAGACAAACTGAAACCAACCTACCTCTGGAGGTGGAACATTAATTAAACTCCGTATCTTTCTAGCTGTACTCCTCTTGTTTGCTGACATGATAAGGCACCAGTCCCACCCCGATTTGCCATCTGTGCTGCTTCCCCCTTGATACCAATTTAAAATTAAAATGACTCAAAACATCTTTGCCCAAGAAACACTTTTAATTAATGCAATGACACAAAATAATTAGCAGTACAGGAGGAAGCCTGATGGATATCTGATCGTCTTACTTGAGCACAACCTCCTGTCCCTCAGTGTTTGGTTGTTAAAGCACCCAATTCCACAGCCAGCGCTGAAGGGTCTCAGCAGAGCCCCCCAGCCATCCCAAAAACCAGCAACAGGCACAGCTGGGAGTGTCCCATTTATAACACAACCTGTGCCTGGGCAGCAGCTCCACTCCTGACCCCGGGAGAAGGGAATGTACCCAAGGCTTCCCAGGCAACCTCCAGGAAGGGGCAGACAAAGGATCTCCTCAAAAACTGGGATCAGAATGTATTTGTTTTCAAGTATTTAGAAGCTCTTTTTTTCCTGCTCTTTTTTTTTCCTTTTTTTCTGTTTTTCTTTTATTTTTTCCCACTTTTTCTTTTTAATTCCTTTTCTTTTCCTTCTGAAACCGATCGGGATGAATCACTCATCCTGTTAAATGCCTGATCGTGACTCCAGCTGCAGCGATATGAAATCCCTGGAGTACGGAGCTCTTCTACATCAAGCAATTTTTAATGTAGCAATGTACTCAGATTATTCTATGTGTAATAAATGCAGCAAGTAAATCAAATATATAAAAAAAAAGGAAAAACTCCTGGATCTGGTATGCCACAGAGGAAAACACAATGAACCTCTCTTTAAATATCTTTAATGGGATTTTTCCAGAAGTACATGACAAAGCACTGAAATTCTTTTGAGGCAACACTTTGCTAATAACCTAAAAATACAATTTTGAATTGTTTCAGAGATAAAGAGGCAGCTAAAAATATCTTGCTAAATAATCTGGTACAAGAGGCCTTTTCGGATTACTTATGACAGTGATATCTTCAGTGTACAGAGAGATGGAAATGATAGAAAAAGATTCTTTACTGACAGCAGGTATCTGATCTGAGTGGGGGAATGGAGTCTTGCTGAGGACTGATCTCCAAATTGATACCAGCTGTTTGTGCTGATAGCAAGAAAGAAGTTAAATTATCAGCTCAAGAGTGAGGCAGCCAAGACCACCCCAGCTCTAATTAACCCTGAGCATCAGGCGTGGGCATGTCTGCCCTGAAACCAGCACCTGGGAGAGAATTCACTGGGGGTTTGTTCAGTGTCACAAGTGTAACAGGGAATGAATGAATGAATGAGTGAATGCAGTGATGGAGCTCGGACCGTGCGGCAGCGGAAGCTGGAGAGGACCAGGGCATTCCTTGGAATCCTGATCCTTTGGGATATGCCCTGCACAGTGCCTGTCAGCTCCTTCCCTGGCTATCTCGTGACAAGGGACACAACTCACCCACCTGAAGCTGCCTCTCGTGTCCCCTCTGCGGCCCTGCCACAGCGGCTCCTGAAACATCTGGGCAGCTCCCACCCTACAATCCCCTCCTGCTGTACCCTGCTGGCTTTTCTACAGGCAAAAGGCTGCTGGGGAAAGGCCTGAAGGGTTTCAGCGTCATCCCAACACCAGCAACTTCATCCCAGATCCTTTTCTACCAGTCCACACTGCTTCACACCATGGACCCTCTCCTTGCCTCTCAGCATCCTCTGACGGAGCAGGAGCGGGACATCCTCCCTCAGCCTCGCTCCTTGCACAGCCCCAAACCTCCATCACCAGCACTCACCTCTTCATAGAACTTCAGCTGAGGGACAGCTTCATCGATCTCATTCATGCAATAGTCTTTAAAGAGCAAAAATCCTGGAAAGAAAACCAGAAAAATCAGAAAAACTTGTCTCATGACGCTGATGACTTGTAAAAAGGCTCATGAAACCACCCAGGTTCCACCACAGACTGTGCAAACCTGTGTGAGTATCCCCAATTGCCAAGGTTTAGGATTCTGATTCCCACCCAGCTCTTCATTTCCAGCACAAAAGGATCCCAAGCCTGCTTCACCTCCCACAGGTGGATTAAGCCCATTAGTGCTTCCACCTGCTGAGGATTTTATGAGGCATTTCCATAATGCACCAAAATATCTTCTTCCTCTTCACAGACCATATTTTCTTCCTTTTTTTTTTTTTTTTTTTCCCAGTAAAAACTAGATACTATTCATGTTTTGGGTTTTTTTTTTTTTTGCAAGAGATTTACCTACATTTCACTGATGAAGCATAACCTTTTCTGCACTCCCATTTTAGAATTACCGGTTCATGTTACCTCTAATGGGTTTTATTGCTCAATAAATTACATCAGGGTCCTTACAGTTCGTTTGCAAGTAATTTAGAGCATGACCCCGGCAGGCTGCAGATGAGAATCTTCCATTAGGAGCATTTTAATGCACTGTCACAAGCCTCATCCCATGGAAGCAATGTCTTTCCCTGCCTTTGAGCTGGCACCTGCTACCCTGGAATTTCACGCAGGGATCTGTGTCACAAACGTCCCCATCACTGCCAAACCCACCCAAAGTCCCCCATCTCCCCAGCCAGACCACCTCTCCTTGCCAGCGTGGCTTTTTGAGGACAAAAAGTGAAACTTTGGGAGCTGACTCAAATTCCTTATTCCCCCCGTGATGGAAGCAGCAGCAGCACGGAGCAGAATCCTGCTGAATGGACTGAACTTTTCTAGGACAATGAACCAAAGAAGATTGGGTAATTAAGAGACTGAAGAGTGGCACAAACAGCGCTGAATGCAGTGAAAGAAAAATCCCTGGCCTGGTCCCAGCTCCTGGCTGGGGCCCAAAAAAACCCACAAACAACAAAAAAAACACAACAATAAACCACAAAGACAACTGTGGGAGGAGTGTGAAAATATACCAACACACATTTCCAGCAAGGCCACGCCAAACATTCCAGCCCTGCTTAGTATTTTCCAAACTTTTTAAATTTAATTATGGCAGAGAAAGAAGAGGTTCCCAAGCCCATGGCACAGGGAACAATCAGAGGCTTATGCAGCCACAGGACACGGGCTGCTCCTCCCCGAGGCCCCTTGGCACTGCACTGCAAAAACCCAGATATACCCAAAATATACAGACTGAGAGCTGGGGCTGTTCAGCCTGGGGAAGAGAAGGTCGTGTGGAGACCTCACAGCACCTTCCAAGATCTGAAGGGGCTACAGGGAAGCCAGAGAGGGATTCTGCATCAGGAGCTGGAGTGACTGGACAAGGGGGAATGGTTTCAAACTGAAAGGGAAATTTAGGTGAGATGTATGGAAGAAATCCTTCCCTGTGAGGGTGGGGAGGCCCTGGGCACAGGTTGCCCAGAGAAGCTGTGGCTGCCCCATCCCTGGAAGTGTCCAAGGCCAGGTTGGACAGGGCTTGGAGCAACCTGGGATAGTGGAAGGTGTTCCTACCCACGGGACTGGATGAGCTTTAAGGTCCCTTCCAACCCAAACCATTCTGCGATTCTATGACTCAGAAAAATCCAATTAGAGCTTAATGTTCCTCAGACTGGAATTGTTTCTGTTTCGACCTCCCATTCTATCAACAGACCCTGCACTTCCCCTGCAGCACAAAGGAAATCTCCTCCTTTACTGCTGCACTTGGATTAAGTGAAAAATGATCAGCCAGAAACTGCAGCTCTCACATAATGGCACAACGAAGTGACAGATGCAGCATTGAGTAAGTGACAGGAGTTTCAAGAAGTTCAGGGAGTGCTGACGAGGAGCACAATAAGCACAGTTAACAGCACACAGAAAAATAAGCCCAGGAACAGAAAGCAGGAATTAATAAAATGATAGCGTTAAGTAACAGCTAAAAAGAACCAGCAATTATTTATGAAATAAAGATGCTGACAGCTTTGGCTTTAAAGATTCCTTCTGCTATAACTATATAATTTCTGCAACAACCAGATCACTGGTTGTTAAGGGAAAGGAAAAATATTTTTTAAGAGCTTCTTCTGGTAGCACCAAAGTGATGGATGGTATCAATAATACACACACGGAGTGCGAGGCAGCACCCAGCTCCCAGCCTCCTCCTTCTCAGTCTCTGGACAATCATTTTCCCCTTTATCTTTGTATGGACAATCCTAAGAGAAATTTGCCAATTGCCATGGGTTGCACTGATTCTAATTACCAAGGCAAAATATCTTCCAAGGAGGGATAAAAGCCACCTTTGAGGTTTGCAGCTCAGTGTACACCAGAAGCTGAGGAGCAGGGAGGGATGGGGTGGTGGGGAGAACAGATTCAGGTGAGGCAGCTCACCTGTGACCAGGTATTCCCAGAGCTCATCCCCAGCTAGACAAGGTCCCTGTCACAAGCTTGGAGGGCACAAGGAGGGGAACTAAGTTAACCCAACTCTTTTAAAAACAACACAAACGTTTACTTCAGTATTTATTTTAAATAATTATGCTTTTCTAGCATGACCTCAGGAGTTCTGCATGAAATCCCGACTCTAATCAACGGCATCCCTCCACCCCTGGTTTTTGTCTCCAGCATTCAGCCCTTCCCACAATGCTGCTGCTGACCAGCCACACACTCCAGGCTCCCCATCACATTTGTGGCCTCCGCTGGACCCTCTCCAGGAGCTCCTTGTCTTTCTTGAACAGCGGAGACCAGAACTGAACACCACACTCCAGATGTGGCCACTCATCACGATTAAAGCCACCTTCTTCTCATCTCCCAGTTGTGTGGCATTTTCCTGCCCTGCTCCCAGTCTGTGGCACTGCCAATGTACCCCCAGGATAGCTGCCACAGGGGCCACCTCCTCCAGCAGTCTAAAGGTCACCTGCAGCCACAACACCACCTCTCCATCCCTGTCAATTAGCTGAGAGCACTGAATAATAAATATAATAAAACAACAACGAGGAACTCCATCATAAAACACTTGGAGAAAAAGACTTAACTGGAATTTTATGAGCACTGATTCAAGTAACCTTTCAACAGGAGTAAATAAAAATCTTATTAAAGCAAACAGGAGTGACTAGGTGAGAGAGCAGAGCTAAAAATAGCCACGTTTAGCCCCGATACAAGTGTTCACAATGTCACTGATTGAAAGGAAGCTGCATCTATTTACAGCAGGCCTGAACGTGGTCCAAAACGCTGATGTAGCCTCTTTCTAGCAGGCAAAATAGCAAATTAGAGAACAAAAATATCAAGCTGTTTCCAAATCCTCCCGAAACGTGCTGTGTATAAATACAGAATCCTGACAAACAAAGCAGCACTGACATCTGCACCAGACACGGGCTCCCTTCCCGGCGCTCCGGCCAACGGCTCCCGGGCAGGAAAAGCTTTGGGAATGTCTCTGCAAAGTCTGCAACACAGGGTCTGGCCCTGTTTAGGGCACTTAAAGGTCTCCTATCTAAGTCCCTCCAAGATGTCTCTCATGATCTTTCTTGCTTGGTGAAGTCAGACAACAGCAAGAAGCCATGGCCAGAGAGACATGTCACCTCCTGCTCTCTGCAGGACACTGTACCAAGGTGGGGGTCGGGGTCTGCTGCCAGGGAAGAAGGGACAGGACAAGAGGAAATAGCCCCAAGCTGTGCCAGGGGAGGTTCAGGTTGGACATCAGCAGGAATTTCTGCTCAGAAAGGGTGATCAGGCATTGGCAGGGGCTGCCCAGGGAGGTTTGGAATCCCCATCCCTGCAGGTGTCCAAGGAATGACTGGATGTGGCACTCAGTGCTCTGGGCTGGTGACAAGGAGGGGATTGGTCATGGGCTGGACTTGATGGTCTTGGAGGGCTTTCCTGAGCCAAATGATTTTGGGATTCTGGTGCATCTCCTCCCCAGAAATGTCTCTCATGTAGAACTGCCACAGGACAGCAAAGCTCAACCACCAAACCACGGGGACATTACAGCACAGCTGTGTTTAAATCCAGCTGTGGGTGTGTTCAACCTCCTCAAATAGCCCTCGGTGATCTTCAGATCCATCAGTACCAGTAACAGATCTGGGTCACAGACACAAACACTGGGACAAAGTCTACTATTAAACCACATAAAAACTGTAATTCCCACCAGCCTGCAATTGTCACAGAACACCAGGCCACGTTCAGACTCCTGTTCTGTCCAGTGCCCACATGGAGCTGCCACAGCACAGGGTAATTGAGGCCACCTGAGAGCTCCAGAACTAAGAGAACCACCAATTTCCCTCTCCAAGAACAAAGATTACCAAGGAAAACTGTGTAGGAATTGTGCTCTGGCAAGGTCCAAAACCACAAAAATCCTCCCAACCCAGAAAGCACCACACATTCCACTACTTTTCTTTCCCTAATCTATTCTTTCCTAATTGAGCCTAATGTTCATTCACTTTGCATTAAAAATAATACATTATAACAGACTGAAACATATTCCTGTGCATAGAAAGCAGGGGAAAAGAACAAACTGTATTTCACAAGAGGACGGGCATCCAATGGTGAGGAGAACAGAACAATTTCCCTAGAACAGAACCAAATTGAGCTCAAAATTAGGCTGCAAGTTGCCAGGTAGCTTGTTTAATGACGTCTAGAAATCATTATATGAAAATAAGCTTTGGCTAAAAGGTTTTACGTGTTGTCAAAGGAACTTCTTATTTCCAGGAGTATTTTCCAATAGCTTTTCACCCAGGGAAATCATTGTTCAAGCTTGGTCAGCCCTCCTTCTAAACCAGACTTGTGCATGCCTGAAATTCCTGCAGGGAGAGGAGCAGGAGAGCTGAGCTGCTCCTCCAGCACTGACACTGGGGACACAGTGGAGGGGTATTCACAAATTCTGTGTCAAATCTCAAAAGCTTGAGGTCTGACACAGGTAAGAGCATCTCAAGCAGTGAATATACAGACTTAAAGAAAGCATTCAATTATCATTATTAGGTTGCCCAGAGAAGCTGTGGCTGCTCCAGCCCTGGAAGTGTCCAAGGCCAGACTGAGCAAGGCATGGAGCAACCTGGGATAGTGGAAGGTGGAACTGGATGAGCTTTAAGGTCCCTTCCAACCCAAAACATTCAGGGATTCTCTGAATATCCTCATGAAATAGTAGTTCTGAACACTGAGCGTGTGATAAATCATTTTTTAAAGCCATGGAGAGAAAGGAATGGGGAAAACTTATCTCAGAACCGTATTTACTACAAATCTTTCATATTCTGGTCTCCCTTAACATGCAGATTCCAGCTGACTGAAGTCGAGGATCAAAGGCATTCAACATATCAAAGGTGAAAGAAAAAAGAGCATTTTACACAAGAAAAATCTCCTCTAAAAGATGGAGAAGTAATAACACTAAACAGAGATACACAAAAAATTCTAATTTTTTTAAAAGGACCACTAAACACAGAATTGAAGCACTTCATTTCAATCAATTATTGCAAAGAATGTGATTAAATTCCTTCACTAAGTCTCATCAAGGAATACACAGCATTTGAGGTTTTGTTTTTTCTTCACTTGTAAACAGAAGATAATCTCAGCCCTTTGCAACTGGTAATAGAAGGTTCCAGCAAGCTGTGAGCAAGCTAACAACCAGGAGCAGCCAAAAAAACCTCATGGTGGTGGGATTGAGGTCTGTTGTCTCTGTTCTTTCCCCACATCAAAATTCAGGCCCTATGAAGGACGTGAAAGTTGTTATTTTCCTGACCAGTATTTTTCCATTATACAACATTTTAAAATTAATTACGTAACACAAACCAACATCCTTTTATTACTGAGAATCCCATTTTTCTTTCTGCCCTGCTCCAAGCTATGAACTTCACTGTTACCAATTACTGAACACACAAACTACACTGGGAGCTGCAGTTCTGCTCCTCAGGAAGGGCCTAGATCCAGGTATGGCTTTCAGGTGGCAGCAAGGTGACAGGATCATTTGATGAAGACATGGAGTAATTCCACAACAGAAGGGTGTTCTCAAGTCCCTGGTGCCAGTATTTGCCTCAGCAAGCTCTGCTCAGTATCTGAACCACTGTGAAGAGCCAAATTGTTCAGCCAGAGCATCGAGGAACTGTTGTGCTGTGGTCAAAATCAAAACACAAAGCCAGCAGTATTCAGCTGGTAAATACACACAGCACTTAGGTAAAGAGCAGCAAAACCACTAAAACAACAGTGACAGAGCCCAGCTGATTCTCCTACAGGAATTTCTGAGCCTTCCTCTGGTTCATTCTGGCGCTCTGAGAAAGCTGCTGTGAGCTGGAGGCTCAGAAACAGATAGTTCTGCTGTTTTTCCTCTTTTAATCACAGAAAGTATGGGCAGAACTACCTAGAAACGTTCAGAAACTGGTTTGCAGATTTTTTGACCCCACCTATCCAACCTCCATGGACACGTGTGACAGCAGGATGGCACAGAGGCCCTGGCTGGACAGGGCACTGTCAGGGAAGGGGGTTTGCCAGGTGTACTGCCCATGTTCTTTTATAGGACAGATGTTGGTATGGACCAATAAAAGCACCTGGAAATGGGATAATTGATAGCCAGAGCTCTCCAGCGCCTCTGCTCTGCAACTCTGACTGCTCCACCCCTTAAATGCACTGCTGAAAGTGAGAACACTTAAGAGCTCCAGTAATTTAGATTCTACTGACTGGTGCTGGTTCTGAGCTGCTCTGTGGCTGCTGAGTGATCCCACTGAGCGGGATGAGCAGCACTGGCAGGCCCAGAGAATCTGCTTTATTAGTGACACACAGTTATGCAGGTAAGACTCATTAAAGCTGTTGTTATGCCACCTTACAGACCTGGCAAGTTAATATTTCCCTATTTCACAGTGGTGCTCAAAGGCTTAATTAGTCTGTGAACTGTTTCAAGACACATTGATAAAAACTCCATGGGAGTGCAACTGTTTTGGATTGAGTGAGGAATTGCTGGGTGGGAAGAAGTGGAAATCAGGATGGTATGTGAACAGTGGCAATGCACAAGGAGAAGAATCCACCAGGAATGGGTGAATGAAGCCCAGGTGAGGACAAGCAGAGAAAAACACCACCTTTGGGATGGAAGTCACTTTGCACAGTATTAATCACAGCATATCCAGTTTTGGGAGGGACTCACAGGGATCATCAGCCCAGCTCCTGGCCCTGCCCAAACATGCCAACAACCCCACCCTGGGCATCCCTGGGAGCAGTGTCCAAATGTTCCTGGAGCTCTGGCAGCCTCGGGGCCGTGCCCATTCCCTGGGGAGCCTGGGCAGTGCCCAGCACCCTCTGGGGGAAGAACCTTTCCCTGCTCTCCCACCTAAACCTCCCTGACAAAGTTTAAAGCCACGGCAAAGGGAGCTTGAGGAGAGGCTGGAGAGGGCTGAACCAACCACACAGGGCCCCTCTGATCAGAAGGGGATGAATTTTCCTACAGGACTCCAGGGACACACCTCTGGCAGGTGCACAGCAGGGCAGGCATTTGTTCGCTGGAAGCTTCCCTGGAAACATCCAAGGGAAATGTCATGCAAATAATTTATCATTTGTTCTCTCTATAATAGAGTGATAGTCCTTAACACTCTCTTCTTCTCTCCTATGATACTACTACTTCAGTTCAAAATTGCCAGTTTGCCTGGAATTCTTGATAATTTAACCCAAAAACCGTATAACTGCACTGCTCTGCTGAGATAAAGACTTTCTCCCCATGCCTTATATCTTGAAAGAACTGTACTGCATATAAATGCTAATCTACCAGGATGTGTACATTATCCATCATGGGACGTTCCAGATGATAGGGTATATATTTTTCCTATTTTAAAGCTCAGATTTAATCTGCAGCTCCCCTGGGAAATCACACAACTCAGCATCTTCAACCCCCCCCCACAAAGGCAGGCAGGGGGATCAGGCTGCAGCCCAACAAAGAAATGCTCAATTATTTCTCATCAAAAGAAAATCCAAAACGAATACATGCATTTTGATAGTGCCCACGGATACTCTTTATCCCTGACACCAAGACAGACAACTCCAATGCACATAAAATCTACCGCAGGAGCTCCAGCAACACCCCTCGACACGATCTTCAGTGTAATTCATGCCAAGTATCACTTTATTTTCCCACAAAATAAGAGGGTGTTGAAAGAAATGTAGCTTCCAGTAACACTGAAATTACGACGTAATAAAGAGATCTTAAATCTAACACTCATTTGGTGAAAAACATTGCAAACAGCAAAAAGGACCAACTTCTAGAAGGCTCAGAGTGCAGATTTTCTCTTTCACTGTCCCCTCACCCCAGTTTGGTACAAGCACAGAATCGTGTGAGGAGCAGAACCCTGTGAAATGTCCCACATGAACGGTTTCTGTTTCAGTTTACAGCCACACAGTTTCCGATGTCTCCTTGTGGTTTGGGTTCTGTGTCGTTTTTAACTGATCACAGAACTGTGCAAGCGCAGAAGGGCTTCCACAGCCCCCCTGAGAACCTCCTGCAGGCTGTCCTCAACCCACGTCCCAGGCTGATCTTGTACTGAAAATTAGAAATACCATGAGGAAGAAGATCAGTCTTCAAACAGCATTTTAAATGTCATTTTTCGTTCGGAAGGCAACTTCCTAATTTTGGTGGTGACTACTTCTGTGTGGTGGCTGCCAGGTCAGAACCAGAACCTCAGAGTAAAACCACTTTGAACAAACAACCTGTGCCCCTGCTTTTACAGAAAACCCACCAAGTTACAATGTCCCTGCTACTTGGCTGGACATTATTTAACATCCAGGTAGCAGAACAGAGCAAAATAATCACAGTGCTCATGATACAGCTAAGAAAAGTCATCCCTGCTCACTTCACAGGTGCTTTTCTTTACTCCTGACCAAGTTTTATTGCCTTCATTGTTATTTCCTCAGAGGACTATTTAATTAGTCCAGAATGCCAACAGCACATAGATCTTCTGCTTAAATTAAACAATAGCTTAAATAATGCTCTAGGGAGGCACTTTTCCCAGCCTGTTATTTTTAGGCAGCTCAGGGAGCGTGGTGCCAGCAGAAAGAGGAAGAGCATGAATGTTTTTCTCAACAGATTTTAACTCCTATCTAATGATTAGCGCCAAAGCTCTGAAATAATGAAATACGAGTCCATAACTTGAGAAAGAAGCAACAGAAAGCACGATTCACTGCCCCCAAAAAAACCACTGTAGCTGTTCTCACCCTAGTTTCAGTTGGGGTTTTTTTTTTTTTTAACAGAAAATTGTCCCTGACCAAGCTGGAGGAAGCAACAGCCAGAAGGGTCAGCTCGAGCACATTTCCCTCAAACTGAGGAGGGCAGGCACAAAAGTCCCTGTGCAGAAGGAGCTACAAAACAGACCAAAGGCTCTGGAAGCTCAGCTGAGGAGCTACAGAAGGAACATGATCCGTGCTGAGCTGGATCGGGACAATGGGAGCAGGGAAGGTGCTGAGAGCCCCCACAAGCCCCCGTGGGTAGGAAGCAGCACTGATGCAGATGGCAAAATGCTTCTCCCCCCAGCTGGGAAAACCTCCAGCTTGGAGTTGGTTGAGGAGGATATGGAAGACAGTGGAATGAATCACCTCAGAAAGATCATCCCTCACTCTGCCAAAGTGGATGGTAAATACGGGGGGGAAAAAAAAGGGTTGTAACTTTTTACGTCAACTACAAGATGTTTTAATTAGTCTTATTTAACAAAAATATAACTGAGCCACCTTCAGGGGGAAAAAAATGCAAGTTACTTCCTAGGCAAGGTGAAAAATTTACACTGCAGCAAGACCAGCTGCTGAAACAGCTAAAATATGTCCTGTTCTCATCCTTCCCCCAGACCCAAACCCAACGGCTCTGCGAGAGATGAGAAACTGAGAAGGGTGTGAAGGAACTGCCACGTCCCACCAGCTTCAGGAGATGAGAGCAGCCTGTTTGCCTTCACAAGGGTCTCAAGCACTCACCAGAGAACCCAAAGGCTGAACCCAAGCCAGGCATGGAGCTGTAGGATGCTTTAACATCACATCCCAGGATTTCTAACCCAGCTTCGCTCCCTTCCTCCCAGCGCAGTTTGTCTGAAAGTCCAGAGTCAGACACAAGAGTCACCGAGCTGTAACTGGCAGCAAGTTTGCTCCAAAGCATTTAATAACCAGGATAATCCTGTTCTAAAGCAATATTATGATCTAGGAGATTCCTTTGAAGGCCTGGCAGCACGTTGACTGCAGCAGCCCCCGATTTGCTCATTTCCCACCTGCCCTCTGAGGGCAGGGGCTCCCCAAGTGTCCCCACCCCACAGGGCAAGGGGTACATGACAAGGACTCCACGTGCAATTTTAATGCAGTTGTGAAGCAGAGCGGATTCCACATGTAAATTATGGATATTGGGATACCAGAACCATAGAATGGCTTGGTTTGAAGGGACCTTATAGACCATCTCATCCCCATCCCCTGCCATGGGCACAGACAGCTTCTACTAGCCCAGGCTGCTCCTAGCCCTGCCCAACCTGGCCTTGAGCACTTCCAAAACCTCTCAAAACATTTCTTTTTCTAAAGAAACTCATAATCTGATGTTGTAGCAAACAGGATGTGGTGTAAGAAAACCAGCTAAGGTGGTTACGCACTCGGCTTCGAGACAGGCTGTACTTCCCCAAGAGGCTTCTGCTGTGGAGGAAGCAGCCTCTGAAGGAACAGCCGGCTGGGCTGGGCTGCCAGCGCTGCCAGAGCACTCTTCTGGGTGCTTCTATGAGCTCCATGTCCTCTGACTCACCAGGACATTCTTAGAGAGCTCAAGATCTTTCTGGAGCATCACGCAGGGGGCAAACAGCAGTGCCAGCACCAAGGGATGAGAGCAGCTTATTTGCCTTCCTGAGGGAAGAGATGCAAATAGGGGACAGACGCTTGTTTATGCAAATCTGATGGAAGCCTCCAGGCCATTTTCATCCCTGATGAGCTTCCTGCTCTTATCCTGATCCCAAAGGTTTTGGTTTCCAAGCCAGAGCTGTCCCTGTGGCTCCCTGCAGTTGCACACCTGGCAGGAAGGGAATTTGGGCCAACCTTTAGCAGTGGGACCAGGAAAGCACTGACCCTAAAACGATTTTAGGGCTCACCAAGAATAAACACTTGCAGATGATGAGACTAGCACCATAATTAGACACATTCATAGGGAAACATCCACAGGAACGACTCCACACTGACATCAGAGCCCTTGGATCAGACAGCTGATCAAAGCCTGGGTTTACATTTGACAGGATACTGAAAAACAGAAAAAAAAACCAGTGACCTGGAGCTGTGAGGAAGAATTTAGGTCTGGGGAAAAAAAAAAAAAAAAAAACAACAAACCAGTTCTCATCTAGAGCAGTTGCCAAGGAAAAACTGGGGAGCTCGGTGCAGTTTTATAGTCATTGTGTAAGGATAAAGCAGGGAGTGCTGGATGGCTCCTCAGCTGAGGAAATAACAGCCCAGGAGAGCCGGCAGCAAGGGATGATCCAGCAGAATTACTCGGGAGATCCAGGCTCATGGAGACTCCTTGGAGCAGGAGGAGCCTCCCGTGGGTCCCCCCACATGAGCACACCCAGGACCTGCCTCACCTGTGGTCTCACCACATCCCCCCCAGACAAAGAGACAACAAGCAGAACAAAAAAGTGATTAGACTTTTAATTACCTCCCCATACTTCTTCTCACAGCCCTTTGCATAACGCTTGCCTAAAATTGCAGGTACTTTACCACAAGCAATTATGCTAATGTCTGGAAACAGAGCTAATTGAATGGCAAAGAACAGGCTAAAAACGCAATCAAATTTAAATGAACAACCACAGTAAGGAAATACTGTATTTTCCAGCGCAATGCAAAGTCTGCTGTGAAGAACAGTCGTGTTTAGCTTTAATCATTTTTTTTTTAATTCCATTCGAAATCCTGTTTCAGCTTCAGAATTAACCGAAACTCCTGCACAGCATTCACAGAACTGCTTCTCATTTCCAGGTAATCCAGGGCAAGTACTGCTCTGACTGTACCCGGGGAGAAGAGGGGGAAACCTCTCCTCTGTGCATAGAAACTCATATGTTAATGGAACTCTGGGCTCTGAAATTCCAGGTTTAATGGCTACTACCAACATGACGGGAAAAAAAAGAAAGATCTAATCCTTCCAAGGTTCCAGTTACCTAACTATAATTGCTGCAACTTATCAAAATAACTGCTACAGTCCTCACTGTAACTGGTAATGAGAAGTATTCAATTACATAAATAGAAGTATCCATTACACAGAAGATGGTCTGTTTGACTTCTTTTTTTATAGAGGGGAAAAAGAAAAAAATAACTTCTTCATTTCACTGCCCCCAAAGAGACTCAGCTGAAGTCAGGCTGTGTTTGGTTGCTTAAAATTCTGCTTATTTCGCAACTGCCAGGCTACAGCAAAATATTAATGATTCAGCACAGGCACTGGAGCTGAAGCACACACTGAGGTGTCAGTACAAGCAAACAAGGTATCTGTGCATTTACATGGCAGAAGTTTTGGCCACAATAAAAATTCATAGTTTTAAGCACAAGTACAGACCACACTCCAATTGCTGAACCCTGCTGGAAAGCTCCCCGAGACTTCCCACAGCTCTGAGACCCATTAATGACACTCTGAGACACAAGAACACTGATTGTGTTAATGTGGCAATACCTGAAACTCCCACTCCAGTGAGCTGCACGCTGCCAGGCAAGCAGGAAGGTTTTGGGGCATTTCTGCTCCAGCCTGAAGGGAGGCCAGCGAATGCTCAACCAGCCCAAAGATGCCCTCATTGCACCACTTTTCCTGGGAAACCAGGTACTTTGTTCACTACAGTCTCATTTCAGACAGGAATAAAACCACTGACCTCCTCAAGACTTCCCAGCCCGTTCCCCATGTTCCAAGACAGAAGCAGCTGTGCTATCCCAGGCAACCCACTCCTCAAATCTGCTGGACAAAGATCTCACGAGCCCCTCATGACATCCACTCCCTGCTTTATTACCCACACTACCACTACAATTTTAAATTTTATTCATATCCAGATTTTTTTTTTTTTTTTCATTGACACATTAAAGCTCTGGAAAATGGACTAACCTCATTTCTGCAACAGCTTTTCTGGTTTTGAATCATGTTCAACCTCACTTCTCCCTTCCACTGCACACATCACACCCTATTTCAATACTTCCCTGTAGGTCAGATTTAACAGACTGCTCAGCAAGGTCTGCTCAT
Source organism: Coloeus monedula (assembly GCF_965178545.1). Classification (NCBI taxonomy): domain Eukaryota; kingdom Metazoa; phylum Chordata; class Aves; order Passeriformes; family Corvidae; genus Coloeus; species Coloeus monedula. Next base: position 5,055,539 of record NC_138798.1, on the reverse strand, counting down.
TCCCACTGCTCTTTCCTGGACTCTTCCCAGCAGGTCCATGTATATTTTTTTTTAATCCACTGCCAGGATGGACACAACATGCTGCCAGGAGAGGATTATTTCACATGCCTCACTGGCTACAACACTGATTTTATATTTAGTCGTGTGATCCAGCTGAGCCAACACAGCCCAGGGCTGGCTGTCACAGCCAAGTCCCTGCCCCAAGGGTCCCCACACTGTGCCTGTGAGATTGCTCTGGCACAGGTGGAGAGGAAGAACACTGCTGGATTTCCCCCTGCCCTGGTTTATGGAGTGTTTGTCACCGTGCCCTTGTCCTCGGTGTGTCACAGCAGAACACAGAGGGCTCTTCATCCCAACACTGATCTCTGATGTTGCCATGCAAACTCCCTGGATCCACCTTTCCATGGAATACTGATTAACTGCTTCACAAGTCCATTTGCCCAGCAGTTTCACCCCCTGCACACTGCAATTTCACCCAGGCTACACTGCCCCGTGCTGTGAGCAAGAACACCATGTCAGAGAGTCAAGACAACACATCTGGGATCTTTTCTCCTACTCCCTTATCAACAGGCTCATTACCTCTGCAAAGAAAAAAAAGTTTAACTGATGTGACACATTACATTGTTGACAAGCCCATACCAAGTAATATAATTTTCTCTTTGATGTTTCCAAATAATTTAATTATTTTCCCTGTAGTTTTCCAGAACCTGAAGTTGACAGACTGCCTTGCTTCGTCTTCTTCCCTTTCACAACATTTCATCTTCTTGAAGACCTCTGTTTCACTAAGTCCTGTCCACTCTCCAGTGTTCTTCAGACAATCTGCAGCACTGATTTCTCAGCAGGCATCACAGAGAAATGTAAAAACCAAACTCATCTTGAAAATCTCCACCTGAGTAACATTTTATTGAGACATGACTTACCAATTTTCTGATGAAAGATCTTGTCAAAGGTTAATTCACCCCTTTCCTCGAGGTATTTCTGCATAACACTGCGGATACTGAAAGAAAAAAAAAGGGGGGGGGGAACAAAAGAGGAGTTACTTGAAATTGCTTTTTTTAAACCTTTGAAGAAAAGTCAGGTGGAGCCCTGGCCTGGCCTTGGGTGAGCTGATCCCTGGATACCCTGGTCACCACTTGGGTTCTTTATTCCTGCCTCAGGTTTAGCTTGCACTGTGAAATAACTGCACAAGTCACCCCGAGCTGCCCCAGATCAGCCACACAACGAGCCAACAGCAGCTCCATTAGGCCCCGCTTGGCTGCAGTGCACTTAACATCTACTTTGCCTAATTTATAATGTCACAGTCACTCACTTAAACCACATTAACAAAGATTTCCTTTATTTGTCAAGTAACCTCAATATTCATTGTAATATAATGCCTATAAAAATTTCATATGAGCAACAATACAAGTACATAAATCTTAAAATCAATGCAAGCCAGCAGTGCTGGGCCTTGGTAAAGCAACTCTACTGTCACAGTATCGAGTCAAAATTCCACCAGACTTTCTCTGTTTCCAATTTTAAAATCAATAATTTCCAATTTTAAAATCGGTAATTTCCAGACGTACTATTTATTACTATAATTATACTACTTATTATTATAATTTTACTATTTATTATTATAAAAATAACCTTGAACAAAGTACTCATGCTCTAAACAAGGCCATTAAACATCACTCATATTTCTGCAGCAGCAAAACTGAGCAGCTAATCCTTGCTGACCTCAGGGATGTCAACAAGATGTGCTCACAGGGACCCCATCATCAGGAGTTCTGAGAAATTTCCCAAATACTGACAAACATCTCCTCCATGGAGGGAGGAAAGTATCCACACTCCTCCTCAGAGGAGGACCTGAAGCACGAAGTCTGAATGACCTGACCACAGAAAAGTCTATAATAAAGCCAAGGACTTTGCTGGAAGGCCCTAAACCCCCATGTAGGGAAATATCCTATTAATAGTTTTCTGTGTATCTCCAAGTCCCACATGGAACACGGATCTCTGAACAGTGTGATCCAAAGCGAGAGCTCTGGAGGCCAACCACCACATCAAGTCAGACAAGAACTGGGAGGGCTAAACACTGTTAATCAGGTTTGAGATCATAAATTATTCAGTGACGAACTTGCTGTTTATTTGTTCATTAAGAACTGGGTCTGCTCTCTGTGCATTTTAACAATCTAAACAAAATACTGATTTTAAATGAAGAGGAAGCAGTAAATAAGAGATCGTGGAATCACAGAATGGTTTGGATTGGAAGGAATCTTAAAGAACACCTTGCTCTACCCCCTGCCACGGGCAGGGACACCTTGCACTAGCCCAGGGTGCTCCAAGCCCCATCCAACCTGGCCTTGGACACTTCCAGGGATCCAGGGGCAGCCACGGCTTCTCTGGGCACCCTGTGCCAGGGCCTCCACACCCTCCCAGGAAACAATTTCTTCCTAAAATCCAACCTAAATCTTTTGCCAGCCAGACCTTCCCCTCATCCTTTTGTGCCTACAGAGGACCCACTGGAGATGAACAAGCCTGGCACGAGTTCCCAGAGCCCGCAGCTCCCCCTCCTTGGTGCTGCCATCGCCCCCCGGCACCGTCCCGTTCCCACTGACCACCAGACCAGCAGCAACAGAATAAGCCTTTTTCATAATAATGACATCAAGAAAGCTTTCCTCTGCTCCAACGAGTGCACTGCAAGAAATTACATCAACAGATCTTCAGTCTAGACAATGGGAGAATGAAAATTTAACGTGTGACTGAAGCACCCAGGAAAACAGTGATTGTGTAAGGAGCAAACCTGTCCAGCGCCTCCTCCTCTCCCGACATGCCGTACTTCTGGTCTGATGGATAACGTCAAAGGAACAAAATGTCTTTTGCAGCCACAGAATCTGAACAAATCTGTAAAATGATCACAGGCTACAGGAGTCTGCGCTACTTTCTAGCTCCTCAACACTCGCACCCCTTTGATATCATTGCTACTTATCCATATGAATAAATAGGAATAAATTACATGGAGTGGATTATCACTATCCAGAATAATCACCTCCTAATTCTCACATGGGAGCTACAGGTAGAAATCTTCTGGAGTTCAAAGAACTGAAGCAGAGTTCACGTATCCTTCAGAAGGATGGAAAATTCTACAACGGAGCTCAGCACATTCCCCAAACAGGAAGAAAGGTTCCCTCTCTGCTTTAGTCCATTGACTCATCAGTTGCCCTACACGTAAACAATCTGGGATTAAAAGCTGCATTTCACAGAAACGCAGCCATTTCTGAAAAGCTTTCCCTGGCCAGAGATGCCATCAGCACAAACCACACGCTAATGCAAGAAGTGGCCATTTCTGCACGAGTTCATCTCAGTTCACAGCATGATCCACCTTAATAGCAGCACTCACAAGGAGCAGAAATAAAAGTTGGCTAAAAACAAAACCTAGGGGGACTTCAGAAACAAAAGTACATCCAACTGGACTGCAGCAAAACCTTCTGTTCACGTATTTTTTTCATTCAAAGAGGAAGAAAACACCAAACAACAAAAAGTTCACACTCTGCTTACTGTCCACATACCACAAATCAACTGAAATACCCAAGACAAGTATGTTTAGGGGAAGTCAAAAGTAAGGCCTAAAATTTGGTGAGAAATGCAGCTTGGACTCTGGGCATGCCTTTCTGGGCATCTTCACCTTCACTGAAAGCGTGGTCAGGCATTGGAAAGGGCTGCCCAGGGAGGTTTGGAGTCCCCATCCCTGCAGGTGTCCAAGGAACACCTGGACATGGCACTCAGTGCTCTGGGCTGGGTGACAGGTGGGGATCAGGCACACGTTGGCATCGATGATCCTGGAGGGCTGTTTCAACCTCAGTGATTCTGGGATTCTGAAATTGCTGGTTTAACTGGGAGCACGGGGAAACCCTTTGCCACTGGCCCCAGGGAGATGCCCAGCAGTGCCAGAGTGTGGGCAGCTGGGTGCTCCTGCACCTTTGAGAGCCCCTGGGTGAAGCTGCCCTCAAAGAAGGAGCTGAACAAACACCCCAGGCCTGCAGAGCAGGTTGGAGCACACTGCCTGGCTCAAGCAGGCAAAAGATGACTTATCTGCATCCTCATCAAACCATAAACTCTGTGAGCAGCACAGGTCACTCTAACCTGGGTTAGCTCTTCCACCTGCCCAGAAAAGGGATTTATTTCAAGCATGAGCTGAAGAGTCTCTTGAAAGGAGCTTCAAGCTGCATCTTGGAGCTCTAGTTACTCCAGCCTTGATCAAAGAAACCTGCTGAAAAGCAGCCTTCAAGGTTAAACTCCATTCTGGAATTAAACAGCTCTTGCTGTCTATGAGCAGCCTGGCAGGGCACAGGCAGCAGCCGCAGTGCCAAGGTCGGCACAGGCGGAAAATATCTACTTGAAAACATGTCTGAAAAGCTAAGAAGAAAACACATTATGTCCTTTCTAACACAGAAAAGGCCATGTACGGCAAGAGCATCCACGATCCTTCCTCCCAGACAAGTTCCAGCAGGAGCAGCAAACCAGAAGGAGCCTTGGAGAGGAGCTCAGCCAAAGCCAGGACTCGTCCTTGGCTGCTGCACTGGACAACAACAGCTACTCCTGCTGTTCCCCCAGAACAGAGCAGTGACAGCCTGGGACTCTCCAAGGAGAAGCATGCCAAGCAGGAGAAATGAAACTTCTGCTAGGTGTCCGAGTGTCTCTGCCAGCAGAGCCCAAGGATGGCCACTGGAACTGAGGAACCATCCATAGGGCAGCCGGAGCACAACCACAATGGATGCAGGAATATGCCCAAACCAGGATTTACAGAGAAGAGGAAAACAAACAGCACTCCTTCTGATACTTCCAAGAGAGATGGAGAGGGACTTTTTCCAAGAACATGTAGCAACAGGACAAGGGGGAATGATTTCAAACTGGCAAAGAGGAGGTTTAAATTAGATATTAGGAAATATTTCTTCCCTGTGAGGGTGGTGAGGCCCTGGCACAGGGTGCCCAGAGAAGCTGTGGCTGCCCCTGGATCCCTGGAAGTGTCCAAGGCCAGGTTGGATGGGGCTTGGAGCACCCTGGGCTAGTGGAAGGTGTCCCTGCCCGTGGCAGGGGGTGGAACTGGATGGCCTTTAAGGTCCTTTCCAACCAAACTATTCCATGATTCTATAAAAGTTCTGCTATTCATTTCACACAGATTCTGTCCCTGAAGTTCTGCTGAAAGCAACTCACACCTCAGAAAAGGAAAGGGCACAGAACGAGGCAATGGGGTGTACCCATATATACAATACTCCTACTATTGGAACTAGGTCAAGAAGCTCCTTACTACTGGCCTTCTTACTACTGGATCTTAAAGGAGCTTTGAATTATTTATCATCAGGGCAGATGATTTTTTCTTGTAAATCAGTAAGAGTTCAGACTTGCGGGATGTTATCTGGTGTAGAGGTGCACATATGCACACCACAGCTTGGAAAAAATGGCCAACATTAAAGAACCACACCTGCATCAAGAACGAGCAGTTCCAGTCATTAATATATTCTCCAATAGGCTGAAACAAAAACAGGAGAACAGAAAAACAAAGTAAGAATGAAACAGCAGCTTCACAGAGACTGGGAAGAGCTTAGTTCAGGATTTAACTCTACCAACACTTCTTGTATCGTCACGAGCAGGTCATAAACTTTATCTGCTCAGATCCCCAGTCTGTAAAATAAAGCTGGATTTATTTTTTCCCTCCTCTTTGTCGTCAGAGCAGGTACCATCCCTCTGCCCTCTGTATCCAACAGCACCCTAAGCTCCTGATGGCTCCTGCCACGTCCAAATTAATAATTATTTCAAGAAAATGCCAGATATTCATCAACTCCGTGGCCAGTGCTTTGACTGCCAAGGTTTGGCAGTGCCTGTCCACTCTCTGCACTCCCAACATCCCATCTCCACACCACAGCCACCTTCATTTATTCCTGTGTCAGGGGTAATAAACACTGGACACTCACAAACCACGGAACCCCTTTCATTCTGCTTGCTCTCGGACTGCACCCAGCTCGAAGTTCAGCAGAAGTCAGTGCTTCTCCAAATGACTCGGCTCTCAAGGCTGTAAAAGCCATTTCACACATTGTCACTGTGGTTCCAGCAGTTCGTGGGGCAAATTCCCAGCACAGAAAGCCAGAAGAGATCATTACACCATCTAAACTGATATTTTAATCTATGACTTGTAAACTCACAGAATCACACTCAGTCTTGGAGGTCTTTCCCAATGCAAATCATTCTGTGAGTCAGTTATTAATTAGTGCACATGCTCGGTGCTGACAAAGCAATGAGCGACCCCAAACTTTGATTTCTTTCCATGAACACATCACACCACACGCACACCCCACCTCCACGGGACTCTGCCATTTTCTGGCCCAAGTTTCACCCATTTCTGCCCCATTTTGTGCCCTCACACCCCCTGAAGTTCGCGGCAAGCCACCGTCAAGCTCACTGCGGTGAACTAATGCTCTTAGAACTGTCGTGGGTGATTAGCAACATATTTCACCTCAAAGCCCTGTGGGATGGAAGGGATTAGAGCTCAGCAGCACCTGCCCACACCCCCCTCCTGTCCCTGCATCAGCAGCTTCACTTATGCAAATGATTTTAATGGAGAAAGTTTACAAGGAGGGAGCCAGAAGCAGGAGCTGTGTAGCTCCAACTTCACAAAACACCAGCCCCAAAATCCTTGAGGATCACTGGCATTATCAGCGCTGAAATCTGAAACTAATATAAAAGCTTCTAAGTACATGAATTTTTCAGGAATAATTACACCAAATTGCAGTGTCAAGGACTTGCCCTTCCACCAGATTGCTGCTGCTGAGAACTTACAAGAAAGGGAAATCAGAGCAAAATCACATCTCCTCGCTCTGACTGCAATTAAGGCATGCGCCAATCATAAATTACTTTTTTTTTTAAACAAACACAAAATTACTGAAGACGTGCCAATTTTTTCTAATCTTTCTCAATCTCAAATGTTTAGAACTTTCTTTGCAAGTAGCAAGTACAAACCTTGACTGAGAGACCAAGAACTACTGCCAACACTGACAAACGCCTCTGATTTATTTATTCATTTATAAGCTCAGGATGCAATTTTACAGAGATTTGAAATGTTTCTTTCCACTCTCCAAATCCATCATAAAGTTGCTAAAATTGGACCAAAGATCCTGCCCTAAAGGCCTCTGAACTGAAAGCATGACAGGGTCAACAAGTACAATTCAAAGCACTGGCAGAATGGCCCAGAGCCACCACAGCCAAAAGTGGGTTGTTTTTTTCTCTTTGTACAAGTGCATTTAAAAGGTTTAGCAATGCAAGATTGATCAAAAGCGAAAACTGGGATGAAATATTTGGCCTAAGAATCAGATCTTTCAAAGCTCTTTTAAACAACAAGTTAAAACTACAGGAATGTTCCTGTATTTTTGAACAATTAGAAAAATCTCGGGTGAAAAAAAAAAACCCACCAAAACCCTTAATAAAAAATTTAGAGGACTAATGCACAACACAGAATTGCTTCAAACAATGAAAATGAACAGAAGAGGATAGAGAAGAAATGGAGAAGCCAGATTGGAGACTGGAAAACAACAGCAAATGATGAGAAGGCTCAAAAAGGAATGCCACTCCCACAGCTATGTCCCACTCCCTTGGCTGTCCCAGCCACCCCTACTTGAGACATCAAGAGTAAAACATCCACACACAATTTGTCCTCTTTTAATTGAGTTATGGGATTGTTTAGGTGGGAAAAGCCCTCAGAGACCACCAAGTCCAACTGCTCCCGCAGCAGTGCCAAGGCCACCACTGACCCATGCTCCCAAGTGCCACATCCACAAGGCTTTTAAATCACTGCAGGGATGGGGACTCCACCACTGCCCTGGGCAGCCTGTGCCAGGGCTGGACAGCCCTTTCCATGAAAGAATTTTCTGTAATATCACCTAATTTTCTCTAATTCCACCTAAACCTCCCCTGATGCAACTTGAGGCCGCTTCCTCTGGGCGCTAACAGGATCTAACTGCATTCACCATCACCCTCTGGACCCACCCCACTCTGCACCCACCACCCCTCTTCTCCACTTAAAGCTCAGTTTCACAGAGCTCGTTTTCCCTGCTGAAATTGAGGCAGAAACACAACAAATAACAGCAGCCAAGTCACATCCCCAGAGCTGTCACGCAGAGCCTCATTCTGCACTCGGCCCCTCGGGACAGGGGTGTCTTGCTCCAAGGTCTGAAGCACTGAGTGTTTCGTTGGGTTCCCTGGAGCTTTTTAATTTCCCAGGAGGATACAGGAGCTGCCGGGAGCTCTTTCCTCGTGTGCACCTCGAGCAGAGGTAGAACTCCCCCGAGCACCCAGCAATTCCCAGCTCCTGTGCAGAGATCCCAGTGGAGCTACAGGAGCTGGGAGTGCAGCTGGTGCCCGTCTGCTGTCACACATTTCAGACTCAATCCCTAATGATGGCTTTGATCTGCACAGCTCCACCAGATCCCGAGAAATCCACCCTTTCCCCGGCTCCCTCCTCAATAGGACATGACACGCTGACAGGATGAATTCCTGGCACACTGGAAGGGGGCTGAGGGGCTCTACATTCCTTCAAACGCTTTCAAAAGTTGTTATTTGTTTCTGCAAGGCATATTTATATAGGTGTTCAGTCAGTGTTGGAATGATTTTTTTGGATAAGTATGGGGTGAAGCTCCTGTGGAGAACAGCTGTCTTTTCTAAACTAGAGACTGCTACTTTTGCACCAATTTAGTTCAATTAAATTACGTTATTTGGTTTATGCACCTGGACCTGACGGCTCCTGATAGGCTTTTTACTAATTTTATTAATTACCAAAAAAAATAGGGCTATTATTGATAAGAAGATTAAACCAGGCCATTCCACATGATTTCACCAGAACAGAAACCAAGGGCTGCACACGCTTGAGTCCTGATGTTATAGTTCCAGTGTTGGCTGAAACCATTTCACACAGGAAGGTCTGGGCACTGAAAAGCCATCAGCTATAAAAGGAGCAAGAGCTATAAAGTTCATTCATTTTACTGAAAAAACATCTGGCAGGTCCCACAGCACCTGCAGCCCACCTGCATCAGCTCACACAGGTGCTTCACACCTATAACACATCATCACATTTCGGAAGCTTTCCCCAAAAACACATCTAGAATCATCCCTCTGTTTTTAGCACAGGAACAGAAGGCTGCACACTTATCTCCCCCCACATCACCCTTATTTACCTTTTTTTCTTAATTAAGGTAATGACACCCGAGGGAAGGTCTACGCTGCAAAAACACACACTGCAATCCTACAGCATCCCCAGGGAGAAGTAATTGGAGCGTCTCTCTGAAGGCCAGATCTCTCCTTCCTGTGCCCAGAGATGCTCCAAGCACCAGATGCTCAGGAGCTGAGACAGTCGAGGACCTCCACTGAAGCTCAGAAAATTCAGCTTCAACTCCTGCACCTGCCCAAGGTGCTACATGTGAACAAAGGTACATCAGGTATGTTCTAACTGGCTCCTGATCTGTACAACGCAGGTAACAACAAGCTGTCCTTCATCCTGACTCTCATTCCTTGTCTCTTACAGCTCTGCAACAGGACTTTCATCCTTCCATGCTCTCCTGTCTGTTATCAGGGTATGGGACACTGCAGGTACAGTAACAACTGAATTCCCGAGAGAGAGCACCCAAACAGAGCCAAGAGCAGCACGCACAGCAAGCAGGAGCCCTCCCATACAACCTCCTACACTGACAGGCCATATCCATCCCTAGGCAGGCATTCTTCCCAAGAAAGTGCTGTAGTACAAAGCTATCTTGAGATGAAAAGCAAGTACACGTTGTCAGCAGCCCCAGCATTCTGTATGCACACAATTATTTTGAGGGAGCCATTTCTTACTGCCTTCACAACCACACACTTCTGCTGACAGCAAAGCAGGGAAGCTGAATTTCCAACCAAAATTTCACTACTCTGTCTCACCCTCAGCTAGTCCACCAAAAAGCACAAGTGTTCAGCCTTTCTAGTACTGTTAGTTCAGAAAAAAAAGCAAGTCCTTCCTCTTCCTCAAGCAGTTCCCAATGAACCTTCACATGTGCCTTTTTCACACCAGCAGTGCTAGATAGCAAGATAAGCTGTAGTTTACTCATTTAAGCTTCAGATTTTGGATGTCAGGAAGAATTTCTTCATGGAAAGGGCTGTCAGGCCCAGGAATGTGCCCAAAACTGAACAGTTTTCTTGCAGCAACAAAGAAGCACCTAGAGAGACACAGAGGGCTGACATGGGCGGAACAGCAACAAAGATGAAAATTACACAAGCAATTGTCAGGAAAATTTTCCCAGAGACAGCACCGTAAATGAATAAACACAACACGGAGGCGTTAAACAATGCCAGAGAAAACACCACCAAAGTCACCCAGACTGACAGCAGAGACAGGGGAGTGTGAGCCTGCAACTTAAAGAGATTTACAGAAGTTTCACGAGGTGCAAGAACTCCCTGAAGGCCACCTCAAAGAAAGAACTGAAATCCACAGAAAGAGCAAGGTAAGGCCAAGAGAACAGAATTACAAAATCAGAAGCAAGAGAAAACAGAGCAATGATGCTTAACCCTGAGCAGGAGATGTCACTTGGATTTCAACAATATTCAGCACCAACAGAGGAGGAAAAGAAATCACGAACAGCTCAGAATAGAATTGGGAAGGCAAATCAACCTCTGTGTTTTCAACAACCCTCAATCAGGGTTTAAGGGCACATTAACCACCCTACAAGAAGCAGCTGGGTACCAGGGGCCAGTCTTCACCTGTACAAGTGAAGAAGGGGTAGTAACTGAGGAAAAATGTCATGATAAAAGCATGATTTTTAAGAAAAAAGTGACTGCCACATGCTCCCTTTTCCCCCAGCAGAGCAAGACTCAGAGAAACACAGCAGACCAAAGAAAAATACTTGAGAGCAAAAGCAGAATTAACTTGCAACAGAGGTAATTACTGGAAGCAGGTTAGAAAAGGAGAGATGAGAAACATCTACAACCTCAGGGGGAGAAGCCTGGACAGATGAATGCTGTGTTTTGTTACCATGCCCGTGGTATTTGTATACCAAAAGCACCCAAAGCTTACGTGATGTTTATAGTAAGAAAGGCTTAATGTCAACTTTCCAGGGGCACGCACAAGAGGCTTCTGCGAGCCCTGAACGCTCTCCCATTTGTTACCTGATTTCTTGGACCATTTTTCTCAGCTTCACATTACGCAAATCCTTTCCTCAAACCAGAACAAAAACAGCTGTTCTATAGCGCTCTTCCACTCCCTTTGACCAAAATAAGGGAAATGTAAAATTTACATGGAAAAGTAAAAAACCTCAGCAGCCTGCTGAATAGCCAAAAAAAATCAGAGTGCAGTTAATTCACTCCTTTCCCACCAAAAGTTCAGATATTTGGGAGCAATGCTGCAGAATAAGATTTAGGTTTTGTATTTGCTCATATTTCCACAGGGCTGACTTCCTTCCCATTCCAGGCCTGATTTCAGCAGGATATTCTGCCTCTGACAGCCTTTCTGCCCACCCATGCGAATCTCCCTGAAAAACAGGCTTTTAGGAAACAATGTACGACAGAAAGATACCACAGCTCTCACAGCTCTTGGCAAGGCTCTTAGGAACGAAAGGAGGAAATGCAGAAGGGAAGGAAAAGCAGATGACAGAGGATGGAAGAAGGGTTGTTTTGTTTTGGTGCTTAAAAAAAAAAAAAAACAAAAACACACTAATCCTCTTCCTTAGGCACTGCCGGCTCATTAGTGTTTTCCTCCCCAAACTGTGATATTCAACGATTTCAGGACAAAACCAGTCTGAGGATAAACTCAGCAATAATCAGCCCTACGGCCAATAAACTCTTCACCCTCATAGTTTATTTGCTGCTAAGCCTTGGCCTGCAGCCTTGGAATTCATTCTGCCGGCACTACAGCTATTTCCTTGTAAACAGGAAGCCCCCTCAAATTTGCATTACAGTAAACTCATTTGCTTCATTTAGCCTCAGCCTTATCTGGGAAAGATAAAAGGGTGCCGACAGGTGCACTGGGCTCCAGCAAAGGGACAAGGAACAAAACCTTTGTAAAACCTTTGTAGTATTTCTGGAGGAGATAACGCCAGTGCACAGGACCCGTCCCTGGGCTGTGGTTGCCCGCCAGAGATAAACCAACACGTTCCTGTGAGCAGAGTGCTGCAGTAAGGCAGGGATATTTATTCTCAAGCATGGATGTGATATTCCAGTGACCTTCCCGCTGTCTGTCCCAGTGACAGCCAGGACTGACGGCGGAGATGGCTGCACACCCAGCGTTACAGAGCCGAGCTTGTGCTCCTCCAAGGAACTGCTCACACCCGCACAGAAATAATGAATATCTGGAAAAATTGTTTGATTTCAAACAAGAGAGGACTCCGTGTGTTGTATTTTTTTACTGTTACTATATCAACCTGCCTTTAACCAGCCGATTTATGTCATTTTAAATGAATCACTTTGCCAGCGATACAGAATATTTCAGTATACCCAGCACACCACGTCTGCTCTAATGAGAGGGATCAAAAAAACCATCCAGAAGCCAGCACAAAGATATCTGACACCAGAATAACGGTCACAATTTCCTACTGTATGAGGAAATCCCTGGTTTCAGTTAGAAGCTGAGAGGTTCAGTCATTTCGAGCACCCTAGAGCCGTTTGTGGTCCCGGGCTGAGGTAAGTCCCCGTTCTGTTATGTCCGTGCTTCCTTCCGCTCCTGTGCTAAGGGCCTGGCGTGTCCTTGTCCCACAGCACCACGTACAGCCCCAAACCTCTCCTCACTGAAGGCTTCTCACCTCCTGCAGAGCACAACAGCTCAGGGAGGGTGGCAAACCATCCTTCTCCTTTAAGATCTCATGCCAACAGGTTCTTCCACAGGCAGCCCAAGGAGCGAGGCACTTCGGCCACCGATCCCTTCACCTTCCCTCCTGCTCTGTAAAACTCCCCCTGACACCTGGCTGCCTTTCCCACCTTAAGGAGCCAAGCACAGGTGAATCATCTCTCCCAGCTCAGGGAAACCACCAAACATTGACACCACGTAAATCCTGGAGCAGGAGAGCAAAGCACAGCAGGTTCCTGAGGCCTCGTGCTGTGCTTGCTACGAGGCTTCTGCCGCGCTGGCCACGAGGGATGTCGGTGCAGGCAGCAGCTTCGAGCCTCTCCACAAGCACCAGCTGTGCTGATATTTCTCATGGCGTTGGGAGGACTCCTCGTGCCCTGCAACCCTCCACGTCCCACCTTTCACCTGCCCACAGGGGTCACGTCCCTGCTGGGAACAGGGAGCAGCACCGCTGCACATCACCGAGGACAGCACTGACATCACAGCACGGAGACACATGAAGCCACCAGCACCCCCAGCAAAGCTGTACCTCGGGCTAACAGGGCAGGGGAAATTTCATGGATATCGTACTGTTTTTGAAAGTGTAAACACATACCAGGAGAAAAGCAGGCACCTTTGTCTGTCCAATAACACCATCCTCAACCAGACCTCAAACACAACAGCCAAACTTCATCACCTGAGGTCTCACTGCCCCTGCAAGGGGGATAAACATGCGCAGGGCACCCTTCACCTTCCCCTGCTCCGCAGCCTCCCTGTGCTACCCAGCATTCCAGCAGAAAGGCAGGAAAACGAGTGAAGAAGTGGGAAGAGGGCTCCAGCGATCCCTGGCTCACAGCAGACAGCTAGGCTAGGCCACCAGCAGGCTTCCAAACTGCCTACACATTCTGCAGTAAAATTTGGTTTAGATTTTTCCTGTTGCAGTATTTTGTTTGCTGGCTGAATCTTCATTTTTAATATATACATACACACACACACACAGAGCCATGAAAGAAAGGAAAAGCTTCGTTTTAATTTCAGCAATAAACAAGCAATGCTCAGGTGATGTTATAACACACACATAACCACAGGAAAAAGCTGGTTTTGCAGAAGAAAATCTGCTTTTAGCACCAAGCCCCAAGCAAACAACCTCGGCTGTGCTAAGGCACCCGTCTGCTCCCGCGGTGGGACCGGGGAAGGTCGGGGCGACGGAGCCCAGACCTGCACCAGCACCTCCGCTCCGTGAGCTGCCTGCTAAGGGTGAGCTCCGACCCCGTCCTCCTCCCGCATCCCCTGTCAAACCCCATGAAGCATCACCAAAAAACCGCTCTGCAGAGCAACACGGCCAGAGCGCGGCTCGGCTCGGTGCTACCGACTGCTCTGGACGGAATTCCTCACCCGCCGGCCGGAGCACCACCGGGCTGGGGATCCATAAACCCCCGAGCTGCGGGGGTTCGTCCCTGGGGGGATCGGCGTCTCCCCTTCACCCGCCGAGGGACTCCGCGCAAGTTGTGCCAAATGAACACACGCATTCAACACATCCAGCACATCCAGCACACCCAGCCCGGCTCCGCGCTCGCCACGGCCAGACCCGGTGCCGGCGGAGGCCGCGGGAGCCGGGGCACGGCCGGACCGTTATGTCCGGCCCGGGGAGGGCGCCGGGGGCCGGGCCGGGGCCGCGGCGGGGCGGGCGGTACCTGGGCTCGGGCAGGGTGATCTTCTTGCTGGCCCTGGCCGCCGGGGTGCTCTTGCTCTTCTCCATCGCCATCAGGTAGCTGACATCGGCCAGCACCGCCTCCAGGTCCGCCATGTTCCCGCTCCGCCGCCGGGCTGCAGATGGAGGCTCCGCCGGGGCAGCCGCCCCCGGGGCGGGGGTTGGCGGCGGGCGGCGGCGGCGGCTCCGCCGGTGCGGCCGAGCGGCTCCCGGTGCGCGTGTGCGGAGCGCGGGGGCCGCTCCCGCCTCCCGCCCTGCGCCCCGGGCGGGCGGGCGGCAGGAGGGACAGACAGACGGACGGACGGACGGACGGACGGACGGTCGGTCGGACAGACGGCAGAGGGAGGGAGGGAGGGAGGGAGGGAGGGAGGGAAGGAAGGAGGGAGCCCCCGCCGCGCCCCCTCAGCGCCCGCCCGCCCCCGCCGGGCCCATGGCGGCGGCCGGTCCGCCCCCGCCGCTCGCAGCCTGCGCGGCCCCCGCGGCCCCGGGCCCGCAGCTCGGAGCGCGCGCGGCGGCCATGGGCGGGCGGACCGGGCTGCCCCGCGGCGCCGCCGAAAATCCGGACATGGATCGGCGGCGGCCGGAGCGGGGAGCGCCCGCCGGGAGCGCCGTGAGGGGGGAGCGGCCCGAGGGCACCGAGCGGGGACGGCACCTGCGGGGTTGGCTGGCCCGGACACGGCCGGGGGTCCATTCTGCCCTGTGAGGGTGGGGAGGTCCTGGCACAGGGTGCCCAGAGAAGCTGTGGCTGCCTCATCCCTGGAACTGTCCAAGGCCGGGTTGGACGGGGCTTGGAGCAAGCTGGGCTAGTGCAAGGTGTCCCTGCCCATGGCAAGGGCTGGGATGGGATTTAAGGTTCTTTCAACCCAAACCACTGTGGGATTCCATGGTTCCACTAAGGGGGAAACACCAGAGCCAACGCCAGCCACGCAGCACTGAGCTGCCTGCAAGCCTCAGCACCCAGTCGGACACATAAATTCAGAATTAATTTCCTCATCATTTATTAAAACGCGTGCATAACAAAAACAGGATACAAATAAATGCATGTGTGTGACACTCGGCTCGTTGAACCGCTTGCTGGCAAATAACGATGCGAAACAGGGCACCCAGGTGTCCTTGGGCTTTGAGCAGAGCTCCCTGCTCGTGTTCCTCCTTCAAGTAGTAGTAGCTCCACTGCAGCCAAGCAGATATGCAGATTTCAAGTGCTTTCTTTTCTGAATTTCGTCAAATATGTCATAAATAATTGGCTCAATGAAAGGCTAAGTCAATGACAAGTCTGAAGTTTGAAACTCAGCGTGTTTTGAGCTCTTTTCAAGTGCCGCCACTCCTCCTGCCTACATCTTTATGAAAGTTAATGATCTGATTAAAGCGAGGTAGAGTATACAGCTGGGAGGATTTCACCGTGTGCCTCATTATGAACCGTCTGAGAACCTGCTTTTCGTTGAAAATGTTAATTTAAGCCAACACTTTCCACCGCAGCAGATCCATTGGGGAAGGTTTCTCCTCCACCAGTGGCCACAGAGCAAAGCTGAGGCTCAGGTTGTCCAAGCAAGAGTGGAAGGGAGCAGAGGAAGAAGTGGGGCACATCCCTCCTGGAGGTTCAAGGGTAAAGTCTCCCACCAGCCCCGTTTAAAGGTTTCACTGATCCAAGCTATGAAAAGGGATATTTTTATCTCCCAAAAACCTCTGGGCTGGCAAGACTGCTGGGGCTGGCTGTGGTTCCTGAGGCTCCTCAGGCGCAGTCCAGACCTGGGGCTCCCACCCAAAGCTTATTCCAGAGCCTCCACGTGGGCTCTCCATTCGCAGGGGTGTGATGGGGAAAGAAATTCCTCTCACCACAATCTCAGCCTGGTGATGTGACTGGACACGTGCCTTTTGCTGGCTCTTCCCAGGGGACTGCCCCGTTGTGGTTTCTGCAGCCCCTCTGCCCATCTCTCACTGGTATTTCACATTTCATTTCCTGAAATGTGACTGCAGAAGCAGCAGCTCACGGGCAGGATCTCGGCACTGACCTGAGGGTGTTGCTGAACACCCCGAGCAAACAGAAACCATTGCCCAGAAGAGGAGGCCCCTGTGTTTGCTGAGATATTTGAATGGCTTTACAGTGATGGTGACAGCAAAAGCGGCCACCAAAATGCCCCGTAGGATTCCTAATGCTTTCCTATTTATTCCTGTGCCACGTTCTCACCGTCATTAGCTGGATATTGTTGTTGTGTAGACATCAAAGACATTCCTGGTGGCAGTTTCTAGGAAGTGAGGTCTGGTGAGGGCCAAGTTAAGGTACTTGTTCCTTTCTTTCTGCTTTTGAGTTTCCACTGGTGCTGGTGTGGCAGCAGCAGCTGGCACCAGGGTGGTGGTGGTGGGAGGTAAGCAAAGGTGTTCTCTGCACTGCTGATTTCCCAGGTGTGACTGCAGTGCAGTCGGAGGTGGTGGCACGTCCCCACAGCCACCCCTGGCTGGGAAGAGGCAGCCCACGTCAGGCTCTTCATGCTCACCTCTAGCAGTGTGTAAAACACATGCATTTTTCAGTGGTGTATTCAGATATTTTAAAGGTCACTGGGACAGGTATTTTTTAATAACAGAGTGGAATAAAACCTGGGTTTTTTCCCCGAAGCGAGCAGAACAGGCAGTGCCAGTCTTCTTTTCAGGGAAGTTCAATTCCCCAGGTGCAAGCCTGCAGCTTTCCTTAGCCCGTGTTGTATCCCAGGCTGAGTGTTTGTGTTGTTCTTGCATTGTTTTGTGCCTCCTGTGTTGGGTTTGGTGTTTGTGTTTATAAACAGTGCTCTGGGGATTCCCCCAGGTAAAGGAAACCCGGAGTTAATCGATGCCAGGGTTAGCAGAGGTCAGAACACGATACACTCTGAATGCATTTAAGTATCTCCTGACATTTCTGCGGATGGTGATGGATGCTGCTCAATCAATTTAAGTGTGTCTCGAGGCCTGGCAGGGCTGCAGGCTCTGCATCCACTGCAGAGCCAGGAAACCAACTTCCCCTCTGCTGCTCCTTCCTTCCGAGGAGCGAGTTCCTCCTACCATCTGTGTGAGATTTAAATGTTTTATTTTGCCCTGCTCTGCTTCACAGGATGACAGATGATATTACAGGGAGCTACAAGGCTGTTGTAGATTTATTAGTGCATCCCACTCTGACACCATCCCATCAAGATAACTCTGCAACACGTTACCCAGGACGGAACCACATCCATCCTGCTGCCCTCCAAGCTGTGCCAAATCCCATATCAAATAAGATCTCTGCTCTATGCTGATGCCAGCAACATCTCTCAAGGGAAATGTTCACATGAAAGATCTTTAAATATTATTTTTAATACGATTTTTACTAATATTTCTAATATACTGACAGAATGCACATAGGTTGAGATTAAGAGAATTAAGGAGTGTTTAGCTCAGTTCCCTCCGTGGGATGCTACTGTCTACGGAGAGGGCAAATTCTCTCCTCCCTGGCAGCACTGGTAAAGGATAATTTATTGGTGATGGATCCCCATAGGAATCTGACTCTCTGTGGCTTGTTTTGCTACAGTACTGGCAGTACTTGTGGGGTGCCTGACTGAAGTGGAGAGGGCAAACCCCCTTCCCCACGCTCCCCTCAGTGTGCCAAATCAGCTCCCGAGCACAGGGTTACCTGGAGGGGAAGCAGCTCCTGCTTAATGAGGTTGTGTGAGGATTCACCAGCCAGCAATGCTGCAGTGCCTGGAGGCCAGTGGGGCAGGAAGAAATACAAACCGTTCCTGGGAAAAGCAGGGCAATGCCAGCGCTCCCCATCCCGCAGCCCCACCGCTCCTGCGGCTTTAGCCCGGCATCCCAAGGAAACAGCCTCACTCCATCCCCTCTGCCTGTCAAATTCTGCACTTTGCCAGGCCCCGGGGTGGCTTTGGCCCCTCTCCCCTCCAGTGGGAGGCACATCCATGCCAATCCCACGGGCATTCATTCCTCTGCAGCATCCGCACGCACCCAGGCTGGGGTTGCATCCCATCTCCTTAATGCTGCACTAATAAGTGGTGAGAGGCAATGCGGAAAACAAATAGAGTAATTAATGGCCGTGGCTGCTGCTGCTTTTATTCACTGTCTGTTCCAGAAGGAGAAACTTTACAGAAGGCAGCCTCTGCCCTCGCAGTGCCCTTGCATTTGGCACCCCAAATCCCAGGGTGGGGGGAGCTCCACAGCTCTGGCCTCTTGGAGAAGCAGGGTGGCTCCTCCGCATCTCCATGGATTCCTCCAGCTTGCTCCTGAATACTCTCAACAAAGGCACTTCAGCCACCTCAGACAGGTAAAGCCTCAACATAGCTTAGCATCAGCATGTTCCTTTTTGCAAATAGCTGACATGATGAGGAGGTTGGGTTTTAATTAGGAAACAAGTGGCAATTCAATTCTCAAAAATATTATTCACCATCAAACATTTGTACTGGCATAGTCAGACTAGCAATAATTATGTCCTCTGGGGGCAGAGATAAGAGCAGAGTTGAAAGTCATGCAACATCTATAAAGTCTTGCATGAGAAAACACAGGCACGAGAAGTCCGGGGCCTCCCGTTCGCAATTGCATCACACCATCCCTCTCACCATGGAATAAAAATATCTTACTGACATTTTCCTCTGCACATTTTCTTCCCCTGACACGGCACATAGCAATGTCCTGGTGCTGCCTCCCACCCCAGGCTGTGCCTTGCCAGCTGCAGCCTGGAGCCCTCGCTGTGACCCCCTGGCAGCTCACACGGGGACATCACTGATGGCACAGCTTCCCTCCCTCCCTCCCACCATGCACACAGATAAATAAAGAAGCATCACCCCCTCACCTGGCCAGGGCAAGCTTTAAAAGCACAGGAGCAGCATCAGGACAAGCTGGGTCACAGAGCCAGAACTGCCACGCCAAAACTATCCCAGGTGACCAGTGGAGGCACAGGGGTGACACTGGACAGATGAAACACTCACTGCAGGAGGGCAGAGCCAGGGCTCTGCATTAGCACCCAGCCCTGGTTCTGTTCCTTAAGCAGCATCCCTGGGTGCATCCCCACTGCAGCCACCTGGGCTCCTCTGCAGGAGGGGCAGGGATGTTTGAGCCATTTTCACACATAAATCTCCACTTGTGGCTGTCCTTACAGCTCAGTCGTGACCTAGATGTGGCATCTCACTCAGTCCTTGCTGGAGGGGCTCATTACAGCCCATGGGGGTTAGAGGGGCCTGAGAACCAGGGGCAGTGGGGCAGTGACCCTCACAGACCCCCCCCCTCCTGGGTCACAGGGCACCTTCCCTGTGTCCCCCAGCCTGTGCCATCCCATGCCCAGCTCAGAACTGACCCATCTTCAAGAAGTCCCTGATTTAAAAACAATAGAGTGTGTTGTTACAGATTAAAGCAAATAAACCCAATGAGAACTGGAACAGCAAATGTCTCAAAGCCCCACAGAGTCAAAGTGTTCCCGGTTCAGCATTGTGGTGGGATCAGACACTGAAGGAGCATTTTCCCTGCACAGATTGATCAGCCAAACAGATGTCAAGAGGGACCCATTGAGCATTTGCTGTTCCACAGGCTGGCTTGAATGTAACTTGATAAAGGGAAAATAAAAAAATCAATAATTGCCTAATTTAGCTATAAATTCTGAGGGACAGAAGGAGAAAAACCAACAACTGTGCAGATATTGAAATGGCAGAAGGTAATTCAGATTCCGTCGTGGCATCTATGGAAGTTAAATTGTGTAGTGCTGGAAATGAGAGCCTTCCTCTCCTGGGAGGTTCTGCTGCCCATCACAGGGGTGAATCAGGACAGGGTCAGTGCTGGAGGTGCTGGGAGGGCTCAGAGCTCGCTCCAGCCGCAGCAATGCCAGGCCAGGCACAGTGGGAGGGGGTCGGCAGCCGGAGGGTGCGGGGCTGAAATCCCCCCGGAGCGCCACAGAAGCTGTCTCTGCTCCTTGGAAACAAGTCTGGTTGTGTGGGAAATGCTTTCTAGTTATTTCTCTTCGCTGGCTCTTTGTGCTCCAAGTCTGTTTACACACAAATTGGCATTTGCTGCCCTGGCTGATTGTTCACCCGGATCCCATCTCACCTGTCTGGGCTCGGTGCTGGCCCTGGGTGCCTGATGTCACCGCAGACAGGGGCAGTGTCAGCTGAAAGGAGCACCACAGGCTGCTCATGCAGCTTGGCTGCCCGGCCCCAGAGCACCCAGGAGCTGCTGGTCCAGCCCTCACGCAGGCAAACCCACCAGAAACATGGGAATGCGCTGCCTGCTCGGGAGCGAAATGGCACGGGGTTTATTTGTACTTCTGTCACATCAAAGGGGCCCTTGTTTGAATTCTTCTGCCTTTAGCCTGGAGAAGAAGAAGGGGAAAGATTGGGTCCTATTAATAGCCTTGCATCCCACAAGATCCGAGCCTCGCAAGAAGCCATGAAAGACTGCGGCATCTGATTCCCTGAATAAATGAGGTAATTTAGGAAGAAGTGCGTGCTCAGCAGCCTTCATTACTGCCTTCTGCAGCTCGGTGGGAGATGACAGTGACAACTCACTTCGGTATCAGTAGCACCCAGGTCCCAGAGGAGCTGTGCTGTGCCCGAGAGCATGGGCAAGGGTGCCACTTCTCCCTCAACATTCCTGATGCTGCAGCAAAAATCCCCAGGATTGGCACAGAACGAGTGGAAGGAGCACCCCAGCAAGCTGATGGGCCAGCAAAGGAGGGGCACAGCTTCCTGCATGGATGCCAAGAGATTGGTGCTGTTGACAGGGCAAAGGGATGTTTGGGAATTCAGTGCACTCAGAGCAGGACTGTGTGGTGGGGCTCCAGTCCTACATCCCCAGGGACCAAAGAGGGAAAGCCACTGGGGACACCCCTGCTGTGGGGAAGGGCCAGGAGCTATAGATGGGCTGGCATGGCAGGGACGTCTGCTGCAGGCCCCTGACATCATCCCACACCAGGATTTTTCTCTTGTGGGCTGTGGGATGTGTGGAGCATCCCGCTGTCCCAGCTGTGGGTAACACCCGCGGGGGCACCGGCCTGGGATTAGCCAGAGTGCAGGGAGGGCTCTGACCCCGCTCCACGTCCTGGCAGCGCTGAGATTTATGTCAGCTTTCCCTTAAGCAGATTTTTGGCTTCTAAGTGTCAAGTTTAATCCCGACACCGAAGGTCTGTGTGGCAGTCAGTGCCTCTGGCTGCGTCATCACCCCACACGCAGGTGCTGGGGACTGAGCTGCCCTTTGCATGTCAGGCCTGAGGTCACCAGAGCCACCAGCTGTGCTGTCCCCAGGCTGCTGGATATGCCCTTGTGGCAGCACCCAAATCCGTGGCCACCTGGTCCGGAGCGAGGCAGGGGTGAAGGAGCCCACGATCCCTGCGGAGCTGCGCTCCCGCAGTGCCTGGCAAATGGCAAAACAGAAGGATTTGCAGGATCATGCCCCATCCTATCTGCAGCCCCATATGCCAAACAATTAATCTTCCCTCTCGGTGCCCTTGTAAAGCAGACCAATAAATTGCCTTCATTTCACAGCTGAGGGAACGTGGTTCCAGTGAGGCCGCTGCCCGGGGGAGTGGCCACAGGGGCTCTCCGGAGTGGGTCAGTGGCCACATCCACACGGATGGCTGCAGCCCCGCCAGGACAGCCTTCCCCGGGGGAACAGGGACTATTCTCAGAGAGATTTACACGTCAGAGAGCACAGCGAATAAACCCTGAGTGACCTCAAAAGCATCTTTCTGCTAAAATGCATTCCCATGGCCTTAGCATCTGCAGCTCAGCTCGACCCTGTGGCTGGGAAGAGGCACCTCCAACGGGAGGGTGTAGCAGGTCTCAGTGCCATGCATTCCCTAAGGGAATTAGGGCAAATTCGGGCACCAAAATGCCATTACTGTGGGAATGGACCTGCTGCGGTCCTGATGCCTTCATCCCTACAGTGGCCACTGTCCTTTAGAGAGCAGGCGGTGTCCAGAGGGATGAGGGTTAAAGCACCCCACTTCCCCTTCCACACGGGAACAGAAGGAGTGGAAGGAGCCTCTGCCTTTGGAGCTCATCTGGGCAGATAATGGACTTTGCCTTCTGACTTAATCTGCTGCAAATCTCTCCCGTAATTGCTCATCATCCGGAAACCTGGAGAGAGCCAGGACAGACATTCCCGCCGTGTGAGACAGCCGTCCTCTCCCTCCCTGCCCTCGTCCTGCTGCCAGCCTGTGCCCAGAGCCCCCAGCAAACCAGAGCCCCCAGTACATCCAGCACACCAGAACACCCAGTATGCCCAGTGCAACCAGCACACCAGGGCACCCAGTGCACCGCTGCGCATCCAGCCAGGGGGAAGCTCTCAGTGTGGGACTTGAGATGGCAGCTCTCCCTTTCAGCCCCTCAACTAAAGGGCTCTGTCCCCCCACCCTACCTCAGCTTCTTCCACCCCTAAAAGAGCCGAGGGCTCCGCGGGCGAGGGGCAACTCAGGGGCTCTCAGCACCCAAAAACCCCGCGCAGCACAGGGGCACAAGCCCACCTCGGGAACTGGGTGTTGGTGGTGGGGGCTGCTCGCACTTCAAAGCGCCTCTCCGGCAGCTTCGAGCAGCGTTTCGTTCTGCGGCTGCCGAAGGAGCAATCCCGTCCTGCAGAGGAACACCAGACGTCACTCGCGGGAAGGTTGCTAAGCGAGCTGGTCCCTCCTCATGATGCACGACTTCATTACGCGGCTCCCTAAATGGATGTTACACACAAATGACATTTGCCTTGGAGCATATGAGCTCCCAAAATAGAGGGCGGCTCTCCGCGCTATTGCTTTGGTTTCCCGAAGAATGTCCCTATTGTCTGCGGGGCTGCTGTGCCCATGCCTGGCACAGCCCGCCGGGGTTGGGGGGTTGGGTACAAAGGGATGGGGACCCCCAAACCAGCCCGAGCTGTGCCCGGCGTGGCAGCGATGGGGGAGCCCGGGGTGGCCCCGTGGCCAGGATGGAGTGAGGCCATGAGGAGCGATGAATGCAGGCCCTTCTCTTGCTCCGATCATCTTCGTCTCCCTGCCTCAAAATTCTTTCCTGGTGCTTCGCTCAGGGTTTTTTCACAGGCTGGGTGTTTCCCCTGAGGGGAAGAGCCCCCAGAGATGCTCCAGACACAGCCCCGCTCCTGCACGAGCCTCCCACCACCCAACGCTCTGCCAAAGGGACCAAACCCAGCTCATGACGCACCTTCCAGCACCTACAGAGGTGACAGAGGGGACAGGGCACCGTGTCATACCCCAGGCACCCAGCTAAGGCCACTTCTGCCGGGCTGCAGCCACGGCCGTGGTGGCAGCGCCAGGGACTGGCTGCTCACGTGGCCATTTCATCTAAAATTCTTAAACTCAGCGCCGGCTGTCCTTTGAGATGAACTGAACCATGCAGAGAGAAGGTCTGGCTCCAGCTCTGCGCCGTGTGAAAGGTACAAATAAAAAAGAAACATAAAGGTTATGTCCATGCCGAAGAGAGAAATTTGCTTTACCTTTTTCTTTTCTTCCCCCCCCCGCCCCCCCGATTTCCTAAGAACATCCTCGGCAGCTGATCTGTGCCGCTCTGCTGTAATCCGGTGATATATTTTAATCCCATTACGTTGCCATGCGCTCGCTCGAAGCCCGCCCGGACTGGGAGGAACAGATGTTTCCTAATTGGCACTTGTGCTGCCCAGGGGTTTCCAGCTCCGACAATGTTCCTCTGCCTCCGCTGGCGCTGTCCCTGCCGCTGGATTTGCAGCCTCAAAGGATGTAACAACGCTGGCTGCTCCTGTGCCAATGCCCCACCTGGAGCTGCTGTTCTCCGGCCCCTGGTGCCCCCGTGGAGGGGTCACTCTGTCACTGCTGGCCGTCCCCGCGGGTGACCAAGGAAGCAATCGGGGCTGCCCTGGCCGCTCGCCCGGAGGGAGATGCAGCATTTGCTTTTTTCCGTCTGTTTGGGGAAAGGATGCGGAGGGAGCCCCGTCCCGCGGCACCCGGGCGGCCGCGGCTGCCCAGCTCCTCACCCCCACCACGGCTGAGCCGCTGCTTCCCAGCACATCCCCTTGGCTCTCCATGAAGCATTTTGGTTTGGTCCCGAGTGTTTCATCATCGAGGGCGGGCGCGTGGGGCCGCAGCGTCGCTGTCCTGGCCGGCTGCAATCCCCTGATACCCGTTAATCCCATTATGTCTCCACGAGGCTGCTTCCAATTCTGGCCTCTGAAGAAGTGATGTTTCTTAATTAGCTTTTCAACCGGACAGGGGTTTTACTGGCTGAAAGGAGCAGTGGAGGTTTCATTCCTTCCTTTCTCTCCCTCATTACTCTGATCTCAGGAACAAAAACAAGGAGCAGAAAGGAAATGGGAGCCTGGCATTGAGGGCAAGAGCATCCACCAGCCCCTGTCACAGAGCCCAGGTACCAAGAGGTCGCCGTTTGTCTCACCAGTTGCAAACTGGGTTTGTGCTGCCTCTACCCATAACCCAGAGCTCTCCCCCGCTGCCCCACACGGTCCCTGCAAGGTGGGCAAAGCCCCACTCCGGGCTGGCGCTGGCCCGGCAGCGCCAGTGTGTCCCCAGCCAGTGCCCAGCAGCCGCCAGTCCCGGCTGATTCCCTTTCCACTGCTAATCCTGGGGTTTGACTGCAGCATTCAGAGCCTGAAACGGAAAAATTTCCTGACCCCCCCCCCCCCCTTCCCCACTCCCCCTTCGCATCCAAGTTTTGCTGGTCACTACAAGCAGAGGTTCTGCTCGTGACACGGTGCCAGCGCCTGGTGCCCCCCAAGCCCTTTCATCCTCCCCCAGTCCCCCAGCCACTGGCGGGGACCCAGCACCCAGCAGGTCCCCACTGCCCAGCGGGTCCCCGCTTGCAGCAGCTGGTTTTTTCCTCCCCAGATGTTTTCTCTAATCAGAAAAGGGGGAAAGCGGGTGCAGCAGCCGCAGGGAGCTCGGTATCCAGCTCCTCCCTGCTGCTGCCCATTCTCGGGAACAGCCAGAGCCCGGCGTTCCCTGCCAAAGCTCCTCTCTCTCTCCGGGATATTTCACTCCTGCCTCAGCCCTCGCATTAATCAGAGCAGAGATTACTTTTCCACATGCCAAAGCTGAACATTGATAAATCACAAGTCTGCCCTGAAAACCGCAAGGCTTTAATAAAACATGCTGGGTTCCTGCTTGGTTTTCCTTCCTTCCTTAAACCTTCAGTGTTTGTGGCTGGGTCTGTGCGTGGAGGCACAAACATGAGGCTGGAGGCTCAATTTAATGCAAAGAAGAAGAGGAAAAAATTGAAGCCAAGAATCTCATGTAATCACGTGGCTCCTGAAGCTGGAGAATTAAACATAACAATAATTTTCAGAGGATAAAAATCCGTGAAACCCACAGTAAAGCCCTCCCAGCGGGCAAGGCACGTTAGGTACCCAAAGCACCCAGGCTGCAGGTGCGACTGAGCTCACCCCACTGTGCCTAAGAATAAACAACTCGTATTTTTCAAGACTGGTGTTTTTTAGCCCAAGGTGATTCCCCAACCTGGGGTGTCCCGAGGGGGAAATTCGCAAAGGCAAAGCAAAGCAAAGCCAGTGGGAGCCGACAGGCACATCTTCATCTCTTCAGCACTTTTGCGTCCTCCTCCTCGCCAGCCCATCCCGCATCACCCCCGGTCCTCACGGAGGCGCCTCCCGAGGACAGACAACGGCTGCTGCTCCAGGTGGAAAAGAAAACAGGAAGGAAAAGACACCTCAGTCTCGGATGCGATTTAGCCAGGGTTTGCGTTATTCTGACTCTTTCATTAATTACTCCGTGACAAATTACTGCTGTTCCCCTGCAAGCAGCCCCGTTCCTGTGGGGTTCACCTGCCGAGGGTCCCGGGATCCCCCCGGCCAGCCCAGCACGCTCCAGCCGCGGTGAGCACGGCAGGAACCGGGGGGCTGGAACCAGCACGGCCGGCGGCGATGGGGTCTGATCCCCCCTTTCCCTCCCCCATCCTTTTTGCTGGGTGAAGAAAAAAAAAAATCCCTTCCCCAGCCTGGAGAACAGCTTTAGTTCTGCCGGCTGTTGGCACGACGGCAAAACCACCCACCCACCCACCGCAGCGCCGTGGGACCGCTGACATCTCCGCAGCAGCGGCGCCGGCAGCCCCGCGTTCCCCCGCAGCCCCGCCGGCAGCGGGGGACGATGGGCAGCGGGAGGGAGGGGACAGGGACACGGCTGAGGTGGCCGGGGGCTCCGAGCTGCTGAGGCGACGAGCGCGGTAGCAGCGAGCCAGATGGCAGCTCCGCAGCGGGCGTGGGACGGAGGCGATCTTCTGCTTTTGAATAAAATTGAAAAAAAAAAAAACAACCAAAATAAGCTTTCAGCACATTTCCCCAGAGCCAACGAGGGAAAAACCCTCCTCAGCAGAGCTGAAGCTGCCTTCAGCTGACCCGAGGGCGCCCACCTGGGTGCACCCAGCCGCCAGATGAGGAATTTCCCCCAACGGGTCCCACAGGAGCTGCTCTGGGCTCGTTCACATTTCGGTGCTTTTCCCCCCAGAACCCTCCCAGCTCACCCACAGCCGGGCTCCATTGTCCCCGCGGGAGCTGCCCTGGTCCCCGACTGCCGGGTTGGACAGGACTTGGGGCAACCTGGACTAGTGGAAGGTGGCCCTGCCCATGGCAGGGGAGTCGAACGGGATGAGCTTTAAGGTCCCTTCCAACCCGAACCGTTCTGGGGTTCCATGGCTGGGAATCTCTGATTCCGTGGTTTGGGGTCTCTGCTCCCCATGTCGCTGCTGCTTTCAGCAGTTTGCCCCCCAGAAGCCGCCGTTTCACACCGACTATCCCGGCACGCACAGAGCACCGCGGGCACTCTGCCGCTGCTGCCGCTGAAATCCCATTTTTCACGAAAACGTTTGTGTCTGGGATGCTCCTGGATTCTCCCTGGGGATGGAAAGGCGCAGCTTTCCGCAGGGAAGCGGCGCGGTGGCTGCCAAAGCACGCTTCGCCGAGGAGCTGACATTTCGCAGCAGCGTGTGGCGCGTTGGGCTGGTCGCCCGTGGGCTGGGCTGTGCCCGCCGTGGGGCTCCGCCGGGCTCTCTCCTCCGCAGCACAGGGAAAAGCCTCTGGCACACGGAGGATTCGGGGGCAAACCCCACTCAGCGGGAGCTGATGAGGAGGATGTTGTGCATCCCTGACTCCCCGAGATTCCCGGGGTTGCCGGGATTCACACCAAAACACCGCAGCCAGGCAGGTCCCTGCTCCCCGGGCGCGACGGTGCACGGGAGAGGAGAGCGGCAGGAGGCACGGGGTGCCCGGGGTGCCCCGTCAGGCGCCCCTCACCTGTGCCCACCATCGGCCCCCCGTGCCCACACAGCCGCAGTGACACAGAGAGGCTGCCACGGCCACGTCCTGCTGCCGGAGGGGACCGAGCACAGCCGCCCCCGCCACCACCTCCGTCACCGCCACCGCCTCTGCCACCACACGGAGCCCCCGGCCAAGCAGGTGCGGCTGCGTTCCTCCACCTCCTTTGCCGGACTTATGATCATAAAAGCATCCTCTAGCACCCTGACTGCTGAATTAAAGCGTTATTACTAACTAAAGCTTCCAGAGCCTAATAACTAATGCCATTATTCGGATTGGAGGTGCCCCGACCGAGAGGGCCAATCCCCGCCCTCAGCATTTGCGGCATCCGCCTGAGCACCCGGTGCTCCGGGGACACCTTTGTCGGCCGCAGCAGGATGTGACCCCGGGACAGGGCTGAGCCCCAGAGCCACCGCGCTGGGGCCGGACGCCCCAGGTCCGCACAGGGTGAGCAGTCCCCGACCCTCCCGCTGAGCCCCAGGTCACCCCCCTCACCCCGGACACTTCGGTGACCTGGCAGCACCGATGGCAGCGGCGGTGGGTGACACTGAGAGCATCGGGGGTGCGGCCATGGGACCCCCTCCCCCACCCAGGAGCGCGGGGGGCCAGGACGGGCACCCCGACTTCTCTGCGCGCCGGGAATGAAGGGGCAGAGCTGGGACTTTGAAACTCCAAGCTTTATTGAGTTGCTTCGGCAGCGTGTGCATCACACGGGGGGAGGCGGGAGGCGAGGCCGCGGGGGCACAGCGGCGGCCGGGGGAACGCTTGCTCCGCTCCCCGCGCCCCGGCACGGGCCGGGGGCTTTAGTTGGTGGGGTGGTAAGCACCGCGCTGGTGCCACTGCATGTCCCGGATGCGCCTGACCGACTGGATCTGGGGGTGCTGAGCGCCGAAGTCTGAGCTGTCCTTGTAGTCCCCCTTTTCAAACAGGTACTGGTAGCCCCGGTAGCCAGGGTACTGGTATCCCACCCACCTGCCAAGGCAAGCGGAGGGGGGTCATACATCACACACACCCCAACCATCACCCGGCAGAGCCCAGCCCCGTGCGGATGCTCCGGGATCCCCCCCCCCCCCCCCGGCCGCCCCCGGTACTCACGTGCCGCTCTGCACCCGCACGGAGGAGACCTTCTCCTGGTAGCCGTGTGCGTGGAAGCTGGGCACATCGTCGTCTATGATTTCGATCTTCTTGCCGGTGAAGCTGGGGTTTTCGTACAGCACGATCTTGTGCTCCTGGCTGTCCTGCAGCCGGGAGAGCAGAGACGGGGGTCAGCGGCTGCCGGCCCCGCGGGGCTGGGCAGGGGGGGCAGAGCCCAGGGCTATGGGGAAACCGAGGCCAGGGCCGGCACCTTGTGCCGCCGCTCCCACCGATGCCGGGGGTGCTCCGCATCCCTCCATCCAGCTCAGAGAGCCGCTGCCTGCGCGGGCACTGCCAGACTTACCAGCAGACGTCCTCCGCTCTGGGGTCACCTGCCACTGCCCCCGTCCCCGCGCCCCCTCCGACCCCCCCACGGCTCCCCGGGCCCCGAGGGCTGGGGCGAGGGTGCGCAGGAGGGGGTGCCCCTCCGCCCGCGGGGCTGGGGAGGGCGGGGGAAGGCTGGGGAAGACTTCTGGCTGCAGACCTTGGTCTGGCGGGTGGGTAGTGGCTGTCTGGGTGCTCTCACCACTTTGATGGGTCTCAGGGAAGTGATGCTGTCGCTTCTCCGGCTGTTGGTCCAGGAGTCCCAGCGGGGGTACTCCCCCTTCTCAAACACAAACTGCTCCCCTTTGCAGCTTGCCTGCTCGTAGCCCACCCAGCTGGAAGAGAGCACGGGACGCGCTTCAGAGGGGGCAGCGGCGCGGGGACCGGCCCCTGGCATCGCCCCCGGCGAGCGCCCGGGGCTGAGCCCCACCCGTGTCCCCTGCGCCCCGCCAGGAAGGGAGAGGTGCCAGGGAGGTGCCAGCCGGGAGCGGGCGAGGCTGCGGCGCCTCCGGCCAGCCCGCGCGTCTCTGCTGGCAGTGCCACCGCAGGGCTTCCCACTGGGGATGCTCCGACGTGGTGGCCACCCGTCCTTGGTCCCTGGGGACCCACAGGATCACCCAAATGTCCCAGCTGGGGCTGTGCTCCTACCAGGGCGCTCGGCAGCTGCCCCGTTATTCTGGGAGCAGCACTGCTGGGTGCGGGCAGGGAACCCTCCAGGGGCTTTTCAGGAGCTCTCCCTTGCCCGGAGCCCGTGGCTTGGAGAGCACACACAGGGCCAGCAGGCGGGGAGCGGGCACCAGGGGGGTCCCAGTCTCACCTGTCTCTGTACCCAAAGGGAAGGAAACCAAACTGGGGGTAATGCTGAGTGATCTGTGCCCTTGCCCACACCCCTCCAGTCTCCCTGTCACTGAGTGGGGGTTATCAGCCTGTCCAGGCGACGCTGTCACCCTCTGTTCACCCACTGTGTCCCCCTGCTCACCTGCTGGCACCCCCTGGCACTGGGCACTCACTGGGGTGAGGTGGGCGAGCAGCTCAGCTGTGTTGGCCACAAGAAATTCGGGGTGCGATGCGGGTGTGGCAGCGGGGAGACCCCTCCTCCCCAGCCCCTTCCCTCCCACCCCCCGCCTGGCCCCCAGAGCCCCTCACGTACGGTCCGGAGTGCACCAGGATGGAGCCCACTTTGTCCACGCCGGCTTCCTTCAGGTTGGGGCAGGCCCCGCTGAGCTCATGGCAGCGGCCCTGGAAGTTCTCCTGCTCGAAGATGGCAATCTGGAAGAGAGCAGCACCTCAGTGTGGGGGTCACCCCGGCCCTGCTGCCACTGCGGAGGGCGCACGCTGTTCCCGGCCACTGGGCAGCACATCTGCAGCAGCCCAGACCTCTCACTCTCCCAAAACTGCACTCCAGAGGGTTTTAAGGAGTCTGTGAGTGCAAGCCACCGCTCCCATCCCTCTGGGGATGCAGCTCTCACTCACGGGTGCCCGCGAGCCCCTGCCAGCACTGTCCCAGTGCCCCTGGTAGAGGGATGCCCACACTCACAGCGGGCATCGAACAGCTGAGGGACTTGGGTTGTGGTTGGAGCGCCGCAGCCACCAGCAGGACACTGTGACCCAGACACCCGGGGACAGCTCGGGGACAGCCCCAGGGCCACCAGCTCAGCACTGATCTCAGGGGTCAGCGGGCAGTGGGGACGGATCTGCTGCGTCTGCAGCGGTGGTGGGAGATCAGCACTTGATCTGTTCCCACCCGCTCCACCTGCACCGAGGCTGCAGGATGCCAGAAAAACCCCGTTCCCCATCCCCTCGTCCTGCTGCAAACAGCTCAGCAGCGCAGCCGGCCACGCTTGGCACCAGCCAGGGGTACTGGGGGTGCTGGCGAGGGGAGCTCAGCTGCTGCCAGCGGTGTCTCAGGGTATGATTTGGGCACCCAGTGAGGCTGAGAGTGCCCTGGCCCCTCTCTGCAGAGCTGGGCAGTCTCACACTGACCTTGGAGCTGGCTTGCTGCTGCTTGGAGGCTGGCATTTGGTGCTCGGAAGCCATCATCAGCTGGGTTGTCTGCTGCCTTGGGAGGGAAACTCAGCATGTTAAAAGCTGCCACTGAGGACACACTGGGGACCATGCTCAGAGCCCCGTGTTCATGCCCTGTGTCCGTGCCCCTGTCCGTACCCTGCAGTTCGCCCGGGGAAGAGGGTGTTGGGACCAGGGCTCGCAGCAGGATGGGCTCAGGCTGGAGTTGTCAGGGATAAACCCTGCTTAGGGCTGCTCAGCACCCCAAACCTCCCCAGGCTCGTGGCAGAGCACAGGCAATGGTCCTTGGGACCTGCCCGGCTTCTCCAGCACTGGGAACTGTGAGCCCAGGGAATTCCCAAATCATTCCCAGTGGAACCCAGCCCCTATGGTCGAGGCTTTTCCTGCTGTCCCTGTCCAGCAAGTAACAGCGGAGAGTCCCTGTCCCACGCGGGTGCTTGAAAGGGTGATGGAGAGAAGCCCCGGGGCTCCCCCCGCCAGCCCCAGCCCCGAGGAGCCTGTGCCGAGCCCTCCCGACTCTGCCTGGCACTGCCGCTCCTTGGAAGGAGCCCCGTCCTCAAGCCCAGCAGGGCCCTCAGTATCTGAGCAGCTCCAAAACAGGTGAAAACGGCTCATTCCTGACAAAAAGAAACGGAGCCATGGCCGGGTGGTGAGGTCCTGCTTTGGGCTGCAGGGACGGGACTGTCCCCGGCTCAGCCGCTGCGTGCCCACACCCCGCTGGCACCGGGAAGAGATCCCGGCCCCGGGGATCGGGAGGAGGCTACGGCAAAAGAGAGGACAACAAATAGCAAAGTCTTACCAGTTATACCAGTACCCGCTTGAGCCAGTGACGGGCTGGGGCCGGGAGGTGGAATTTATACCGAGCTGCAGCAGAGTGGTGCCAAAACTATTTACAAAATAGTTAAAGCCTGATTCAAAGCGAGAATGCTGGATTAAACCCCAATGAAAACCAGGGTCAGCTGATCCGCCGCAGCCTTTGTCTGCCCGAGCACCAAGCCCGAGTTATTTCATTACCTGTCACATTCGAGTCACCCGCTTTGTCGGGTTGGTGGCGAGGAGATTTGGAGTTTGCAAGCATCAGCCGAACGCGTGCCAAGAGCCGGGGCGGCCCTGGCCAACAAAGCCCCGCCAGCCCCGCTTCAGGCGTTTCGGGGCCAGAGACTTGATCCCCCCGACAGCCCGGCAGCCGCCGCCGGAGCTGCTGAGCTCGGCTCTTTCCATGCGCGATAAAACGCCTCAAAGCGCTGGTGAACGTCTGGCTTTGCCCGTCTGCGGCCCGGGGAGGGAGCGCCCGCGGCCGTGGCAGCGCCGGGGGCACCGCGGGAGCCCCTTCCCGACACCGGCCCGGGGCTTCGGGCATGGGCAGGGGCTGGGCAGGGGCTGGGGGCAGCTGCAGCAGGGCAGCACCCAGGCAGCACCGTGGGCCTGAGCATCGGTGTTGGGTGTTGGGCTCCTCCCGCGTTACCCCCGCCCTTTTGGGGTCCCTGAGAAGCACCCCAGCCCCACAGGGCAGTGGGAGCAGCAGCAAGGGGGCCCTCTGTGAGAGCGGGACGAAGCTGAGGTCATGAGGGGCTCAGCGTGGGACACGTCCCCGTGGCTGGGATGTGCCTGGGTGGGCAGCACGGCCAGGGCTGAGCTGGGGGCCGAGGGCAGCAGCGAAGCCCCTTTGCTGGCATTGTCCCAGGAGGCTGCTCAGGGCTGGGGGCTGAGGGTGGCTGTGGCAAAGGGGGGGACAGACACTGTCAGACTCCCTGGGTGCTGTGCAGCACCCACAGCCCTCTTCACCCCACAGAGGAGCTAACCCCAGCAAGTGTCACCCAGCTCGAACAGACCCCAGGCCTGCTCCCTCCCTCACACAGCACCTCCCGGGGGTCCCACAGGAGGTGATGGGCTGCAACCCCCCGCCCCGGGGTCACCTCTGCCCCATCCCCTGCCCCAGGACGGCTGCACACAGGGTCAGCCACAGGGTGTTGTCACAGAGCCTGCCCTGGAAGTGACATGTGGGGGGGTCAGTCCCTGGGGTCTGCAGCTGCCCCGGCTCTGGGCGATGGGGTTTGTGGGGCCAGAGGGGCCAAGGTGACCGTGCAGCTCTGCAAGGAACCCATCAGGCCACGGACAGGCCAGGGTATGATCAAGAGTTTCCAGCATTCCCAACCCTGGAGTCCTCCCCTCTTCCCTGTGCCTCCTGCTGCAGCCCCACAGAGGGACCCAGCATTGCCGTCCCCATCTCCTGGGTAAATCCATTGAGGTCCTGAGCCCTGGACCCTCACGGACCTGTCCCAGGTCCCAGTGCAGGGCACTGCAGCCCTGCAGCCACATCCCGTCCTCTCAGCACCACAGCACGGGGCTGACACGGTGCTCAGCACGGCTCCTGTGATTCCCTCCCTTGGCTCTGCCGGGCTGGATTCCCGCTCATCCCAGCCCCAGGCGGTGGCGGTGCCGCAGCCCCCCGGCCGTGGCAGCCCCAGCGACTGTTCTGGAAGCAGCTTTCGCCACTCGGGGCCAGGCACTCGCCTTTCACAGCCGCCAACCCCCGCCCGAAGGGAAAAGCTCCGGAGGGGTTGCTCAGGGACCTGCACGAAGCCCTCGGGTGGTCTTGAGCCCATCTCCCATCTCTGTCCCCAGCCCTGTGGGTCCCCGAGTGTGCCCACGGTGTCCCTGTGCAAGGGCAGTGCCAGGGCAGCTCAGTGTGGCACCCCTCAACCCCTCACCTCTGCCCCCAGAACAGCCCCTCCGTGTCAGAGCTCATCCCCCAGGAGAAACCACCCCAGGACTGTGGGAAACTTCCTTGGGGACAGGCTGGAGACCCTGCAGGGAGCTGGGGTTGGGCACAGCCATCCCACCACGGGATGAGCCCCCTTCGGAGCGCACAGGGCCTGGCACGACTCCCCCGGCCCCCTCCCTGCCCTGGGCCTGGCCGCCCGCCCTGGGAGCGGGCAGGAGATGCTGTGGAAAGGGACAGAGGCGCTGGAAAAACCCTGACGCGGCAGCACCGGGGGTTATTTTTGGAAAGCTGCAGCCTTTATGTAACACTGCAAACACTGGCACTTCCCCCTCTGCCCTGTGCGGGGGGTGCTGGGTGCGGCCATGGCCCCATCCCCATCCCCATCCCCATCCCCCTGCCCCCCTCCCTGACCTCCCCCAGCCCAGGACCAGGCAGGCCCCGGCAGCCTCCAGCTCAGAGCTTTATTGAGGTTTTTGCACAAAAATCACCACGGTCACGGCATCAGCCGGGGGAGCCCTCGAGCGGCCCCGGCGGGAGCTCGGGGTCCCTCAGCTGTTCTCGAAGGAGCCCCGCTGGTGCCACTGCTGGTCCCGCACGCGGCGCACGGACTGGATGAGGGGCTGGTTGGCGTCCCACTCGTTCCAGTGCCGGTACTCGCCCTTCTCGAAGACGTGCTGGCGGCCCCGGTACCCGGGGTACTCGTAGCCCACCCACCTGTGGGGACCGAGGTGGCGCTCAGCAGTGCCCACCCCACAACCCCACATCCCCTGGAACAGGGGCAGCGTCCCCATCCCCATCCCAGTGCCCGTGTCTCTGCCTGCCACAGCCAGGTGGTGCTGCCCCGGGGCTGCTCCTGTGTCACCAAGTGCCACCGCACAGGCTGCAGCCACAGCGCCCAGGTGGGAAATGCCGTGTGCTAGGAGGGGATGGAGAGTCCAGAAGGGAGCACAGCTCCACTGCTCTGGTGATGGGTTAGGGCAAGGAGCCATCACGCAGCCCCAGGGACACTGCCATGGTCCCCATTACTCCCTGTGGGCCAGGGAAAAGGCGGCAGTGGGGAGGGAAAAAGGGACACAATGGGCATGAGCAGCACCGTGGGAGCAGCTGCCCCAGCCCCACTGCAGTGGCTGTGCCAGGCACCCCTGCCACCACCCTGGGGGGACCAAGCACGGTGCCACGGACAGGAACCTGTTGGGGTGTCCCCTGCATCCCCATCCTTACGTTCCGTTCAGGGCCTTGACACTGGCCACGCGGTCCTGGAAGCCGTGGGCCCAGAGGCTGGGGACGTCGTCATCCACGATCTCCATCTTCCGCCCGGTGTATCCCACGTTCTCAAACAGGTGGATCTTGTGGTCGGCGCTGTCCTGGGGGAAAGGGCGGGGTCAGGGGCTGCCCCCAGCCCTGCAGTCCCCAGTGGCCACCCCAGCACAGCCCTACTCACAATCTGGAGGGGCCGGATGGACATCAGGCTGTCGCTGCTGTGGCTGTTGGACCAGGAGTCCCAGCGGGGGTAGTCGCCCTTCTCCAGCACGAACTGCTCCCCGGCGTAGGCCTGGCGCTCGAAGCCCAGCCACCTGTGGGACCCCAGCGTCAGGGGGATGCTCTCCCTGCCACCCCCCGGGGCTGCTCCACCTTCCCCACCCCAGACTTACGGGCCAGACTCCACCTGGATGGAGCCCACCTTCTCCATCTCCTTCTCGGTGATGTTGGGGAGCTCCTCTGTCAGCTCACACCTTTTGCCCTGGAAATTCTCCAGCTCGTAGATCGTGATCTAAGGTGGGGAGAGATGCTGTCAGCCACCACAGCAGGGGAATACCCTGGGAAATGGGAGCAGCAGTGGATCAAAGGGCTCTGGCCGTGTCCCTCCATCCCGGCCATCCCATGCTGATGTTGCTCCTCACCTGGCAGAGCCAGGTCCTGCCAGTGCCTCTGGGCCGAGCTCTGGCCAAGACTGTTTGCTTGGTAAAGCACAAGCTGGAATTTCATCCATGACAGGCTGAAAGCCAGCTCAAACACAGCACTGGAAACACGGAGGGTTTGGGCTAAGAGACTTCCAGAGCTATGGGCTGTCTTTCCTGGCCCCAGCCTGGTCACTGCCCATCCTTTCCTTATCAGTGCTCCCTCCAGATCCAACTATTCCCTTGGCCTGGCCTGGCACAAGCTCTTTATTCAGTGTTTCATTCTAAGCCCTGCCAGGTGCAGAGACCCCAAAGCCTCCTCAAGGCTGAGCTGTGGGATGGGTTGGAGCCAGTCCCAGTGGCCAGAGTGTGGCACGGAGCAGGGCCCAGGGTGCCCAGCACCATTCAGGGACCGGGAAGGTCAGTGGGGTGACCAGGCACCCCCTGGCACTGTCCCAAAGGGGTCCCAGCTGCAACCCCTGAGCCTATGACAAGGCAGGTCTCAAGGGACAGAGGTGACACCCACGTTCCTTAGGAACTTCTGTGCACCATGGAGCAGATCCAGCTCCCGGCACCCCTCTATCCCACTCGCAGGATCTGCTCCCACCTCCAGCCTTCCCTGTCCAGGGGCAGCTTTGTGGGAGGCTCTGCAGCCACCACGCCATCTCCAACCAACCTACGAGCTGAATCCAAACCTACAAACACACCCGGGGAGTTTCAGTGCCTGGGCCCACAACCGATCTCACCATCCTGGATTAAATCTCTGGGCAGCTGCACAGCAGCCTGGCCAGCCAATGTCCTTGGCAGCCACGCAGGCAGGGAGCTGTGCCCCTCCTGCCAGGCAGCAGCAGCAGATCCCTGGCTCCTCCAGCTGCCTCTCCAACCTGCGGCTCCCACCAGAGCAGGGCCACCACCCACTGCTGCTGTGGGAGAGCTGGAGGGCACTCCTGTTGCCAGCACCAGCTGGTTCCAGCCTGGTGTGTGCACACCGCATCCCATGGCATCACCTGGCATCCATCCATAATCAGTACACCCCAGTACACCCCAGTAAGCCCCAGTATACCTTGTAGTTGCCACCTCGCTCGCCAGCACCCTCCCCAGTCGCCATCTGCTCGGGGGGACTTTGCTGCTCAGTCATTGTGCCTGGAAAACCCAAATTGCAGGAGGTTAAGGCAGGAGGCACTGGGATTACAGCCGGTAATGAAACACGAAGCATGAAGCTGGCATGGGAACAGGCAGCACGGGTTAGCACAGATCCCGATGCAGCAACTGTAAATCCCCAGGGATGTCCAGGCTAGGAACAAGCTCTGTTATGCATCCTCCTCTCCCTCCTGCACACGGGCCCCGCATCCTCACCCGGGCACCCGCAGGACTGAACCGAGCCCTCTGCCCAGGGCAGCTCGCCCAGTTGCCACTAAACTCCCATCTCACAGCCCGGCTTTTGTTCCCAGCAGGAATTTGTCAGCTTCCAGCTGCTGACACCTTTCCCCACAACATAAACCTGACACCTCTCCCTTGCTCCAGCATCCCGGGGGACACCAAACCCGGCAGCTGGAGCTGCTGCCGCCGCCTCGGCCGGGAGGGGGATGGTGGTGAGAGCCCCCTCCACGCTCTCCAGGAACATCCACAAAACTCTGCTCAAACATTGGAACAAGCCTTCCCCGGCCACGCCACGCCAGGGGGTTTAAGAGACGAATAAAAGAGTTTGATCAACATCCTGAATCAAACCCTGCAGCTTCACTTCTCGCCGCGCACGAGCCAAACCCTTTGCTCAGGGACACCTCGGCTCAGACACACAAATTCTTTGTGGAAGCCCCTTGCAGTCCCGGCGGTGCCGCCGCTACCTCTCCGTGTGGTTCCGCTGTGCCGGGCGGCGCGGGCGGCCCCGCTATTTATGTGTTGCTTCTGAACAGAACAGCAGAATTACCCGAGCGCTGATACAGCAGCTGCGTCCACGGAATTCCATCCATGAGATCTCATCTCAATAGCGCGGGCGCGCAGCGGGCTATGGAAACGTCATTCAGATTTCTCCCGGCTGTCCCTGGGACACGGGCCACTCGATTTACAGAAGATTAACGTCGAAATTCACATCAGCACGTTCACGCTGCTTCTTGCCAGGTTCTCTGGAAAACTCTGCCATCAGCAGTTCACGGGAGGGTTTAGCCTGGAAACCGAGCGCAGCGCGAAGCAAAATCCGGGCAAAATATCCCCGTTTGTGTGGGCTCCAGCGCAAGGTGCGAGGCAGGGCCGGGGTCAGCTCTGGGAGCTCAGTGGGAAGCTGGAGTAGCTCAGGATCTCCAGATTTGTGTTCTTGCTTTAACTTTGGGCCTAAGTAGGTTCTCTCCCTCGAGTCCCTTTTCCTTCTCTGCCCCCAGTCCGGCTCCCTCCCCAGGAACACACTGGGAACACACCCTGGGGTGTGTGATGAGGGATTTCTGGAGCCAGGTGCCTGGCACAAGGGTTTATCCATCTTCACAGGCACAGGATGATGTAAGGGAGGAGCGCAGCCCTTCCACACCAGGCACCAAACTGGGAGCATTTCACTCTGCTGGCAGTGGGCCTGACTCCCTCTTCACCTTTGAGAGTCCCTTCAGACTCAAACCATCCTGATTCCTCAGGGAACTCTTAGTTCAGCTGCACATATCCCCATTTACAATGGCCCTTGCAGGTTTTTCTACCTGCTCTGAGTGTGGCTCATCTTGAAACCCATGAAACCTTTACTGAAATTGCCAGAAAAGCGAATCCCCTGGGCCAGGCTGGACAAACTGAATGGGAGAGGGCTGGAAACCTCTCCTGTTACATGGGTTAGAATGAGGCCCTTCATCCCCATCCCATCCCTGGGTGATACTCCAGGCCTGGTGTGACAGGGATGACCCAGGAGGTGTCTCCAGCTGCCTGTTCCCTACCCTGCCCATCCTGCAGTTCCTGATGAAGGAGGATTTGCTGTCCCCATCAGAGCCATCCCACAGGTGCCACAGCTCCAACAGGCACAGGCTGAGGAGGAATGGATTCATTCCTGTCTTACCAAACACAACATCTGTTCTCAACAGATGAGAAACACAATTTCCCATGCCAGTCCCTCCCTGCCCAGCATCCTCATTCACCGAGCTTTGCCACAGCTGCAGGGCCCTGGATCTGCCTCTCCCAGCTCTCCACGCTGACAAGGCAATTCCAAAAACATGACAGATGGGGCACTGGATCTCCTTGATGCCTCTCCCAAACAGACCTCAATTTCCTCTTGCTGTCAGCCTCTTAAATCCCTTTGAAAAATGACTATTAGAAAATAGCTATTTTTTGTTAATACCTGGCAGAGCTAAACTGGAACTGTAATGGTACAGTGCAAAACACAGCAGCCAGAATATCCTTATTCCCTAAAATGTGTAATACAAAAAATACAGTATTTCTATCACACAATGTATTTATTGTGACCCAGACTGACAGACTCTGTAAGGCCATGTGGAGCAACATAAAAGTTTAATCTCTACAACAGCCCCTTCTAGACCAGGTTTGATACCCTCGTGTTTAATATGGAATGAGAAAACCCCATAAACCACCGGACCTTGGCTCTCCTTCTCTGCCAATCCCACCAGAAGAACCAGAAGTTATTTCAGGTTATATTTTTGCAATACATTTATATTTGAGTGAACAGGACAGCCATGGAACAGAGCTCACCACCAGCTCGGGAAGGATTCCCACCTTCCACCCTCTCCACTCCCAGTGTGAGCAGAACTAGGCCTGGACTCTGCAGCCCCTGCCAGAACACCTCAAATCCCATTAAAGCTCCATGGAGGTTGTGTCACAGGATGGTTTGGGTTGGAAGGGACCTTAAAGCTCATCTCATTCTGCCCTCACACCTTCCCCTAGACCAGCTTGCTCCAAGCCCTGTCCAACCTGGCCCCAAAAGCCTTCACCTCTGAAAAGTCCACCTTTAATGCCTTTTGAAGTAAATACCTGTTTTTGCTTCTCAGCACTGGGCTGAAGGGACAGATGCAATACATCCCTCACGTGGCTGCAGCTGCTCTTGCACCAGTGTCCTTCAGGGAGGTGCAGACGGTGACCTCAGGCTGACAGGGAGCAGGGTTATGGTGACAGCTCTGTATTTCACTGGAATCGTTTGTTTTACCCCCAGAGCTGGCCTGGGGACAGCAGTGACAGCGCTGGGGACTTGCTCCAGAGGTTCTGTACCTGGATACACCTTTTGAGGCAGAGCCACACCCCAGAACTGCCCATCTCCCCCTGAAACACACTGTCCCTGCAGAAATCAGGGATTGGCTATTCCAAACCTTTTGCAGGTCACACTTTGCACTCCCAAATCCGCCCCACATGCATTTCAGTTTGCCAGTAACTTGCAAACAAAGAACAGGGTGAAACAAACTTTTGTGGGGGTGAAAAGGGGGTGGTGTGTGGGGGTAAGTTCTATGGAAAGTCTTGGAATGTCAAAGGTTGGAGAACCAAACATTGCTTCTTTCTCTGCAGGAAGTGAAAGGCTGTGGTGGATGACAACCAAACTGAAGATTCACAGATGTAAAAAAGGTGAATTTGCAAACAGAAAAATAAAAAGGATCCAGGAGTGAAGGAAGCAGCACATCTGAAGGAACCTGAGAGCTCACTTCCATCTCCAACAAACAGCAGGAAAAAGCACATGGCAACAAAAGTGAAAGAATAAAAAAATTCCAAGAAGCATTATTTGGAATTAAAATAGAATTATATAAAGTGTATTACAGTCTGTTCTATCATTTAAGAAGTAATAACATATTTATATATCTTTTATTACAGAGCGATAACCCGAAGAGAAGGAAGTCGATATTTAATCCATGTACAGTATAAAGAAATAACAGAGCAGAAAAACCACTTTCCCATTCAACAACATTCTAAAGATGCTTTTTAATTAGACATTTAAGCATTAAACATTTCTCAGTAGTAGGTTAAACTACTCAATACAGTAATTTCAGTGCATTGTCCAAGCAGACGTGGAAATGCAAACACATTCAAGGGCTTTGTGGAAACCTCGTGTCAATCCCCTCAGTTTCCTCAACACAAACAGTCACAGAATTTCTGGCCTAGACCAAGAACCAGAAAATCCTCCAACTGTTGGGAACGCAGCACTGTCACCTGTGGGAGTGGAAAACCCAGCCTGTGGGAACGTTCCTGTGAGCGTCACACGTGGGACGCACCCATGGAACCCTGGGGTGCTGCCACGGGAATATATCCCAAAGAACACACCAAGAGTCACCTTTTCCACCATCATCTAAAGGAGAGGGAAGGAAATCTGTGCAAGGTTTTAAAAGGAGCTGGGGGAGCTGGTTAATGGTGGAGGCTGCACTGACACGGCCCATCCCCATCTCCCGGCAGGAATCCTGGGGATCGCTGCTCCGTGGGGAGCAGAGGGGCTGCCAAACTAACAGTGGCAACAGCTCCCATGAGAAACAGGGCAAAGCAGCAAGGAGAAGACTTTTCCATCAGACAGACGTCTCCATCTCATCTCCAGGGAGCACAGGGAGCTGCCGCCAGAATAAAATCCGGGAGCGAGAGATGTGCAGATGGGACTTGTCTCCTGCCATCCTGCTGCTATTTCCTGCAGACTGGGCCTGCAAATCCCCCCCTGTGACTCCTCCATGAGAAGAATTGGCACATGGTTTTGGCAGCTCCAAGCCTGACAGACAGTGGCCCGGGCAGGCCCCGCGGGAGCCGCGCTCCCGAAACACCGATGGGGAAAAAGACAAAAGGAGAAGGAGCTGAAGTGCTGGTGCTTTATGGTTTGTATCCAGAGCAGCCCCTCAGCAGGACATGGGGAGGGCAGCCCAAGGAGCTCTGCCAGGTGAGGAGAGCTCTCCACTTTCCTTCTCCCTCTTCCACATTTTCCTGGTTGAACATGAGGAACACCTGGAATCACCTCCCTCCCTGGGCTATGCTTTTAAAGGTTATTGAAAGAGCACTTATCTGGGGCAAGAATTAAGTCTGTCTTCCATGGCCATGGTGGTTGGTGTTTCAGAATGAGAGTCCAGAGACAGGGAACAGCTGAGAATTAGGGATACCCAAACACCCGTGTGGTCCAGGAGATCTCTACTCTGCTATCAGCACATCTTGCCAAAGGAAGGACAGGAAATCATCTGAGAAACTGAAGATCACATTTAGGTTATCCCACAAGATCAGCATAAAAATAAAAACTTAAACCTGGTATTTACAGATTAACAAATAAAAATATGAAGTGGGACTATCCGAACTGCTATTAAAGTGACATTCAACAATTAACTGGAACCCTGATATGAGTGTAACATCCTCCCTCTTCCCTTCCTTTTTTTGTTATAAAAACAGTATTTACATAATTTTACTTTTTTTTTTTTTTAAAGAGAACTGGTTGACATTATTGCTTGATCCTTTTTAGGAAAGACATTCCAATGAAGCAATTATTCCACATGCTGACAAAACACAGAATATACCAATTCAAGAGTGACAAAAGTTAACATTTTGTTCATCTAAAAATTATCTCCATCTGCCGGGTCAGCAGATCACATGTAAATATTAGCCAATCAAAAATACATTTTACAAAAAATAATCAAGTTTCCTTTTTCAATATGGCAGTAAACATGATTTGTTCTTCCACTCTCACCTTCCACAAACTTCATTCTAAATAGGAGCTTACTATTTGTTCACCAAAAAAAAAAAAAAGATAAATTTGATTAAAATTATTATTTTCATAAACAAACACAAAGCCCAGCCAGACACATCTCCCAGAGGTCAGTGCTGAACACCTACAGAGTCTGTTCCACAGCGAGGGGAGTTCCTTGGATCACAGCATTCCCAAACAGCTCTGTTTTCCAAGACTTTCTGAAGTGCTAACTGTGACCCAGGGGTTCTCCTGGCAGGCAGGTCTGAAGTGCCCCTGTCCCCCCTGACCTGACAGACACAGCTTTGTATTTGACTATGAACTGAAGCAGCTTTTCTCCACAAAACAGGAAGGCACCATGCACAGAGCAGTTGAGGCAGGAAGCAAACAGCAGCAACATGACATGGGGGTTTAGGTTCAGATGAGTTAAGGCTTCTGTTGAAGTTCTTTATCTTCTCCTAGTTAGAATCACTGTCTGGAAAAGAAAACAGAAAGAAAGGTGTGATACAGTCAGGCAGCTGGAACAGGAATTCCCTGAAATGTGTTTTCTGTTGTAGTGCCACCTTGGTTGTGTCTATTTAATGCATTAAATGCTCAAGAGCTGCCCAGAATCGTGCTGAAACCACACCAAGTTTTCAAACTTTGGGAAATCACAGCCCCAACAGAGTGAGTGTTGTGAAAATCAAATGATGTGCAGAATCAGTGGAACTGTGACTGGGAGGGAAGGGGCACTGCCCTGCTTGGCACCACTCCCTGACACCCCTGGTGCACAGGGCAGGGTAAGGGTGGTGTTGGTGGGGGCACAGTGGTGAGACCAACACATCGAAGAAATGTGAGTTTGTTACTGCACACCTGCACTTAGCAAAGCACCCCTTCCTACCCAAGTACCTTTTCAAACCTGATTCTCATAATGGCTCTGTCTCTTCTTTGATTTCAGCTCCTTCAGCCACTGAGGAGACTTTTCTTCTGACCTAAGATATAAAAAAACCCACTCTTTATTCTTTCATTATGAAAATTCCTGACAGAAACAACAAAAAAAAAGGAATGTACAACTTGTTGCATTATTTTTTCCTTCCACCAAGAGGAGCATTAGCCTCTTCCTGACGCTGGGATTCTCTCACCTGTCCTCCTTTTCCACACTGGAGGGCAGCACTCTGCTGCCGGGAGTGCCGAGCTGTGCTTTGGGGGATTTGAAGAGCTGAGCAGAGCTGATGTCACCAGTGCTCTCGGACTCTTGTCTTTTCCGCAGTTGGGCCTAAATATAAAAATAAAGAAAGGGGTCCTTTGAAGCCAGCATGCAGGCTTTTTTTGGAAAGCAGAACAGATCACTCCAGATTTATAAAAACAAAAAAATTCTCTGAAATGAGTGAGGGAGCTCTTTATAAAGCACCCACAGCTACTGAACTGGTTTATCTCCCACCTGCTGGGCTCTGCCTGAGCTCACCTTGAGGACAGAGTGATCCATCCCTGGGAACACGGGCAGTCTCTGGGCTTGCACAGAAGATGACCTTGGAGTGTGCTGGATCTTGTCTTCCTCCTCA
This sequence comes from Coloeus monedula, assembly GCF_965178545.1. NCBI lineage: Eukaryota > Metazoa > Chordata > Aves > Passeriformes > Corvidae > Coloeus > Coloeus monedula. Next base: position 5,011,521 of record NC_138798.1, on the reverse strand, counting down.
GAATCTTCCTGTTGCATAGTTTTCTTCTCTTCTAATTAATTGTTTTCAAAAAAAAAAAAAGCAGAGGGGGAAACCATGAGCCAGCTTTTCACCTCTGCCTTGTCCTAGATCTCTTCCTGCACTCGAGCAGGAACGAAGGGCAGTACTTAAAAAATGCCCTTTACAAACTCCTACCCTTGCACCCAGGCTGATCACAACCAATTATTCCAGCTAGCTGAGGGGTTACCTGTGGAATCTTTGAACATCCAGGCATTATCTGGTTCTTCTGTCAAGGAAAACCTGTTCTCCAGGTCAGGCCCTCTGCTCCTGCGCAGCGAGTGGGACGCGGGCGCCCGGCACCGGCGCTTCTTGCTCAGCTGCACCCGAGTCTTCAGAGCACTGGAGTCCAGGACAGCCGTGTGCTGGAGGAACACAGACCTGGGAGTGAACCCCACCTCCTCCACAGTGACTTCCCAACCCACTGGATTGCATTCACCTGTTCAGTTCAATTAATATATATATATATATATATATTTGCCTGACTGTTATTATTGTAGTTACTTAAAATTATACAGAAGAGAGTTTATGATGAGGACACGGTACTTCGTGGCTAACTGGGTGTAATCCTTTGGTCTCTCTAGGCTGTGGATACCTGAGCTGCATGAATTATTTGCACTAAATGAATATAAAAAATAACTGCAATTATCAGGAGTTTGGTTCCTAGAGTGTTTTAGGAATACAGGCCTTGCTAGTCCAAGACTGGGATCTAAAAAGAGCAACTACACAAAATTCCCTCATAGTGCAGAGCTGCAGCTTCCCTGCCAGCCACAAGCACTCGAAGCCACTCACCAGCAACAAGGACACTCCAAGTTTAGTGTCACAGCATTCAGAAAACTTCTGTGATCAGTCATTTCCAACATATCCAATCAGCAATAACATTTACAGAGCAAAACAAGGAGCTGTAATTGATTTGCTTGCTTAAAGCAATTTGCTGTTACAGACTTGCCTGTAACCACCAAATATCCCTGAGCCCTCACTTCTCCAGCAGATGTGGGTTTGCTCCTTTTCAAAAGATTTCAGGTCAGGAATAAACTCCTCATCACACAGCATTTGGAGCTATTAATGTTTTACAGAGACATCTTTAGTGGCCCAGGGACAAAACAGAACCTTCTGGAAGTGTCCAAACATGGTGTGGATGTGGCACTTGGGGACGTGGTGGTGGTGGCCTTGGCAGTGCTGGGCCAACAGTTGTACTCGACAGTGCAACTGTTTAGTTTGTTCTCCAAACTAAACAAAGTTCTTGCAGCACTAGACCTCATTAACTGTGTATGGCCAGAAATTCCTGGCCTTAAACCAGCTGCAGGATTCTTCACTATAAAAAAATCCTTTAAAATTCAACTCTGAGCTACCATGGAAAGAAACCAATTGTAAATAAGAAAAATATTAGTGAACATCTTTACGGCCTTAAATCTGCATGGCTGACAGCACAGCAGCCACTAACTGTTTGTGTTATTTAATTATGCTTCCAATGTTCATCCCTGGAAGTGTCCAAGGCCAGGTTGGATGAGGCTTGGAGAAACCTGGTCTAGTGGAAAGTGTCCCTGCCCATGGCAAGGGGTAGAACTGAATGAGCTTTAAGATCCCCTCCAACCCAAACCAGCCTGAGATTCTATGATTGATTATCCAAGGACAGCAGCTTTATGGAATCTCTCAGAGCCTGAACACTACAGAGACTTAGAAGAACTCTGTAGTTTTGATCCTCAACTTTTTGGGCGGGAAAGCAGCCGGGAAAATCAAGTGTGGGAAAGGCAGAGCAAAACTGGTTGCAGAGTTTCCAGAAGAAACTGCTTTGAAGGGAGGGAACCGAGGGAACGCACGATGGCAACTTACATCAATGAAGGAGAAATAACTGCTCTTGTCCTCAGGGAGTGTGTCTCCTGCAGGAGGCAAATCAGTCCCATCAGTGGAGTCCATGTCCGTGCTCGAACGGTCCAGGCTGGTGCTCCTTTGGTCTTTGGAGAAGTCATGGTGCTCGGCCAGGGAGGGCGGCTCTGTCTGCGAGGACAGCGAGGACGGGTGGCTGCCCGGGGGCTGCTTCCGCCCTGGCACAACCTCATTTTCCAGGGAAGGAGATTCTCCCACAAAGCTGCAAATGGAGCAAATGGAATCTGTGAGACTTCGGGGTGAATAAATACCTGCAAGGTCAGGCTGGATCCCACATGATCAGCGTGAGTTAAATAAAAGTGGAATGGAAAGTTTGAGCACCAAGGGGAGGCATCAGGTACCAGCAGCAGCGTGTGGATCCCTTCCACTAGCACAGCCCTGAGCCCTTGGATTCACAGTGCGTTGGGGATTGGGGTGTATTCCAGCCAGCCAGAGGATGTTTCCCTTCAGGAATGCTGGAGCTGAAGAGAGGTGGGCACCAGGTGGCACCCTAAGGCAGGGCTCCACGGGCAGAGCTTCCTGTGCCTCGGGGAGGACGGCAACAGCACCTGTACCCGGTGCTGGGATGTTCCCAGTGTATTCCTAGAATTCCTTCCGTGGCCTAGACTGACAGGAATGGGCTGTAGGGTCAGGACTGAAAGCTGTACACAGTTGTGGCTGCCTTTGTCACAAAGGCTGGAGTATTCCTTGAAACAGCAGGAAGACTCTACTGTCAATAAAAGTTGGGCTGTCTTGCTTCTAATTCCCAGTTTGAAAAAAAAAAAAACCTAAAGGATTTAGTTCTGATTTTTTTTTTTCCTCCTCTTGATAGAAGTCTTATGTCACTAAGCACCGTTTCTTGGGCACATATCTAGAAGAACTGTTCTAAACCTAAAAAAACACGTATTTATCAATTTACACACATCTTTTAACAACACACCTTCGTATTTGGCACAGCAATCCAAGGAGAAAAACACTCAGGAGTGTCCTGCTGGATAACAGCATTCCATCAGCACCAGCACATGGTACAACGTCCAGTCTGGCAGAGCAGACACTGCCCAGAGGGCTTCCAGCACACAAGCAGAGGGAATGCTGTTTCCCTCCTTCACCAGTGGGCCCCAGGATAATTAAGAATGGCACTAATGAGCTCTGGGGGAAAGTTTTTGTCTAGGATTTGTGCTTCAAATGACATTTGGTAGCTGCAGCATTAGGCTTTAGAGCCACTGCAACATGGAAGAATGGAGAGGGGAGGGACAATCTGTAGGACCTTTCATGGAAATTAAAGCGTGTGTTGAAAGGATCCTGTTGGATTTGCACATCTCCAAAAAGTCTCTGCCCTGCTACATCCATCCCAGGGCTGCAGCTGATACATTTCACTGAGGCTTTTCAAACTGAAATATTTGAGAGCAAGATGTGACACAAATCCAGCTGAATTCGCACTGGTTGGTGGTTCCTCACTCACAAACCTTCCCAGTGGGTTTTTCTTTGGAGTTCCTGCACAATTACAGCCCCATACAACAACCCCTGTGGCACAGCTCATCCCCAAATATGGGAAGGATGCCTGGAGTCCAAACCCTGTTATGTGCAGTGGATTCTTTCCAGTGAACAGCAAATTAGGGGGGAAAACTCCCTTCAGAAAAATGAAATTGAAAATGGATTTTCAGTTCTCATTACTGAGATGTATCGTGCACCTCTTTCCATTATTTCATTAAGATTTCAGGGTTTGTGAGCACATCCATGAGCTGCCCCTGATGTTCCACAGGTGCATTTACAGACACTTCTCTGAGAAATCATCCCTCACGTGGAGCACACAAACCCAGCAGGATGGTTATCACAATGGGCAATAAAGTGTCAGCAATCCTCACCTTCAACTGCAATTAAATTTAATTAGTTTTAGCAAGACAGTGCGTAGAGGCCATAAAGGTGTTGCTTCAGCCTGTAAAATGAGGAGTTAGAGATGTATGAATCCATCACCTAAAGCCAACTCCTTTCCTGTAAAAACCAATAATTTTCCCTATGAAGACTGTTCTAACCTAAAAGAGTTTTCTACAATGCCAACCTGGAAAAGCTTACTAAAGCCTAGCTTACTAATTTGAGAAAAATTAAAATAAAATCTTTTAGATAAACTAAGAAAAATCCAATTAACGCCTCCAAATTGGAGGAGATGGTTTCATCTCTGTCCTTCCAAGGAGCTACTGGCCAAAGCCCACTGGAAGCAGCCCAGAGGAGCTCCTTACACTAATCCCAGCAGTGACTCAGTTCTAGAGGAAAATGTTCCTTTCTTCACCTTCCAAAAGCTCATCTAGGAAAAGGACCGTGTTCATCCTGTTGCCCTGTAGTTATGGCTTTTTGTTTTAAAATTCCCTTCCTCTCCCAGACAAGGGGTGGAGTCACCACCCCTGGAAGTGTTCAAATGCCAAGCAGAGGTGGCATTTGGTTGGTTTAGTGGCCACGGTGGGATTCAGGTGAATCACACTGGACTCAGTGATCTTGGAGGGCTTTTCCAACCTTAAGGACCCTGTGATTCCATGAAGATGAGGTCATTCACACAAGCACTAATAAAACTCTCCTAAAAGAATCCCTCTGTGGCTCCAATACTGGGAAATGCCCCAGACTGGAGGTTCCCCCAGCACAGCAGGAGGCTGGGACACCGTCTGGTCCCCGCGGGATGTGACACCGTGGGGGCTGGCAGGGGAAATGCTCCGAGGGAAGTGAGCCAGGCCAAACAGGAAAACTGAACCATCTCCTGCGAGTTCCTGCCTCCAGCTGGGGCGAGGAGGAGGCACCAAAGGCAGAGCCCTGCTCAGAGCACCCACAGCAACATGAGGAGAACGTCTGCACTGCTCCTGGCAGGGACTTCATCCAAAATAAACTGCAGACAGAACGCACGTTCAATATATTCCAGGAAGACTTCCATTATTTAGAAGTACATTAATCTCATTTCTCTTCAAGTGCCTGAATTAATACAGCAGTAATTCCCCTGCAATGAGCTGTAAGTCGAAACAAAGCAGAGCAATGGGGTGGCAAAATGCTGAAGAGTCTCTACACTGACACCATTATACTGCAAAAAAAGCAAAACCTAAACATTTCTTGCAGTGGAAACAAAATTCCAGCACATGGGACTGAATTCAATCCTTCAGTGAACCGGAATGTTTAGGTGGAGCTGCTCTAATCAGGATGGATGGATTGAAATAACTCTCCAGTGCTGTCTGCTCTGAAGCTGAGACAAGCACCTTTGTTAAGAAACTGATCTCAGAAATGTCTGTATCATCCTGGAATCCAAGATAATTTTACAGCAGCCTGGCTGTCACTGTTGGCATTCACTTGGCTGCTGAACCTCCGAGCTGGTCGTTACCCTGATTTCATAAGCAATAAAATATTTATAACACACAGTTCTCAAATGCAGAACACACCAAACATAATTGACATTAATGTCTGCTGTAAGATCCCAACAAGTATAGCATTAAAAAACAGATAAAATGCTATTTTCATACCACACTGAGCAGACAGGACACGAGTTCAGGCTAGATCAAGCTGTAATTTACACAACAGGTGTAAACTATAAAAAACCTCACACTTTGCTGCTCTAGGTTTATTCCGCCAAATCATTCTAAGGACAGAAAAGCATCAGCAATACTCTGTTTCACTCAACTGATATCCCATTTCATCCTCCACTTCACCACCAATAAAGCACTTGAGAGTCTGAGCTGTGGACACAGAGAGATAAACCCTGTGTCACCCCATCTGAAGCCCAGAGTCTTTGTTCCAGAGGGAACAAAGTCTTTGTTCCAGAGGGATTTTGCCATTCTGCTATTCCAGAGGGATTTTGCCACTCAGCCCACCTGGCAGCGTTGTTGAGGCTGTTAAAAGGAATGGCAATGGCAGAAAAACAGATTTATAAGCAAAGAAAACAAATAAAAGTGTCCAAGAACAGGGCTTGGAGCAACCTGGTTTAGTGGAAGGTGTCCCATGGCTGAGGGCTGGATTGTGATGATCTTCAAGGCCCTTCCAGCACAAACCATTCTGGGATTGTTGGATGGGTTGGAATGTGCTGGAACCCAGAGTGCAGAGAACGTTTCTCTGCCTGTACTGAGGGACCCAACACCCCAGGGAAACACTGTTTTTAACCTTTGTCCATGGAGAGGGCTGCCAAGGCTTTGGGATGAATTAGAATCTACAAGGGTGTGAGGTGGTAGTATAATATACAGTTTGTTACAGGGTGAAAAGTTTAGTGTTTTAGGTTTATTAATATGGTAAGTAGATGAAGGCAAGATGGAGGATCCCTGTGGTTTTTCAGGTCTCCTCCTTCTTCTTCACCTACTCCATTTTCTGCAGTGTTGGTAGCACAGAAGGGATTGGTTAGGAAATGCCACGTTTAGGGCTACATGAATAGATAGTTCATTAGGCACTGGTAGAAAAGTCAAAATAATGTACATTCTTAGTGACAATTGGGTGATTTATCTTTCAAAGGGCCTTGAGTTTCCTGCATTTTGTCTTTTGGTACTTGCTCTGCTTCATGCTATGTCAGCAGCATGTAAATTACTGATAAGATACAATAAACAATCTGAAGACTGAGAAGATCCAAAAGCCCCGTTCATCTCTTACTCCTGGCAAGGACTTTCTCCCCCATCCGGGGAGGACATGTGGGGGGTCGAGAACCCACACAGGAATGTGATGACCTTTAAGGCCCTTCCAGCACAAACCATTCTGGGCCTGTGGGATTCCAGCCTTCCCCCTCACCCCGGAGCTGAGGAAAGGCCTCACCTGTCGCCGCTGTGCCGCTGCTCGTTCCAGGTGCCGTACTGGCTGTCGGGCTCCTGCACCAGCGTGTCCGTGTCCTTCGCCCCCGGCGGCTGCCTGGAGAAGCATTGCCTCAGCTGGTCCTGCAACAAAACCTTCTGTCAGTCCTCCAGCCCCTGGTTGAGGGATTAGCAGGTTTTATTTGCAATAACGGGTTGGAATCTGCCAATTAAACTTGGCTGATTGGGAATGAACTTAAACGCGGAGAACTGCTGGAAACTCAGAACAACCATTCTCTGTACAAGAATTCTCTGCACAATGATTACAATAATTGTTTTCCCGGCCAAGTAATGGATCTAGAGGTTGGAGCTGACTCCCTGTTTTCAGTAACTCCATGCTGCTTTAATATTGCTCTTATCTCAGGTTGCATACAACTTCTCAAAGCACCTATGCAAGCACAAGGAATTCTGCTGGGAATGACATTTCATCTCCTCAAGCACTCAAGCACAGCAGGCAAACATCAACTCCACTGCTCTTTTCCTGGGTTTAATAAAAAGATGCTTTTTTTTTTAAGCTTTCTTTGGAAGACATTCAAAATAAAATGCACAAATAAATAAATAAGCACAGGGCCAGACACAAAAAGCCTTCAACAAACTGATGTAACGTCCAAACCCAACGCAGGAGAGCCCATGGTGGGTTTGCTTTGTTCTATTCTGACCTTTAATTTCCTGACTGTTTTTATTTCATGGATCTGCTGCTTTGCTAAGAAGGAAAGAGTGGATCCCAGGCCCGCCCCTTTCCAGGGAGAGAAGTGGGTCAGTGCTGGAACCCCAGATCTGCAGCACACCAATGTCAACACAGCCCTGCAGTTGTACTGAGTTACTCAGGGAGCTTCAAGAGTTCCTGAAATCCTACACTGGGAGCAGATAATTAACTGTTGGTCCCTTTCACCTTCATTACCCTGAACAAATACAAACATGGCTTTCAGCTCCAGATCGGCTTTGCTTATCAAGATTTTATCTGACAGCAAATTACATGGTTTTCCACCTGTCCTTGGAAAAATCCAAGGATTTTTCCCTCTTTATTAGTACCCCCTGCCTCAGACCCATTGAGCAGAACACGTTGCTAGGACTAAGCCACATCTCCTCTTTGGGCAGCACACACAAAGTAACAGTAATTAAGAAATCCCATCTTTAATATGTAGAATTCCTTCATATTACTGAGGGCAAAAAAGAGAGATTGCATTTTCTTCTTGTTTCCTTAATTTTGCACACCTAAAGAATGCCACCTTAAGACTATAAAACCATTAAGGATAATTCAGCAGTGCTGATAGCTGGCTACTGAAGAAGTCCCACAGCACTTCCAGCTCTCATAACCACTTCTTATTTCCCAGTGGCCACAGCCACTCTCCAGCCCTGCCGTGCTCTTTGCTGCTGACAAAGTGTTTGTGTTTTAATGCAAAGAAAATACAAAAGGCTCCACCACTTACTCCAACTATCACCACAAACCTCAGAGTTAAAAGACCAAGTAAAATTCTGTTTGTAATACTCAAGTAAAACAGGCTCAGTTTGTGAGTTACACGGAACAGATGTTTCCTGCTTTTCGTACTCCAGATGTTCCTGCAGCCCCAGAATTCACTGGTTCTTACACTTTATGCAATCATAGGATTCTTAAGGTTGGAGAAAAACCTCAGAAAGATGGAGTCCAACCTATCCTATACAGATAACTAAATACAGATATGTACATGAATGCCTGGAGGCGAGTTAAGCTCTTACATTTCCCAGTCCACGCCAGGTACAAGATTCCAAACGCGAGCCAGGCACACGCTGCTTCCAACATGGGAGATAGAAACCACAGGGCATTTCCTTCTGCTTGGCTTGGCTGTATGTTTTGCCTTCCATAAATTCCCTCTGCAACTTCCCAATCCCATGATTTGCTCCAGGGACTCCTGGGCTGGGCTCTCACCCAGTGGCCACAGCACCTTTGGCTGGTGGCTGCACTTCTAGGAAAGGCACTAACAAATTCCAGTGGTTCTTCCCACTTCCTTCCCCAACTGTCCATGCTCATCCAGGTGGTTTTTTTCCCCAGCTTGATGCTTATTACGAGTTTTTTTCAATCCCAATCTCACACCACGAGTTACCCCACTCTTACAATCCATTTGTACAGTATTTCCCACTGGTTATGACTAAAGCCCGTTACCTCCACACACAGCACAGACCTTTTTATTTGCAATCACTCACACTGTTTCTACTAGAAATTAGACTAAAAAGCTTAGAAACAGGAACAGGAGCAGCAAAGGAGCAACTTTTGTCCTGTTGCAGTGGGGAGCCCTTGTTTACACAGTGCAGAGTTATCAGGGCCGTGGGGGCTGGACAGGAGGGGTGTGGACAGCCCAGATAACAAGGGCTCAGCAGCCACAGGGGTCAAGTTTAGATGCAAAAACAGGCTCAGTAATTCCCAACAACATTTTACCCTGCTGGCCAGAAACACACCATTAGCAGAGTTATTTCTCTGTGCTAAACCCAAAACAAGCCTGAAAAAGAAATAAAATAACCTCGCAGTGTCTTCAGAAGTAGTAAAGTTCAATACAACAAACAAAGTCTAAATGTCAGGAATAAAACACTCCAAACTCTAGGAAACCTAGAGTTCTCTACATTCTAAGGACTTTGTTATATTCAGAATCATTATTTCATTTTGCTTCTGGAGGAAGCTGCTTATTTCAAGACAATTGTGTCCTTCCCTGACAGGCCCTTTCAACATGTACTTTTTAAGGTGCCAAATGATTAATTGGAAAAAAATAAATGTTCTCTAGGTACCAAGCACAAAAATAAGGAGTGGGAAGAAGAGCTGATCCTCTCCTTGGCTGGTGGAGGAGGTGTTGGCTGGGGGCACCGAGGGCGGTGCAGAAAAGCAATTTATAGCCTGTGCAGCAGCTCAGAGGAGAGGGGGTGCTGAGGAAGGAAGTGATAACAAATCAGGAAGATTTTCCTTGCCAGAAAGTCATTATTAGCAAGAATGAAGAGTTTTAGCTTTTTTTTTTCTGAAGATCTCTTTTCTATCGCTGCCATCATATTCCTGAAAGACTCAAAGCAATCAACACATGAAGCCAGGCCAGGTACAGACATTTCCTCCATAAACAGAATATTCAGGAAACTGGAAAACTAATCATTCCGAAGGAAAAAGCAGTAAAGAGGGGTCTGGTGTCTTTTTAGCACACAAGATAAATCCAAATTAGAACTTTTCTAATTTACGATGACAGAAAAATCTCCCAAATCAAATAAAACCCACACCTGATCCAGGTTTCAAATGCTGTAATTCTCCAAGCTTTGATCTTTAACTTCCCAATTCTTATGCCAGGAGCCAGGAAAAAAAATCTACTTAATTTTTCTATAAAATAAAACAGCTGAGCTGTGTCCTGCTTTGCCTCTGGTTCTTCTTCTAAAATGAGCCATTATGCCTCTTCCAGTCCTCCCTTGGAATTAAGCTGGGCTTGGCTACAGTCCAGGGCTGATTACTCCTGCAATTTCCCATTCCTGAAAACGATGCACACACAACATTGGTCCCAGAAGCCCCAAAATCACCTCTAAATCTGAGTCAACACAGACATTTATGTGCAAAACCCTCCTGCATGGATGGGAAATGAAGACCTGGCACAGGAGGAACAGCAGCTCCGAGAGATCTCCTGAGTCAGAAGCTGCACAGACAGTTTCAAAAATATCTTTCTTCGCCAAGGAGCCCGAGACATCAGCCAGCCAAAGTGACAGCCCACAGCTTGAGTGTGAATGTTCAGAGCTGAATTCCACTGGCATGGATTGGATATGAAGAGAAACTGCACAATGGAAGGAAGTTTTGACCATCTGCCTTGTTAATACACAACTCAGAGAAAAAATGGTGCTGATTTCTTGAAAAGGGATGATTTTTTTTTCATTTTTCCCTCTCCTTACTTTAAAGAAATAAAAAATGTGGTCAAATTGTCCCTTAAGTGTGACACTGAATTTTAGAAGAGCTCACAAGTCCTTACAAATCCAGAAAAGTATTCCAGCTGTTCCCCTGCAGCATGCCAGAAGACAGCTACAGACCTCCACCTATTCATATTTTATGACATTATTTTGTAGTTGACTCTGCTTTGAATGGGATGCTGGGCTCGACGAGCTCCACAGGTCCTTTATAACCTAAATTATTCTACAATTATCCTAAGGATTCTAAGGACTAAGAGGTGAACTATATATTCTGGAGCACTAAAAGAATCATCAGAACATAACATCAGATTGAAACCAACCAAACACTGAAAACCCCACCACAATAAGAGGGTCTGTGGGTCACAGCCCATGGATTTTAATTTGGAAGCACCCAAACGCCAGGACAGCAAGTGGGAAGAGGATCCCAGGATTTCCATCTGTACTTACTATCCATCCAATGAATGCTGCCCATGAGGAGTAAGTCATGGCTCCAGCTCCTCTTAATTCCCAGCAATCAGGTGGGATTCAGACTGGTGAGATGGCCAGCTCCGTGTTTAAATTAACTGCTGGATGGAGTCAGTGCCTCAGGCAGCGTCCCAGGCTGAGGCAGCACCTTCTGCCCCCACCCTCCCTGCTGCAGCCCCAGATAAAGAGTTCCAGGGACTGCCCAGCTGAGCTCAGGGATGAGTTACAGACCTCCAGCATGAGGGAAGGCTCCCCAGCCCTCCCAAACACACCAGCCAGAACAACGGCCTCAAACAGGGCAGCACTGCACCATCCCTGGAGCCCAGCCTGAAGAGCAGGGACAGAATTAAGGGAATTCCACCCAGAACCTCCAGGTCTTTACACCACAACATGGCCACCTCCAGTGTGGTCAGAGGATTAAGGAGATGGCAGTGAGTGGCTGTGGTGTCTGTTCAAGTGGAACATCCCTCTGTGGGATGTCCAGCTCTGGGGTCCCAGCACAGGGAGGACATGGAGCTGTTGGAGCGAGTCCAGAGGAGGCCGTGAAAATGATCAGAGGGATGGAGCAGCTCTCCCCATAAGGAAAGGCTGAGAGTTGAGGTTGTTCAGCCTGGAGAAGAGAAGGCTCCAGGGAGACCTTACTGTGGCCTTTCAGTACCTAAAGGGGCTCCAAGAGAGCTGGGGAGGGACTTTGGACAAGGCGGAATGGCTTCCCACTGACAGACAGTAGCTTCAGATTAATGTTAGGAAGAAATTCTTCCCTGTGAGGGTGGTGAGGCCCTGGCACAGGGTGCCCAGAGAAGCTGTGGCTGCCCCTGGATCCCTGGAAGTGCCCAAGGCCAGGCTGCACTGGGCTTGGAGCAACCTGGGACAGTGGAAGGTGTCCCTGCCCATGGCAGGAGGTGGAGTGGGATGGGCTTTATGGTCCCTTCCAACCCAGACCATTCCATGATCCCACTGGCCCCAGTGCATCCTGTGCTGGGCAGGACAAGCTGGTTTTATGTGGGAAACTGGAGCTGCTGCTGCTGAATGCACAAGCAATGCCTGGAGAAACACACGTGTGCCCCATGTGACTGTGAGCACTCACACCACATATTCAGCTCTCTTAGATCCTGAGGAGCTACACTGCTCTGCTCAAAAATCCTTTAAATAATGGATGTTTCCCTCTCCCATGGGCAGTAATGTTCCAGTCCCACAGTACCAAGCATCTCATAAATGCCATCAGCCCCGACAGCCTCCCTGTTGCTATGCAACCCTGGGCTGCCTCTCCATACGTGTTTTCCTTGCCTCTTCCACAGGGATACGATACCCAACCACCAACGACATCCCTGATGCTAAAGCCTGACAGCATTTCCCTTACGAAACAGGAGTTGTTTTTAGAGGGTGACTGGTCTAATTCTCCACCTTGTCATTGCTTCCCCATTGATGCACAGGCCTGAATCCCAACCCCCTTCTCTCTGGAAAGGCACAGCAAAAATTGCAGCAAAGCAGATGTACTAAAGGGGCTCCAAGAGAGCTGGAGATGGACTTTGGACAAGGACATGGAGGGGAATGGTTTTAAACTGGCATAGGGCAGATTTAGATTAGATACTAGGAAGAAATTCTTCCCTGTGAGGGTGGTAAAGCCCTGGCACAGGCTGCAACACCAGAGACAGACACAAAGTCTACCCAGCATCGATTCTGGCCACAACAGAGAATGTGGTCAAATTAATGCAGATGAAGTTGGGTTTGCCAGGGATCTGGTTACGATCATGCAGTGACATCAGCTCCCTGCTCCTGCAGTGACTCCTGGTGCCGTTACTCTCCTCATTTCACAGAGGATTTCAAAGATATTTGAGAGTTTATCGTTTCTTCTACCTTGCAAATCGAGCTGCTCTGTCCCGCTGTGAACACTCACCACACACACGTCAGCTGGTTCAGGGCAAGGCTGAAGATGGAGCAGAGGTTGACTCGATGTGCAAAAAGCAGATGAGAACTAAATTCTAAATATAAGCCCTGCTAGGGCTGCGTGAGCCACGACAGCACTTCCTCTGAGAGGTGGGAACGTACACCACCACAGCAGAGGAACTAGCTGGGAACATCTTTAAAATCTCTCCTATATCATCAGATTAAATTTCCTTTTCAGCCTCAGGCAGCCAAGCTGATAAGGAATGAACCCCCAAGAAAGCCAAGGCAGCAGGAAGGAGCCAGAGGCTCCGTCAGGAAGATCCTGAGCAGCGACAGGGAATCCAGGCTCTCCCCAGGGCACGTGTAACTCCCATCAGTGTTAATAAAACCTGGCACCGAGCGTGGAACAGGATCCCTCGACTTCAACACTGCAAGAGGCACAAGCCAGAACAAGGCAATTTCATACTGGGATGCCAAGGAGGGAATAGATTTGCTTTTTTTGAAAAGCTGCATAGTTGAAATCAACACCTCCTACTCGAAATGCTGCATTTCACAGCTCTTCTGCACAGTTAACGTCTCTCCACATGAGACACAAGCTAAACTTCAAACAAACATTCCTGGGAAGAAGTGCTCATTAGCTTAAAGCCTGGAATTAAAGATGTACAGAAAGTGATAGGATTTCCTGACAACAAGTGAATAACAAACGTGCTCGTTTCAACACACAGCTCGCACAGCTCAGGAGATGTTTTAGGAGACAGCAGTCAAAACACACACACACAGAGAACACCAGGAGCATTTCCCAAAACTTTCACAGTATTACCAATTGCAGTAAAAATGGATTGCCAGGATAGGGAAGCTGTGAGGCCCTGGCACAGGGTGCCCAGAGAAGCTGTGGTTGCCCCATCCCTGGAAGCGTCCAAGGCCAGGCTGGAGCAACCTGGGATACTGCAAGGTATCCCAAACCATGGCAGGGTGTGGGACTGGATAATTTTAAGGCCCCTTTCAACCCAGATCCTTCTGGGATTCTAGGATTCTAAGGTTTGTGTTCAGAGAAGTTTTTGTTTAATACAATTTACTTCCCCTGAAAGCTGTCACTTAGAGCTTTAAAAAAAAAAAAGCAGCAATGTGGATGAGCACAAAATACCAGCTCTAAATCTATTTATGCTATTTTCTTCTTGTTTAAGAGTATGGTAAAAATCAACTCCTTGCAGTCAGCCTAAGTGAAATCACAGAGTAAAGTCATTTAAATAATTATTCCTGTCAAAATAACGAGAGAACAACAAAGGCAGCCACCAAATGCCCATCACTATGGGTCTCTGGCCCAGATTTATCTGCCAGCTACGTTCATGGCCTGTTAAACCAAAGAGAAGTTATTAAGAATGAAAAAGCAGGAACTGTTTCAGCACTGGCCCTTGTATCTTCATTAATTAAACTGAACAGCTTCACTCCTCCCCCCACCCCCAAACAAGACAAACAACCCATTTTTAAAGCCTGCCTGCTGCAAACTTGCTTCCCCCTACCCTAACAGCTCCCTGGGAATTTAAAGATAACATTTAAAGATTAAAATTCCATTTACTGATAGTACCAAAAAATTACTTTTGAGAACAATTCATTCTGTTCTTGGTGAATATTAGGGCAGAAGAGTTCAGCAACTATCCCCTGTAGGGTCTGTACCTATTCCAAGTTCAGAATCAAAGTGCCAACTTGTAGTAATTTCTTTTTACAAATCGTTTGTTGAAGGATGTTCATCACAAAGGACAAACTTCTGCAGACAGACTTGGGTACAACAGAACAGGCACTGCAGATCAAAGCTTTTTTATAAGCAGAGACACAGCCCCCGGTGAATGAAGGTGTGGAACTCAAACCAGGACCCTCACTTGCTCCAGAAAGGGATCCTGTTCTATGGGAAAAGTCAGAGTCCACCAGCTCTCCCCAGGAACAAGCTGCACAAACTTAGACTGGCTGGAAAAGAAACATCTGGGAAGATTAATAAAAACTAGGATGGGAATTTCAGCCTCTAGCAGGGAAAAGGCTGTAGGATGCAACAAAAACCCTCAGAAGGACTAAGTGCCCTCCCAGCACATCTGGGACACGTGCAGCAAACAAATCACTCCACTTCCATCTTTATTTTGGAACTATATCAAAAATTGAATTTAAACTAAATAATGCTGCCAGATGAATTCTGAATGAAACACCATTTTCTTTGACTTCCCAGTACACCAAAAGGAAACCACTACTAAATGCACTTTGGTGTTATTTCTAGCACACAGCGGAGCAATTTAGGTAAAACACATCAACCACTCTCAGCCCCAGAATTCATCTCTCCTGTTCTGTGTGAAACACCCCCAAGGTTTTCCATGACTTTTTTTAGCAGTGTAAGTGGAGCCAAGGGCATCAGACAACTGCCCTGGTTTTATTGTAAGGCAACAAACCTCGAGACCTAGAACAGAGCTGGCTGTGAAACCAGATCTCACACCTATAATAGAACCATGACCGAGAGACCCTGATTAAATCAGAGGCCATGTTTAATGCATGTATCTCTGCTCCTCTTACAAAGACACCAAGCTGATGACATGAGATGAAAATGGACA
The DNA here is from genome assembly GCF_965178545.1 of Coloeus monedula. Classification (NCBI taxonomy): domain Eukaryota; kingdom Metazoa; phylum Chordata; class Aves; order Passeriformes; family Corvidae; genus Coloeus; species Coloeus monedula. The sequence goes on along the minus strand of NC_138798.1, from coordinate 4,995,977 downwards.
ATTAACTCAATAAAAATACCTGAAAGAAAAATCAGCTTCTATTTAAAAAGTCTCACTGCAAAGTAAAAACTTCTGCAAGCTCAGCTATGGATTCGCAGATGTGAGGCTGAAGAACTTTACTCACACTGACTTAAATTGTGCTGCCCAAGTTGAATTTGGACACATTTCTTTGCCTTGTACAATGCCAAATTCTCCACCAGTAGCCACCAGTGGCAGCAGGAAAGGGAGCTGGAAGCCACTGGCCCTCACTGTGTCAGGCAGGAGCTCATGAGCACGGCTGACCCTTGTTTAAAAACTCCATCAGCACTGAGTGACTGCTCTACACTACAGCCCTAAAGCCGCACAGAAGTCAGTTCGTATGAATTACACACTTTTTACTCATTCCACAGTTTCTGGTAGCACAATGTCAGTAGTTTTAAGGACTGAGACAGGACGCTGTTGCAATCAGATGAAAAAGTACCAGCTCCAGGTCTCAGTCATTTGCCACAGACACAATGGCACCAACCACAAACTTCTCGGAGTGCTCAGACCTTAAGTTTGAGCCCAAGTGAAACCAAACTCACACAAAAAGCCAAGCACAAGCAAAATTCTTGCTGAAACAGAGGAACAGCAGCTCCACCACTGTCACCAGTGACTTAAGTGAAAAGGTCACCCCGTGTCTCTCGATTTCTGCTCCGTAAGCAGGGCTGCGTAGGACAGCAGAACATTTGTCCTTTGCAGGTTTCACATTCCCATTTTTCAGCCTTCTTTCACACGAGTTGTTCATTCAGATGATTCCAATAAATCTAAAACACCAGCTTAAAAAAGAAGGCAAGAGAACTTCACCATGCTAACGCTGTAACAGTGGTTACCAAATATTTTCTTCTTCATTCTTTTGTGCTTACTTGACACTATTTTCTTTCCCAGACTGTCCAAACAGGACACGGATAGCAAGCTGGGACAGAAATGCTCTACCCAGAGCTGATAGAGAGCACTGGAAACAGAAGTATTCAAACACCACACCTGTCCAAGGAATGCAGCGTCACTTGCACTCATTCCCTGAGCAAACCCCGCGAGGCCACAGCAGAGCTGCCCGTGTTTGCACTTCACAATGAGTAACTGTTTTGTTTAATAATAAAAAAAAAGAAACCAAAACATTTTAGCCACTTCAGAGAGTTTGGATTTACTCAACACGTTGGCACCAAGGCTTGGGGCCCCTTTCCACACAACTCAACCACAGTCACTCACTTCCCCCTGGTCAAACATGGGGCTTAAATCACCAGTTTCAGGTACAACTCAAACCACTGGTTTCAGCTCCTCTCCGTGAAATAAAACAGGAATTAACCAGGTTTGTTTCCCTTTCACTCCCTATCACCCCAAACCTTTGCTGCTTTGTAGGATGTGCCAGAACTAGAATTGGTCGGGAGGATCGTGGCAGCCGCAGCCCTCAGGAAACCAGCCTCTCCTCCACCACTCTGCCGTGCCATGGAATACAGACAGTCCTTCCTGAACATAACCTGGAAGCTAATGGAAAAGGGAGGGGGAAAAGGGCTTCATCTGGCACAGAGCTGTGGGGAAACAAGAGCTCTTCACCTTTGCTTTGCTCCCAGGAATTGCACCCTGCCTCTGTCACACCACAGCCTTCACAAGTCACGTTGACCCTATCACTTCTGTGGCATGACAAAGATGGAAGCATTCTGAGAAAAAACACCCTTTTTTCAATAAAAGAAGGGAATAATGATCATTTATGTTGCCTGCACAGTGACAGCACTTCACTCTTCTTACAAATTTAGCTTCAGGCATTTTTTTTACTGGAAAACCACAAATACTGAAGCACACCCAAAGCCATGCTGGCCTGTGCTGGGGAACTGACCAACACCAGACCATTGTCAGATAAACTTTCTCATTTCAAACCAATACTTGTCCTACCTTAAAAATCAACCACATTATCCCCATTCCCCAAACCTTGACTCCCTGGCAAATGAAAACATCCACCTGCGCTGCAGGAAGAAAGCAGCTGGGAGCAGACAGACAGACAGCACTATCTGGAGGTGTTTTGGGGGCTGTTTTTAGATGGAAAAGCAGACAGGAGGTAGGTTTTGTTAGGAGATAAAATGCTGCAACAAACCCGAGGGTTTTTATCATATTCTCTCCCTTGAGGGTCTCAAAAAGGTGCATCGCTTACAAGCTCGGGTGGCTCTGAGCTGGGCTGCCTCTTCCTCAAAGAGGAAAACCTCTGCTGACTCCGCACTGAAAACCTTCGGAAGGACTCTCTGCTCCGGGATGCAAAGTGCCTGAAGGAAGAGGTTCTCTTGAAGGGAGTCCTGGTGCCACCTTCCCCGCCACTCCTCTCATGAGCCACCGCAGTAGTGACTAAATTTAGTGCTTCCTGCAAGGATCTCCGCACTGTGCCCATCCACTGGGTCATGTGAGTTTGTGCCACTGTCAGTTTGTCTCCAAGGTAATCCATTTTTTTTTTTTTTCCAGCAGAGATGAGATATCAATATCCAGTAGCAATTAAAATAGATTCTCTTTAACAACCCTGATATATTTTGCAAAAAGTGATTCCGTGTATAAAATATTTCCAGCTAAGGTAAACAGCACTGCACTATCACCCTCAGCATATTCCTAAAATTAAATAACCAAAGATGTGAGGTGGGAGATTGGTATTTGTCAAGTAGGAAAAAATAAAAGACTTTTCCTACTTACAATCGGCTTTCCAGAGTTCCATCAAAATATGTTTAATTCAGCCATGTTAAAGAGATAAATCAATGTTTAAATCCTGACACAGTCACTGGAAACGAGTCCATTTGCAAGCAGAGAATTAGGCTCTTACTCTCTCATTTCAGAGCAAGAAAAGCAACTCCCTTTTTAAGCCAAGTTTTTGTTTTGCTGTAAATATCAGAAGGATAAAACAAATCTTATTCTCCTGGCTTGGCCACTCGTCAGATGAGAGTGCATTGACCAAAGTTCTGGTGCTCCTATACAATCCATTTAGCAGCAAATCGATTAGATCTTCTAAACAATAAATCCAGATTCTTTTCTTCCCAAAAAAACTCTGCAGAAGGGTGTCAGCAGCAGAATCCCCTCCTCACCAGCCTTGCTGCCTTCGGAACCATCCTGGAGCTCTCCCCTGGCAGAACTGCGGAGCGAAGCCGGGGGAGGCTGAAGGCGAAGTGTGTCCAGCCTTCCCCGAGGGACTCGTTGGCTGCTCAGAGCCTGCCAAAAGAGCTGCTGGATGACATCAGCTCCTCTGCTTCCAGGGGGGCTCCCAGCCGAGGGACAAACGCACGGACTGTCCCCACGCCTGCTCTCCTCACGCGGCCCCGAGCGGCTCTGGAAGCAGCTCTGGATGCACAGCTGTTTGTAGCCCGTCTGGCTCCCAGGCAGGATCCGCCACGCTCCCAGCGCTCCCGACTAAGGCACACGAGGTTACAAGCAGGAGAACGCTGCCTCTGGAATGCCGATCCCTCCTCTCCGTCCCTGCCTCGCCTGCGCTCCAGGGAGGAAACAATGAGGAGGTGACCAGCCGCAGAGGTCTGCCCAAGGAAGGATCTGGGCTGGGCTTTATTATAGTACAGGCAGGGTTACCATGGCAACGCAGGGAACAGCATCTGCTGGCTCCGGAGCAGGCAGGAGTTGCACAGATCTATTGGAATGATTCATAGTTTGCATATGTCACGTGGACTTAGTGATTTTAACCCTTCCTGGGGAACGCGGCTCTGCCACGGAACGTCTCGCACAGACACCAGAGGATTCCCACCGGGATGGGGCCACACCTACACCCCGCTCCTGCTGCTCAACGGGCACATGGGCAGTGCCACCTCCTGTACCTGGTTCCTTGCGCCATTCACGGCCTCGAAGAGGACACGTCCCAGTCAGCGACTGTGCTATCGGCACAGGATAATGATTAAGCCAGAGGCTCAAACCAAAGCTGAACAGGTCTGACCACTGGAAGCCGGTTTTTTCCACTTTTCTACACTGTTCCCTGTTGTGAGGAAGGGCTCCATGTCCTTTCCCAGCTCTGCTCCCTCTCCAGCTGCTGGGAGACCACGGTTGGTACCACAACCCCAAAACGACTGAGGGTAATGACAGGACCCCAGGTGGCACCAGCCATGGAATTCCTGGGAACAGCCCACTTGGGAGGACAGCAGGAATAAAAGCTAGGGGTTTAAATCAATAAACCTAAGTTTATGACGTTAAGTTTGGACTTAAAAAGTTCAAAGTCAAGACGTGACTAGTTCAGGACCGAGAGTAAAGAGGCAAGACAGGCATGTTGGAAGCTGCTCACTCTCTTGTTTGTTCAAGGGGATTTGTGGCTGTTGCTTAATTTGCCATACAAAGTACCATGAACTTGCATCACCCTCTGCTCCTCTGAACCATCCAGGAAGAGGATTCAATGGAACAAAGAATTTCTAGATAACATTTGATGCAATGGTTCTTGCGTAAGGTTTATTGTATCAGAAATGTGCCTTGCAGACATGCACGATCCCAAGATGCCCTGAGGAAACGGGGTGCCTTCCCTTTTAATCCCTGCTTTTAGGAGCTCAACTCCACCAAGCTGTAATTTATCTGCAAGAAAAACATTAGTGACAGAATGTAGCATTCCCTAACTTATTCTTATTTTTGAATGTATTTGTTTTGAACATTCTCAAATTAGTAGCCTCATAAAACCTCTCAGTGATAAAAGAAAATCCAACCAACAGAAAATACTTTTTTCCCCCCCTCAAACAGCTCTTCTCTTAAAGAGCTGCAGGGTTATTTTTGTATGGAAATGGAGACAGTTTTGACCAGAAGCCCCAAGAGCTCGGTGTTTCTTAGATTTGTAAAAAAATAGGGAAAAAATTAATTTATCTACCAGAGTTATGGATAATGCTTCACAAACGACAGCGATCCTGCATCCAAGGCTGGAATTTAAGACTTACTGCACATTTTTATGCTGCTAAATCTAAGTGTGATATTTCAAACATCTGCGCCTTTGCAAGTGCAGCTCTGTGCCTGCTGCAGTGCAGGGATTCTGCACGGGGCACTCTGCCATTCCAGAGGGTTTCAGGCTCCATCTGATGTGGGAGCCCCTGAAATAGCAGCCCGAGAGCTCTGCCTGGAGCTGCCATGTGAGTTAGTCAGCAGTTCCTTCACCTCACCAGGATGGGCAGAGCAGAACCGAAATTTAACTCCCCTTCTGGAATATCACCTGGGGCAAACAGGGGGAGAGGCAGAGCAAGGTTTCAGCAACGCTCCACAGAGCAAGGTACTCCTACAGCTCGCTGCAAGGACTCCTCACATGTGCATGGAACTTGAAGGATCTGAAAAGTCGCTACAGAATATATTCCACTTCTTTATTATACCTCCCCTGAAAAAAGAATGTTATACCAAATATACCATTTCTGCCCTCAGAAGATTGAAAAAGTGCTGATTTGAGTCTTTCTGCAATACTAAATTTAGGATCTTCTGGCACCACGTGAACACACTGCTGGGTATTGAAGCATCTAAATTACTGCTTAGATTTACACCTCAATTAACATCAGGGCAAAACGCTTTAGAGGACAACCAGATGCACCTTCACCATCAAATTCAAATGGCTGGAGATTTTTCCACCACTTCAGCTAAATTTGCAGGGGAGTGGAACAAAATGAGCTTTAGGGTCCCTTCCCTTGGAGACCATGGGCACCTTCCACTAGACCAGCGCTAAGCCCTGTCCTACTTGGCCTTGGACATTTCCAGGGATGGAGCAGCCACAGCTTCTCTGGGCAACCTGTGCCAGGGCCTCACCACCCTCACAGGGAAGGATTCTCTAACTGGCCCCCAGCCCAGCAGTCTTGGCTGAGTGAGGGGTTGTTCCTGAACAAGAACAGCACAAAATGATCTTCTGCCCTTGACAAATCCAAGTGATTATCTCACCCTGGGTCTGTCAGGGATCTGCAGCTCCAGAAAACAGAGCGCACATACACACAGCTACCCAAACTGCATGACTAATTACCTCAGTATAAATGGGACCTCGTTATTCAAACATCACTGGATACTTCCATTGTTAACATCTCTTCCACCTACAGCTCAAAAACACAACCCTGCACAAAGACCTAACAACCCTTGTTTCTCCCCTCATTCAGCAGAAAACAAATTCCATGGTTACATTATATTTTCCAAAAGCCTCTTACAGCTCATTTGGAGCTTCACCTGCTCTCAAATACATGTAATTATGTTAATGACTCTGTGGGATTGGAAGGTCAATTCAAAGAAGGCCTGCAAGCAGCAGAGTACAGAACACAGCCCAGGAGGGGCAGGCGGGACTTGCAGCCTCTTTATGGGTGTCAGTCCTTCCAGCCCATGGGGTTTCCCTGCCACCAGCTCCATCCCAGCAGCATGGAACTGGGAAGGAAATCCAGTTGAAAACCCAGCAAGACACCTGGGATTAGTTTTCACCTCGACTGGGTCCCCTGAAGGATCCTTTGCCAGCAGAGTAAACGGGACAAAACGATAGGCAATTTTAGTCTGGACTAACTGTGACAACAGTTTCTGCTCTTCCCTTATGGGAACCTCAGTCCAGAACTCACTCTCTGATGGGTTCCTCTTATCACCACCCCCATCACTCCAATCAGCAATTAGCATTAATTCAGGCATTTCCAAAGGGTTTTCTGTGAGGCATCATCCCACCTACAAAGAGCAGGACCCAGCACTTGTGAGCACCATGGGCAGCTCCAGTCCCACCTTGTGACATCCAGTGCTCAGCACCCCTGGGAGCAGAGACTGCCCTTGTAAGGCTGTCCTGGCCCTGCATTCCACACCAACTCTCCTTCTGCTTCATTAGTAAGAGAACTTAATTTAACCTCTTGTGTTTGACAGGATGGACTATTTAAAGATGCAGCACTGGGCTAGGCTCAGTTGCACAGCTCCAGACTCAATTTTCTTGGGCTTCTCAGACATGACAAACAACTCATGGATTTACAGGCTCCTTCTTTTTGCCTCTGTGTTCTGTATTTTGCCAACTAAATTGTCACATTCCATGAAGGAGCAGTGAGCATTCCTAACTACGGGCTGAATTTCTTACACGAAACACCCCATCATGAAGATTTTACCACGTCACCTTCAAACTCTTATTTAAAGTAAAAAAAAAAATGCCTGGCTGCACATCTGGCACAGAGAGACCAAAGCTCAGCAGGTGGAACAGAGGATCTGGCTCCATGGCAGATACCCACCCATCACTCCAATCCAGGAATTCCCATGAAACTTAACACAGCCAAAGACAAAAGGGCTTGGTGATTTTATCTGTTCTGTTTTGTGGGTTTTTTTAAATTTTCATGATGATAACAATAATACAATTCATTGAGATACCCAGACAGCCTCACGTGTAGACAGGCACTCTACAGTCAAAAGAAAAAGGGGAAAAAAACCAAAAGAGAGGAAAAAAGAGTGGAATGGATAGAGTGTTTTAACACACAGACTTTGGACAGAGAAATCTCTTTTGTAACCTGAAATCCCAGGTATCTCAATATTTACACCAAATATTTGGTTTTTATTCCTACTTTCATTTTCTACCGAAAATAAGCAAGTCACACTCATGGCCACAGCTCTAATTAATGGTTATTCACAATCTTGGACAACTTGCAGAGAGACCTTGGCATTAAAGGTGTTTTACTTGCACACACCAACTACAAGAGGCTGAAATTCCATTTCCAGACTTTTTCCTTCTATCAGGTAATTTTAAAAGCCCCCAGAGGCCTTGCAAACCAGTGAGCAAGGAGAGACTGTGGAAAGTTTACACAAGCACACACTGATATGAGAGGCTTTTAAAGTGGGTTCATAAAAGATCCCATCGATGTAGTGCAAGGCTACTTTAAAAATCTTTATTTTAAACAGACACGAAAAGTCTTAAAAAACAATTTAAATCTGCATTCCTTGTTTTCCTTACAGAAGTACTCTTGTGATAAAGAAAACACATTAATAGTTTTCGTGACTGAACAAATGCTCCCCTTACTTGTTTATACCTGCCAGAGTAATTTTTCCATTCTACTGCCATGGTGACCCTTGATAGGATCAGCAAAAAACTGAACTTTCCCATTTTATTTGTGATCAAAAAAGTCAGCTATCCTTTCTCTGCACAGGATTCTGGACACTTTTGCAGTAGCATGTCATTATTTCAAGATAAATAAAAATTTGTAAATAAAGGTAACTCTGAAATATAATTTTTACTCCGAGTTCTTAAACAATTTAAATACAACTACGACTAATAATTCCAACAACTAAAGCACAACAGTATTTCAGAAAGTGCCAATTCTTTTGTCCCCCAAACTATCCTGAACCTAAGCAAGGCCCAGTTAAACATCCTGAACGTACACAGCTTTTGTGCCCTGAATTGTTTCACTGTAAAACAAAGCTATCAGTGTTAAAGCTGAGGAAACCAGCTAAAAATATACGATGTTGTTTGCAAACTCATGTCCATAATCCTGTAGCACTTCCCTTCCAGCTCAATGGAGGAGGAAAAACTGAAAAAACAGAAACAGGAAATTCCTACAGCACAAATACGCTGGAAAGGACTAAACCGATTTTCTTTACATTTGTTTATGTCCAAGGGATCAAGCCAAGCAAAAGATGAATAGTTACAGGTTGTTTTTAATTTGTACAAACAAAAATCCAGGATGAAGATGTCTGCAGTGGATCTCCCTGCACCAGGGAGGAAAAACAAAGTAGTGCCATAGTTAAGGTTCTCCTAGGAAGTCCATCATGGGAATAGCTGCTGCTCCATCACTTGACCCAATGGACATGTTAAGCACAAAACATCTTCAACTGAGACTTCTCAAGCACAGAACATGGCCTAAAATACCTCCACCTGCTGAACTTTTCTCCCAGGGCACGGAGGGTGAGTGGAGAGCACAAAGACAGGCAGGAGAACACGCTGCTCCTGCTCCACACCACCTGCCTGAAGAGATGCCATAGCATTTGTTCTCCTCACTGAGGGTGCTCAGGAAATCTCCAACTGCTGAAGGCTCAGATCTGACTCACAGAGAACACTCTGAAGGAAGAGCTTTTTTTTCATGCAAGGGATTTTCTTCTCCAAAGATCAGTAACAAGGAGCTGCTTCTGAACCTATTCCAGCTGTTCCCGGCATGATCACAAACTGCCCAAGGCCTGTCTGAACACTGTTCTTCCATCTTCTCCCTACAAAACACTATTCCATGTGTCTTCCACTCACATCAGGCACTGCTTGATGGCAGTAAATTGACCAAACACCAGCTGTAAGTTAATACAATAATTCCTTCACCCATTTTAGCCCATTTGATGACGAGAGCAGAGGATTTATTTGCCATGGCTGTGTAACCCTAAGTGCACACACCTTCCTTTACTTCCAGGTCCCTCTGCTCTTACTGCCTCCTCCTCCTCTTCCTCCCAGGCACAGCACAACAGCCCCGTGCTCCCATATCCCCCAGGACATGGACAGCACACAATCCATACTGCCTCCCCTTATGTGCCAGGGATTTATTAGTCTCCACCATGAATCACTAAACCAAATACTACATTCTTCCAAGCTTCATTCAGGCTCCAGATTTTGCTGGAGTTACATTTTAAGAACACCTGTGCCCTGCAGCACAAATCCTGTGGTATCCTGAGGAAAGTCCTCTACAAAAAGCTACTTTCCCCATGCTCAAGTAGCTCCCTAAAAACGCCGTTTCCTTTCAGCGCAGTAAACACGCGCTGGCTGCATGAACAACTCACCACTGCTGAAAAGACAGGAACAATAGTGGGAACTTGGCTGTCTCCCAGCATCAGCAACATGGACAACAGCTTGGGAAAGCAGGAACTGAGTCAAAACAACTTTAGATCAAAATATTAAGAGGGAGGCAGTGAAGTTACCTCTGCTTTGTGTGTATAAATGAGGATTAACAATTCTCTTTAGCCTCGTGCCACAGAATGGCCTGGGTTGAAAGGGACCTTAAAGATCATCCAGTTGCACCCCTCCATGGGCAGGGACACCTTCCACTAGCCCAGGTTGCTCCAATCCCCATCCAACCTGGCCTTAGACACATCCAGGGATGGGGCAGCCTCGGCTTCTCTGGGCACCCTGTGCCAGGGCCTCACCATCCTCACAGGGAAGAACTTTTTCAGAAGCATATTCACAATTCCAGACTTAAAATAAGGGGAAGGAGAGCAGGCACAGTCAGCCCCACTTCCAGCTGCTCTGAGCCTGGAACGACACAGTCGCTACAAAAAACTTATCACATCTACAAACGATTACATCTTACTCAATGAAACCCTTATTGCCACAAGTTAACCTAGAATGTGCTATTCCATGTGAGCATTTTATGGTAAATTAAACTTAATAACACACCTCATTAGAACAAACTGCCTTGCACTGAGCACGTGTCCTTGGGCTGGGAGCGGGGATGTGGCTGCGGGCCAGCAGCGCTCTGTGGTGGAACAGCACTCCCTCGTGTTCCCGCTGGGAATGGGGCTCCTCGGCCAGGCTGACCTGTCTGCCTGCTCTCAGCAATGCCACAGACACCACAGCTCCTCTTCTACAGCAGCAGCTGGGAGTTGGGGAAATGCCTTTCCAGATTTTCCTGTGCAAAGGCGTCATTTACCCAGGTTCTCCGAAAGGTTACTCAGGTATCTGCTGACACCAGGGGCAGATACACCCGGCCACCACCTGGGTGGGAGGGGTTTTAACTCTTTGGAAGAAACATCCACATCCCCACCACCAAAACCAAATCCCACAAGGGAAGAGCAGCACAGTCAGTCCACAGGGACTTTGCAGAAGTGCAAAGAGAGGGAAGGCACACCACACCTGCACAGAGCCCCCTCCCTCCCTCAGAGCAGGATGACCACTGCTCGGGGCAGGATGACCATCACCCGTGGCTGCAGGCTGATGGTTTCAGTTTCCTTCCATCACCTACCCAACTCCTCCCACAGTGACACTTCAGGACAGTGGTTATTAACAGCTGCTGCTTCCTTCAGAGTCACCTGACAAAACATATCAAAACTACTCTTTAAAGGTAGCAACCAAAATCTTGTCAAAACAAACTCTAAATCTTTCTTCTTCCTTAAATACCCCAATTTTCTTTTGATTTTGCAATTGTTCTTTCATGACTGTCAATAAAGAATAAGGTCTTTTTAAACCATCTCAGTGCTGCAGAGGAACGTTTTATTTAAAACAGGCCATTTGCTTTGAGTGCTTTCAGGATGTAGCATTTCTTTGCTGTTTGAAAAATGACAAGTGCCAGCCTGGGAAGAAACAACTCATCAGGACTGGTACCAGCATGGGCAGGAGACGCACCACCACATCCATTCCAGAAGGCCAAACTGAGCTGTGAATCAGAGCAAGAATTGCTGACAACTGAGATGGCCAAGGGCAGGAACAGAACCAACTGAGAGCAGTCCAGTAGTGGTTGTGTTCACCAGGAAGCCAAAAAACTGGTTCTTGGACAACGGGCATTGGAACAGGAAACCCCAGTGCTGTGGCTGCACAGCTGGCACAACCAGTCTGACCCTGTGACTGATGCAAGACCACTGAGCTGCACTTAAAGAACTTCCTGTGCAAGCCAGGCCTAAAGACATCTTGTATCAGCTGCAGCAGAGCTCCTCACCAGCTGGAAAAGGGGTGATGGATACCCCATGCACCCTGGAAAATACTCAAATATATACAAGCTGTGGGAAAAAAAGTTTCACTGGACACAAAGCCACTTCTCAGAAACCCAGAGCTGCCACCCACACACAGGATGCAGACATGTGGTGGTCACACCATTGCACACGGACTGGGGCAGACCACAGACCCTGCTGTGCTCAGAAAATACTGTTTGTCACAGTAAGACACATCCTGTCCAAAGATCAGGAGAGCAATCAGCAAGGAATTAGCAGAGAGCTGGCACTGAGTGGGTCCAGTGATGTCCCACAACTCCACCACTGTAGGAGTAAAGCAAATACACAGCAGAGTAGATGCAACCCATCAGTAACTCCATAGAGTAGCTTTAAAAACAGATTTTTTGCTATAATATTGTTTAATTAAGAGTTGTAGCTTCTTCAGGTACATGTGCCTAATGAATAAGGCATCTTAGCTCCCCAAGACAGATTAAATAACACTTGACAACCAACCCCAACATCTCTGGTTACTCCTGACTGTAAGTAGAGATAAGTATCCCCTTAGTAGCCTCCAGCTGCAACAGCAGCACAGAAAGTGACAGAAGGCACAGTTGTGTATGTCCCTTAAATTTCTTTTAACATCATGAATATCACAACTGTCATTCCAACATTTTCTTGCAGTAAATCAGGAAGTGTGCATGAATTAAAGTGCCTAAGGAATTGTCCAAGACCTCTAAAAGAAAATGTACACCCAGAAAATACAACATTCTGTTCTGTTACAGCCTAGAACTGCACAATACTGGAGCCCACCATCCCAAGCATCTTCTGGACTGATCCAAGGTTTGGGTTGGTTTGGGATTTTTCCCTGGCCTTATGGAAAATCCCATGTCAAAGCAAGAGCAGGGAGAGAGCTCTTTCACACTTCTCACACTGACAAACCACAAAGAACATCCACCCCCTTATCACACTAATGACTAATTTTTTAGTTTGCAATTTAAAGGAAGCTTGTCTCTTAAAAATACAGCTGGTCAAAAAAAACCTTAATTAATGTCCAAGCACTTCCATGTTTCACACTACTACATTCTCCAACAGCAAAAGGTTTTTAATAAAATGCCCAGTTCCTCAAGCACAATTTTCTCTCCCAGCAGCAAGAAATTTGCAGTGGGCAATCTCACCTCACAACTGATCAAAGGACATACAGGCAAGGATTGTAAAATTAAACACAAAATGAGGGGAGGAAACTCTTTGCTACAGTTTTAAAACATAGTAGCAAACAGCTAACATGAAAAGGTTTGGTGTCAGCGCTGATTACACGCTGAATTGACAGCTGAAAAAATTAAGATCAATGCAAACTACAACAAGCAAATGAAAACTGATCTTTGATGAGTACAGGAGAAATTAAAGCATTAATTAATTAGTTCAAAGCAATACCGTATTTATTCATAAAGGCTTTCTAGCTCAAATGTGATGGTTTCAGACACACAGCAGTCCCTGTGCAAAGCTGGCAGGGCAGCACAGTCAGAGCCTGCTAAAAAGAGCTTTTCATGACAGACAGCCCTGAGGAGTGCTGGAAGAGGAGGAAGTGCTCACCGAGACATCGAAACCCATGAAGAGGCAAATTAAAAACAAGTAAGGGACTGTAAAATCACACACTTCTAAAGCCATGGGCACAGCTGTTTTCCTAGAATAGCAGGCAGTGGCTGTACCAGCAGCAGGGCAGGAGGGTCCTGGGGCAGCAGCTCTGGAGCCAGGGAGAGCTTTTACACAAAGAGGGAAGAATATTCCTAATTCACACTAAATGAAACTAAACTAAACTATAACTCCCATGGCTCGGTATAAACAAGGAAGAAATGCTGATTCCTAAAAGGGTTTTCCAAGGCACATTCGGGTAGTCTACAGCTTTAAGTATTAGAGATAAAACAGCCTTTCTCACCCAAAATAAATCCCCAGTTTCATGTTACTACTCAGAAAGGAACTGCTGAGGAAAGCCTTCAGCATACATGAACACTCCCAGGATTTCTGAAAGCAGTGGAAACAGCCAGCTCTGGGAGAGCACACTGACATTCCAGAGCACACTTACCCACAGATACTGCAGGAACTTCAGCAGACGTGGACAGTAATAATACTCCATTTTTCACAGCTCCCAGTTAACGCCAACCCATCCCTGTTCCAGGCAGCTCCCGGCTCTCCCCGCCTCCAGCACCAGTTAAAAGCAGAGTGGAGCAATTAAAAGCACCATGAATAATGTACCGAGTGTGTCTGGCCCCACGTCACCACGAGCTGGGGCTCCTCAGGAGCAGTCGCTGAGCTACCGGCAGCATGTGACTTAACCACTTGTTATTGAGCAGCCCACTGCTCCCAACTCCGTAATCTCGAGTGGGTTAGGCTGGAATTAGTGACAGGACTTTGGGTTTTGCAGTAAAGGCCCTCCAGAAGGAAAAGGAAGCTCTAAATCCCCTCGGTTACGAAATGCTCTGAACGCCGGCGGGGCTGCTCGCTGACCTTGTTTTTGGTGATGTACAGGAAAGACAAAAACCCACACATGTAACAAGAGGAGCTGCTGTTTTTATGTTCTCTGAATATAAAAATGTCTTTTGTGAACGAGAAGAAATAGACACAACCAAGTGGCTTTTTATACACCCCTGGAATGTTCCCAGGGAACGAAAACTGCCAAAAAAGGAAGAAAGCCCAGGCAGAGCTTTACCCACCCCCGGGTCGTCCTCCTCGGGCTGGGTCTAAAATAGAGAGTGGTGGAGTTGTTGGACATCAGCAGTGGGTGGTTTGTGAAGAGCAAAAATGGGAATTGTAACACTGCTTTTTTTATTTATGTCCTTTTTTTGATAGGAAAAGGAAAGATAAGTGACAGGACCCATCCAGGGAGGGCCCCTACACCCCGTCCCCTCCCAGCACTGCTGCAGCTCTCACTCTTCCCAGGGAGGGACAAGGTGGAGACACAAAACAGCTTCCAAGATGCTGCAGCCTCCTCTCCTTGAAATTTTGGTACTTTAAGGAAACTACCCCTCACTTTTCTAATCATCACCTATGAATTCCTGTAGAGCTAATAAGGTATTTTGATTTTCTTCCAGGTTGAGTCAGTTTTTGGGGTAGCAGAACAACTCAAGATGGGTTTCAGAAGGAACAAACTCCAATATTAGAGGCTGTACACAATCCAGAAAAAGAGAAGGTGTGGTTTTCAGTGGGCAGAAGACAGCCCCTGTCATGGGCAGAACTGAAAACAACTGGTGAACTGTGACAAGCCAAACCATAAATTCATCTGCACATATTTATAAAATATTTATCTTCTCTCCCTTGCACTTCATTTCCAAGATATTTTAAGAGTCAGCTCATGATTTTCTTCAACAAACCCTTCTCCACCCACACATCACAGTCTCATATGAATGCATCTTTCTGTGGAGACCATTAGAGAGATTTTCCTCCCTAAAGGACAAAAAACCCCCGGAGTTTAATAAAAAAAAATAAATACTATGTTGAGAGCCTTCAAAATAATTCCTGCCTACACCAGTTCTAGTAGCAGTGCTCTGTTCCAACTCCCCAAAGCAGCAGTTTGGGTTATAACCCACAGCTGCACTAAAGCTGCTCCATTTCCAGCTGAAGGTGCAGCTCCTCCAGCCCCACGGCACAACCGCAGTTACTTCATTCGGAGGATGAGTCCCAGCACACATTCCTCAGGTCTTAATTCCCAACACCCTTATCAGTCTGGATGACTCAATCAGGAATCCAGGCTTGTGACCCTATGGCAGCTCTGATGGAATCACACAATTCATGGAAACATCTCCAGAGCTCCGTGGTCACCCCTGGATGTGCAGGTGAGGGGCCTTCCCGGGCGGCACCGGGTGGGAACAGCCCCATGTCCCCATGTTGGGGCTGTTCCCACTTGGAACCAGCCCAGAGAGGGTTTGATTGCACACCTGTCCCTTCACCTGCATTCCAGGTCTAAAGGAAAAGATCCCTACAAGAGCCCAAGTTCCTGAGCCTGCTGCAGGCTCTGAGATTTGCAGCTGAGTTGGTGGGAAAAACCCCTCGCTGTCCAAAGCACAAAACTTCATTTTTATACCTACTTTGTGCTGCAGCAGGGCTAAAAGAGAGGGAAGTACCAGCCATAGTAAAACCACAGATGATGATGAGTAAAACCACAGCAGTGATGCTGGAATCTTTAGAAAAGCCTTACTCTGTTTTTTTAATCAATACAAACTCAAAATGGCTAAACAGTGCTATCTAGGTGAGTGTTAAAATCTCCCAAGTATCATCCTTTCCAATTTCAAACATCAATCCCATACTGCCACTTGTATTTTGCAATGGTTTGATTTCAAAGTCATCCTATGTAATGTTAATTACAAGCAGACTCTCTGGAATATAATCACAAAGAAATTACTTCTCCAGAGGTAAAATGATACTACTGCACCTTGCTTCCATTTGGAATTGTGTTTATTCACAAGAACCTAGTTCATCAGCTGTCCTGGAAAATGCCACTCAAGCAGTTGTTTATTATCACAGACAGATGTGGAATAATGCAACGAATGGATATTCTTGTAAATTCATTTGTCAGATATAAAAGGGTATCAATATCAGTTCCTCACGCTGCTTTAGTGGTGAATGTGAATCAAAGGGAATCGTTCATTCTACAACAAGACTTGTCACTTTGAGCACCAAGTCTCACTAGAACAATACCAATATCCTCACTGACCAGGAATATGGACTGGAGAATATTTTTTGTCACTATGCCACAAGGAAAAACAAGTAACTTCCCAACTCCACAGACCAGAAACCACCCAAAGCAAAGAGCAGCACGATGTTACATTACCGTCTACTCCCCCTTTACAGCTGCACCAAGGGAAACACAAACTGCGTTTGGATTCCGAGGAAATACGGGATTTAACTGTTCCTCCCGTGGCTCTTTCCTGACCCCTCGTGTCTGTCCAGCTCACACAGCTCAGATGTGTCTCCAGCAGAGGGGAGTGTTGGAACGCGCTGACAGAACTGTGACTCCGCACCCAAAGTCTGTGTTTTCTCCAAAGAAAACAAAGGCAGAGCCTTGGTGCAGAAGAAATAGTTTGGTTTTACATAATCCTCTGCAGTACCTGTGTGGGGATTTGGAAAACATCAGTGTGGTGAGTTTTCCACCTCCTGAGCACAGGTGAAAGTCCCTTCTATGCACACACAGTTCCCTTACTCACACTTTACACCCAGGAGGACCAGGCTGCCCTTTGGCTCCCATGGCACTGCACAACAAACACACCCGAGGAGCCTTTCCAAAGCAACACAAAGGAGCAGAGCACTCGGATCCTACTGAATTCCACACGTGTGAGTTTTCTCTTTTCATGGAACTGGTTCCACCTTTCCCACCTTCCTTTCCTGTCTCAGACTACGCTTGGTGAAGTTGAAGGATTATTCTGAGTAACCTCTCGATTAACAACGAAGCTGGAGATTAACAGTTGTATTTATCTGAGTACAGCACCCAAAGAGTTCCTTTTTCCCAGCACTACTTCCCACTGCCCTTCTGTCTCACATTTCCTACCTGGCCAACACCACCTTTACATATTTGCACTGTAAGTTGATGGCACATAACTTTTAGGGGTTGGATAAATGCCCATTCTGTCAATAACCCAAATTCCCCAAGATGAACCTGAAGTCCACGCTAAGAATGGGAAAGACAAAGGGACATTAGTCCTTGGATACCTTCCATGAAGCTTAAAGACTAGAACTGAAGGACAATCTGAGCCCATTTCCATAACTCCAATTAGGAAACTTGTTTATAAAGTCCTTACAGGTTTAGGTGCTCTCTTTTTCTTTGCTAGAAGGAAAAAAAAAAAACCACTGAGTTTCTTTTCTTTTTTATATTTTTGTGTGTTCTCTGCTAAAGGGCTGCAGCAGCAGTGAGCCATGACAGAACAGGGCAGAGCAGCACCTCACTGCAGAGTGTGCTGGCAGAGACAGGACCGGGGAGGCGTCACCTTGGGACAGTCTGTGGGACAACATCCTTCAGTCTCCACTTTCCAAATCCTTTATTTCCCTCAGAAAAAGTTGATATTTCATTTATTGTATGTCTTTTGGAACATCCAGACCTTTGTTTTGTATTTCAGAACAACAGCTGGATATAGGATGCTATTTCACAACATAAAAGTTCTCTGAGAGCTAAAGTCAGGATATCCTTCTGAAACTGAGGAGGACAGCACCCAACAACTTCAAGCAGGAATTCACCCCAACAGTTTGTGTGGTTAGAGACAAATCAAACCACCCAAAATGTCAGCTGTGATCCTTCACAGAAACACTTCTCTGTGTGTTGCCTACAGAAAGAAAATTAAACCCATCATTTCTCAGGCCGGGACACAGTTCTATTTGTCTGCACAAGCTCAGAAAACAACAAAAACCATAATGCTCTAGAGCCATCTTGAGTTCAGGATGAAAATTCTTCACTCAGAAAGCAAACTGAACAAGCTGCAAGGCTGAGGCTTTGTGCTGGAAGCTTTGGCAGGGAGCAGTGGGGTGGAATCCCAGGGAGGGGCAGCCTCGCCAGTTCAACCCCCCAGCAAGCGTTTCTCTGCTTGGCAGACACATCCTTCTGCCACAGCCCTTTGCAAAAAGGAAAACAGAGCTGCAGCTCCCTGATCCCTCCCCAAACCCCTCCTCCAGGGTCACATACCGTCCCAAAATCTGCTCTTCTCTCCTTGTAGAAACTGTGGCGACTCCTCTGCGCAGACACCGAGGAGAAGTCTGTTCCCTCTGTTTTGTCTGAGCTCTGCTTGCTCCACTCTTTCCTGGAAGCCTGTAAAATATAGTTATGAATGTAATTACATCTACATGCATATGCACATACAGATATAGATAGATAGATAGATAGATAGATAGATATGCAAAATGCCTTTTTGAAAAAAAAGCCTAGGAAACTCAAAGCTGAAAACACAAAATGGAAAAACATGATAGCCATGAACATCCCACACTTTAATCACAGAATTATACAACCATTAAGGTCTTTTCCAACCAAATCCAACCTCTGGATTTCATTCATATGTCACTGTGTTAAGAGAATCTTCTGCCTCTCATAAAAGTCAGAACAGCAGTGGAGTTCACAGACAAATGGAAGGCCATTCAACCAGTGAAAATAAAAATAAATTTTGCTTCCTTCAGATAAAGACAAAAAACAAAGAGAAGTCCAAAAAGATCACTGCCAGCAACTTGTAAAATAAACCGAAATTAATTCTTTTCAAGTAAATATAAAATTGCAGAGTTAACAATTTAACCTCCCAGGTTCACAGCATTAAAAAAAAATAATGAGCACACTTTTAAAAGCTTTTTCAAGCTCTCCATAGAAACATCAATAAGTATTTCTAGACCTGAAGCAAAAATCAGGTCATCACTACAACAGATGTTGCTCAAGAAAAGAGAACCCAAAAGGAAATGAACTCCAGTGAAAAGTATGGCTCTGCTGCCTTGCTGCAGAGTGCTGAAAAGCGGTACAAGGACCCAATAAAATCTTTAATAAAGAAAAGTTCAGTTTCAGTTACATGAAACACTCGGATACCATTTGGAAATACCTTTTTATCCTCATGGAAGAATGGTTCTGACTGAGCCATCTTGTGTTTCCACACGTTATCCACACTTTCCAAGGGGAAGCTTGGCCTGGATCGATGCAGGTCCTTCCTTGCCCTCACCTCCTGCATGAGGGGCAGACTGTCCCTTCCTTGGCGGCATTTTTCCGAGTAGGACCGTCTGAGATCCGCGGGTGCAGTCCCAAACCCAGACATGTAGCTCTTCCAATCGGTTTTACTTTTGAAAGAGTCACCCTCACACATCTTATTCGTGCTCTCTTTGCTTCTCAGTGTAGAGCTCCCCACTATGTTTTTGCTCCAATCACCCTCTGGAGACACCTCCAAGAACTGTTCTTTTGTCACCAACCTCTTCTGCAGGAGCCCATCATCTGCCTTTAGGGATAACTTGGAGGCCAGATTGACTTCCAGCCTCTGCTCTGCACTCACTGCATTTATGGGCTGTACCTTATCAGTTACAAATTTTGCACCCTGATTTCTGGAGACCAAGTTCACTTCCTCATCCTCATCAACGATGAAAGTTTTCTTCCTAGCAAATTCCACAGGTGAATTTACAAACTTCTCTGGAAAAATGCTGCTGGGGTTTCCCCAGTAAGGAGGGCTGACCTTTCTGTCTTTGGACTTCTGCTTATCGAACTCAGGGCTCTGTAATTCCAGTTTGTCTTTGCTCTTTTCATTTAGGGTTAGTTTCTCTGGCCTGTGCTGCTCTTCTGCACGTTCACCTGGTTTGTTATTAACAGAATAATGATCTGATGCACTCCTCCACTCATTCCAGCTATAGGTAAGAGTCATCCTATCAGACACATTTCTTTTGTTCTTTGATTTCTCCCTACTCAATGAGCCAAAATCTTCGAAGAGCTTATCTTGAACTTTACTGGCCTTCGCTGATTCCTCTTTATATTCTGCCATAAGCGCATCGATATCGAGAATTTGGGATCTGTACCCATCCTCAGCCTTCCTTCCAGGCAAATCAGAATTACTGTCACTCCTTTTCTGGGGGCCCGGTTCAGTGTCCTTACGCACCTGCGCGGAACGCGGCGGGGACCGAGCTTCATGGTAAGAGGAGATTTTCCTTCTGCCACTCCTGAGATCAGCTGCAGCTGTATTTTCCAGATCCTGCTTTAACAGGAAAGCATCAACATCTATAATTTTCTCTTTAGAATGATCCAGACCTTTTTCACGATGCTGTTGGTTATCTTTCCTAGACACGTGAAAATTACCAAATGCGACGTTTTTGGAGAAAATGGTATCTTTTTCATCTTCTTTGACCCAATCCTTGCTAATATGCACTTCCCGTGAGTCTTCTCTACCAGGTGAACTCGTCACATTTTTATTTGGTTGCTGCAATAAAGGTTTGGACCTTCCAGGAAAAACATGGTCCAGATTAATTGCTGCTCCCTCACTTGAACCAGAAACTGTATTAATTTCACTTGCAGTGGGAGCACCAACAAAGCTTTTCTCTTTTTTGATACCAGGAATCTGGTAAGTCACTGCAAAATAAGTTGCCTTTGGCTCAAAGACAGAACTCTGATGTTTTGTGTAATCATCAGGACTGCCAAGAACAGCTTGGTTTGCCTCACTCCCTTCCACCCCTTCTTTGATTTTTTTGCTCCTCTTTTTAAGTGAGGTTTCAGCCAATTGCAATGAATCTGTCCGGCTCAGCCTCTTGATATTTTCGGGAGTGAGCCACACAACTTCTTCCACCTTGAGTGACTCCTGAGGCAAGGTCTTCCTCCTCCACCTTTCAGAAATCTTCAAGTCAGAAACGCTACTTCTGCTTCTCCTGACCTTCTCTTCTGGATCTGCTCCTCGGAGTTTCTCGGTGTTTTCAGGAGCTGTACAAGCCAGGCTGAAGTCTTGCTCTTTGGAATTTAAGTCCAGACTTTTCCTTAATCCAAAGGCCCCAGATTCCTCTTTAGTAACGTTCAGTCCTTTTGTATCAGCCTGGTGACTACTGGAAGATTTTAAAAATTGCCCACTTGCAAGTACTGAAGCCTGAGCCCCATGTTTATTGACACTTGTGGAAATCACTTCACGATCCAAGTTGGTTCGGAATTCATGGATGTCTGTCCCACCTGCTCTGAAACTCCTTTTCTCAGAAGAGCATTTCACAACATTAATCCTCTCTGATTTATCTACGGAAGAGACTTCACTCTTATCACCTTTAGTTTCAGCATGTACCTTGTTGACTTTTTCACTCATTCCCAAACCTTTACTTTTGTTTGTGGAATAAGGTATTTTCTCAGCTATGAACAGTGGCTCAGGATCACTTTTATCAGAGTCTCTTTTCTGCTCAGGTAAAGTGCATTCACTGGAGGGAAAATCAGCAGGTTCTCTCAACACAGCCTTGCTCGTGAGAACTTTTGCCTCTCTGGCTTCTGAAGTAACATGATCTTCTTTCAAGTACAGAGTGTGACTACTTGCCCTAACCGACTGTCCTGGGGGTACAACGTCCTCATCAGTTTTATTCTCTTTCACAGATGATTTTCTAGCTCTGAGTGTCATGGCCTTTTTCTCAGGAGCCATTGTGATGACTTCACTAAGAGCCCTTTCACCACATGTCTGAAAGATTTCATACCTGGGCTCTATTCTTTGGTAAATTTGAGAATCTTCTGCGTTTTTGGGAGCAGGTTTTTCACTTTTCTCAACTGAAGATTTTTCTAAGACAATTCCTGGACTCATTTTCTTGTCTTCACTTGAACAAGCTGGTTTTGGACTTTTCTCTACATATGCTGGATGTTTTGATGGATCAGGTTGCTTGTGATGCTCCTTTGCAGCAGCGGTTTCCTCCCCTTCTCCCATCCATGAGCGTCTGCTGTGCCCCGAAACCACCAGGTCCTGCTTTGCCTCAGGCTCCTGGTTCCTTTGTGGTGCAGGATCAGCCCCAGAATGCTCAGCAACAACGTTGTGCTTCTGGACATTGTGCTCAAACAGGGTGGCCCGGACAGTTTTAATGAAGGGCTTTTCCAGAAGTGCTGGGTTTAATTTCTTTTCAAAATTGCTTGTGAACGAGACAGAACTCTCACTCTGCTGTGAGAAATGCTGACCATCTCCCAAAAAACTTCCTTTCCTCTCCAGCTGATCAGGTTTATTGGTTATCTTTAGAACTTGCCGGGATTTCCAAGGCTTCCCAGGAGCAAATGCCTCGGTGAAATCTGTGCCATGGGCGAGCTTCAGCTCCTTACTCTGGAACAACAAAATCCAACAGTTAACTGTGTTTATTTAAGAGATGTGTAATAAAGTGTATTTTAAAACCTATTTGCACCTACTTTGTGCAATAGAGCCTGTACAAATCAAACACATCCACATTCCCTGAACACAAACTCCACTGACACCAAGGTAACCTAAGGGAATGTGTAGCTGCAGCTCCTGAATCTTGATTTTAACAGAATTATCTCACTAATGACCAGTTACGTGATCAGAAACTGCAAGGAACATGAAGATCTGAGTACATATCACAGCTGGAGCTGCTCAGCTATGAGAAATGTTAAGCTGAGCCAAAGTAAAAAGGAAAGATGGAAATTAGTATTTATTACCAATGCTTCACTATCACCTACTCACAGGAAATACAAGCAGCATCCTAAAAGATGGTATTTTTAATAGCACTTGCTGAAAAAGTACAGCATGCAAATAATAAAGGGAATCAAAGAATACTAGAGGTCTTGCAAGAGTTCCATCAAGTTTTAAAATTTAAAACTCAAAGCTGACTTAAGATTGTCTTAAAAAAAAGCTAAACAACATCAGAAAATTAACACTAAAGGCATTTATAAATATGTATTTTTAAGTCTGAGCTATATTCTTCTAGGAATTTCTTTAACCCTACTTTATTGTCAGATTCTGAAAACAGCACTTCCATTAATGACCGATTTTGTTTTTAAAACAAATTACTCTTCTTGAAAATAACACCAAACTACAGAAACTTTGCACCTGTAGCTTCTCCTTACCACATATTCCTATCTTGGACAGGAAAAAAGCCATGAGAACTCACTACAAACACCCTTAAACGACATTAAATCTCCTCTACTAAGAACTGTCACCAGAAAAGTTCTGTTTTGCAACACTGAAGTGTTGCTTAGAAACAGAGAGAGCCTAAAGCTTCCACAGCAAATCCCCATTTTTCCTGGAACACTTTGTTGTCTAAACTGCTCAGGTAAATGTTGTTGAGGAGACTGACAAAGGTCCAGGCTTGTGATTTATCAGGAGCTGGGACTTGGATGCAGGAAAGCACAATCCTAATGCTCTGCTTGGAGAAAATAAAGAAAAATTGCTGCATGAACCCACCAGAGCCACAGGAGATTCACTGTGGGGTTTCATGTACTAGAAACCCCTTAAAAATAGCACCCAGAACACTTCTCCCTCTCTACCACTCCTGCACTGAACAGTGTGCACAATGAGCTTGACAAACTCAGCAGACACAATACTCCTGCACTTTTATCTGCAAGTCCTAAAGACAGACTCACACCAGCAAATCCACCGGGATTGTGGCAGCCCTAATGCTCTCCACACCCATTTAAGAGTCACTGATTGATGAAGCCACACACAACAGGACCTTCTCCTTGCAGAGCCAGCTGGAACCCACCAGCTGCTGCCACTTCCTTACTTTAGGGTTTTCCTGGAGGTCGTGGATCGAGTCAGCTCCTGTCTCACCAGGTTTCTCAGGCTTTGCTTCACCACCTGACGTTGGACTTGAAAACCTAAAACAAAGGACTGGTGTTACTTCTTCAGCCCAGTTGATCAGTGAGCAGGGTCACTTCCTGCCAGAGCAGACTGGTAGAAATTATCCATCGAATCACACTTCCTAAAGGAGAAACATCACTATTTCATAGTAAATGGCTGTATTTGCTGGTTAAATTGTATCTAGACCAAAGGAACTTCCCCAAAAATTGGTAGTCATGCAGCTTATTTGATAATAGAGGATTTAGAGATGTATAACAAACTATAATATCTCTTGTTGACAGTTACATGCAAAGGTCACAATATTGACAGTACTATTTTTTCTTTTCAGCTGTTGTCAGACTATATTAAATTTTCTCTTTTTTGGATTTAAAAAAAGCAGGAGAATAGCTTAAGAATAATAGCATAAAACCCCCACATTTAGTGGAATCAAAATGATCAGCTTTTTCATTGGACTGAGAGAGCAAGTGTTAGTGAACAACATGAAGGCAAGAGGATTAAACAGAATTTCTCTGTAACCTACATCTTGGTTAAGTCTGCAGACAGTGGCCGTGATTGCAGCGACCGGCGCACATTTCCTGCCTTAATGTCAGCATTTTCTGTTGTCAGCTCCTTGATCCTCTGCTGGATGGTCACACACCTGTTTTCCTTCTCAGCAGCTGCTGGGAGAAGCTCTGTATCCACTGTGGCACTGGGATTTTCCGAAGTAAACAAACTGATGTGTTTTTTAACACTACCTCTTAGGATATTATTCTCTTTTTCCAAGGAAGCTGCAGGACTTTCACAGCCCAGGAACACGTACGTTTCCTTCTGATCCGGTCTTTTCCCCCCCTTATTAGTTCTGCTTTCACTGGTTGTTTCAGGGCTTCTTTCAGGACCATGCAAGTTAATAATTATTTCTGGTTTTGTCTCAATTTGTTCACTTTTAGATTTAAGTTTTGTTTCCCAGGTGTATTTCCCATTATTTAGGATGCCAATGTCCTGACTACTGCATTTCAGATTTGTTTTAGAAGAACTGCTTTTATTAAATTCAGTTTCTTCATGTTTTGGCCCCGTTTCAGACTGATCATGACTCCCCACATCAGTAAAAGCAATTATGGATACATTCTCCTTGCTTTCATGGGATGAACCAGCCTTCTTGCAAGAAGAAAGATCTTTATGTTCAAACTTAGCTGTCAGGTCCATGGACAAAGGCCTTGGTTTTCTAACCCCGGATTTCTCCGTAGGAGATTTTTCCTCAGAAGCTTCCACAGTGTGATGCTTTTGATCTCGTAAGGATTCCAGAAAAATAGCAGACACTGGTCTATGTTTTGCCCTGTGCTGGACATCAGCAGAGAAATCAACTTTATTGTTGAGATTATTTGCATCATCATTGTTCTTCTCCGCTGGATGAAGTTCACGAGCATCTTTCTTTTCACCGGTTTTGAGGGAGTTCCAGGAGACTGGCCTGAGACTGGAAGAAAACGACATCTGCCTATGAACAGACCCCTCAGGATTCCTGGGTGTCTCTGCTGGTTTCACAGAGCCCTGGAGGTCCTTGGTTTGCAGAGCAGTAAATCCCCTGCGCTCCTGAGCCCTTTTCTCCTGGGCCAGGCTGACCTTGGCCTGCTCGGGGCCCGCTGGCTCGAACAGAATGACCGTGTTGGCACTGGGCCCCGTGTAGAAAGTCACATTTGTCACCATGTCACTGTCAGCCTGATTTTCAGTGTCAATGGCTTTCTGATCCACTAAGGGAGGGACATTCCCACTCAACACCTTCACAGAGGACGTTTCCTCAGTGGCTTTTCTCACCATGCTGCTGGATCTGAACGCTGGGACGGGCGGTTTGACATTTGCAAAAGCATCTGAGGATTTCTCTTTACAAAAAGGCTTTGGGAAAAGTCTCGGTCTTGATCCCACCGAGGGCATTGTTGCAGATCTCAAGGAATTCCCAAATTTCTTGTTCTCTTCGAGAGTCAGTGATGCTGAGGCCTCCTTTGCCTTGTTGCTGGCCTCTGAAAGCACACTGACATAAACACGCTGTGCCTTCTCCTCAGCCCTGAGCTCAGCTAGGTCAGGGACTGCCGTCAAAGACGCCAAAGCAGAATTTATTTCTACTCTTGTTGCCATAGTTGGAATTACACATTCAACAGAACTGAAAAACTCCAGCAAGGAAAAAGAATCTGCAAAAAAAAAGAGAGAAAAATGCAAGTATTGATGTAGAGTCAGCATGAACATCAAATAACATCATTCTCACATAAATTCACAAGGAAGTAAACTCAGATTAAGGTGCTTTTCAGATATGCTGATCCCAGAGTGTATCTCACTAAAAGACATAGCATTCCTTCTCTAAGAAACAGCAACACCATTATTTACTGACTTGGCCTAACAACCAAATACAATGGAAATAAACATATCCCACAAATTTCCACCCTCCCACTTACCATAATTTGTTGCTGCAACCAATCCATAGGGCCTGAACCTTTTTTCATAATGACAACAAGAGCTTGGTCACCAAGGGCACATTAAGGACAGGGAATGTGATCACTGCAGAGACACTGTCCAGACCTCACCCTGCAAATAAACAAAGTATTCAGACTCAGGTGTGGCACATATCCAGAGCTACACATGCAATGCCATGGGAGACAAAATTCCAGGGCATTCTAAGGGAAAAAAGCTGGTTCCCAACCATAAAAGCATCTCATGTAACTCTAAAAAGCAGAAGAATGTTTATTCTTCAAAGAGCCATTAAAGAATCAACAAGAAATTACCACTTAAAGGTGTAATTGAAAGGTGAAAAGGGAATAACTTGTACTGCACACCAGACACACCAAATCTGAAGGGTTAAAACCACACTTAGGTAAGACTGTTTGCATATTCAAGTTCTGTCAATCACTGGTTAAACACAGAGCTCTGCATTACTGTAATCTCAATTACTGCAATTTACTTTCTATTGTAAAGCTCTTTTCTGGGGCAGCAGTCTGTGAAGTGCTACCTGAGCAGCTGACCTGCAAACGGCTGATTTTCCATCAAAATGGGACTTTTACCATGACAAAGCAGTTTTCCCAGTATCTCGCCAGCAAAGGCAGGAGAAGAGCTTTGGCTTTAATTATATTCTTACTGCAGAGAAGTGGGAAAACCAGCAGTAATTAGAATTTCAGCTACAAGAAGTAACCTGAATTTTCTCCCTAACAGAAGTATATTTAAACTCGTAGCAGATGCAGGCAGCTATGTAAAGTTAGATTATTTTTTTCCTTCAAAAGCTGTCATACTCTTCCTTTTTAGAAAACTCACACTGCACTTCATAGCCAGGGGCCCAAATTTGTGTTGCCACCCTCTTGTCTCTTTTGGGCAGCCTTTGAAGGGGCAGTTTTAGACTCCTCTCACTGGACCTATTTTGGTGTGAATTTACCACGCAAATAAACTTATTTGTAGATTGAGTGGAATATGAAGCTTCCTGCTTGTGATTATTAAAAAACCCCAACCAGGATCTTGCCTTCCTGAGTCTGCAGTCTGGAGAAGTGGTTATTTCACCTTCAGCTTCCCTTGACCAGACTTAGCCCACACTGGCACCGAAAATGCAGGGATTTATTTTTGTCCCTGCTTGTGCTCCCTCTCTCAGGCAGGAGAACGAACTCCACTCACCTTGTCCGTTCCCTTTCATCTTCCAATCCACTTGGGAGTTCTGTCTCAACCACTTATCCCTGATGCCATTCCCCCCCTCCCAAGTCCATGACCTCCTCTCTCTGAAATAGCCACTAACCCAATCAGCTTATCCACATCGATCTGCCCCTTCCACCATCTCAGAGATCTCCATGAAATCTTCCTCCCTTCCCACTCCTTGTTCTAAGAAATGCCATCAAAATCCGATTAAAGTGCTCTCACATTCCAAGGATGCAAAGGTTTGGGAGGCGCTCTAAAAGGAAACTTGCTGGAATGAGGCTGATGCTCACAGACAACATTGCAAAGGGAAAAATTCAGCTGTGAAAACAGCATCTGTCTTGCAGTAGCTGAGAATCGACTCTCTCCTACCATTCCGTAGTCCCTGTTTCTCTGGAAAAGAAGAAGGGGGCACAGCGCTTCTTAAATGGACTAAAACTTGATCCTCAATGGAACGCGGGGCAGTGAATTTACAATGCAGGACCTAATCCTTGGTAACAGAGTACAACTCACTTCTCCAGCCAACATTCCTAAGACAAAACTTACCCCTTCCTTAGTTTCATTACACTCCAGCTTTACAGGACCCCATTTTCCCCTACATAATCTACCCAAGTCAGTTTTCATGTTTTAAATTCAAATACCCTACAATAAATACGTGGCCCCAAACAGACAAGTATTTGAAAAAGAACAAAATATTTAGGGGAAAAAATAATCACCCAACTTTCAAAGTGATAAAGCTCCTTGATACAAATACACTTGATAAAGAGGAATCATGTTATCAATGCCAAGTGTAACATACACTAGACACTGTGTCTCAGTTTTGAAACACATATCTCGGTTTAGATAAACGTGTTTCTTTCTTAATAAAATATCTCTAGTCCAGTTGGCAACATACAAAATTCTGGGCAATTTATAAAGATCAACTGTAAATTAAACTGCAGGAGGATTTCAGATGCTATTAATATTTAGTAATACTACTGTAATCGTACTGCTACAGTTGTAAATCCCCCACCATCAGCTACATCGTGTTATTCCCTCCCTGACCTCCTCTGCCCAGGGACAGTCAGCCGAGCTGCCCGTGCTGCCCCTGCACCCCCATCCCGTGTGACAGAGCCCTCAAACCACTTTGTCCCCAGCTGTGGGCACCTTGTCCCCAGCTGTGGGCACTGTTTCTCTCCACGCCCCCCAAGCAGTGCCCATGCTCCCCTCAGCTGTGGCGGATGCATTCTGCACACAAATGAAATTATAAATGGTACTGAAGTGTCTCTTGACATCCTCCTGCTTTTATCAGAAAGGCTGGCACACGAAGACCTGGCTCTTCCCTGCTGCTCTTCTTCCTCAGCTTCCAAACACCTGCAACTGGGATTTTTCCTGGGCCAAGCTGAGCCACCACAGGGTGTCACAGAGATGCACACACGAACACCGCTCCAGGCCCCTTCAAATCTTAATGCCCTCAGGTGTTGCTTGCATTTTTAATTAAAAGATCCATCATTACAAAGATTGTTAACATCGCTCATAAGAAATCAAAATGGATTATTCACTTTGCAGGGTTATTTTTGCAGAAAATCATTCGGGAAGGGCTTCACCCCAAACACACCCTCGCTTTGGCACTTGCCCACCCACCACACAGACAACTATTATTTACATCACTGCTAATTCCTTTAAGCCTATTAAGGCAACAGCAACAGCCTGCAGATAATTTTTCCACCGTGAATCACGTGACTATTGCCAACTTCCCCGCTCAGAAACAAGAATGTTCCAAATGACACAAAGCAAAATCATCTATAATCTGGCCCTGAACCTCGCAGCAGATAAACAAGTCCATCTGTCTTCTCTAAGGGTGGAAAGCATAAAAATTCCACAAAGAAAATCTCTCTGCTATTAAAAAACCCGAACAAACAAAAACCAAAACCATGTTTATGACATGGAAATCAAGCAGAAAGCCTGGCTCCAGCAGCGAATACCCACTAAAAATACTCCATAGAAAATCACCAAAGAAACACAAAGTTTTTCTTTTTTATATACAACTTTATCTGCAAATCTGCTTCCAGTATAAAAAAATTACTCCCTTATTGTGCAAATACAGGAAGAAGTTTGTATAACTACATGTATCAGCAGCTCCTGAAAACATGGCTTTATCCATGACTGTGGTTGGGAGGTTTGGGACTGGATGATCTCTAAGGATTCTTCCAACCCAAACCAGTCTGGGATTCCATGATTCTATACATTCCCCTGGCCTGCAGCTTTTCCCTGGCACAAGCAGCCACAGGAGCTACTGGGAGCAGATGACCATAAACCAAGATTTATTTCATCCCTCCTACAAAAGGTTGCCCCCCTGTCTTAAATGATCCAATCTTTACAAACACTTCTCTCCTTTCTCCTTCCTGTCCTCACTGACCGAACACTGGGGTCAGTCTGCAGCAACCCCTGTCTGTTCTCCCAAGAAATCCTCCTTCTGCTGCTTCCTGCACTTGGAGAGGTGCTGTGATTGGATTAAATAAGAATTAACAGAGCAGATCCTATCACTTACTGTGCACGTACGAGTGTGAGTGCTGACAAGAACGCGACTTACTACAGCACAACCAAAATAACACAAAGAAGAAAAAAAACCACCCCACCTATTCTGAAACTTTCATAACCAAGTAGATCATTAAACTAATTCAGTAAAAAGCAGGCTTTTTCTATTTTTGGGTTTAAGCCTGATTCACATTATCATTCACTGAAATGGGATCCATCAGTTGTACTTAAAAGGACATTCAGGGTCTCTTAAAGGGGAAAGATTAACAAAAATACTTCCATAATGGCTCTGATTTTTAATTTCCCAGGACAAGTTTATTCACAAAGTAAAAACAGCTAATAAAATGCATTTAAATTATCTTTTCCCAGATTCACAGTGAGAAACTCAGTTCTGCTTTTCCATAACTAGAAGGTTGAGAATTAAAACTACATATTCCAAATCTCACAAGCCAGATAGATCAGCGAAGCTCCACAGATCATTAATATTAAAATTCCAAAGTATTGCAAAGTTCAGAATATCTTTCCTCCATTTCCCATGTCCAAGTCTCTTGGAAACCTCTAGGTCTTTTACAAAAAAACCTAAGTGCTGTTCTTTTGGACACTGCAGTCCAGTCCCACCCCAAGGATGAAAGACTCCACTCTGACATTTCCTTCCACTGCAGAAAAGATTAGCATTTCGTTAAATAAAGTGTCCATCCTATAAATAGCAGCATTTACAAGCACTTGTAAATCTCTAATTGCTCCTGCCAGCACAATTGCATAACAATCATCACCTGCCAGAACTTCACCACCATGCAGCTGCAATAAAGACTAAAGAACTGCAATATTTTCAACCACCCTTTCCATTAAGTGCTGCCATCTCGGTACCACAGTGAAAACTTTACACCTTGTATTTTGCTCTCCATGCTGCAAAGACTGGGCAGTTAAAATGGTAACAAGTTACAGAGCAGCAGCTTCAGTAATTCAAACTGGCCCCACAGAGGCCTTAACATTTATTTATTAAAGCGAAAATTCAATGTTAAATACACTGGCGTGTCCATGTAATGGTCAACATGAATTTAAGATCACATTCCTGATGTAGCAGGACAATCAGCTGAGACAGGGATTCAGGAAAACACTGTGAGGGTGGGCAGGCCCTGGCACAGGGTGCCCAGAGAAGCTGTGGCTGCCCCATCCCTGGAAGTGTCCAAGGCCAGGTTGGACAGGGCTTGGAGCACCCTGGGCTAGTGGAAGGTGTCCCTGCCCATGGCAAGGGTGGCACTGGAGGAGCTTTAAGGTCCCTCCCAACACAAACCACTCTGTGAGTCTGTGATTAATTTATGGTAGAATAGGATTCAACAGCAAAATGCTCCTGTGTGTAACCAGGGCAGAATGCACCGTGATGGCTGTGGGGCACAGGGAGTCATCCTCCAAATTTCCTTGAATTTATGAGACAGAGATGTGTCTGGAGAGAATGATTTGGGGAAAAAATTACATGTAATAATCGGCTTCCACAGCTGCCAGTCCTTGCTATTTTCATAACAATGTCTGTGTGTCACACACAAAATGTAACCCAACAGGATTAATGTACAAAAGGGGCAGATTGCTCCAGTTATTTCTAGAAAACAGTTTCAGAATATCATCCTTTAGACAGGTCCAGTTTGCAACCATAGATTTATTACCAACTACCCATTTTTTGGGTATTCAGCTCCAAAAGTTTTGCACTGGGTTTTGGGAGCAATGACCACTGTTCTACAAACAATTCAGGCCAACTCCTTTTCTGATTCTGAAGATCAACTTCATCCAAGCCAGCTCTTGGTTGGGGATGTTCCTCTTTGTCCATCATGTTCTACTCAGGAGATCCCTCAAGAGCACAGGGACTGCCAGAGCACGCTCGGCATTTCCTCTGACTGCACAACTGCCTCATTACACCCCAATCTCCCACAATTTCCTTCTCCCCAACCCTCTCATTGACAGTTTCACAGGTAACTCTTCTCCTTTCCCAGTTTCACAGAAGGCCTACTTTGTTTTGAAAGTTTCTTGAATCTCAGGTAGAAAAAAAACCCAACCAAAGGAAAATTACATTAAATGTTGATGAATCACCATTTTTTTGGTACCAGAAGCTGCATATCCTCACCCTCCTGTGTGAATCACCTTTTACTTCCAGCATTCCACATGAGGGATTCCACCCAGCTCATTAGTGGGTGGGTATTTTCAGAAAGTCCAATTCTTTTGGCAGTTGAAATAGGGAATAAAAGCAAAATCCTGATTTCTGCCAGCTGAGGATGACATTCTGAAGAACAACATGAATTATGGGATAAGGCTGAAGAGAGGCTAAAAGTCTGTTTGGGCAGCAGGTGGGTATTCCCAGCAGGCCTCAAAGCGCTGTTCTGTTTGCTTCTCTCATCAAATCTTTGCTTTTGTGGTCAGTTTCAACTCCTGCTAATGTTCTTTTAGGTTCCCTCCTTGCAAATGCTTTTAAACCACAAAACAAGACCTGCAAATAACCTCCCCATGCAGTTTAGCAGGAAAAAAAGACATTCCAGAAAAAACTGCACTGCGTGCCAGATGAAACATTAAAGATCAGGTTTGGCTACAAGCAAGAAAAACTGACTATGGAACTGAAAAAAGAAAAAGAAGTCAAATTAAGGCTATTCCAGGAAGATATTTGGTTGTTTCAGGGAGGACTTTTTCTATCTGCAGCTCCCAAAGGTCAATGGGGTCACATCCCGGACCCAGCAGAGGGTGGGTACTTGAATTTGCACGTCGTAAATTTCTCCTCAAACCTTTACAGAATCATCATTCCTCTGGTTAATTGTAACATGGTGGTCTTGTTGAAGGAAGCTTAACTTCACTTTTAACTGTATTTAAAATAAATTTCGGTTAGAGTTAAGATTTTCTGCACAGATTCTGAAGGAATGGGTTAAATCCCTGTCTGTGTCTTTTTCGTATCTTATGCTATACATGATGAATACGATGGAATTAATCAAAAGCTAATTTATTTATATGTCCTTTGAGTGTATGATCTCCATGACCTTGCTTTAAAAAGGTCCAACTTGGCTCATTATTGTTTCAGAAATACATCAAGCAGCCACTGATCCTTCTGACCCCAAGCAGGCAGTGCCTTCCAAAGCCCCCAGAACTGAGGCAGGGCTGTGTTTCTCCAGAGGCTCCAGCTTTGAGTGGGAATGCTCTCATTTGGCAGGCACACCATGGACACAGCTGAAGGAGTGTAAGGAGATGGATGAGCCAGCTGCAGCACAGACAGAAATATGGGATTGAAAAACAATTTTGGCATTCTTCCATTTGATACTCCCCTACACAATACCACGCTCGGTACCATGTTTCAGCAGTAGAAGAAGCTTAGAGACCACCCACACCTGGAAATATTTACTGTAACTGTGCATATTTCTTGTCCTCTTGGCAGCAAGGGAAGATGAAGGACAACTGTCTGATCTCAGAGCTGACAGGACGTGGATATCACCACGAGATTTTGTTTTACTCGCTGCTTTTAGAGCCACCAGCTGCTGCAAATGCTTTAAAAGCAGCAATGATACAATTGGGACCGTTTTCTCCCGGAACAGTGATGGAAGCTACTTGGACACTGACATTGGAACTCCTTGATGAGCAAAGGTGCAGTTAAAATAGCCCAGCAGTACAGGGCTGGCAGCCAGTGTGGGGACACCAAAGCTCATGTGAAGCGCAGGAGGTGCAGCACTCCCGTGGGAGATGGGGCTCGGCTGACCTGCTGAGGAATTCAAGTCAAAGGATCGAGTGAAGCAGATCCGTGGGCTTTGGTTTATTGAAAAAATCCACCTACTTGTTACAAAAATAGGCAAGTGCCTCCACAGCACTTTGAAGCCTTCAGAAATAAAGCTGACCCATGGCCCTGTGCCCCCAGGCAGGAATGCGGGGGACGGATCTTTTCACACAAACCCAGCCTCCTAAGGTCACTGTAACATAGAAATAGAATGAGGTGAGAAGACATTTCCTGCTTGCCTTCATGCACAGCAGGTGCTTTTGTGTCAGAAGGACAAAGCCTCTAATCCTCTGATCTGCCTCCTCAAATTCTAACAGGATTTCCAGCGCTGGAAAATGCATTTGTGGCCTGGCACAGTAAACCACCTTCAGAAAGTACAAGCAGCTTGAGCTGTTCTGTGATTGCCATGGGGGCACCAGGACGAATTTATAAATGCTGAGCCTTTATACATTCATCTGAGTGCTGAAAAATTAATTAAGGTATTGCCATATGGAGAGAAAAAAAAGTGCGTTCATCCAGACTTTCAGAAAACTTGAGGCTACTGACCTTGGAGCACAACCTTGAACACACTGAGAGATCACTTCAACAGTTTAACCATCTGGAGAAAATCTGAACCCATAAAACTGAAGGACAAAGGAAACAGAGCGATGGGATAGAAGACCAAAATCGTGACATTAAAAATTATATATGTGTATATATAGCTATGGTGACTAACACGTGTATTCGAGGGCTAAGAATTAACATTCCTTTGCTTCTGCAAGAACAAGAAAGCAGGTTTACAGTGCATTATTTTTATACCTGTACTTGTCCTGACGGACACCTTCGGAAGCTGCACAGTCGCCAGCAAAGACTCATTCACAAAGAACACGTGGCAGCTACTGATAAAACACTCAGAGCAGAGATGCTGCAATAGATTATGCTGCTCCTAAGCTTTCACCTGGACAAAAAGAAATCACAGGATCACAGACTGGCTCAGGCTGGAAGGGACCACAGAAGGTCAACTGGTCCCATCTTCCTGCTCAAGCAGGGTCATCCCAGAGCACATGGCACGGTTCTGGAATAACTCCAGTGAGGGAGACTCCACAACCTCTCTGGGCGATCTGGGGAAAACTGTCACTGCACGTTCTCGATACGAATATTTATGTACTGCTTCAGCTTTCACAGCTCTGCCATCTGATGTCTTCTCTGATGACTGATTTTCCACTTGCGATCTTAAAAAATCATGTGCAAAAAGCTCAGTGTTCAACAGCTTTCGATTTGGCTGCTAATGACACATTTTCTGTCAAAACAGACAGCCAATACTGTGTCGCAGCAATTTCTCCATTCAGTCCATCATTCCACCTTTCAGATATTTGATTAGTCAGAGCCTAAGCACGTAGTCGAGCTCAGTCAACAAGCAACTACACTTGAGCCCAAAATACTTGTACCAGGCAGTGCTCTAGAAACAAACTGCAGCTTCATGGGAGAAAGACACTGATAAACAGGGGGTTGGACCAGGTGGTTCCCAGGAACAGATTATTCTGTTCCGCGAAAAAATGAACAATTTCAAAGCCTGCTCCTCTGAATCGTAGCAACCTCTGCCCTGAAGATCAAGCCAGCAAAGCCGCAGCACGGCAGTACCCAGCTGGAGATAAGGATATCTCCCTGGTACTGCTGCAAGAGACAAGCACTGTGACAAGAGACTGGCAGAGCTGGCACTAATAAACAACACAACTCCGTCTCCCAGGCAGCACCTCATTCCCCAGCACTACAGCAGCAATTCAAGCTGAATCAAGAAAAAATGATCCAACTTTGAACAAGAAAATTATTAACAGTATTAAACTGGATTAATTTTACTCCGGTTATGCCTTTCAGGATACTGATGGAGCCATTAAAATCATTCAGATCAAAGGGACATGACCCTCAGATTTACAATTTCCATTCCCGTTTCATAAATAGTGAAAAAAGCATTGGACTAAGGAGAGATGAGTGGATCTATTCTGAGTCAAATAAAATATTGTTATAAAAGC
Organism: Coloeus monedula; assembly: GCF_965178545.1. Classification (NCBI taxonomy): domain Eukaryota; kingdom Metazoa; phylum Chordata; class Aves; order Passeriformes; family Corvidae; genus Coloeus; species Coloeus monedula. The sequence goes on along the minus strand of NC_138798.1, from coordinate 4,960,284 downwards.
CAAATACTTGGTGGCATTTATCATTCCCTCGGCCAAAACCCCTTATGTCACCCTCTGTTCTACAACACACTGACACACTGAGACATGAATCTTTTTGCCTCTCAGGTTGTTCCCAATGTTCCAACAGCCCTTTGATCTCTTCCTTGTGTACTGAACCCAGCATTAACTCGAGTAGGATACGGTGCTGCCTCCTGCCAGGCATCAATAAACTGCCCTGAGCTGCACACCCAGAAAAAACCTGCTCTGTCAACAACGTCTGACGTTGTGCCAGAGGAGCTGCTGCCGCTGCCTTGATGATAAGGCTCCTCTTTTTCCTTCAGTGGGGACATCTGGCTTTTCACATATGCAGGAAATAGGGTTTTTTCCCCACTTTAATGCAAATGCCCAGCTCAGAACCACTGGCTGGGTATTGCCAGCTTGTACACGTGTTCCTCTGGTTACCTGTGAGCAGGTCATTGTTATCAGCAACCCACAAAGGAGCCTCCTCTTCCCCCAAAGCCCCACGAACTGAACAGGGCTCAGAGGGTCGCATGTGACTCTGAGGAGTCAGAGCAGTGACGCTGCATTTCTCCCCGTTTCTGAACAAAAGGATGTTTAAGCCAGGAACTCTGACAGCAACAAGCCTGCACAAGCATTGTACACTACCTTGTTCTTCAGAAACACAACATTATTCAGCAAAATCAAGGCCTGGAATGAATTATTGATAACACGTACACTATCTAGAAGCTTTATGAGCACTAAACAATCCCCTCCACCTCCCTACACGCTTGAGAAAGCACAGAAAGGGAAAAAATGTCTATTAATTGAAAGACAACAGTTCAGGCACTAAAAACATTAACGTATTTATTGAGGGGGGTGAAAGAAAAAGAAATAGCTGAAGCAGGAAAAACCAGCTCCAAAATCCAAATGGTGGCACCGGGAACCTGGGAGCACCTGGATGTGCACAAACACTCATGTGGAACATCCCCACATCCAGCACAGGGACAGGGAGGCCCAGGGAACCCCAGGGGCTGCTCAAACCACACTCACAGCTTTGGCACAGAAGAGCATTTTTAACCACAAGTGAACCCCAGGGACTTTTTTACTTTCTGGGAAGTTTTAAGCACGGAGACCAGAGAGGCACTTTAACACATCAAAATGAAGACAGAAGAGTAACATAAAAGCACTTGAAACTCACGGTCCAATGTAGAGACCACCAACATTTTGAGGCAGGATAATAATGAACAGCTGACCCAGGCGTATTTTGCAGCTCACAAAAACGAGGAGGAATGAAAGATCACAGGTTTGTCCTCACCAGTTCATCCAGACCTGAGCGCCTCAGCACGAGCACTCACTTGCCCATGAGCAGCCAGACCAAGAACCTTCCCTCAAATTGCCCCCACCCAGCCACACTCACACCACAATTACAGCAGCCCTGGCACCTGATCCCAGTTTCTCTGGGTATATCCCAGGAAGGGATTTAGTAACCTGAGAATGATCTCACAGTGAATTTAGAAACACCTTTCCAAATTTATTACAAAGAAGGATCCTCTGACTTAAATCTGACTCAAAAGAAAACCAGGCTATACCGAGTTCTCCCAGCTCCCCACCTCATGCCTGTCCCCACAAAGCCACACACTGAAGCACGACCAACTGATCCCACCACGATCACTGTTAACACTCTGGAAGGCATGAGACGTTCACCAGCCTCAAGAGGCACAGCAAGTCCTGCAGCTACTGAGCAATCTGCTGAGCCAACTCCCTCGCTGACCTTTTTCTTACAGATCTGCAAGTTCAAAGGGTGGCATAAAGCTGTCATAAAAACAGATAACTGGCACTGCATCCAGAATTTCTGCAGGGGGAATCCAACCTAAGCCAAATCAGTTACAGAACAGGAGCCATGCCAATCCAAGCAACTGAATGTGAAATGCCAAAGTTGGGAAATAAAAGATCCACACGTCCAAACATCTTTCAAAACACAGCAGCTGGTACAGGATGCTTCAGAAGTGACTTAGGCACAAAATCTAATGTCTTTTCATTTTCCAGTAATCTGTAGCTTTGAACTTGATGAGCCAACAGGAGACACCCGCTCAGTGAAAAAGATTGGGCAATTTTTTCGTTTTGTTTCACCACATATGAATCAACCAGCAAACCACGGACAAAAGGTCCATGTGAACTACCAGACACAAACTCTGCCCAGGAACTGCCCCGGTCAGCCTGATGAGTTCTCCTCCCCAAAGTCATCAGGTTCAAGAGCCAAAGTGTTCAAAACTCAGGATGAACAAAAAGCAGACAGACAGGATGGAAGAGCTCTGCCTGACCAAACCTGCCCAGTGCTCAGGCAGCGTGTGGCTCTGCAGCAAAGTGATAAACGCCACAGATTCTGAAGTCTAATAAAAGCCACTCCAACCTACTACAAACACTGTCTTGCACATTGGTTTAGAGCCAATATTGGTTAAACAGTTACAAACAACCTTCTGTTAATTATATATCTTAAAATATACACTCATGCCTTAACAAGTTTTTCACTCCAGCCTTCTGTCCAGATGTGAGCAGGAGCAGAGCCATTGGATCAGCCACGGGCACTGTTTGCAGACAAGTTGTGGTGCTGACCCTCTCTGTGAGCAGCTACAACCTCGGGCTCTGGGAGCTCAGTTCAAATCCAGCTTTCCAGGGTTATTAGACAGGACATGACAGACACAAGAGCACAACCATTTCCAGAGTCAAGGTGAACAAAGATGGCAAAAGCTTTAACCTTAAAGTTACTGTTTTCAGCATTTTTAGAGTGGGAAAAGCTGTTAAATCAAAAATAAAATAAATTCAATGGAACTGAAACAAGAATTTTGGGGACAATCTGAAAAATATACTAACCTGCTCCCTACAGAGCCAAGCTTGTGAAAACACCATCTTAGCCAGCCATAAATCTACAGTACAAAAAACCTGGATTCCAGATTAACTGCATTCTACATGGTGTGCAACAGTCCCATATCAACAAAGACAACACTCTGTGTGATCATTTCTTTACACATGTATCACACACACGCAGCACAAATAATCTCTGAAGAGTCTGCACGTGCTGATGTGGAAGCAATACTAAAACACATTCCAGTATTTAAGAGCAAATAAGAGAGAAAAGGCTCAGTGTTGTTTGTCAGAGGTGTCACTGGGGCCTAAGTTACAAATGTGCTTCAATAAAGTGCCTTTGGGATAGGAAAATATGTATTTCATCCTAAGGCTTCAGCCTCTCCATCATCTCCTTAGATTTCCTCCTTATGCATAAGCACCAACATGAGAGTGACACTATTTAAGCAAATATTTCACATGAAGAACAGATTCAGACTCAGATCTACAGACATTTCCTGCATGTGACAACACAGGCTACAAGAAAACCTCTCCCTGTCCAAAACTAACCCTCTGTGCCCCGAGAGCGAGAGCGCAGGGAAAAGGATCCCATGGAATCTGCAAGCACTGCAGAAGCAAAAGGAAGCACAATTCCAATATGTTTAACGACTGAATTAGCATAATGCTCACGAGGCAGAAAGCAGCCTCCCTGACCTTCTTGAAATGCTGACCTGTAACTATTGATGAGGTTTCCGATGGGTGCTGTGATTCATCCAGTTGAGGAAGGAGTCAAGGAAACATCATTGTCCTGTCAAGTGAGAGCAGGTCAGACACCTCTCCAGCAGCCTGCACATCCACACAGGAACAGGACTAAAACTGTACTTAGGAGAGACACAAAGACCTAAAGTTGTACTGGAGACTCTGCTGTAATCAGAGTGATTCATTTAATCTCTCCTTCGCAGGCAGCAGCCACAGAGGCTGCAGTGATTTAATTATTTTTTAAAATATTAATTTTGTGAAGAACATTAACTGAACATTATGATGACTTGTAAGAAATGTGATACATAGATCCAAATGTTTTAGAAATATTTAATACTATTTGGCTAAATGAAGATATCTATTATAGAATCACAGAAGGGTTGGAAGGGACCTTAAAGCTCAACTCATTCCACCCCCTGCCATGGGCAGGGACACCTTCCACAAACCAGGTTGCTCCAAGCCCTGTCCAACCTGGCCTTGAACAGCTCCAGGGATGGGGCAGCCACAGCTTCTCTTGGACATAACTGTTACTGCAGGCTCAAACATGCAAAAAACCCACACTGCATCATGTTTACAGCAGGAACAGGATCGTATTTAGATAGCTCTGCAACCATCATGTTGCTGAAAACATTCTGATGGCAGATTACACTAATATTTGACATTCAGTAGTGCCAATACAGTAAGACACTGTTTGACAACAATAACAACAGTGACATTTCTGTAAGGTCCCCCAGTTAGGGAGCAAGCCAGCCGTGCTGCTCAGCTTCAGCAGAAAGGCCTGTTGTGCTCGTTTGGGTCAATGAAGAATTCCCAGTGTTCTCATGAAATATCAAACAGTTACAGTGACCAGAAATTCCAACTCTGTTTAAAACACATCCTGGCTTTGCTGGGCTCGTTATGGATGAGGCAGCTTTGTCCATCGAAAGCCTTGTATGGTTGAACATACTCCCAGCAGATAAACATCCCTCCTAAATGTTGGCACAACTCCCTCCCTGTGAGGAGCCGCCCGTGCTAGGGCTGCACTGAGACAGCCAGGCCAAGCACGGGCTGAAGGCTGAGCTCATTAAAAGAGCAGAATAAAGACAAACTTCAAATTCCGCTCCTGTTTGTGCCTTTCAAAGTCTCACCAACACTGTAAAATAACGATCATCCTCATTTTATGACAGCGGGAATAACCAGTTTTAGAACTTGACATTTATTAACATCACTTGTTGAAAGGCATTGAAAGCACATATTTAACCAATACTGTGATTACAAAAACAGTCACTATGAAAATATAAACAGAAGAGGCCGCTGTGTATGGCAACAATGTTGCAGCACTAAAAGCACACACAAATCCTCCTATTTTCATGCACTTCACTAAAACACTGGCAGCTTCCTACCCCTGGAAACTACAAAGGGTAAAATGGTTCGTAACTACCAGAACCAAAGACAAACTAACAAAGCACAGCTTGAGCATCTTCACTTCTCCTCCTCCCCAATGCACTAAACCCATGTAGTTCAGATTCAAACAACAAAACGCAGCTAACTTCTTTTTCTTCTCTCTTTGCCATCCATCTCCTCAGCATCCTGCAGCAGAGCTGGAGTTGCGCGTTTGGAGCACAGGCACTTCCCGGAGCTCCGTACAGGAACTGGGTCAAGCCCGGAGCTGGAGTTAGCAGCCCACTCGGCTCCCGGCGATTCCCAGCCCCCAACCAAATGAAAGGAGTGTTTTGACCTGGAAACAAGCCTCAGATCTCCTCCCTGCCCACAATAAAGCTCATCTAATTGTGTACAGTAAGACAAGCCTTACTCCAAAGCTGCCCGTGCTGCGGCACCTCTCTTTGGAAGAGCTGCTGGAGCGCACACGCTTCTTCCCTCCAAGTGAAAACTGGGGAGATACCAAACCTCCGGCAACTGAATTATTTTTTTCTGCTCATTACACCAGCCTAATGACCATCCTGACTCGTAATTACTACAATAGTAAGAAGCTTTCAGTTCTCACACTGCTGCAAGACCAACACTATCTCCTTTCAGGCAAGCAGCAGCTTTACTCTAGGCCAAAACTGAAGTTTTGGCACTTAATTCTGGTAAGAACTTTTAATGAACAGCTCTGTAAGTGGCTTTAGAGGAGTCCAGATCCCCCACCCCCAGTGTTTAAGTGTGTGCTCATTGGACATGACTCAACCACAAACAAGCAGTGTTTTGGATAATAACCCTCTGTGCCCTGGACTGCTCAAACTGCATCACCACAATCACACAACCCTCAGAAAACATTCATTTCCTCTCCTCAAGCGTGTTTTGTAGAGATGAAGAGCACAAAAAGAAAACTCAATTCCCATTGTCTCAACGTAAGTGTAAGGCATTCAGGAACGGCAAAAATATGTATTAATGATCTCCTATTTATATAGATGCACTGAAAAATATCCCCAAGCTGTTTGAAAGCTTCTTTGTTTGCAAAGTTCCAGCATTACATGTTCCCAGAACAAACCACAGACAGCGAGAACCAAGAAAATACATCTCCTTCATTTGAGAAAAGAATCTAAAGATAAAATTAAGCTGTTTCTGGGCGCATACTTTAAGAGCCTGAATTCTTTATGCCTAGGCCTGAGGCAAATCATCACCCAGTAGACTTAAATATCCTTTTGTGATCAGATGTTCAGGTCATACCAATCATGAGAATAAAAGGGAAGCATTGGGGGATTTTTTAAGCAATAGCTGCAAATAGATAAAACAGCCACCACACTAAATATAGTGTGTTTTGGCAACACTCAATATCCAGGTTTTCATAAGAATTTGGTTTTCCTGCCAGTTAACAGAACCCAAGACATGGAAAGTCCTCTTCACCCACAGAAGCCCTCTCAAGGCAAAAAGCAACTGACTTGCTCTGGATTTGTTACTTGTTAATTTTTGAATTATTCCTGGAACACAGCTTGAAAAGAATGGCCTGAGAGTTCAGAAGTTCGTGTATGTCCTTCAATCTCACTGAGAGTCAATGAAGGACAAGAGAACAGAGAACCAACTTCATTTCTAATCCAGCAAGCAGAGCATCTCCTTGGAATCACATATCTCACTGGAAGCACATACCCAGGCAACCCAACAGCCAATTCCTGGACATTTTTAGGAAAAGTCTGCACATCCAGCTGCCTAGGGCAGGTGCATCTCGAGTTTGTCAAGCATGAAGTCTTCTAGTTAAGCTGTTAAACCTACCAGGCTGTGGTCCCTCCAAGGAACATGATTAGGATTCAAGACTGGTTGCTGTGGAGAGAATTCCACAGCTCTCCCAACGCTATTATTCCGGTCTCTTTGGCTGCGAGCTCAAGACAACCACGCAGTGGTTTACACTACAAAGGCTACTTCCACAACCAGGGACTCATCATTTAAAGAGATTTCTGAAGCAAAAGCAAAAAGTCTATGGCTTTTGCCCTACAATGTCTTTGGGCGATTCCTACACACAAAACTAAAAACATTGCAACATTCCCAGGTTCCAGTCAGCCCTGTGCACCAAACACAAACCAGTGATACAGACTGGGCTCACAGCATCACCACAAGCCTCATGCCTGGGCTTGCAGGATTAAGCATTTATTTCAGCCTCACTTTTCCAAGCAGCCCATGGCACATAGCAGCATCTCCTGCTCTGTGAATGGCTCCATAAAAGATTCACTGGAATGGTTCCTTCCTCCCCAAATGCTGCCTACTACTTGAGAATTGAACAAGCTGCACCCTCCCGAAGAAATAAATTTATAAAATCAATGAGCAGAAAAGCTGCAGCACTGCAAACCTCCCTATGACCAACAGCATCATGTACATTTAGCCAGCTAGGGAAGTGAAAGACTTCCAACTCATGCAAGAAAATGTCCCACTAAAAGAAACAGCTTGAAAATGAGGAAAGAACAGTGACATTACACATAAATGGATGCAGAACACTCCAATCTGCATTTAGACACACCCTTTTACTAGTCAAATTTTTCACTAACTACCCAGCACACGAGTCAGCATGACCAATGCATGTGCCAAAGGACACTTCCCCTGGATAGCAAACAGTGCCAAGTTACCAACTTCTTTGGAGTGTCAATTCGAGAAAACACACCATAGCTTAAAGAACTATCTTGATCTATGAAACTCCCCGATAAGAAACCAGTATAATTTTTAAACACATGAGGAGCCAGGAGAAGTCACAACTGTAAGGTGTCCCTAACTGACATGCTCAAGAAAATCCTCTCCGACAGGATCCCGAGTTCTGTCCCTGATGGGCACAGCACTCCCCACAAGCAACACTACACCAAAATTTTCAAGACTGTGGGAAGTATTCTTATCTCTGTTTACAAGCTCAAGGACAGACAAATCATATCAATTTGATTCTCATGTTACTTGGAAAACCTGCCAGAAGGGAGGAAGCTCCATGAGCAACGAACAAACACAGAGTAACCCCAGGGCAAGGACCAGGGAGGGAAGAGCCACACATTGCACACCACGGAGACTGAGCTCCTCTTTTACCCTGCAGTAACCAAACACGTGCAAAAGAGAGGGCAGGTGACAGGACTGGTTTCAAAATTATCTAATAGCCAGAGAAACACAAGTGCTGAATGGAGCAGAGTCCAGGACAACACCCAAGCGAAATCACAGAGCTGTGCAGAGTCGCAGGAGTGGGAATGCCTGAGCTCTCTGTCCACCTGGGACCTGCTGGTCAGGACTTGCTTCTTTCACATGTGGTCTGAATGTCACCTTGAGCACACAGGGCAGGAAAGGCTGGTTAACTTATGAAACACAAAGTCTGAAATTCCTGCTTTCAATAAAATCTATTTCCAAGTTGCAACTGGTTTTTTTTTTTTCCTTTGGTAGAAATCAGGCACTTGGGGAAGCCTATTGCCACTGCCAGAGGAGTCTGCACACACAAGGGGCTCAGTTAACACCCAAGGTGATGGTGCTGCACATGGCTGAAAACAGAATTTAAAAAAAAAGATATCCTGCAGCTACATAAAGCCTCAGTATGGCAGAGGGAAAAACTGCTTCATCATCAGCCATGGAAATTTTCTGAATCCCTGGTTATCTCATCAGTCCAGAGCTGGGTGAGGAGGAGCACAGATGGGTACTGTGCCCTTTCTCCTGCCATAAGAGTGGCAGCTCCAGAACTGCAGCGTGAGCACAACCCTGGGGCTGAGGCTGTGCATGTCCTTTACTGCCACATATAAAATGAGACAGCAAAAAATGACAAACCAAAGTATTTGCGTTGGAAACAGTCCTAGACTTTGCCTCCTTTTACAGACTTTCCATACTGTGACACTCCAGAGTGACTTGGGTCTGTGTCTTCTATATACTGGGAAAGGAACATTGATCTTAGAATTAGCTCAGGGCATTGTCTGAACCAGAGGAGAAGTTTACACACCTATTTTCAACAAACTCTACACCTATCAAAAGGGAATTACAAGCTATGAGGTCTATTTAAATAGGATTCCAACCTCCTTAACCACTCTGAAGGACAAAGGCTTTAGAGCTTTACTTGCTAATAAATATCCCCGGTAATTTTTACTGGAAAAGGCAGAGCATACAGTGAAGAAAATCCTAACCCAAAAAAAATACCCCAAAAAACGGGGGAAAGTTTGTAAATTCTTGCAAGATTTTTTTTTTTTCTGAGAAAGTCTTTACCTGGATTAAGCTGCCAGGCAACTTTATTAGCATTTCTGCCACACACTGTCTGCTTCCCCGCCACACCCTGCCAACGTCACAGGAAAACAAAGAAAACTCCCATTTTCATGTGGTCGTTAGAAAGATGCAAATCCTTCTGGTTTGTGGAGGAGAGACAAGGAAAAGAAAATGCCATCAACCTTCAGCTCTGGCAAAAAGTACCTCAGAAGCAGCTGAACAACTTCCCAGTTACCCTGGAAACAGAGTTTACCCCTCAGCAGACGGGAAAATTGCCTGCAATTACCACCCTGGAGAAAAGCACCAGTTTGGACAAAACATCAATTTCTGTTTGCTGCAGCTCCTTTAATGTGATCCCGGTAATTCATCGTGAGCAATATTGGATCTGGAATGGAATTCTATTACCAAACCCCAAAGACTCTGAGTTCTATTACCAGACATGTAGGTATAATCAAAGGTTAGGATATCTCCTAATGGTACAGAAGAGCTCTGCCATCTGCCAAGTGTGATTTCCCCTAATCCCATTGCCCACACACAAATCAGAATCACCCGGATTACGCCACAGAAATAGAAGTCAAGTCAATACCTGAATCCACGGGATTAATCTCCCACCTCCAGACAGGAGAAAGGCAAGAACAGCAACAATGCTGTAAGGCAGGCTCAGGAAGGCAAAGCCTTCCACCCGACTCCGAACAGCACCACACAGGAAATTCTGGGATTTCACTGATTAGCTTCACCCGTCCAGAATCCCGGTGCTGCTCCCTCCCAAATCTGAGCGCAGAACTCTGTGCAAATTCAGGGAACTGACCTCCACGTGATCTTTTGGACCAGCTATTTCCACCCAGAAGCAGCACTCCACATCTCTCCACGCACATACAAACCGCTCGGATTTGGAGTTAGGAGGAAAAATTAACAAACGAGCTGCATATCACGAGAACAACACAAATCTGTCCATCCAAGTGCTTCCAAAACAAAAATATATACCCCTAGCAGGGGGGTTGGAATGAGATGAGCTTTAAGATCCTTTCCGAGCCAAACTATCCTGAGATTCTACATACACGCGATGCCAACAAGCAAAGCTATGTGCATCTTCAATTAAAAAGAAGCAGCGTGATGACTTTAAACTGGCACTTCAAAGTAATTGTAACGAGCAGATAATATATTTCCTGAAATCCAAGGCATAAAAGAGTCACATACCATTCTTGGCAATGCCTGAATCCCTCCTGCTCTGCCCAAGGAGCCGTCGCCCGGCTGTAAACCAGGGGGGGAGAAGGGGGGAACATCTTTATTTGTCCATTTAAGACCTCCAAGCACATTATCATCCCTAATCCAGCGAGGAACAGATAATTGCAGCCCTCATGGATTACAAAATTACGCTCTAATCCTCAGAACCACCAGCACACCACCAGCCACCAAAACCCACCTAACAACCCCTCCCCACCTCACACCGCTGAATTAGAACCACAGAATGGGGATTTTTGGAGGGGGGTTTTTCCCCTCTTTCTAACACACGAGGACATGAGCCCTTGGCTCTGACGCAGTGAGAAAGAAGCAGCGAGCAGGTCCGGCACCAGGGCGAGGGGCCATGCGGGAGCAGCCACAGCACCGCCGGCACGGGACCCGCTCGCCGTTTCCCCGGGGCCGCGGAGGAGGCCGAGGCACCCCCGGGGAAGCGGGGATGGGGTTCCCATGCCGGCCCTAAGAGTGAGCGAGCACTGTCCGCCTTTGTCCCACCGCCGCCTCGCCCCTCACCGTGGCCTCACCAGCAGCACTTACCCAGCCAAACCACCGGCTGCTCCCTCCGCAAAACCGGGCGCCGGCTCCGCCGCACCGGGGAAGTTGCTTGAAGTGAAGTTGGGCGCGCAGCGGCCTTTCCCCCGCGGCGGCGGCGAGCGGCGGCCGGGCACGGCCGGGGGGCGGGGCGGGCAGGGGGCCGTCCCTCCGCGCTCCCCCGGAGCGAGGGGCTGCGGGAAGGCGGCGGGAAGGCGGCGGGAGGAGGGAATGTCCCGCCCCGGTGCCGGTCCGGCCCCTTCGCCCCGGCGGCCGCGGGGCCCCGCGGGAAGCGCCGCTGTTGCCATGGTGACCGCGCGGTGCGGGCCGTGGGCGGGGCTCCCCCCGCGCAGCGCGCTCGCGATTGGCTCCGCCCCGCTCCACCTGCTCCGCGGGGGACGCGGGTTCGAGTCCCGGCCCCGCCGTCCCGAGGGACAAGGGGTGGGTGCGGGTAGTGTTGGAAAAGGTGGGATATGTCAAGATTATCTTATTGTGTCCAGTTCTGGACAAGTGCAAGTAAAAAAAAAAGAGCTACTGGAGAGGGTCCAGCAGAGGCCACAAGGATAATGAGGGATGTGGAGCATCTCTGTGATGAGGAGAGACTGTGGGAACTGGGCCTGGTCAGTCTGGAGAAGGGAAGGCCGAGACAGAACCTCATCAATCCATACAAACATCTCAAATCTTGTGCCAAAGAGGATGGTGCCAGACTATTTTCAGTGGTGCCCGGTGAAAAGGAGCAATAAACTGAAACACAAAAAGTTCCACCTCAACCTGAGGAAGAACCTCTTTCCATGAGGATGGCAGAGCACTGGGACAGCTGCCCAGGGAGGGCGTGGAGTCTCCCTTCCTGGACATATTCCAAACCCACCTGGATGCATTCCTTTGTCGCCTGCTTCAGGTGACCCTGCCTTGGCAGAGGGGTTGGACTGGATGATCTCCAGAGGGCCCTTCCCACCACAACTGGTCTGTGATTCTATGATTCTAATCAGTGGAACAGGCTGCAGCTGCATCCCTTAGTCAAGGACACCCTGAAACTATCAAGCTTTAAGGACCTAAATTAATTTGTTGATGTATGTTTATGTAAACATTGGTAACTTTCAAAGCCCATATATTCTATAGCTGAACTATGATTGTTATAATAATAAAAATCACACCTACAGGTCAAAAAGACCCTGCCCAGGTGAAGACCCTTCCCCTGAGCATGTGGAGAAGCAACTTGTATGGAAATTATTGGCCAATCCTAATAAAGGATTGTGCTTGTAAAGTTACTAACTCTGAATTTCTGTGTATAAATAATAGCAGGAAAGTCTGGTGGGGTGTGCTGGATTTGAGGAACACACCAAGCACCCAGGCTGCACAATCCTGAAATAAAAAATCAATGTCTCTCTCAAGTGTGTCATTATTGGCTTGTCGCACACCAGGTAAGAAATCCAATTTTGTGGCCACCAGTGGCAGCCCCTTGGCCACCACTGTCCTTCTGTCACCCTCAGGGCAGCACAACTGTGGAGCCCAGTCCAGGGAACATTGCCTCAGAGCAGGGAGAATCAGAAAGGCAGCATTTCCCCTCAGACCATGGAGTGTTCCTCTTCAGTCCCCTCCTGAGGAATGGCACCGGAGTCACTTGATCCACCTGCTGGCATCCTCTCCATGCCACAGCTGCCACAGTTCAAAGGCTCCAAATGCTGCTTTTTGTCATTACCAAAGGTGTGGTTCCCTGCTGAGGAGTCCAAAGTCGGCTCCGAGGTGAGGCCGTGACTCACAGCAGGAGGAAGGAGAGTGTGGATGATGGGCTGGCCACAGGCCAGGGTGATACCATGGCACATGGAAAAACGCATCTCCATGTCCTCAGCCAGCTCTTGGCAGGACAGGGAAAGACCAGGCAGCTGGTCCTGTGTCCCTGCCCTCCATGGGGAACTCACTCATCTGCCTGTAACCAGTCCAAATCTCCTTCTGTTGCAGGCACGGGGGTCCTGAACCAGTGGGGCTGCTGGATCTCTCCGTGATCCATTCCAAGGGAGCCATACAGAGTCACTGTAGCTGCTCCTTAGCAGGTGCATGGATGGAAGCAAGAGGAAAGGTGTCAGCAGCAAAAACATCCAGCCCTGTAACAGCAGCAGGAATACGGAGCTTGCCTCGCCTCCTCTGTCCCCACCCACATCCCATGTAAATTAAGATCGCTTTCCCACAGCTTCCCCCCTTGCTCCCAAATCAGGATAATATAGGTGTTTTCCCCACCTTGGCAACCCTTTTATCTTCACCACACAAAGGGATCCCAATTCCATGACTCCTTTGCCTTTTGCTTTTCTAGAAGCCAAGCCATAACCCATCCCCTCAGCCACCCTTCCCTGCCAGCACCCTCCCTGCAGCTCTGGTGCAGAGGAGGGCGATCCATGGCTTGGACCGGTGCCTCTGCAAGGAGGGTGTTCCTGCCTCTTACACCTCTTTGAAGCGGTTCTTGTTCCACCCATGGCTGGGAACCCCTGCTCCAGCACACGGGGCTCTCAGCAAGTCATAGAGAATGAGGAAAGTGCCTGATCAGTTATTCAGGAGCCGCTTAATGGCAGCTCCCTCCACAAAAACACCTCCACAGTGACAGAGCCAGAGAACTGGGCACGCCAGGCTCCGGAGGCTCCATAGCCCTGGGAGCTGCATTCAAATGGATGCTTCAAGAGAGCAGCCGTGTTCCCAAGGAGCTGCTGTCTTGTTTCCCGCTGTGTGAGGAGGAGCCTCAGCGGGTGCCTCTGTGAATTCCCCGAGGAGATGAGACCTGGGAGCTTCAAAGTGGCCACAGAAACTCGGGCTGGTTCAAGCTGCGGCAGGCCCGGGGCAGGAGCAGCTCCGGTGGGATGGCAGCGCTGCGGGGCAGTGCTGGGCACGGAGCAGGCCCGGGCCCGACCGGTGTGGGGCCGCAGGGGCCGGATCCTAAGCCTCTCCTGGCCCTTGTTGTCCTGGGGACACCCCGAACCTGTGGGAAAGGGAATGACTGTAGTGCGGGGCCAGCGCAGAGCGGGGAACTGTGGGACCGGCAGTGCTGCACGGGGAGACGAGAACCCCCCGGCCATCACAGCCCAGCCCTGGCAGCAGGCAGGAGAATTGCCACCCCAGTGCCACCTCACTGCTGCCACTCCCTTAGAATCATAGAATTATTTGGGTTGGAAAAGCCCTCTGAGACCATTAAGTCCAGCTGTTCCCCCAGCACTGCCCAGGCCACCATGTTCCCAAGCTCCACATTGACACATCTGGTAGATCCCTCCAGGGATGGGAACTCCACCACCTCCCTGGGCAGCCTGTTCCAATGCCTGACAATCGTTTCTATGAAGAAATTTTCCACAATATCCAGTCTAAATCTCCCCTGGCACAGCTTGAAGCCGTTTCCTCTTGTTTTGTCCCTTGTTCCCTGGGAGCAGAGCCCGACTCCCTCCTGACTGCACGCTCCTGTCAGGAAGTTGTGGAGAGCCAGAAGGTCCCCCCTTGATCCTCCTTTTCTCCAGGCTGATCTCCCTCAGGTGCTCCAGACCCTTTCTCAGTTCTGCTCCCTTCCCTGGACACACTCCAACACCCCAGTGTGTGTCCTGCAGTGAGCAGAGGCCAAGGACATGACCTGGCATGTTTCATAGCCCTGGCTCCTGGAAAGGTTCTTCCCCTGTGCTCTGTCCCCACCTGAGACCCTACAGGAATCTTTCTCCCACTGAGTTTATCAGCATGTAGCAGAGCAGAGGTGACCCCAATAGGAGCAGAGTTAAATGCAGATCACTGGCCTCTCACCCCATGTATATGAATTAGGGCTGTAATTCCACCCTGCAGTGTGGCTGGCAATAGTGAACAGACACTGCCAGACCCATCTCACAGACATCTGAGCTTTGACCCTCTGTTTTATGACTTCACTGGAGCCATCAGTGGGATGACAAGCAGCAATATGCAGTGAAGGAGTGCCTGCACATGGAAAAGAATGACAAGCCCCTTATCTATGAAGTTTCCATTCTTCAGATACAGTTTTCAAACAAAAGACTCCACTCCTCGGATGAGTAATGCCACTGTTTCTCCTCTCCACCATACAATTAATTTCCAGGCTGGGATCTCTTCAGAATTGAGCAAAGAATGGCATAAACCAGGGAATATCAGGGAATGTTCCGTGCACCAGTGGGGCTGCTCTGGTGATTTAGCTCCTCTCACACAGTCTGTCAGTGCCCTGCAGTGGAGAAATGGGTTAATTGCAAATGGCACATGGACACTGCCCATGACACACCTGCACACCTGAGGGCAGGGACAAACACCGGAGGGTCACAGGCAGACCCCCCCAGCCTCTGCTCTGTCTCGGCCCTGTCCCACCCCTGCCTGACTTCGGCAGGTGCGACAAGATCCCCTCCTTTGTTCCAGCCAGGAAAAGTCTCCATCTCTTCCTGCTAAGCCAGTTGCTCCTGTTAGGAGAAGAGGTGGAGGTGTATGCAAAAACAGCCCATCTGGGGCAGGGGGAGCACAGTGTTCCCCTGCTACCCTTCCCAGGCCCACGTGGTGTTGAAAGGCTCTGGCCCTCAGCAGGGAAGTACTTCAGTGTCTTGCCTTGCAACCTTCCACCAGGTAGCTTCTCCTACAAAAGCCAGAACTATTGGTGACAGCTCAGGATGGGCCCCAGGAGGAAACAGGCAGGAGCTCCCCACACACCTCAGGCACTGAGCACTGCAGGAAGGTGCTCCACTGCCCACCACATATAATCTGCGTAAAGGAAAGCAGGAAATCCTCCCACTCCCCATCACCACCACAGCAGCTGTCCTTAAAAGCTCCTTTCCCACCTCTTCATGCTCATCCACCATGGAAATCAGTGCAGAGCTACGCAGAGAGCAAGTGCCTGGCTCAGAGCACAGGGAGGGCACAGCCCTGGCACTGCCTTCCCAATAAAACCCCACTGGCCATGGGGCCCCATTGCTGCCTCTCCCATCCTCAAGTTTGGCTCAGGAACAGGTCTGGGAGAAGGAAGGCAGGGGAGAGAGTCTTGATTTAAAGGGAAGAGTCTGTGAAACACACAGTCCAACGTCCTTGTGAAGGCTGAGCTCTGCCAGACCCTGGAAAGAGCATCACCCCTCCGAGGGAGCCCAGGACCTGTGGGATTACACCGTGGTGTCCACACAATATTTCTCCCTCCAGAAAGGAGACATTTGGGAAGGCAGAGACTGTCAAACCTCAGCTGATGAAAGCAGCCATAGCAAAGAAACAAGGATAATCGAGCGTCAAATTTGTATGTATAATGCTCTCCAGTAGGAAGGAGTTGTTAGATTGCACCGTCATGGAGGTTTCAGTGCAACAGAGGGAAGAACCGGTGGGTGTGGGATTGTTGCCAGTTATATAATCCCTGGTGGTTTTGCCTGCACTGGTTTGGGTGAGGACATGGCTCCATCCCGATCCCAGTGCTATCAGCAACAGCACGTGGTCAGACTTGGGGGGCTGTGGGGAGAACAAAGGGATGCAGATTTCCTGGGAGTTTGCTTTTGTTTTCCCAAGCAGAAGAGTGACTCAGATTTCAGCGCACTCCTGTAACTCAGCCAACAACAACACGTCCTTAGTCACGGCGATAAAGCCGAGGATCTGTGTTCCATTTGCTGAACTAAAAAAAGCTCAAACTCATCCACCCAAGGGCCAGGTCAGTCACTAAACCAGACACTGCGCTGAACCCCAAGCTGAGCACAGTGACGACAGCATCTTCCTCCCCAACAACCTCACTGAACTCCTGGAAACTGCTCAGAAAATCCACTGAACCAGCACGGATAATCTCGGTGCTGCACTATCACAGAGAGCTCTCTGATAACTCCTAAGCACTCACATGTCGTTCCAACACGGCTGCCAAAGCCTTGCAGAAATGCTTTCACTTCCTGAGAAATGCTCCAGGAAAAAGCACGGTACTTCCTTGTGCTTAAGGACCGGCCTAACACATCCCTGTGCTGTTGTCTCCTGGATCTGAGCTCGTTTTTCATGGCTGTGAGGTACATCCACAGCTCGTTGCAAATGCCAGAGCATGGATTGCTCCACCTTAGTCATTGCACTCAAAAATTGCGAGCAAAAGGAGAACTTAAACTGACAAAGGGAAGGTGTGATTGAATTTTAGGAAGAAATCCTTCTCTGTGAGAGTGGTGAGGCCCTGGCACAGGGTGCCCAGAGAAGCTGTGGCTGCCCCATCCCTGGAAGTGTCCAAGGCCAGGTTGGACAGGGCTTGGAGCAACCTGGGATAGTGGAAGGTGTTCCTGCAAATGAGATGGACTTTAAGGTCCCTTCCAACCCAAACCACTCTGTGATGCCCTGAGGCTCCCAATCCCAGGCTAGCAAAATCCCTGTCGTAGAGTCCTCCAGCCCCCAGTGCTGCTGGGCTGGGTAGGAACCCAAGGCTGTCAGCCCTTTACCCTGCATCACTCAGGTGGTGGTGCCTGTGCAAACTGGGCCTCTCTGCAGGGTTTGCCCAGGCATTGCTACAGCTGTGGGTCAGCCTTTGAATTTTCAGCTTCATTGTCCTTTGGAAAAGGCCTCTCTGAAATACGTGCTGGAGCACCTTAAGGCGGCAGAGGGAGCGTGGGGTGTTGCCAGGACAGCACCCACCTGGGCAGATGTTTGTGCCAGGACTCAGCATGTCCATTCATGCATGTTAACAAGGGCTATAAATACTCCAGGTCCTTCCCAGCTCCGGTGCCACGTGCCAGAGCCTGGCAGGAGGGTGTGTGAGGACAAGCACTCACAGCTGGGCTCACCAGCACAGCCCCCAGTGCCCCCCATCACAGCCAGCCCTGGGCGCGGGCCACAGCCAAACTGGTTCATCTGCCACAGCAGCTCAGGAGCCAAAGGATTGGGCTCATGGAGCAGAGGATCAAAACAGAGCACAGAAAAAACTGGGGCTGCCACCACCCTTTGGAGGAGCTCCCATAATCCAACCCTGGCTGATGGTGAACATCTCCTGAAGAGCCCTTGTTGGCAAGGGGTGGGAATGGTTTCTCTTCCTGCACAGGACAGAGCTGCTGCCTCACTGGGGCTGCTTCACCAGCTGCTGTCTTGGGCCCTGCATGGAGGTGGCAATTGATGGAAATTTCCATGCACTTCAAAGCACAATCTCAGGATAGCTGCTTTTGTGAGAAACTATCCCAAGTTAAAAATTAATGAAATTCACTTTTAGGATCATTTGCTTTCCTCCATCAGAACGGTAGGGTTTTTGCCAGCCTCTCCGCACCAGAACAAAGAGCATTCCTGCTTTGGCACCTTGGGGATGTGGCCTCTGGTGATTAGGTTGCCAATTAATATCAGGTAATTAACACATTTGCAAGGGCTGGTTGAATCCCACCCTGACATTTTGCAAACTCTGCATGTTTGGGGAGTGTCTTCATCAGCTTTTGAAGTTCTGAGCTGTGATCTCGCTGCAAACCTCAGCCTGCACTGGAAACTGGGGCTGCGCCATTAGAGCAAACATGCCTCAAGAAGCAAACATATTAAGGATTAATTAAATACCAGGATTTATTTAATTAAGCCTCTTCACGTAAGTATGTAGAGGCAGGAATCTGGAGCGAGCATCCAGCCTTCCTTGCACTGCCATTTTTAGAAATGCAGTTAAATTCTGTGCTGCTTAAAACACAACATTGGGGTGGATGTGGAGCCCTCCTGCCTCCAACAGCAGTGCAGGAACCCACACCACAGAAAGGTGGTTGGGAGCACCTCTTCCCCATTCCCACACACGACATCCCCCTTTGGAAGAGCACCCAAGGATCTTGTGGAGTCTAGAGGGGTGACAAGTGCCAGCCCTGAGCAGGGGCAGGCACCACAGGCAGCTTTGTCCTCCTCATGTTTTTGATGAAAAACTTGTCCCTCCTGTTCCCTACAAAAAAGGCACCGCAGCCCATCCTATCAGTGCCAGTTTAAAGGTCTGGAGATTGATCCAGGAAATACTGAGATCAAGTCCAAGGTCATTTTGGGCACCGTTGCAGAATGCACTCCTTCACCTCCTGCACACCCCAGCTGGCAGCACAGGATCAGGTATAAACCATCACCACCATGTGCCAGCTCTGGGCTGCTCCATGCCAGGGCCCTCTGTCACCTCCCCATCTGCCCTGTCTGTGGCAGTTCACTCCATGCAGCACCAAGGACCTGGCCCAGCCCTTTTCCTCCTCTTCGATTGCTCTGTTTCACCCTCAGTTTAAATTCTCTGCGTTACAGGGGGGGTACAGCAAGAGGTAGGATGGAGGTGACAGTGCCAGCAGAGCCAAGGAGGTGTCACTGCCACACATCTGCCCAGAGGGACAGGGACAGGTTCAGCAAGGCTGGACAGAGAAGGCCAAGGCATGGGATGGGGCAAAGCAAGGACCGTGAGGGCAAGGAGGGTGCAAAAAGGAGCCCCAGGACCCCCAGGACAGGGGACACTCACCATGAGCAACAGAAGGCTCTGGAATCTGTGGAAATACAGAGCATTTTGGGCACTCCCTGCTCAGGGTATCCCCATTTGCTGCCTTCCCAGGGACCGCGCAGCCAGAAAGAACCACCAGGATCTGATTGATTTGAAAATACATTAACCATAGAGAATAGAGCTTTAATTTTTCTTTCTCAACAACAATAATGAACAGTTTACATTAAAAAAAAACCAACCCAAAAGCATGAATAAAATAATATAAAACAGATATTATACCACAGTGTGGAATTCAGATAACCTAAGAACATTAGCAGCACTTCTACAAATAGATTAAAAGCTTTAAGTGCTCATTAAGCTCAGATCGAGCAACTCCCAGAGACCAAAATGGCATCCAACAGAGAAAAAGCAGCAATTCTGTGTAGGGCAACAGAAAAGTCTAATGCCAGGACACCAGATACATTCAAATCCCTGTGCTGAGGGGTAATTCCCTGTCCCACAGAGCCCCCACGATGGCTGTCACACCCTGTCACCCTCTCCAGAACACTCCTTGAACAAGGGGAGTAACAATCATGGGTCTGAGGTAACATCCACGTCGTATTTTCAAAGCTTTTCCTTAATTCTGTTTGGGAAAACAGTTTCTTCCCCAGCTTCTGGGAATTACTCTCCAGAGGGACTGAATTTCTGAGAATTTAAGTCACTCTTACATAGTCACACAATGACATTTTTTAGTCTCTCAGTATCCAGGATCGAGATTTTCAATTCTTTGTTGCCCTTAGCAGCAAAGCCATACTCATCCCTAAAACTTTCACGTACTTAAGATCTTGTGCATAGTTTCAATTTCAGCATTAATTCATTTTTTAAAAAAAAGTTTAAAAAAAGGATAAAATGGTGCTTTTTCCCCCTTATCAAAGCACTGATGCAAAGTGCCCTTGCTCCTGGTCATGTCCCTCTGCCGGTGGCTCAGGAGCCACCATGGAGAAGGGACCGTCCCCTGCAGCGCCATCCGTGGGCTCTGCTCAGCCTCCATGTGCAAAATCCATCTATAAAAGGAAGCTATTAAACTACTGCACGGGAATTTAAGGTGGAATATGCTTATCACCAATCTAAAATTAAATTAGGAATTGGATTAGATTAGACACAGTAAAAGACTTCCATGGTTATTCCAACCGCGCACAATCTCCGGGAAGTACAGGATTTGGGCAAAGTTGAGAAGGAATCCACAAAATGAGCTGTGTGAACGTGTGGCTACGGCACCAAATGGCCTCAGCCATGGCCCACGTGGCCACCAGAGAACAGAAATGTGGTGTCACCAGGGACCACAAAGGTTTAGATGCCTTCATCAGTGAAATATTGATTATTCAGGGCAATGAGGATGCTGACCTTGAGTGAGATCACTGGAACAGCAGGAACAATCAGTGGCATTTGATCTCCTTCAGGGTGTCTGAAAAAGCTTTCATAGAAAATTCTGACACAGGTCCTGGCGAGTTCCAACCCTTCCACAGTGCTAGGAAGGGTTGGAACTCCCATCTCTACATTGTGCTCTATCAATTTGTGCTTGCACAATAGTAAAATGCTGAAGACAAGCCCAGAACTGCTCAGTACTCAGGGAAATTCCCAAACGGAATGAGAAATAAGACAGAGGTTTTGATGACATGACCATCATTTTGGTCCTACTGATCAAAGGCTCAGAGGCTCCCACTGGGCCTCTAGAGAAAAGTGATTTAGATATTGTAAGATATTTCAAAAGCAAACTTAAGATGATGAGAATCCCAAAACTGGTCCCATCCCCCTGGTCAGAGCCCCATGGGCCACAGTGGCTCTCAGTGCAGGGGACCAACCTCAGGATAAACCAGGAAAGAGAGGGAAAATAGTCAGGCAAAGTAAGTCATAAATAAATAAAGAACAAATAAGAAGAACCTCGTCCCATAAACTGCTCTTGGCCACAAGGCTTGTGTCTCCAGGATGGGATTTTGGGATGAGGTCTGTGATCCCCACGCACCTCTTCAATAGTTCCATCTCTCAGCCTGTTTTTTACCTGTCAGTGACAAGGGCTGACACACTGCTGGCTCACGTTGCACTACGAGGAGCATTTGGATGAGTTAAGAGATGTTCTCCATGCCAGGGGCTGGATGAGAGCAGGACAGGGAGGCAGCAGGAAGTTCCCACACAAAAACCCCTCTCAGTCTTCATGAAAAACGTTCACAGCAAAGCGATTCAGAAACTTCAACACAGCAAGAGAAAAACTAGGAAAATCACACATTTAGGAACAAACACAACTTCTAAAGGG
The DNA here is from genome assembly GCF_965178545.1 of Coloeus monedula. Classification (NCBI taxonomy): domain Eukaryota; kingdom Metazoa; phylum Chordata; class Aves; order Passeriformes; family Corvidae; genus Coloeus; species Coloeus monedula. The sequence continues at coordinate 4,938,655 of NC_138798.1, read as the reverse complement.
TCTGCACAGGTGACACCAAAAGAGATGGGGACCAGGAGCTCGTTGGAAGGTTGCATGAGCAGAAAGCTCAAATGCAGGAAGAGAATCCATTTGTCACTCCCTCAGGGGAACACAGGGCCAGGACACAAACACGCAGTGGATTTACACACACCGAGATGATCTGAGCTCAGCAGCTCGAGCTTGAGACAAACCCCAAACCCCACAGCAACGTGGGTGAGGGTTTGGAGTGAGGGTGTGATGGGAGCTGAACTCTCAGCCCATGGAGCCCATCCTTCCTCAGGCTCAGCTCTGGAGCGACTGGAGCAGAGAACATGGGCTGGCAGCACATGCAACCCTTGCTGCACCCAGAGGAGTGCAGCAGTCTCCTCAGAAAGCGTGGAGTCATGGAACGGTTGGGGTTGGAAGGAAACTTAGAGGTCACTTAGTTCCACCCCTTGCCATGGGCAGGGACACCTTCCACTAGCCCAGGGTGCTCCAAGCCCCATCCAACCTGGCCTTGGACACTTCCAGGGATGGGGCAGCCACGGCTTCTCTGGGCACCCTGTGCCAGGGCCTTATAGTAAAGAATTTCTTCCCAAAATCCAATCTAACCCTGCCCTCTGTCAGTTTAAAACACAGAGCTCCAGTCTCTGGTCCCACAGAGCCAATAACAGGCTAAAATAGTCCTGGGCTGGCAGTGCCATTGTGGGGGGTGGATTTCAGCTGCATGGAGCTGCTGGGATGAGACATTCCTCTTTCCCAAGACAAGATTACTGTATATGGACAAGCATTCCCTGGCCACGGGCCTCTCCTGCATGGCAAACAGGCCATCCTTGGCTGCACGGCTGGGAGAGATCCCTGCTGGCTTCCACAGCCATGATTGCCACTGTCAGAATTCCAGAACAAGGCTTTATCTCGTGGGGATCCGGCAGTGGGGCAGAGGCAGGCAGGAGAGGCTGAGGCCGGAGAAGGCCCACAAACAGCTGCACAGCAAAACCTTTGCTTTTCAGCTTCTTAGCAGCTTTTAACCATCAAAGAGGGCCCCAGGCTCCTGGTGGTGCCTCACTGTGGGTCCCCACAAGCACAAGAACCTGCCCAGCAAAACAGATGAAACAAAACTTTTTAATATTATTTTCCCCTCATTTTGTTTTTTTTTCCTCTTGTCCAGTCTTAAAGTCAGAACTAAGATGAAGCCAAACCGAGGTTGTGATGCTGGCTCTGCTCTGAGCTTCCTGTTGCCCCACCAGAGCAACTCTCCCAGCACAGGGACAGTGACAGATTGGCACATCATGGAACAGGTGCTATAGAAACCACACAGTTCTCAGAAGCAAACGATTTCTCACTCCTCCCCCCTCAAAAAATAACCCACTTAGTTCACATATTTTCTCTCTATACTGTATATATATTATATATAGACACGATTCTCTGGTAAACATTTACAAGATATTGTAAATAACATTGAAAATTTCTATCTCCATTTGCACAACAGCACGCACTCACACGCCAACACACAAGGACACACAGTCAGGTACAATCAATAAATAAATACTTTCCCCCCCACCCCAGAAATGATTCAAAAAACACTGCTATTGAGCGGCCCAAAGACACTCTCAGTTAATACAGACAGCAAATATTGTGCAGAATTTCTTGGCTGTTTTTGTTTAAAAACCAAGGAATGAAGCTTGAAAGGTTACGTGTCAGTGACGTTGCTTGGTCAGGTGGTGTTTCAGGTGACCTGTGGGTCCTTGTCCCTCAGGAAGGGGAGTACAGAGTGCTTCCCTTTGCCTCTAGACAGGTGACAGATCTGTCCTAGAACCTTGAGGGAACAGGAGCAGCCTGGGAAGGAGGGAGGACAGGAGCTTTTCACTCTGCTTGGTGGAAAGATGAAAGATTCTCACAGGAACTGGCAGATCTCAAGCTCTTTGTTTCCTATGCTACTACAGCCCAGCACCTTTTGGGGTTTTACTACTTCAGGGAATTTCCCAGATTGTTGTACACATCAGTTGGGATTATGAGGAGTGAAGGGCTGCCCATTGCTCTCCTCCTGCCCCAGCCCCTTCCCCAAAGGGTTCAGGATGTGCCACTGCCTTTTCCAGCTGCGACCTCCATGTCCCAGTATACAGAAATGGCTGATTTGCTCAGAAACAGCAAACCACTCCACCACGCTCCTCAGGCCTTCCCTGAAGCAGCAGTTTTCTCTGGTGAAGACTGACAACCACCTTTTTTCTGCCAGCAACATCTGACACGTGCCACAAGCCAACACAAACCAGCACAGACAGATGTTCCATGGGAGAAGGAAGGGCCCCTTTCCCTCCCATGGGAGCACTCCAGCAGCAAGGCAGGAGCAGGGCCAGAGGAGAGCACACACACAGCACACATTGCACCCGGGAGGAACACAAATTTTTGCAGCAAAACTTGAGAGAAAGTACCCTTAGAGAGAGAGCTCCAGCCCAGTGCCCCCAGCACTGCCCTCCCCGGCTGGGCTGGGCCCTCCATCCACCCACCCCTCTCCTTTTTCTGTATTGTTTTTACCTGAGTTGAAAAATGACTCCAAAGCCTCTGCAGGGCAGCCTGTGTGGGACACAGCAGCTGGAGAGGCACTTCATGCAGTGGGCTCCAGGCTGTGCCACAGGAAAAGTGGCCACACAAGTGCATCTTCCCAAAGCAAAGACCACTCAGGGACCTTGGGCTAGTTTCCTCTCACAGGCCTGTGGGAGAAGTCCACCAAGACCTAACTGGAGATGCTCAGTGGGATTAGGGGACTCAACAGCCAGCCCTGAAGCACATGGGAAACCCCCAGGCACCAAGGGGATTGTCTGAGCTGTTGAGCTTCGAGCTGCCGGTCTTAATGGACAGACAGGCTCTGTCAGAGGGAAAGTCAGGATAATTAGGAGCTCTGACTTGCCTTCTGAGGAGCCCTTCCCTCATAGGAGCTCAGAGGATCAACAAGGAGACCAGACTCCTACCACAAGCAGCTAAAGTAAGGCAGGTAAGGAAACCGCCAGCCTGGAGTTCCCAGAGGAGGTCGGGACCAGATTTCTCAGCGTTCAGAGAACATTACAGAGGCTGGATTTTGAAAAATAAACCCCAGTGCTGAATTTGGAGCTGTTCTGAGAATCCATCCAGACATGAAGCTCTTGTGTGCTCAGATACTGTAGGAACAATGTAAAATCCCAGGGAGAAAACAGCGCCCTAAAAAAAAATAAAATACTGAAGGGGAAGCAATGCATTGAGGGACAAGATCAAAAGAGGAGTTTCTGTGATCAAAGTCCCCCCCATTACTGGCAGAACCTCGTTGTGTTGGTGGGAAGCTGAGAACTGGCAGCATCCCTGTGCTGCCCGAGCTCGCAGGGCTGGCTGCCTTCCCACACCACAGGGAAGGGCTGCCCAAGGAAGCAGCTTTCCAAGGAATCAGCTTTCCCTATGTGCCACCAAGCTCTGCTCCCCCAGCTCTGCCCTGGGATGTGGCAATGCCTGGGCAGTTTTGGTGGCCACGGCAGCTGCTGCCCCTCCAAGGCCAGGAAGCCACTGCCTGGTCCTGCTCCCGGCACAGGAACACACCTGGAGGGATCTTTGGTTGAGTCACTGCAGAAGGTCTGAGCCGGGGCCTGTGCTGAGCCCAGGGGACTCCCAGCTCACACAGCAGCACATGTCCCACCACCTGAGTCCCACAGGTGTGGCACTTGGAGAAACAGGAGAAGGGAGGAAGTATCGGAGGGGAGTCCCGGCTCTTTGCGTGCCTCGTCTGCCCCAGGGTCCTTCATTTGTTCTCGATCAGAGTCTGCACTTTATAGACCAGGTCCCGAGCCAGCTTCAGGATCTGCTTGGTGTTGTGGCGCTCGGCCATTTCTGGAACACAGACAGAGGGACCGGACAGGTCAGACCTGAGCAGCCCCCACCCCTACAGCTCTGCTGCCCACATTCCCAACCTCCCCTCGCAGGGACACCTGGCTCTGGAGAGCCATCCTTAACCAGCCCCTTGGGATGGGGAAAGCAGCAGGAAGAGCAGCCCAACCCCCAGCTCCCTTCAACACGTCCAGGTTGGCCACTGCTGAGGAGGGCAGGTGGATCCCAGCACCACCAGACCCCTCAGAGCTCTGGGTGTGTTCAACATTTCCAGCATTGCCCAGATGTGTCCACAGCCAGCCACGTGCTGCCCACACCTGAGCAGCTGCCCCAAACTGAGCCTGACAGAGCACAAGCTGTACCATTGAAAAACTTGATGATGTCTGTGAAATCCATGTTGTTCTCCAGGATGATGTCCCGGTACATCTCCACCAGGGCCAGGGCTATGAAGAGCACGTAGTGAGCAGAGGACACGTGAGCAGCAGCCCAGATGGTCTCCCAGACGGCAAAGACGTCGTCGTACACCAGCTCTGTGAGCAGAGAACAGCAGTTACCACTCCACTCACCCCACCCTGACCCTCAGAGCTCACAGCAGCGCTGGGGAGACATGCTGGGTGCTTCCTTCCCCCAGGAACCTGCTCCAGCTGGAAGCAGTAAGTCAGTCATCTGCAGGGAGAAATATTCTGCCCTGCAGCAGGTGACACGGGCCCCAGGACACACTCGTGGAAAGGCTCAGCAGCAGCTCTGGAACAACAGGTTGTGTATCTAGACAGAACAATCAGCCAGACATAAACCAGGGAAAAGTGAAAAGGAATTCCAAGTTAAGTTTAAAGCTGCTGAGAAGCCTGGAAACGGACCCTGCCCCACCCTTGGGTGGTCTCAGCACACACCTCTCTTGAAGTCCAGGAGAAACCATCGGTAGCAGAAGTAGAAATGAGTGTAATCCCCATTCTGGTGCATCAGCTCAAAGAGCTCAGAGTCCAGAATCTGTCAAAAAAAGCAAAAGGAAACTCAGGAATGCACACACAAAGGACCGGCCATCCCTCTGCCTACTTCCCTCCATCCCACTGCTCTCCTACTGCATCAGCTCCCACCAGCTCCTCCCTCCCTTTCCTGGCACACGCTGCTCCAGGCTGTCCTTAGAGCCCCTGCTGTCTCTCCTGCTACCCAGCACTGAAACCCCTCCTCAGCCCCTCCAGGACCAGCTTCCCCTCTTGGGTGTGAGGAGCCACCATCCCCATGCCAGGAACCCTCACCTGGATCAGCGACCTCATGTTGGCAAAGTGGGTGTCCATGGCTCCTCCGTGGGGGAAGTTCTGATTCATCCTCTTCATCAGCTCGGTGAAGCAGCTGAAAGCCAGAGCCTCTGTGCAGGGAGGAGAGACATCACTGCTGGGCTGCACAGGCACTGCTGCTGCTGCTACAGCAACATCCTTCCCAAAAGTCCACCCTGGCCCCAAGGTGGGCTCCTGGGAGCCAGGCAGTATCATGGACAAACAGGATCCCGCTCCCCATGCCTCCAAGCACTCCACTGCAAAGGGTCACCTCCAACCTGGTAGATCCCCCCAGCAGACCCCCACACACAGGGACAGGGAAAGCAGAGCAGAGCCACCCACTCACCATCATCCAGGATGACCAGGAGAGGGGCCAGCAGGTCACACATCCCCTGCACGTAGCCAATCTCAATGTGCTGCCAGATGTAGCTGTGTGAGAGAGACCTGGGTGAGAGGTGACCTGGGACCTGAGTGCCACCACCTGCCACCTCCTTTGCCCATGCCCTGTCTCCCTTCCCAGGATGCTGGGGCAAATCACACCTGTTCATTCTGTTATCCCTGTGCTGCAAATTACTCAATTCTTGTGGTGACTCCCAGGTAGGACATGCATGGCACAGTCCTGGATCTACACCCTGCTATGGCCACATCCAGGGTCAATCCAGGGCCGTGCCGTGGCCATTGCATGGAAAATCAGCACAGGGAAAAGCAAAATGGGAAAGCACAGAACAGTGGGGTCATTGGTTAAAGGGCAGAGACTGATAGAATTTGTTAATCTCTCATTCTTATCCTTCTCCCTCCATTCATTTTCTTGGTTCTCTCTGCAGACACTGCCTGCCTCGCCTTCCCATTCCCAGTGTCCCAGGAAGCACCCAGCCCTGCAGGGATATCTTCCCTTATTTGGTAGCAAGGCAAAATGTGTTCAGAGAGGACTCAGATCTGCTGCTGGCACAAGGGAAGGATCTTTTCCAGCCTGACCACTGGTTTTCCAAAATGTGCTGTGCTGAAGGTCTAATCTCAGCAGAGATCTCCAGCTCTGGCTGTTGGGTGAAGTGACAGCACTGATGGAACAGCAGCTTCTCCTCATGTTTGCAAGATGAGTGATAATATTTTATCCTTCGCTGCCTGTGCAGCAGCGGCTGAGCTGGAGCTGGTCTGACTCTGTGAGTGTCACTAGGCAAGCTCGGAGTCACAGGGACTCAGAAATGCACCCAGGTCTGGTTCTTTCCCGGGATTTTGGGCAGGCACAAACCATTCCGGTGCTTCAGGCACTCTCTCATTAACACTACCTTAGCACTGTGGGCTGATCCTCATTAAAACATTTTCCAGGCATAGTTCAGAAAGCAGGCAGGCTGCACTGGGTTCCTGGGCAGCCCAGGGAGCCTCTGCCTTGGCCAAAACCCCAGGACACAGCAGTGACAGGGGAAGGACAGCCAGACACCTCAGTCTGGGAACCGCAGCGTCCTTGGAGCTGTGGCCCCAGCGCTGGGATGATGAGGGGATTTGGGGGAGGAAGGCAAGGAGCAAAACTCAGTAACCACAACACAGTTTGAGGCTCCAGCCTGCGGGTGAATCCCTGGAAGCCCCCCACAGCCCCCACCTGCACATGACATTGCGGAGCTTCTCCAGGTTGGCGGGGGTGAAGTACCAGTAGTTGCGGTCACAGCGCTGCACGTCCTTCTCGATGCGGTGCAGGTTCACCGTGTACATGTCCAGCAGCTCTGGCTGCCCAAAACAAGAGCAGAGTTGATTTGTTTTCCAGTAAAAAGCAAGGTGAGAGTCGCAAGGGCAGTGGAGCGACAGGGCAGAGTTTGGGTGGAAGGTGGGAGCCCCTCTATGCCCAACTGCAGGCAAATGCAAATCCTGCCCCTCCATTCAGCCCCAGTGAGGAAATCTGGAGTGTGGTGTTCAGTTCTGGGCTCCACAGCTCAAGAAAGACAAGGAGCTGCCAGAGAGGGTCTAGCATAGGCCAGAGAGATTATTTGGGATCTGGAGCATCTCTGTCATGAAGAGACACTGTGGGAGCTGGTCAGTCTGGAGAAGACTGAGAGGGAATCTCATCAATCCATACAAACATCCCAAACTGTGCACCAAAAGGACAGTGTCAGACTCTGTTCAGTGGTGCCCAGTGACAGGACGAGGAGCAATGGCCATAAACTGAAACACAAGCTCCACCTTGACGTGAGGAAGAACTTCATTCTATGGAGGGTAGCAGAGCCCTGGAACAGCTGCCCAGGGAGGGTGTGGAGTCTCCCTTTCTGGACACATTCCTGTGTCACCAGGACACATTCCAAACCCACTTGGACACATTCCTGTGTCATCTGCTCCAGGTAGGAGGGTTGGACTGGATGATCTCCAGAGGGCCCTTCCCACCATTCTGGGATTCTGTGGTCCTGTGAAGCAGCCAGGAAGAACCCCCCCCTTGGACAGGTCTGTACTTACAGAGTAGGTGACACCCGTGGACGAGAGAGCAGCTGGTTCACTGCTGGTCAGATCAGTGACAGTCAGAGAGTCCAGCTGTGGGTACAGACTCTCCATCTCCGGCTCCTCGGAGAGGTTGTCCTCACTCTCCACCAGGCTCTGCTTCTCAGCCTCGCTGTCTGCCCAGCTCTCCACCACAGTCAGGGCCACGGTGTCACTGTCATGCAGGAGCCCTGCTGAGCCTTTACCCACAGGGACAAAGTCCACGGTTCCACCAGTGGGAAATTCACCTTCCAGGCTGTCTTGGCCTTGCAGCTTCTCCTGCTGGACACCATCTGTGTCCGGTGGGGCTGGCACATCGGACCCAGCAGCCTTTCCCTGGGAGCTGGATGAAGATTTGGTGGTTTCCAGGGCACTGTCCTCGTTACTGAAGCTGCGCTCAGAGAACCCCGATGTGATGGAGAAGTTTTGGGAAGAGGGGTGCCCAGAATCAGGGGAACACGTGCCGTTGGGAACTGTCCCATTGGGGATCTTGCTTTGTTTGCCATCTTCCAGCTGAGCATCTACTTCAGTCTGTTCCACCTCATCCACAGATTCAAACACCTGCAAAGGGTGAGTGGGAAGACATCCCAGGCATTCAGCAAGTGTTGGGAACACAGGCACTATGTCCCCAAGAGCTGTGCACTCATAGTGCCCGTGTTCCCAGCAGTGGAGAGGAAGGAAAATCCCCCTTTAGCTTCTTCTCCCTGGATCTGAGTCAGCGCTTGGTCGTTTGCACAGCCCCAAGCCCACAAATCCCTGCTCCAAAGGACTATGCTTTTCTTGGCATTATATACTGGGCAGAAATTTCAACAGGTGTAAACCATCTGGGCATGAGCAGAGGGAGCAGCCACAGACCTTCAGGTGTGAGGCCACTGGGCAGAGCTGAACACTGAGCACCACAAGCAGAGCACAGTTCTGACATTAATAGCTCCAAAGCAGGTTGGGGACTCATTTACCTCTTCCAACACTGGTTCTGTTTGCCAGAAATCATTTTGGTTGTGGTGAGGGATCGGCCCAAGCCAAGGCAGAGCCGTGGGGTCAAGGAAAGGAGGGACAAGGTGCTCACCTGGGTGCTGGAGCTGGAGTCGCTCTGCAGCCGGGCGTGGTTCTGCCGGCCGGAGCTGCAGCTCTGCGAGGACTGTAGGGGACAGGGAAAAGGGCAGCGAGAAAGAAAAGAAAAAGGGTCGGGGTGAGGGAGCTCAAGTAGAGGTGGCACTTCTGCAGGTGAAGAACAAGCAGAAAATGCATCCAGTAAATTCTCACATTTGATCCATGGAGGGTGTTGCTGTCACATCAGTGCTGCCCTATCACCCAGAGCAGTGCTCTGCTTCAGCCCCTGACACTGCTGGGAAGGTGACAAAGCCAAAGCCCCAGGCCACTGCACTTGTTCAAGTGCTGTGAGTTGGGTCTGAAGGAGCTGCTTTCCTCTGGCCTGCACAGAGGTCATACTGCCTCCCTGGAGTGCAAATTTCTACAAATCTCTGTCCTAATTTGGCAGCAATGCAGCTCAGCCCAGCTCAGTTTACATAAACGATGAAGTCAGGCTATAAAACAGTCCCTCCAAGCATATTCATGCTTTTTTCCTTTTCTTCAAGGACAAATATTGATGTTTCAAGCCAGACTCAGTGGAAGCAGCTCCTCTCAAAGTCACGAGCACCCTGTTCTGGTTTCCAGCTGAAGCACAGAGGGAAGGGCTGGGCTTTGCAGGCACCAGCTCCGTGCTCAGCTCCGTGGGGTCCCTCTGAGCAACCAGCCCTCAATGGGAACAAGTCCTCCCCATAAACTGAGCAGAGGCCGTGACATCACACACAAACAATAGGATTTTAAGAAAATACAGCACAATCAGAACAGCAGTTGTCCCCACCCTTGTATTGTGGGTGTTTGCTGGGCAGGGCTCTGGTGGAGAGAGGAAGGGCGACAGTTTTCCTCCATTGCTATGGGAGCACTTAAAACAGGAAATTTCAGGTTGAGATGGGAAAAGGGGGAAACTTTGCTGGTGTTCGCTCTGCCAGCTCCCTTCCCAGTGCCTGTTCCCAGAACAGGCACATGTGGGTACAAAGGAAGAGCCACGGTGGAGATGCTGAGGGGATGGGAATGATTCCCAGGGCTTCAGCCAATGGAGCAGCACCTCTGCTCACCCTGAGAGCTGCATTATCCAGTTCCACCCTGGCCCTGGCTCAGACCTGCCTTCCCTGCATCTCTCCCTCTCTGGGCACACACGTAGCCTGCAGGATTGGGGCTGAGCTCATCTCTTTCCCAAAGCACCCACACAAACTTCCCAGAGGGAAGCACATCAAGTCTCGAGCGCTCACCTCCCCTCAGCTCTGGGACAGTAGCCTGAGGCCAGGGAATGCTCTGCCATGCTGGGCTCTTCTCCTCCAAGGACAAAACTCTCATAGAAACACTCCCTGGACTGTTCCCAGGACTGCATTTTCTTTCACAGGCTTTTCCCTCCACACCCTTTGGTTTGAGCTGTGGATCTCATTCCTCACTGCATTGCTAAAAGCCAGTCCCACTGTGCTGGGTGTCCCCATGGATGAGGCAGTGCACTGATGGTGTAATGAGGCTTCTTCCATGCTGGGAAAGGGAGCCAGGAAGCCCAGTGTCCTGCTTCACAGCCCCTCAGTGCCAGGAACGTGGTCTTCCTCCTCACCCCTACTTCAAACCATCTTCCATGGAGCTAATCCTCGTGTGCCCCATGAGTATCTCACTTCCACAGACTACAGCAAGGGACAAGACACACAGGTGGGCACCAGTCAGGGAAGGAGGATGGGCAGGACCTGTGTCTCCATCCCACAGGGACTCCAGGTGGGCACTGCCCAAGCCCCCCACACCCTCACCTCGTTGCTGATGGTCGAGTCCCTGTGCATCATCCTCTGGATGTGGGAGTCCAGGCTGGCCCCTGAGGAGCACTTGGCCAGGGCTGCGGCGTGGGACTCCTTCTCGCGCTGCCGGACGATGGCCTCACAGCCCAGCCACTCTGCCATCGTGTGCTCGTAGCACGCCCGGGTCTGCTCGTCAGCCTGGGACACAGGGGGACAGGAGCTGGGAATGGCTGTCCCTGGAGAGCTCCAAACCAGCCCCTCCTCTGCCCCAAGCAGCCCTGCACAGGGGGGTGCACATTCGTGTGAACTGTGGCTGGGTGGGACACAGTCACCCTTACCCTGCACAGTGCCTGACCCACAAAATGTGGCCAAAATTTGGATGGAGAAATGCCCATCCACCTCCTCCCTGCCCTTCCAAGGTGCACAAGGCACTGAACATGAGGAGCTGCACAGGCCAGCGATCAATTCCTGCTGATCCACGTGTTTGTCCCACGCCTACCTACAGCCCAGTCCAGAGTGGACATGAGGCCCAGTGGGCTCACGGGGTGGGCACTGCAAACAGCCCCTTCCACTGGGCAGCACCAGGGCACACCAGTGAACACACTGGGCTGCTGAGCTGGCAGCACACCCTCACCAACCTCCTTCCTCTCTGCCTCTGTCATCCCAAACTGGTAATGGCCCAGCAGGAAGGGCCACACAGCCTTCCTGATCTCGTGCTGGATCCCGCCATAGTAGATCAACCGCAGCAGCTCCTGGTCCTCGTAACTCTGTGGGAAGAGCCTGGGGTCAGGGACACAGCCAGCACATTGGATGTGAAAGTGTCCCCAGCCTGGCTGTGCCACCCTTCACCACCCCCAGCCCTGCTGCCCATCTGCTATAGATGATCCCTCAGAGCCCTGCCTGGGCTTAAGTAGAGCCAGAGGCTGCTGTGGGTGGGCATTTCAGCTCCCCACACCAGAGAGTGGCCCACAAAAGTCACTGAGGGCCACTGCTGTGCCTCTGACCTGGCAGCACATCAGGAGCCCACTCGGGACAGCAGAACCTGGGTGACAGACACTGCTGCAGGCAGGCTCTGAGCTGAAGCACTTTAAGGAGAGCAGTGTTCACTCCCCAGCTCCCACGTGCCAAGGATTAGGAGCCTCAGGCTCTGTGCAGCCTGGGACAGCCTGGCTGACTTCCCTCCTTGAGGAACTTGTTGACGTGTTTGACCACCTCCCCATGCTACACCCACTTCAGTGCCACTGCCCTGGGCTCCCTGAGCCCAGCAGAGCCAGTGTGTCCCCAGGGCATGGCCCTACCGAGCTGTCCTGCAGGTATCTGTGCCAGATGTCCACGGTGAGCCCCGCGCTGGCGCTGCAGGGGACGTCGGGGGACACGATGTTGTGGTTCACCAGCGCCGACAGGTGGGTTCTCACCGTGGACAGGTGTCTGCAATAGGCCAGCCCTGCAGCAGGAACACCACACCTTCAGCTGTGGAACTCCGGGGGAAAACGAGGATGAAGAGCAGGAGAAAGCTCTGGTGAGGCTGGTCCCTGGGGGAGACCCCCTGCAGCCATACCCAGCCCTCAGAGCAGGGAATCTACTGGGACAGGTCCCTCATGCTGTACCCCCAGTGCTGCTGCTCACAGGGCTCCAGGCTGAGGGTCAGAGGGCAGCTGTTTGCTCCCCACCCTGAGCACGTGCAGCAGACAGGTCCCAGTTCCCCTGACCACTGCCAGCTGCCCCAGCACCACTCCCAGTGCAGAGCCCAGGATCTCATCCCTTATCCCAGCACACATCCCAAGGCAGCAGGGAGGTGACAAGTACTCACATCCATAGAAGGCCCGGGACAGGATCTGGTACTTCATGTTGTCACACAGCAGCTTCAGCGGAGCTCTGCCAACAAAAACCAGCGGGATGTGAGGAGAAGGAATGCTCCTGTGCATCCCCTCAGCCTGACTTTGATCCCACTGATCCAGCTTTGCCTGCAGAGATTCACCAGGGGCGCTGCCCAGGTCCAGAGCAGCAATTCCTGCTGCCAGGCCATGGAGCAGCTGAGATGTCCCAGATGCAGGGACAAGCCTCACCTGAGGCACATCCCACCGACCCTGCCGTGGTCCCCAGACACTGAGCCCTGGCTCTGCTGTGCCCATTGTCCCTGTACCTCTCGTGGCTGCAGCCATTGGCCGGGCCCCCGTCGGAGGAGCCGCTCTGGGAGCAGGAGGAGCAGGAGGATTTGCGGGTGCTGGGCTGCCACATGGGGGGCAGGACAGCCCCTGGAGCGTCCATCAGGTCCTGGGGCACTGCAGGAGGGCAGAGAGGAGCATCAGGTACAGCCTGGCACTGGCCTGCAGTCCAGGAGCTACAGGGGCCCAACAGAGAGCTTTGATTGGCAAATGCAGCATCCCACACTCTTCCCAAGGAGGCTCCAGCAACCAAGTAGGACCCAGCACAGGGAATGACAGCACTGGTAAGCTCAGGAGGGAGGAAAGGGAACAAAGAGCACTGATGAGAGAGAACCATCGCTAATTAACCAGCTAATTCAGAAAGCTGATCTTAAACTGCTTCATGCTGTCCAAGGCAGAAACCCAACACCCAACACAGATTGCAGAGAGCAGAGAAAACAGGACTGAAATCAGCTGCTGTCCCAGGAAGAGCCGATTACTGGGAGGGAAAAGGCCCATCCCTCAAAGGATCCCCTCCAAAGTTCAGGGAAAGAAGGGAGCATCCAAATCACAAGACAGGAGATGAAGACTTGGATGAGGAGGTTGAGAGGGACAGCAGGAGCTCTGCATGTTGTCACTTGTTAATCCCTGCTTAAACTCAAAGTGCTGCTGCAAAGGCCTCAGGTCCTGCTCAGGTACCACCCACACACAGCCCAGGCCATGAGGAATAATCCTTTTTACCCCTCCTTGGAAATTAAATTGTGGTAGAAATTTCATCTTCTGGCTGGGCAAGAGTGGCCTCACTCTCCCGTGGTGTCACTGACTCTCCCTGCTTGGGATAAGGAATAACTGACATTGGCAGGAAAAATACTGAATTATTCCTATGAAAGTCCCTTCCCCTCCCACTGAGCTGAAGGGTCAGTGACAGTCGGTGGTGACAGGGACAGCTCTGCAGGACCTGCCAAGTGACAACACAGGTGAGCTGAGCACCAGACCCAACCAACAGCTCATTACACTGATGCCAAGAGGTGCCCAGAGCAGCACGGAGAGCTCGGGATGTGCCAGGGAGACTCAGACACCACTTAGGGATCACCACCATCTTGCTTCCAGCTGGAATCTTCATGATCTTCCCTCTCCCAGCAGTCACAGGTGCAAGGAATGGGTGAAAAGCACCATTAATGGCAACTAGAGACACGGAGAGAGGACAAGGGCACAAATGAAAAGGGGAGAAAGGAAGAATCTGTGGAGAAGAGAGAATGATGCAGTTGCACCCCTGGCTGGGGAGGTGCACAGGAACAGCACAGGCTGTCATGATGCCAGCTGAGGAGATGGCAGCAATTCATTTCCCAGAAAATGTGGCCCCCAGCCCGGAATTTTAACGAGTAGAACAAAAGGCAGCCACGGAAGGGAGCATCTCTATCTGCTGGTTTAGCTTCAATCAGGTTTTAATCTGACTCACTGAATTGTGTTAGTCAGCTGAAGGCAGGGAGAACCAAGTATAATCCCAGTTGACATTATGGAGGAGTCACAGCGGATGTAGTTTCTCCCTCATAGCCTCCAAAATACAGGAAAAAAGTTCCATCAGATTTCAGAGCTTTTTTAACACACACTCCACAAGTCTTCTACCTAAAACTCATGTTTTCCCCCTTATAAAGTCACCCATGATGTCCCCAGAGGTCAGAAAATCGCTCTTGGCATCTCACAGAAGAGTGAGGACAAATGTACAGACATTTCAGCCAGGCTCAGATCATTCACCACCACACACTAAGAGGCATTTCTGGTTTGGAGAATCCAGCAGCATCCCCTCCCTTGAGTTAGGGACTGAAGACAGGTGGGTGCAGCCTGGCAGCAGCCAGAGCAGGGTGCTGTGACCTCTCCTTTGTGCTGCAGAAGCCACACTTGACAGAACATCACTGGATTTAATGCAGCCTGGGGACTGCAAGAGAAGAATCAGCCCTGGGGGCTTGTGATGGCAGAAGGTGGCCCCCAAGTGACCGAGGTGAATCTTTTCACTGAAATTATGTGTAAGAGAGGTTTTTTCTGATCACTGACGCTGTCGGGCAGCTGCAGAAACAAAGCACTCAGTAGCAAGTGGAAGGTTAGAATAAAAAACACCACAGAATCATGGAATGATTGGGCTTGGAAGGGAACTTAGAGATGATGGGCAGGGACACCTCCCACTAGCCCAGGTTACTCCAAGCCCCGTCCAGCCTGGCCTTGGACACTTCCAGGGATGGAGCAGGCACAGCTTCTCTGGGCACCCTGAGCCAAGGCCTCCCCACCCTCCCAGGGAGGAACGATGACATTTAGGATCAGGCAGCACTGACACAACCAGAGCCCCCTTCCCTGGAACCACCTCCTGGTTTGCCCCGTGCCCCTCAGCACCGTGTTCTGACTCCTACTACCCCCCAAAGCATGCCCTGCACTCACCAAACTCCGCCTGTGTCCCGGGGTAGATGATCCTGAAAACATAATCCGTGGCTTCGTCATCTTCCTTGTCGGACGCGGACTCGGAGGAGCCCTGGGGGCTGCGCTTCCTCAGTTTGGGAAACACCTTCCCCTGGGGGAGCAGAACGTGCCCTTCACGAGACACCCTAGGCCCAACCACTCCCTTCCCGAGCTCCTGCCCCACACACTTTGCCATGTCTGCACATTCCCTGGGCTGGATCAGCCTCTGGATCAAGTTTCCAGTGGCAGATGAATCCATAACCCTGCTGGGCACAGCCTAAGTACAGTCCAGAGAACCAAACCCTCATGGGCAGCTGTCCCACGCCACCCTCCCCAGCTCTCCAGAAGGCTCTGTTTAGCTGGGTGAGGCCATGAGCTAAACCAAACCACCACATTTTAAGCCCACTTTCCTTATTAACTCTGGGAGGGGATCATTTAAAATGCAGCAGCCGCTAATGCCAGGCAGAGGATCCACATGGGAAGCCCAGCAGGAACAGGCACCCACCTTTCCCCGCTGTGACCAGAGGGGTGGATCCAGCTGACCATGGGGCAGGAGGCCGTTCTCCAGGCAGGACAGGAACTGCAGCAAGTGCCCTCCACGGGGGAAGCGCAGAGGTGGCCTCTGGATGCCATCCTGGCTCACCAGGACAACCGTGCCACCACTGTCCACTGTTGGCAACAGCGAGAGCAGACGCACCCATCAGCGAGAGAAACAGCACAGGCCGAAAGGCAGAGGGCAGGAAAGCTCAGGGAATGGAAAATAAGGATTTTCTTCCTAGTGTGGGTTCTTCTCTAAGTCCAGGATAAGACAGGCCCTGGAGAAAGCCTGCTGGGATCACCCCCTTGGAAATCAGAGCAGGGAGCACTCCCAGCCAAGCACCACAGCCAGGAGCTGGGGGAAAGACTTTCCTAGAAGCACTAGGATCACCCAGAGCTCTGGGCATCTGTCCTGCAGCCAAAGCAGAACCCTGTGCCCTCCCCAGAGGTAAGGGATCAAGTGCCAGGGTGACACAGCCCCCAGCAGCCCCGGCTCTGGCCTTACCTTGCTGGTGACAGTGCAGATACACAATCTCCTCCAGGCGAATGGTCATGGCATAATCCCAGTACACACTGGAACAGAGTGACAGGGAAGCTGTGAGCCTCAGGGATGTGAGAGGCTCTACTGCTGCTTGTGGCAGCTCCAGATCCTGCTCCAGATACCCTGGAACCAGGCAAAGCCACAGAAAGGATGAGATCCCAGAGCAGCGATGCCAGCCTGATGAGCGACAACATCCCTCCAGAAGCAGGAACTGTCCCTGCCACCTCAGCTCAGCCAGGGCCAGTCCTGTCCCACCTGCTCTGGGTGGTTTCTCTACCCTCACACTGTTCCCAGACACAGAAAATGTGTCCATGGATCCTGGCTACTCTGGGCACCCCAAGAATCCACCAGGAGCAGCCCCAGAGCCCTAAGGAAATGTGCAGTGAGGTCCAAACCTGGGCTGCTGCTCTGCCCTGGCTCGGGGAAGTAAACCCTCACAATTTGTGGGGTTTTTTCAGAGCTCACAACACATTTGATCTCAGCTGCTTCTGTTCAAGAACTGTCTCAGCACAGGCACCTCGAGGTGTCTGAGCAAATCTAGAACATGCAGGAGAGCTGGTGGCCACCAGACAGGGCAGGGTTTCATTCCTCTGGAGAGACCAGAGCTGCTGTCTGAGGGTGTCAATCACATCCCACTTCTTTGCAACCAAGCAAACTTCCAGATTCTGAGCAGCAGCAGCAGCCTTCACAAAAATAGTGCTTAAATAACATTAAAAACAGCTCGTGAAGGCAGTGAAGGACAGGAAGGTGTGCAAGAGTCACTCCTTGTACAGTCATACTTACTGTGCCATCTGCCTCCTCTCTTCCTTGGTCACGTCTTGACACTGGGAAATTTTTAGAGCTTAGGCTGATGCCCAAGATGAGAACTCAGAAAAGGAGTGTAGAGATGAAAACAGATTTTAGGGGAGGGTACCAGGCACAACTGAACAGCCCAGGGGCCAAGAAGAAAGGGGAGATGAAAAGAACACAGGTAAACAAAACCCGAAAAACTACAACTGACAATGAAGAGAACTGAGACCAAGTTTTGCTGAAGAAGATCTCAACTCTAGGTCAAAGCATCAGTGTCCTAAACACTCCCGTTTTCCTGGAGCATCTGCTGCTGGAAAGGGATTTTGTTTCTCAGGCAAACTGGGACATGGCATGATTCTGCAAGGCCTGTGAAAGGATTGCAGGTGGCAAAGGAAAGGCCAGCAGTGCCCCAGGAGAGAAGGGCATGGCCACACTGCCTGCCAAGCCAAGGGAGCAGACTTCAGGAAGAACAAGCTCCAGGGACTCGGATAAATCCAAGGAACTCGGAATACCTGCACCAGGATCACCAAAACAGCACCACCAAACAGCTGTCACCGAGCCTGATCCCCAGGGAGCTGCTCCTGCTCCCTCCCACAGATTCTCTTCCCTGCCCATGAGCTCCTCAGGTCCCCAGATGACAACAGCCAAGATAAACCTGGGAGCACTGTGTCCTGGGAGGGAGGGGAGGGCGTTCCCCTCAGAAAATCCCCCAGGGCAATTAATGAAACCCCTCTGTGCGTTTTGGAACAAGCCCCATTCCCTCACTGAGCACTTCCCAGCAGAGACACATCTCACACCACCTCCTGCCACCCTCTCCCAGCCTCCTTCCCATTCTAAGCTCAAGGATGGTGATTTTGCTCTGGGAAAACACTGATGGCTTTGCACACCAGATCCAAACTCTGGCCCAGGGGAACTTTTCCCCCCCTGCCCTGGCACACTCAGAGCCAGTCACCTCTTCTCGTAGTCCAGGTCCCCCACGGAGCCATTCATCAGCTGGTTGGGGGTCCACTTCAGTGCCATGATGTCGGCAGTCTGGTGAAGGGACAGATATCCCGGGATTGCCTCCATGTCATCTCTCTTGGGAAAAGAAACACGGGGACAGAGTGAGCTGGAAGATGCCAGAAGCACAAAGCCCTGGAGCCCAGTCCTGGCCCCTCACACAGCCCTGCCCGCTGCCCCTGAGCCCACCCAGTCACAAACAGTAAGAAACCCACTGTGTTGCTGGAAAACCTCCTAGCAGAGACTCCAGGATACCTCACTGCCTTGGAAAAGGGCTGAGAGCAACTGCCCAGCAAGGAAAACTTAACAGCTCCACCTAAAAGCAGTTTGCATTTCATTTATTTGACTGCAAAAAGCAGGAAGGGACAGGAAAAGGAGTTTTGTGGTAAAGAATGGGCAGGGAGAGGAGCCTGTTTCTACTCAGACTGAAGCAGAGCTCTTCCACCCCACTGGGAGAATCCATATCACCAGGACCTCCACAAACACAGTCCACTCACTGTCCTCACAGATTAAAAACGTGCTTTTCTCCACCCAAAAGCAATTTGGGATAGAATGAGGTGCTGGGGAGCAGAGCAGGGTTTCAAAGCCCAGGTTTCCCAGCACGAACTCACCGGCTGCACCAGGACGTTGTTCTTGCCGTACAGGAGAGTGGCTCGGGAATTCTGGTGCAGGGACTCCACGTAGTCCCTGGCAGACAGGGATGGCCTGTCATCCATGCTGCCACTGGAATGTCTTTTCTGAATCTGCAAGAGACACGCCCACAAATCTGAGGTGAGCACAGACACCCTCTGGCTTCCCAAAAGCTTCTCTTGAACCTCATTCCCTCCTCACTTATATACTTGAGAGAGTCACTACTAGAAATCTTTCCCTCAGGGTGCTCTAAGGGGATTCCTAGCTCTGTCCGAGCTCAGAGAAGCCCCAGGACTGAGTTTTGTTTGCAATGCACAGAGCAGATTCAGCTTGCTGTTCGCACATGATGTTCTCAAGGGACACAGACCCTGGGATGCAGTGCCATGAGGGGCTGGCACGCCAGTGCTCTCCATGGACCATGTTCCCAGCACCTCTGCCTCAAAGACTTCCCTCATCAGAGGGCTCCACAGGCCTTTCCAAGCAAAGGGAACCCAGATCCTGTGGCTCTGGGAGGAGCACAGAGAGGTTTATCCCCCACTCACACAGAGCGCCGGGCGCTTGGTGGGCGAGTCCTGGCGGCAGTGGGAGCTGTGGATCCGGTGCCTCTGGACCAGCTCGTCCGCAGAGGGGTCTGTCCAGAAGTGGTCAGCAGTCTTCATCTTCGTGTACTCCAGTGCACAGGGCCCCACTGTGGAGAGGAACACCCCAAATGTAAGGGAGCCATCCGTGATCCCACAGCCGCGGTCACCTCCCCAATCCGCAGATCATAGATTTGGGAGCGCGGGTTTGGAAAGCAAGTAGGGAAAGTGTTACCCAATAAAGATGCAAGAATTGGCCCATCCACAGGATCCATCAGGAGAGCTTCCTTCTCGTAGTACTTACTAGAAGAAGTAAAGGACAGCAGAATGCTGGAGCACTACAAAGTTATAGACAGTGGGTTTAAATCCCTGTCGTGCCCTTTGCTTTCTCTATCTCCCCTTGATGGGGAGAGGGCAAGAAGCCCTAAACAGGCTATTTCTGACAGCTGAGAAATTCCTGGGGAACAGCCACCCTCCTGCAGCACATCACAATCTCCTAACAAACCTGCCCAGGAGTGGAGACCCTCCCAGGACACCTCAACATGCAGATCCCAGAAGGAATCAGGGCTGCATTGCCCTGACAACCCAGCCACCACCAGGGCCAGCATGGCCTGTCTGTATTTTAGGGAGTGATCACCAGCAGCAGGGTATCCATCAGAGTCCCCATGATGGGCACTGAGTGACACAGCTGGCCTGTGCCATCCAGGGACTTCCCTGGCCCACATGGATACTGTTGTTCCTCAGCCAGCAACACCCCCAGTGCCATGAAGGGGTGGGTGCTGGCAGTGATCCGGACAGGGACATGGGTGGCCTGTGCCAGCACTCACCTGCTGTTCTCCACCAGATAGTGCACGATTTTATCCAAGACCTTTTCGAAGAGGGCCGTGCGGATCCAGAGGTGCTTGATGGCCTGAGGAGACAGGTTGGGCAGCTTCGGCACCTTGCGCACGTTCTCCGGGACGCCCTGGGCTTGGTTTCGCCTTTGGAGGTACAAGACAAGAGACAACACCACCACAGGCTCATCCCTGAACTCTGAGGGAGCCCAGGGCACTCCTGCCACCAGGGGTTTGGGGGTGTTGGCTGTGGTGATGAGGGGATCCCAGAGAACTGCCTGGGACAGAGCTCTGGAGGTGCTCCCTGTGTCTATCCCACCCCCTGCTCCAGAGGGGCCACACCTGCATTTGAAACCAGACTTCACTAAATCCATTCCCCACTGTAAAGACACCCCAGAACTCTGCTCTCCCTCAGCAGAGTCCTCTAGCCCACACATCTTTCCATGGCTGAGCTCACAGGCTGAGCAGCTCATCTTAGGACAGCTTAAAATTCCTGCCCGCAGGAAGCTGCTCCATCCATCTCCCTGTTAATTGTCCAAGGATGAGTAATCCTCTCCCAAACAGCAGCTGAATTACTGCAGGTTCAAGCCCTGCACACTGAGACAGACCAAACGTGGTTCCAGCTGGCTTGGTGAACTGGTCCATAAACTGTGACAGCTCAGCAGCAACGTGCTCAGCTGTCCCTGAAGCACCAGAGCAGGCACAGAGGGAGTTAGGACTTGTCCACCCCTCCTTAAACCACAACCACAACTCAGTCTCCTAGAACAGCAACCAGTTTGGTCAAGATATAAAAAACCCCAGGACAAGACTGAAGGAGCAATTCCTCCCGTCGAGGCTCAAGCTGGACCCAAACTACACCTCCCACCCCAAAACCTGAGTGAGCCGAGAGGATTGGCAGCCACAGCAGTGCCTTACGCGTTCTCAATGAGCTGCTCCAGGTCCTGCACCTTCCTGCAGAGCTCCTCTGCCAGGGGGAAGCTCTTGCCCACCTTCATGAACAGCGCTGCGATCTTGTTGCTGCGCAGGAACCCGGCCGCCCTCCGCTTCAGCCCGAACAGCACGCAGCATTCCACGGCGGCTGCAGCAGAGCACACACCATGGCATCAGAATATTCCCAGCTGGAAGGACCCACGGGGATCATCGAGTCCAACTCTTTGAGTGACTGGCCCATCGGTGGAGCACACAGTTATTAGCACCACGCTCTACCCAGCTGAGCCAACCTCAGCGTCACTGGAGCACCTTCCCTGTGGAGTCAGGCTGAGAGAGTTGGGGCTGATCAGCTTGGGGAAGAGAAGGTTGTGTGGAGACCTCACAGCACCTTCCAGGATCTGAAGGGGCTACAAGGAATCAGGAAAGGGACTGTTCATCAGGACACTTCCCACTAGACCAGGTTGTTCTAAGCCCCATCCAGCCTGGCCTTGGATACTTTCAGGGATGGGGCAACCACAAGCTCCTAAAACTCCTCAGACAGTAAATTTGAAGGCAGAGACATCCCCACCTTCGCTTCAGGAAATTCTAACCCCATCACACACGGGAATTAACAGCAAACATCACAGCCTCTCCAGGCAGGGTAATTGCTGTGCTGGGCAAACAGGCTGACACTCTCCTTGTGGGTTTCTCGTGGATTGTGGAGAAACCAGCCTCTCCCTGATGTTTTCCCTTTGGCCCAGTCTGAAGGATGGGCACGGCTGGAACAGGAGGTTTCACTCCCTGTGCTGGGATGGTGCAAGTGAGGAGGAGAAAGCTCAGGAGGCAAGGACAGGCACACTAAGGGTTTCTAAAGCAGCAAGGGAAATGGGGCAGTTTTCCCCAAAAAATCTGTGTCCATACAAACATTTTTCTGAAAAACTGAAAGGAACAAAGAACCTGGGGATAAACCACAGGCAATGCCAGCAGCTCAGTCTGGCTTTGGGGACCCTCCTGGCTCAGCAGTGACTCCGTTAGCACTCAGGGACACAGGGACTTGTTAAGTCCTTGTGGAAGGCTTTGCCTGACTCTGTTTCCTGGACTCTGCCCAAAGGCACTCACCAAACCCCAGTGAGTGCCCAGACAGCCCCAGACACTATCCCTGCCCTGCCATGGTGAGGGGGGATCCCGGGAGCCGGCGATGACTCCACAGAAAGACGCGCACACGCACAGGCTCTGCCTGCAGCTCATTCCCAAAGTCCCCTGGGAAGGCTCAGGATGGATGTCTAGCACCAAACACAGACTGATTAAACAGGCTGATCAAAGCACTGGAAAATCACACGGACCCGCAGTCCTCAGACCCTTGATCCAGGTCTGACAACGAGCTTCCTCTCCCTCCTCCCCGGGAAGCCGGCGCTGCCAAGCTGAGCCCACCGGATGCTGCTTCACCTCCTGCCTGGAAAGGCACACTTCCCTACAGCTGAACAGCTCCATGGAGACACGGAAAAAGGCATTCCATGCAGCTCCCAGGCTGTGAGAGGCTCATTATCTCGCCCTGCTCCGTGCTGTGCCTGAGCTCGGTGCCGAGCAGCAGCATCCAAGGGCCGGTGAGACACGGCCTGTGCTGGCAGAACAACAATTTGGGCCAGCCCAGCCCTGCTGACTCCCAGCAGCCAGGCAGAGACTCTGCATGGACACCTGGCTTTGAAACCAGGCACTGCACAAGGCCTCCCAAAGCCCAGAGGGCTTCACCTGCCCCGGGATTATGTGCAGCTGCAAATAAGATACAAGCCAAACTGCTCCATGGCTTTGCCAGAAGATCCAACATCTCTCTCATTTTCCCTATGCTCCGTGGCTGAAATACAAGTGACAAACAGCCCCACCTGCCTGGGACTGCACCCAGGGGTGCCCATTTGGAGTGGCCAGCTCAGGCAGGTCCTGAAAGCTCAGGTACCACAGCAGGTGAGCAGCCAGGGTTGCTCCTGCCCAGCTGCGCTCCCGAGAGAGAACCTCTGTGAGCTCCCAGTGCCACCAGTTCCATTCCAAATGCCCAGCAGACAAATGGGAGCACTGGTACTCCTGCTGTGCTCAGGTCACAGGCAGCACATCCCAACTCCTGCCAGGCAGGGAGAAATCCCAAGTCCTGAATGGCCTCTGGCACACGGCATCGAGACAGAGCTGTCAGCAGCATCTGTTCCCAGTGCCACATCTGAACATGTGCAAAACACCACTGCTGGCAGAACTACACGGAAATGTGCAGCTTCCATAGGAAAAACTCTCCCCGTGCTCTACTAAATCCAGGGGTAATGGTAGGATTTTTAAATCGGATGAGTTTTGGAGCTCAGTTGTGTCACTGCTGCAAGCAGACACTGAAGAGATTCTCCTCACCCCTCAGGACATTACCTACAGCATAGCCACGTGGTGCAGGGGCCCCGTTCAGCTACACCCAGGTGAGGGGGGAACTTTGGCTGCTGGCAAAAGACTGAAGATACTCCTGAGCTGCCCAGAGCTCTGACACGATTCAAACCACTCGAGCTGAGCAGCCTTGGCTGACGTGGACACCAAACCCTGGGCTCCCACGGCCCCGCCGCTGGCTCCCCATCAGCCTCCCAGGGCAGCCTGGATGTGACAGATGCCAGCTCGTGTTTGTCTGCTCCAAACCCCCCTCAGAGCACCACGGGGGCTGCTGCCCTTCCCTGCCAGACCACTGGCTCCATCCGGAGGGGTTTGCGCTACGCCGGCCGCACAGAGGGCTCGGCGAGGAGGGCTCTGCTGGGAAGGCAGCTCTCTCCAGGGAAAAGGGCAGCTCTGGCAGCCAGAGCCAGGCTTGCAGCACGCTCTGCTTGGCAGGGAAAGAGGTTATTTACAAGCTCACCCAGCTCCTGGAGAGCCACAACACCGAGGAAGGTGCACGAACCGTTCCAGTGAGAGGAACAGCAGACGGAGCAGGAGGGGGACACCGGGAGCCAGGGAAAGGGCAGCAGCATCGGGAGAGGCCAGAAGGGACCAAGGAGCCCTTCGTGCCTGGATGCCTCAGCTCCCTGCTGCAGGAGCCTATAAATAATCCCAGGCTGAGAAGCCTCGTGCTGCACAGAAAAGCAGGGAATGAGTCACACCTGGAAGTCTGCTCTGCTCTTTCGATGCCACACAGGGAACAGGCTCCTGAGTGTCTTTGATGTGAGGGCCCAGGAAGAAAGGAGAAAGCCCAGCCTCCAGGCTCCTTTCCATAAACTCCTAGTCCATAACAGCAAAGAAAGATTTGGACTTGACAGACTTTCAGTTGAATCAACTCTCAGGGGAATTTAAAAATAAAAGATTATTTCTAGTCCTTCCTCAATGGCTGCACACACTGCCAGCACCCCTCCCTCTTTTGACATATCCCTGTATATTTTAAGCACAAAGACCTCAGGGACTCTGACCTCTGCCAGAACAATCCATCCTCTGGCACTCCCCAGTGCCCAAGCCCAAGGTCCTGGAGCTGGAGCATGTCCCCAGGAATGACTGGTTCCCAGGAATGGCACATGGCACAGCCCAGGCAGGGAGTGCCCAGCACCAAAAGCCCCAATCCAGGCCAGCATCGGAGACTCACCACAGAAGGAGATGATGTGGCTGCTGTCCTCATGCACGAATTTCCTCGTCACAGCCTCCTCCATGATCTGCTTCACCTGCAGGACAGAGGCAGTTAGGGAAACTTCAGCATGGAGCAGAGTGAGGAGTCCTGCAGTGGGGTGGGTGCACAGGAACCTCCTCTGCTCCCAGGTTTCCCCAGCTGCACAGGAGGTCTCATGGAGGATGCAGCTCTGCCTGCTGAGCATCGCCAGCTATTTCAAAAAGTCAGGTATAAAAAAAGGGCTGCTTCATTTTTGAGAAACTTCACAGGAGGAAAATGATGAGCCGAGAATTAACTGAGGGATCTGAGCACCGTTTAGATGAAAGTCATCTCATAAAGGTAGCTAAATCTCATATTTAAGGCTTTTACAGCATTGTTCTGTTCTCTCATTTTGACAAATTTCCTGTGACGCAGCTGTCCCAAATGACTGCAACTCTCCATCAGTGCCTAATTCAGCAATCACCTGGCACCAGCTGTGCCCAGGAATTCCATTTGCACAGCAGTGCCAGCAGCTCTGCCCTCTCTGACTCTCGACTGGCACTCAGCTGATCCAGGGGAAGCTGTCACTTAGTGCTCATCAGGGGCACGATTAGGGGACAAAAACAAACAGGACCCCACATAAATTAGGAGGGTAATTATTTGCAGGGAGCAGATGGGAGGTCAGACCTGGCAGGTCAGGTCTGGCAGCACAGTGGTGACTTCCATCCCCAGCTGTCACTCTCCCTAATCCTGCTACAACCAACCAGAGTCCAGCTGAATCTTTGCTCCTTAAACATTCAGTTCCCAACCACTTTTCCTTTCAAACACAGCTGCCAGCATGCCTGGATCTCATCTCCCAGTGCCTCTGTAACATCTTGATTTTGGAAAACACAGGGGAAAGTGTTCCCAGTGCAGAGCTGAGGGTCAAGACTTGGCCAAGCAAACCTTGCAGGAATGGGAGACCTTTAATGGCATCATTTGGGGAATTAATCCCCTTTGCAAGGTATAATCAAAGTTATGCATGGCTGACAGCTCAATAAAGGAAACCCTGAGTCTGGATTAAGACAAGAGTCCTCTCCGAGCCAAGAGCTGCTCTGTGTCAGAGCCATCAGGTGAGATCCCAGCACTGCTCCCTGCTCGGTGACTAACGGAGCACTGAGACTTCCCTGGATGCCTCGGATGAGCTGGTACTGAGTCAGGAAGTCACAGCAAGGAATGTCACCGAGATGTGGAGCTCGGGACTGGAGGTGGCTGGGAAATTCCTCTTGGCACAGCGTGATCCAGCTCCTCCACCTCCCACATCGCCCACATGCCAACCCCGCGCTCAGAGCGGTGACTCCACCTGCAGGAACACCCCGGGGACCAGGAGAAAGCTCCATCTTCCACCCCAGTGCTTTGTTGTGTCCCAAAACTGCAGCTGGCCCTGGTCAGGGCACCTCCTGGTGCTCCTTTACTCCTTACCTCCCACCTACAGTTTTCCCCTTGTCCCGGTGCCCTGTGCTGGGCACCAGGGAAGGGGCAGCTGCAATCCTCACTCAGGGCTCCCTGCTCCAGCAACTTTTTATTTTACACTTCAGCAACAGAAACGGGGACAGAGCAAGTCCCAGCAAGAGGAGAGGAGCCTCTGTCTCCCACACATCCCTCGACCTTGGCTGCAGGGGTGGATCAGGGATGGGAAGCACCACACACCTCATGTCCACCAGCGCCCAGGTGCTCCCCAGAGCCACCCCTTTTCCTCCACCTGGAATTCCACGTCACCAAAGACATTCTGGAAGCCTGCCCAGCTCAGGAGCTATCCCTGACCACCCCTGGGAGCAGCCCTGAAAGGGAGGTTCACATCCTGGGGCCCTCAGGGATTCCCTGAAATTTGGCTCTCCCAGCTGGCTGAGCCACCCTTGTCCAGGTGGCTCCTAACCCTTGCCCAGGCAGGCTGAGCTTCCTCTGTCAGCAGGGCATAGCACTTCTCTCTCACACATCCAGCTGATCTCCCAGAAAATGATGACACACAGATATTAAATGCACACTCGTGCCAGCACTGGTGGTATCAGGATTTTAACCCCCCTCCCGCAAATACACCTGAGAATCAACGTGCAGAGTTATGTCTTTACCAGCTTCTGATTCAATCAGGAAATATTCCAATATAAGCAGCACATTCAAATATTTGTTTGAAATTTCAATATATTGACATGATGCCACAGGGCCTTCCCCAGGCCAGTGACCATCTGCCTGTCCAGGGCCTGGGGAGCATCCAGGACAGCAGGAGCCAGCTCTGACCAGGCATTTCAGTGCCAGCACTGCACAAACCACCTGCACGCTCGAGCCACAAGCAAAACACCTTCCAAGAGACACAGATTAGTGGAAAATTACTCATTAAAAGTAAAAAAAAAAGAAAATGCACTGCATTGACTGAGGTTGTAACGCTAAAAATAAATCAAGGAAGTCTAAAGGACTGGAAGTGGAAAGGGCACTGCAACAAGGGCACTCACCTGGCATGTGACAAATACAAACACCAGCCCAGGAGGTAGAAGACAGACAGACAGACACGGCCTTGTAACAGAAAACATGGGATATCTTGGAATCCTGGAATGGTTTGGGTTGGAAGGGACCTTAAAGCTCATCTCATTCCACCCCCTGCCACAGGCAGGGACACCTTCCACAATCCCAGGGTGCTCCAAGCCCCATCCAATGTGGCCTTGGACACTTCCAGGGAACAGAATCAACACTTCCAGGGAACAGAGCTCAGAGATCCCAACTTTCTCTAAGCACCAAGAAAATTTTCCAACAAAACCATCTTAACGTTTGCCCAAACAGACACAGCTGGCATCTCTAGGACAGCTCCAAGCCAGAGAACCCCAAAACTCCTGACAGATCTCCTGTGCTGTTGTCTGCAGACCCCAAAGGACTCTCCCACTCAGAGCAGCCCCTCCACAGCCATCTGGGATCATCACCACCACAGCTGGGATCTGCCACGTGCTCCCAGATCCTCTGGGAGCTTCTGATACCCCGGGAACATCGGCTCAGCCGAGCTTGGCTCCCTCCACAGAGAAGACTTGAACAGCCTCTGAATGTGCTGCATTCCAGCATTTTAATGCTAATTCTCAGATTGTAGCCAGAACAATCCCAACAGATGAAGCTGCCCACTCTGGAGCTCATGCCAGCCTAGGGAAATGAGATGTTTGCTCTTCTTTTATTAGAAAGGAAATTAAACCAGCAACTAATAATTTAGCTGTAGGTAAACTTGGGAGGAATCTCACCAAGAATTCCACAACAGTACCAACAAACCCCTGGCTCCAGCTGTGAGCACAGGACAAGTCCCCCTGGAAAGTGAAATCAAACCCTCACCTGTCCAACAACCCCAGACCCCAGGGAGGGATGAAGGCTTAGACCTCTCTGCTACAAAATTCCCAGGGATATGCATCATCCAAAGCCCAGCTTTCCTGTCACCCAGTCCTGTTGTCATTTACACTGCTGGAACAAGCGAAATATTATCACAGCCACCACCGAGGTGCAGGGACCAGGAGCAAGCCAAGAACTCCAGGTTTAATTAGTCCAAGAAAATATTGGCTCACAACTGTTTTACCTGGCCAGGTTTTTCCCTAGAGAACCCGTACTCTGCATTATCCAGGGATGTTTGCAGTCTCTATTTTCCTGCCATCCCTCTTGCAAAGCCTTTCACTGGTTATTAAAGCATTTCTATGGAAGCACAACACCTCCTGTCTATTTGGCCATGCTGGAAACTCCATGGAATTGTTTACAGCAAGCCAGATGCAAACAGAGTCCCCAGGGAGATCCTTTTCCCAGTCCTGTTCCAGGGTCAAGCTCGCTCACGTTGCCACAGGCTGAGGGCAGCTGCTCCCAGGAATAGGCCTGGTCACCAGATCCAGCACCAAAAAACATCTGGATGAGCAAAAAATGTGGCCCAGCAGCCACACACTGGAGCTAAAGCCATGGGAGAGCATCCCATCCCAAACCCAAAGGATTTACAGCAAAAAATAGAGGTGAAGATGAAGCTGGAGATGTCTCCTGCTCCCTCTGAACATCCACCTCTACACGGGGTGTCAGATTGGGTGGATGAGATGCTGCAGGACCAGAGCCAGGAAGCTGCACTGCCTGTATCCCCTCAGAATCACAGAATTCATCACAGAATCATGGAATTGTTGAGGTTGGAAAAGGCCTCCAAGATCACTGAGCCCAACCATTCACCCAGCACTTCCAGGTTCACTGTCCCTGTTCAATCCGCCTGGCCCAGGAGAACCATCAAGCCCACCAAACAAACAAACAAACAACAACAAAAAAAAACTTTAAAAAAAACCCCCAACCCATTGATGAAAGAGGCTTTAAACCTGGTTTGCTTTTGTACATTTGCTTTTCAAATTCTTTTCCAAGCTGCGGTTTTCTCGTTCTCATCACGGTCTTTAAGTGCTGCTTTGATTATGTGTTTGCAGTTAATTCTTGCACTTAAAAAATCCCATTTTCCGTGTCAGTTTTGGTGCAACGAGTGCACGTGGGCATTTCTTGCTGTAGTCTGAGCTCTCCTGTAATTGCTTCTCCCAACCAAGGTCTCTTTCCAGGAAAAAGCTCCACAGGAAGCAGCTCCCCATGCTCTGGAGCTGTGTCCATGGAGCACTGCAGCTCTGTCACTTCCCAGGTGTTTCAAAACGCTGAAGGATCACTGACATGCAATATTAGGACATCCCCAGGCAGGGTTGTATTTGCAAGGACAAACAGACAGGGGAATATTTCCCAGCAGGAATGTGAGCCTGGCTTTGCTGGATGTACCAAAGGTGTCCAAAGCAAAGCAAGTGGAAAATCTCTGCTTGGCTCCAGGACATTATTCCAAACCCCCACTCCTGGTGCCCACAGGAGTCTCTGTGTGTGGGGAATGGTGGATGGAAATCCTGGGATATCCAATCACATGGCCAATGCTGGAGCTAAAGCCACTTTTTAAGCTAAAGCAGAACTTCTCAGACTGAAACCTCTCACCAGCCAGCTTCACCTTCTCATTTGAAAATGAAATCTCTGCCTGTTGCCTGTCTCATTGCTACAACACCCTTTTTTAGCAGACTTGTTGACAAAATTCACGTTTTCCAACTCGACGCTGCAGGATTTCCTGTTTCTCCTGCCTTACCACGTTCCTCCTCTTTCCAGCAACAAACACCCAGGTGATCCCAAAAGCAGGTGCCAGACAGACTGTTCAGCACCACCACGAGCTGCAGCCACGCTCTGCCACTTCTTCAAGAGTTTACAGGCTGACCACTAAAAAAAAGCCCAATTAATTGTGCTCGGATCAGTTAAAACACAGAGCACGTGCACCATTTATACCCAGAGACCTCAGGGCTCTCGCCAGACGTTTTGGTGGCCCCTGGCATGAGGGGACACCACAGGGACACCTCTGATGGCACCAGACACTTGTCTTGAAAGCCATTTGGCAGCTCCCTATTCTTCCTGCCACAGAAACATCGATCACACTCCTGCCCACGGAGACCTTTGGCTTTTCTAAAAGTCTTACTTAATTATTTATCACCACTTGCTGAATAAAACATGGCACCTCCTGCAGCTGAGGGATCCTCCACGTGACACACAGGAGGGATTTCCAGGCCAGCCCTTCCCCAGGAACCACATGTGCTCACAGCTGGGGACTGGGATGAGGCTCCTTGGGGGATAAGGGAGGAGAAGAACTCTGAATGCTTGTGCAGCTTGCTGGAAAATGAATTAAAAAGATATTAGTGGAAGGATCCATAATGCAACATCACATCCTGGGGGGACACAGGGGCATCCCAGCCATGTGTATTTACTGAGGGTGTTTTGCACCAGACTTTCTTCACAGGGCTTCAACTTTTGGCCAAAAATCCGTGCTTGCAACTCTAATCTAAGCTGCCTAAGATCACGTTATAGCTGGTTCTATTCCTGTTGTGCTTGTCAAACGCACATTTCCACGCCATCTGTGGGCACTGCTGGCACTGCTCGCTGTAAATGCTCAATACAGACATTTAAAGAAACATTTAAGGAAAACTTTAGTCATTTCTGTGTTTCCAGCAGCCGACCTCGAAGCCGGGTTCTGTTCTCAGCACATCCCAAAGCCCCTGGTTTTCCCAGGTAGTGATGTTGCCCTGACGAGGCTTTTGGATTCACTGAAACGTGGTGAAGGATGAAACCAGCTTCCAGCTCCCAATCGCCCCGAAGTCCTGAATCTGTGCAAAGCCAGGTATTTCCATGGCAACAGCCAGGACGCCAGGAGGGAGGAGGGGGAGGATATTTTGGCAGCAGAGGACAGAGGGTCCTCCCAGCACAGGGAAGGTGTGAGGAAGGGGGAAAGCAGCACAAAACCTGCTCTGGGGATGACAGCTCAAGCCAGGGGTTTCTGGAGCACCAGAGCTCTTGTGCAAAGCCCTGCTTTTACATCGAAGAGGAGAGGAAATGGTCCCCAGTGATCAGTGCTGCTCTTCAGAGCAGATCGATGCAGGCAATCGAGAAATGCTGCATTAAGGGCCCTCTGTTCTCTCTTGATACAGAAACATCTGAAAAAGGCTGCCCTGGGTGCTTGAGAGACATCAGAGGGTCCCTCTGCCAACAGCAGCTTTCATCACCAACCTGCAGCTCATCATCCTCATCCTTATCTTGCCTGAACACTTTTGACAGCTACACAAAGGCCTTTTCCCTTTTTTTTTTAATAAACTGGCCTCGAGAACACTTAAAGCTCTCAACATTAATTTTTCAAATCCTAGTAGCATTAAATTAATTTACAATTTTCTACCCATCCAGAATGAAATAGCTGGCACTGACGCCTCCAATCTGATATTTTGGAACGGCGGGCACACAGAAAAACAAACCCAAGCTGCAAAAACACTGCTCTTACCAGTCATTTGTGTTACTTAGCCACAAACCAGGCAACATGGCTGCAAAGCAGGGGCTTCTCTGAAAGGGTGGGAGGAAGAGACTGACTGTTGTTCCCATGACACATGATGAAGGAATTAGTCAACAGCCACACAGTGACAACCATTCCAGCTACTGAAAAACAAACAATATATCTGGTAGAAGACAAGCAGGCTGTGGCCAACCCCAATTTCTAAAAGAACTCTAAGAGCAGGCAGCAAAATGTTCAATCCAGGTTTGATAGCTACCGAGGAACAAAGACTCAGAGCTGCCTCCTGAGTGGCAAGTTAAACATAAACTAAGTTTTTGCAGAAGAATGACCAAGATGACTGTTTGCTTTCATACACCATTCAGCTTTTCACTCAGCTCACGCTCCAGGGACACGTGTGCAGGTGGATTGCACAGGTAACACCTGCTTCCCTCCCTCTGTGCCGTGAGGCTGCCTGGAGGGAGCTAAAAACACCTCAGGATTCTCCTCTATTAAAAACCAAACTTGTGAAAGAAGGGGAGGAGCACAGTTTGGAAGGGGAGTACTTCTACTTGGAAACCCACACCCCTCCAAACCTGGGTATTTCAGGCTCTGGGTTTGTAAAGAAGGCTCATTCCATCTGATAAAAGCTCTGAAAAAAATCAGAAAATGTTGGTCATGCTGCTTACCCTGCACAACAGGACACAGGATGCCTCCTGTGTCAGACCTCATTCCTTCCCTTGCAGCCTGCTGACAAACAGTCCATTTTGCAGCTTCCAGAGTTGGTTTGATTTATTATGACCATACAGGGCAGGGGGGAGGAAGAAGATGGTGACAGATAACACAGCTCATCTCACCCTGCACATCCACTGCAGCACAGGACTTCTCCAGAATCCAGTGCCTTAACCATGGCAACAGCCAAATACTGAGGGCTGCTCAGTGCCCTGGCTAATTCCAGTTTACTGTTTCTGTCCCTGCTCGGATCAAACCTTCCTCCCAGTGTTTGCCTCGCTCAGTTATGGCCCTGGGTGACAGATGTGCCACAGCTCCCCAAGGACAGCCCTGGCTGTCCCTGCTCTCAGCTGGGCTCACCTGCACCGAGGGCCCTGGCAGCTCACACAGAGCCCTGGCTGGAGCAAAACCAGGCGTGGTCTTGTGAAATGAGAATAATACAGGTTTGAGAAAGGTTAAAAATTTGGGAGTGGGGAAAAAACCCCAGGAGATTTCTGCAGCTGGCCCTTTCTACTGCTCCTTGCAGTCTGCACAAGCTCCTGACTCAACCTGAGGTCAGCCTAGAAAAGGAAGGAAAACCAAAAGCATGAGCAAAGCGGGCCTAAAGAGCAGGCAGCAACAGGCACAAGAATGCCCACCTGCTCCCAGTCTCGGGGATGGCACTAAATAATTAACTCCACAACTTACAGGATCACGTTTCCCAAGGTTTTTAATTCCCACCAGAGCAAAGCCCAGGTGGAGAGCACAGGTCCTCTGTGGAATTCCCCCACCTGTGTGGCTGTGCACCCACAGCCCCCTTGCTGGACCCAACCCCTGTCCAGGTTCAGAGCTTCCAGCGGGAGTGGAAGGGCACGTGGAAGGCAAATCCCAAGGGAATGGTAACCACCTGGTACCTGCACAGGCAGGGAACCCACATCCACACCAACATCCCGAACAATGGGACCACCGGGACAAAGCCTCTGCTCTGTGTCAGCTCTAAGGGGCTGCTGGAGAGGTCCTGGAGTGTGCCAAACACCCAGGTCACAGCACCATGGTGGCACTTCACCAGGGCAGGAGGGCTTCCCCCGTGCACCCCTTTCCTCCCTCAGGCTTTACTCGCATTCACCAAACCCACATTATCTCCCCAAAAGCCAGCAGAAGGGCACGGCACAACCCCAGCTCTGCTCCCAGAGGTACCAGCTCCACTTTCCCCCAGCACACGGCCCCAGGAGGGAGCAAAGCTGGGCACTGAGGGCCAGCACGGCAGAGGCTCTGGGGGAAGCTCCGGGCCGGCAGCAGCCCTGGCTCCCACCCTGCAGCAGCCGTCTCTGCACTCAGGAGCTGCCACAGACAGTAATAATGAGATAGCAGCTCTATCCACAACGCTAAATAAATGTCATACCCTTTTCCTGGTTTAATAGCTGTTGCTGAGGCAACCAGTGGTATTCCTTAGCACCACACCCGGCACAGCATTAAAGGTGGGAAGTGGTCTGGATGGGCAGCGCAGTCACCCTCCCCAGACCCACCACCCACGGGTCTGCTTCTCCCGACTCCAAGCAGTGTCTTCCATTCCCCGGGAGCCTGTAAACTGGATAGCGAGATGCTCGTAAGAGCAGAAACAAAACACCACACATCCCCCCACACCCTCCGACATGCCGGGAGGTGACCTGCAGGGACAGAGCGTGGGTAGGACAGGACAGCAGCTCCCGGTGACCCAGCGCTTCCCCACCCGGCACGCCTCAGCTCCGTGACTCGATGGACCGTCTACTCAGGTGTAACACACGGGATAAACACGGAGCTCGAGGCAGCTCAACATAAAACACCGTACAAACTAATAGAGTTAAAGATGCCTGAGAAGAGGAAGCAGAGCGAGAACGCCATCACCCTGCCCTGGCCACACACATTTGGGCCCCCCCTTTTCCTGCCCGGGGTCCCCAGCACCCGCTGCCCCCCGCCCTGCCAAGGAGCGCCGTGCTGCGGGAGGGCTCGTCCCATCCCCGCTCCCAAGGGAAGGATGCAGCACCGGGAGTCGCCCCTTTTTCCCTGCGGAAAATCCCAAGTTGTGGTGTGCTCTGCCCCCAGCCAGAGGCGATTTTTCCAAGGATGCGGGGCGCTGGGATGCCGGGCACTGGCGCTGCAGGGATGCTCCTCCGCCCCCCGGGACCCGCAACCGCGCCCGGGTGGGCTCTCGGCCGGGAGGGCTCTCGGCCCCGCTCCGGGCTGGTTTCTTTGGGGGCTCTTAAACCCGCGGAAGCAGCAGCCGGAGCCAGCGGATGCCACGGGCGAGCGGGCCCGGGGCTCCCCCCGGGCAGAAGCCGCCGCAGCCGCCGCTCCCCGCGGGCACCGGGCCGGGGCTGCTCCCGGGGGTCCCGCACCCACCTCCTTCTTGACGGTGCGCAGCAGCCGCTGCCGGGTCTCCGCTTCTGCGGGGAGAAGGGGGGAGAAGAGACCCATTAGTGCGGCCCTGCCCCGCCACCCCCAGTCCCGGTGCCGGTCCCCGGTCGCGGTCCCCGCCCGCCGTACCCGCCGGGGCCGCCGCCATGGCCGCGCTCGCTCCGCAGCGCCCGCAGACTGCCGGGCACCGGGCCGGGCCCGCCGGGCCGCGCCGCCCCCCGCCCCGCCGGGGAGGGGCCGCCGCCGCCTCCAATCCGCGACCGGCACCCCCGGGCACCCCCAGCACCGGCACCCCCGGCATCGGTACCCCTGGGCACCCCCAGCACCGGCACCCCCGGCACCCCCAGCACCGGCACCCCCGGCACCGGTACCCCCGGCATCGGCACCCCCGGCATCGGCACCGGCACCCCCGGCACCCTCAGCACCGGCACCCCCGGCATCGGCACCCCCGGCATCGGCACCCCCGGCATCGGCACCGGCACCCCCGGCACCCTCAGCACCGGCACCCCCGGCATCGGCACCCCCGGGCACCCCCAGCACCGGCACCCCCGGCACCCTCAGCACCGGCACCCTCGGCACCGGTACCCCCGGCACCGGTACCCTCGGGCACCGGCACCCCCAGCACCGGCACCCCCGGCACCGGTACCCTCGGGCACCGGCACCCCCGGCGCCGGTACCCCCAGCACCGGTACCCCCAGCACCGGCACCCCCGGCACCGGCAGCCCGGGTACGCCCGCCATCCGCAGCCCCGGCACCCCCGGAGTGCCCCCTATCCCCGGCACCCCCGGCAACCTCGGCGCTCCCGACAGTGGCACCCCCGGCAGGGTGACTGGGTCCGGACCGGTGCTCCCTCAGGGTCTCAACCGGGACCAGTGCCACGGTGGGATCACAGCCGTGCCCCAGCTCCCGGGGTGGCGACCAACCCCCCCTCCTCCCCCCCCCAGCTGATCCCCGTTCCCCCAGCCAGGTCCCTGCACCCCCGACCCAGCCCCGAGGTGCCCGGGGACGGCGGCCGCGGGGCTGGGTGACACGGGACGGGGAGAGCCCTGGAGGTGTCCCCGCACACCGGGATCGCTGGGGCACTGTCTGGCCTCGGACAGGGGTTCAGGGCTCTGGAGGTCCCTCACAGGGACGAAGCAACCACGTCCTTTCAGGCCTGAGCCATCCAGGCCCGCTCCGGTGAGCTCCAGCACAGCGGGAAGGTGACAGCGACCGGAGACCCCCATTGCCTCCTCTCAAAATCACAACATCGCAGCCCCTCGGAGAGCGCCCTGCCTGCAGCTCCATTAACATCTCTTCTGTTTTCCTCTTCCCTCGTTTACTGTTCCAGGACATTTCCATAGAAACAGCATCCTGGCTCCTCCGCAGTCCAGTTTCCAATAACTACAAACCGCGTTACTGCGAGGGCAGCGTTGCCCGGCCGTGCTGCACGGCCGCCACCGGCACGGCCCCGCCTGGCCCCGCTGCCGTCGGGACTCAATCCCGGCATGGGCAGCAGGGACACCGCCAGCCCCCCAGAGTGACCCCAGAGCTGGGCTGCATCCTCTCTGCCTCGGAGCTTTTCCTGCCAGGCTCCTGCTCGGTGACCCTAAGGACAGCAGGGACCGTAATCATGGTTCCCTCCACTACCCAGGATGGCAGGAGAACAGGAGGGAGCTCTGGGCTCGGAATTAGTCCGAATTCGGTCCCTTTTGTACCTTCCGGGGACCAGGAGGAGGCCTGGGCCATATCCGTTGTAGAGGAAAACTTATTTCCGTGTACTCTGATTCTCGCTGTTTATTTGCTTGTTAAATACCTGTTAGCAGAGGTGGTGGCAGCACGAACGTAACCGAGCTGCACCTTGGGGGAATGTGATTGCCGGACCACACGGGTCCCAGAACTTTTGGGGGAAAATCGTCTGAAAGAAGCACAGGGACAAGCTCTCCCCAAGCTGGCTCCCCTTCATTGGAAAATTCTGCTTCTCCCTGGATTAAAGACAGGTGGGAGACGACTGGCCCCTGTTTTCTGGAGCCTGGAGATCTTAAATGAGAGCACGTTGATCTATACTTAATGTGATTAAGTTACATCTCTGAGTATCATTCTAATTAAATTAAACTTCCCACTGCTGCCTCTGCGGCTTAAACAGGATAGTTGTTTTAAGACCACAATTCACTCCCCTGCATTTCCCTGCACGGATGAGAGGGTGGGATAAAAGCATTCTGCTAATCAAGTCATCTTGGTGTTTGGAAACAACTTCTAAGTCGCTGGATATTCAAATTTAAATCTGATTTGGGTTGGATTTAAACTCTGCGTTTTCAATCTGAAGTGATTAGTGCTTTGAAGAAATAAAATAACAGGAAAAAGCAGAAATAAACGGATGAAGCAGTGCACAGACCATCCCTGACCGTGATGTCACAGGTGTAAAAACAGGATATTGGCAAAGAATTCTTCCCTGTGAGGGTGCTGAGGCCCTGGCACAGGGTGCCCAGAGGAGCTGGGCTTCTCCATCCCTGGAAGTGTCCAAGGCCAGGTTGGACAGGGCTTGGAGCAACCTGGGCTAGCGGAAGGTGTCCCTGCCCTTGGCATGGGGTGGAACGCGATGAGTTTTAAGGTCCCTTCCAACCCAAACCATTCCGCGATCTCCCCAAGACACCTCTCCCCCTGCCCTCCCCATCTCCAGCAGCTCTTTCCACCTTGCAGCTTCTAAAAACAAGCGGAGATTTCAAAGCTTTCCCCTCATCGATTTGACAGCGCGGCCCCGACCCTCTGCCGGAGGAGCCGCAGCCGCATGAGCGGAGGGGCAGCGGCGCAGGGAGAGGGGGCAGCGGGACGGGAGCACCGGGAGCATTCACGGCTCGTTCCCCAGCGAGCTCCCGGGGGGATCGGTCGGGGATGGAGGCACTGAACCGAGCAGGTGGAGCGGGGCACCCACCTGCGAAACGGAGCCCGGTCCGTGCCTGAGCACAGGGAGCTCCCGGGCAGCAGCGTGCGCATCCCTGCGCTGCAAAGCCCTGCCGTGGACGGTCCGGCAGCCCCAGCTCCGCCCCACCCCGGGTGTGATTTAACAGCTCGGTGCGGGGGGAACAAGAGGCTCTTCAGGAGAGAAAGGAGCTTAGTTTTAAACAGATGCCGGAGTTTGCACAGCCGCTACTTCACGCTGGGAAAGGCATCTCTGTCCGGTGCTCGAGGGATGCTGGGGGCTGTCCCTGCTATCCGCAGACCCCACAGACCCCTGAGACCCCTGGCAGTGCCTGAGCCCATCTGCCGAGCCCTCCTGAGCAGGGGCAGGACGTGGGCACAGGGAGGTCCCACCGAGCCATTCCACGCAAACCCCTCGGAGAAAAGAAGGGGCAGCAGCAGAGAAAGGGCTGGTATCTATTATTTACTATTTTTCACAGTTTATATGGCACCAGCTGCCTCAGTTCTGTTATTTATGCCTCGCGATGGTCCTTGGTCAGGGGGTTAAACCCCGCTGCCCCCGGCACGCTCACCTTCATCCCAAATCCCGGGGCAAGGGCGGCCCCAGAGCCTGGGCTTTCATCTCCACTCCCGCGCTGAAGGACGGGAATCCACGGCGCTGGAAAGTGCCAGGAGTGACACAAATCCCGGATAAACCACAGCAGATTAACTGTCCCTCACCTGTGAGCTGGGGCTGGGCTCGGGGGGAGCCACACCGGGCTCAGGAGCGGGAACTGATGGAGGGGCTCTGCCGGGACCCCCCAATCTCCGCTCGCTCTCCCCCAGCGCAGGGACCACCCTGAGTCCCTCCCACCCAACCCCTTCGCTCGGGGGAAATCCTCATCTCCCCTCGTAACCCCACCAGCGGAAAACTGCTGTATTTCACAGGAGAGGTGTTCAAAGAACAATAATTTCGTGTTAAAGCAACAATAATTTCAGGTTCCATTGCAGAGAGGGAGAAGCCCGTGGAGCTCAGCCCACCCTGTGCAGGGACTGACCGGACTGGACCCACTTTTAGGCTTTTCCAACCTAAACGATTCCACGAGTCTGTGACTCCATTCTATGACAGCCCAAGCAGCCAGGGCCAGACACAACAAAAAAAAAAATCTAAAAAGTGCTTTTAACTGGAGGTTTCTAACGGGTCTCCGTGCGTGTTCCTGAGGGATTAACAGTGTCCAGAGGCTTCCCGTGCCGGGCAGCTGCGTCACGTCGTCACAGCAACCCGATCGCCAAGGCCCTGCAGCCGCAGCTCCGGCTCCATCTCTCCTGTAGTTTCTTTTAATTACAGATGGGAAAGGCTGTGAAAGCCGGGGCTGGAGGTCCCCAGAGTCCCGGGAGAAGCCGGTGACCCCGGGTCTGTGCAAGCCCTGCACAGGCGCGTTTCACAACAATGAATTTTGCTGTTAAACTGTCACAGGGCAGAGCGGTGGCTTCGGGGACACTGCCATCCCCTCCTGGTCACAGCTCAGCGGCGAAAGTTATTTCCCTTTCATGTGGCTTATTCCCAGCAACTCACACCCCAGAGAGACCCGTCGAGCCCAGATGGATGAGATGACCTTTAAAGGTCCCTTCCAACCCAAACCACTCCATGATTCCCCAGTTTCCCCTGCAAGCACGAGCATCACCTCCTTAGCAAAACACACCACGGAGAGAGAAATAGGGATTTGTCAGGAGAGAAGAGGAAAAACGGTCCCATTTTACCACCTCAGCCCCAAAACTGAGTTGGAATCCCCTCCCCTGGGTGGGACCCACGGGGTGATGTTCATCCACACAAGGTGAGGCTGGTCCCCACGGGGTGAGCTCGGTCCCCGTGAGGTGATGCCAGTGCCTGCAGGGTCAGGCTGGTCCCCGTGGGATGACGCCGGTCCCTGCAGGGTCAGGCTGGTCCCCACGCTCAGGGGCTGCTCTCCCCTGCTGCCTTTGATCAGAGCATGGCTCTGGTTTCCCTGCCGGCTGCTCTCCGTGCCGTGGGTTTCCAGCGGGAGGTGGGGAAGCGCAGTCAGCCTGACCCTCCCCTCCTCGGATCTGTCATCAGCAACAGAAAAATCCTTCCCGGCCCCAAGTTACTCAGCCTGAATCCTGCAGGATTTGCCGGGGTGGAAGGATGGCAGAGCAGCCCTGCCTGGGTCCCCCCGCCAGCCCCGCGCCCCCGAACCCCCACACCCACCCCAGGGACAAGTGGAGCAAAAAGATGGATTTCCTCCTCTCCGTCATCGGATTCGCCGTCGATCTGGGCAACGTCTGGCGGTTCCCTTACATCTGCTACCAGAACGGAGGGGGTAAGGACACCACCGGGTTAATTTAAGTCTTCTTTTGGAGAAAAGGTGCCTTTTTCCTCATTTTCCATCTCTTTCACCCTGGAAAATTCACTCTTTCTTTTCCTTCTTTGTTTCCAGCTGCTCCACTTCAGACAGGGTGGTTTAGAGACCGACCCAACTTCTCCTGACATCTGTCTCTTTTCTATTTGTGTCTTTCTTCATTCAAAATCCTCCTCCACTCCCTCCACCCTCCTTCCCTGGGGTCTTTCCCTGCTTTCCTGGTCTTTCCCTCCTTTCCCAGTGGGGTTAGGGGTGCGTTAGCAGCTCTAGGATCACAAAGGGAAAATTAGCATGGTCCAAACTGCAGAAAATGATTAAGGTCCGTAAATTTGGGCTGGGAGGTTCACACACTCCGTGATCTCGGATCTCTGGGAAGCTGCCTTTTGGGATAGATTGTGGTTTAAAATCACCCTCATGAGCCTCCCACCCTCCTGCTGTGGATCCTGGCTGGCAGTGCTGGACCCCACGAGCAGCCCCGGCTTTGAGGGATCAATGGGAAGCAAAGACACAGAAACACCATGAAGGGAAAAACCTTCAGTAAATGGCAACTAAATAAATTGCTGGGAATGGAGCAGGATGGAAGCCCCCCTCACATGGAAATGAAAAAGGAGGGATGAGAATTTTGTGCTGTTTGGGAGAGCGCAGCGGATTTAATTGCCAAAGTCAGCTTTCGGGGAACATCCTCTACTGCTTGGGAAAATTAGAAAGAGATAATTAGTTCCATACTCAAGGCGAAACCGTGGATCCCAGGTGCCCACGTTGGAACGCAGTTATTTGTGAGTTGCTCCTGTGGGATTGGGAGCAGAGCTGAGCCCCTCTGCGTGGCCGTGGCTGGGGTGGGTGGTTCCCACACGGGAGGGTGAGGAGTTCAGGGAGCAGCTCTGGGGGAGCACAGCCCCATGGAGTGGGAACACTGGGATGGGCAGCACTGGACTCACCCAGAGCCCAGGCTCTGCCTGGAAGGAAAAACACTGAAAACACTTGGTCCTGTTGGGCCAGTCCTGCC
Organism: Coloeus monedula; assembly: GCF_965178545.1. NCBI lineage: Eukaryota > Metazoa > Chordata > Aves > Passeriformes > Corvidae > Coloeus > Coloeus monedula. The sequence goes on along the minus strand of NC_138798.1, from coordinate 4,898,070 downwards.
AGGCTGATGGGGGGGCTGCAGGAGGGTGCTGGGGATATTTGGGGTACTGGAGATGACAGAGATATTTGGGATAGTGGGAGTGCTAGGGATACCAGAGATGCTGGAGGTGCTCGGGGATTTTGGGGATACTGGGAATGTTGGGGTGCTGGGGATGCCACAGCACACACACATCTGTCAGAAGGAGGAGCCGTGGGGGGTTAAATTAACTAATCCCAGCAGAACTCAGAGAGCAGCTCCACTTCCAAAAGCTCCATGGGGTACAAGTGTAGCCCCAGTAAAAACGAGGATGTTATGAATAATGCAGATTACAGCGTTAATGATGTGTCTTGAGGTGGCTGCGCATACTCACTCAGATTTTCTCCAAAACTCTTCTAGACCTGAGGGGTGCTGGGTGTCCCCTCCCCTGCGCCCCGATGGTTTGTGTGGCTCTTTGTTCCATCCTGGCCAAATGGTGCCTCCCTAGTGAAGGATGGGATGCCAGCGGGGCTGTGCTGGGAAGCTGGAACACCGAGCAGGGTCTCACATCTCTGAGCTCCTCTGACCAGATCATTTCCAAAGCTTCTCACAAACACATCCAAACCTATTGGGGCAGCAGCAGGAGGGAAGGAGGTGACAATGCCATGGTCCCCTGGCAGCCTGGTGGTCACCCTGCTGTGCTCCCTACCCTGCAGGAGCCTTCCTCATCCCCTACACGCTGATGGCTGTTTTCGGGGGGGTGCCCCTCTTCTACATGGAGCTGGCCCTGGGGCAGTTCCACAGGACAGGTGCCATCCCCATCTGGAAGCGCATCTGCCCCCTCTTTAAAGGTGAGAGACCCCCAGCCCAGGTGACACCGTGACCCCCAGCCGGTCCCCAAAGCTGTGTCCCAGGGCTGAGCCTGATCCTGCTTTTCCCAGGCATCGGCTTTGCCATCTGCATCATCGGCCTCTACGTCTCCTTCTACTACAACACCATCATCGCCTGGGCTCTCTACTACTTCTACTCCTCCTTCTCGGGCACCCTGCCCTGGGCGAGCTGTGACAACCCCTGGAACACCCCTGACTGCACCAACTACTTCGGGAAGAGCAACGTGACCTGGACCAACTTCTCCAGGTCCCCTGCCGAGGAGTTCTACACGTAAGTGCACGGCTGTGGATGGTGTGTTTGAGTTGAGGGGGCACTGGGAGCAGGCTCTCAGGTGGGAATGCTCCTGAGGAGCTCATGGACTGCCTGCCCGGGGCTGAGCCTGCTCCCGGCCGTGGGAATCCCTCCCTGCAGGAGGAAGGTCCTGGAGATCCAGAAATCCGGGGGTCTGTACGACATCGGGGGGATCCGCTGGCAGCTGCTCCTCTGCCTCTTCCTCATCTTCACCATCGTCTACTTCAGCCTGTGGAAAGGGGTGAAAACCTCTGGGAAGGTGAGGAGGGCTCCAGCACTGCCCCGCCAGGGCAGGAGGGACCCATCACCTGCTGGGGGTCTTACCACTCACCTGACCGTGGAAGAGGGAATGCCACCTCCCCCCCAGCCCCTGCCCCCACCCCAACTGAGCCCGACACGGGGGTTGGGTGCTCGGTGGTGCCACGGGGTGACAGCTGCCTCCCCTCAGGTGGTGTGGGTGACAGCCACGCTGCCCTACGTCGTCCTGCTCATCCTGCTCATCCGTGGGGCCACCCTGCCTGGAGCCTGGAGAGGGGTCGTCTTCTACCTGCGCCCAGACTGGGGCAAACTCCTGAGCACCGCGGTGAGTGCGTGGTGGGACCCCCTGCCCGGGGCGTGGCAGCACCCAGAGCCCTGCCCAGGACACCCAGCCAACCCTGCCCACGGGTCTGGCCCCACCACAGGGCAATGGGGACCTTGTTCCCACAGAAACGAGGTGCCCTGGAGAGGCTGTTGGAAATGTAAATCCGTAATTGAATCACCCATCTCATTCTGGCCGGTTTTGTTTGTGCCGTGCTCCCCCCTGGGCTGACAATGGGCTTCCTGTGGGTAATTACCAGGCAGCACTTGAGAATTCTCATTAAAGGTAATGAGGGCCGTGCTGCCAGCACTGAACCCGCTGGGCAGGAGCGGGCACTGCAGACTCGGGGCTCCCCTCGATCCATCCCTGCTCCGAGCGTGGGCGAGCACGGGTGACACTGCTTAGTTCTGCTGCTGCCGGACCCCAGGGTGGAAACGAGCTCACTCCATCCCACAGCAGCTCCCTGGCTCCCAGGACATCTCCTGGGGGGACAGGGCAGGCAGGAAAGGAGGTCTGGACACATGTGCCAGCACAGCCCCATGCCCGTGCCATGGGGTGTCCATGGGCACTCTGTGGGGAACCTCTCAGCCCCCTCCCAGCCCCAAGGGCCCCCTGCCCTGCCCATCCTCCTGTCGTTTCTCCCTCCAGGTTTGGGTGGATGCTGCTGCACAGATTTTCTTCTCCTTGGGCCCTGGATTTGGAGTCCTCCTTGCTCTGGCCAGTTACAACCATTTCCACAATAACTGCTACCGGTGAGGGTGCCAGTGGGCACAGCTGCAGTGGAGGCACCTTCTGGCAGCTCCTGTGCCCCACTGCCACACCCCAACAGTTCCTGGGCCCCACAGCCACACCCCAACAGCTCCTGGGTCCCACTGCCACACCCCAACAGCTCCTGGTCCCCGTGGCTGCAGGCTGAGCATCTTTCCCCATTTCACTGATGGTTTTGGTGTGAGGGGCCAGGAGAGGGAGCTGGAGTGGGGGAAGGCCAGGGCAGCTGGAGCAGGGTGAGGGCTGACCTGGAGGGGGGGTCTCTCCCTCTTTTCTGCCTTCCAGGGACGCGCTCGTCACCAGTGCCGTGAACTGCCTCACCAGCTTCCTCTCGGGCTTCGTCATCTTCACCGTGCTGGGCTACATGGCCGAGATGAGGGATGTAGAGGTGGAGGATGTTGCCAGAGATAAAGGTTCTCCTCCCTCCAGCAGCCTCTTCCCCAAGAGAATTCCCACCCCCGGGGCTGTGCCAGGGAATGGCCAACCAAGCCAGTGTTCCCTCCTAGGGCCCAGCCTCCTCTTCATCACCTACCCTGAAGCAATTGCCAACATGGTGGGGTCCACCTTCTTCGCCATCATTTTCTTCCTGATGATGATCACCCTGGGGCTGGACAGCACGGTAGGAGCAGGACAGCCCAGCTGTGTCCCCAGCAGGGACCAGGATATGGCTGATAGTGGGGTGACAAGGGGAGTTATAGCCTCAGGAAGGTGGGGATGGGATGGGATGGGATGGGATGGGACATCCCCCCTCTGCCTTGCGGGTTTTCTTGGAGAGCAGGACTGTCCCCATGTCCCATTTCCCCACCCCACGTTTCCTTTGCAGTTTGGGGGCTTGGAGGCCGTGATCACGGCTGTGATGGACGAGTACCCCCAGGTCCTGGCAGGGCGACGGGAGCTCTTTGTCCTTGGCCTCATCACAGTCTGTCTCCTGGGCTCCCTCAGCACCCTCACCTATGTGAGTTCCACCGGCACTGGCTCCCCACACCCCACTCCTTCACCCCCGTGGGGTCTGCAGCCTCCCCCTCCTCGTGCTGCTCCAGGGGGGAGCCTACGTGGTGAAGTTGCTGGAGGAGTTCGGTGCCGGCTGCTCCATCCTGGCAGTGGTGCTCCTGGAAACCATCGCTGTCTCCTGGTTTTATGGTAAGAAACTGCCTCTGGCATGGAAAACATCCCGTGGGCACCTGCACGGGTGTGTGACCCTGCACAAGTGAGTAAATCCCAGGCACTGAGGGGCACAAGCCCGCACGTGGCTCCTGGCCAGGCTGGGATGGGAATGGAGGGCGCAGTGTCCATGTGGACATCCCTCCACCCACGTCCCCAGCGGGATCCCGGGGCTGTGAGGGCTCTCTCCTCTGGCAGGGATCCAAAGGTTCTCCCACGATGTCAAAGCCATGCTGGGCTTTACCCCGGGGCTCTTCTGGAAGCTGTGCTGGGTCGCCATCAGCCCCGCCTTGCTGGCAGTGAGTATCCTTGGCCAAATTATGGACAAGTCATCGCTGTCCCTCTGGACACCCCGCAGGACAGCCACTCCCCTCTGCTGCCCAGCCCCCTGTGCCACAGCCACTCCCCTCTCACTCACACGAGGTGACCAAGCTGCCAGGAGAGTGGACAGGGCTGTGGGACCTCATGCTAGCCCTCCCCGTGCTGCTGCTCCAGCCATGGGCACTGCCACACTGCCCACAGCCCGAGGACCTCACCGAGAAAGGGAGCTGGAAATACATTTTCCAGCTTTTTCCACAGCTCCTGGGCAAAGCTGGCTGCAAGTGCAGCTTTGTCTCATCCTCCCAGCACACAGCATCCCTGGCAGGGCCGGCCACGGGTCCATCTCCCGTGCGCTGGGCTGGATCCGTCCCTTTGAAATGCCAGCTCCCACGGCACTTCAAAGGCTGCCGTCGGCAGAGGGGTCTAATCTCACTGGATCTGCAGGAGAAGAGGCCTTGTGAGGATTAATTATGGCTCTAAGCGCTTTGCCCTGGTTATTAAAGAGAGGAGCATTATCATCAAAGCGAACGGTTTTGTTTCAGCACAGGGCTGCGCAGCCCTCGCAGGCCACCGGCTCACGGCGCTTGTTAGACAGAGGCCCCCAGCCCTCACCCAGCCTGGGAGATGTCCCTGTGATATCCACGCTGGCTGGGGTTTGGGAGAACAGGGGGAGCAGCAGGACTTGGATGGTGGGCATAAAATCATGGAATCACAGCATGGTTTGGGTTGGAAGGGACCTTAAAGATCACCTTGTTCTATCCCTGTGCCCTGACAACCTGCGGGATGAGCTGCCGTCAGTGCCAGGGCTGGGGAGATCAGAGAATTATTTAGGTTGGAAAAGCCCTCTAGGATCAAAGAGTTCAAGCATTACCCAGCACTGCCAAGGCCACCACTAACCCATATCCTCAAGGGCCACATCTACACATCTGTTAAATCCCTCCAGGGATGGGGACTCCACCGCTGCCCTGGGCAGCTGTGCCAGGGCTGGACAGCCCTTTTGGTGAGGAAATTTTCCCTGATGTCCAACCTAACCTGGCACAACTTGAGGCCATTTCCTCTTTCCTGTCCTTTGTTCCCTGCGAGCAGAGCCCGACCCCCCCCCCCCGGCTGCCCCCTGTCAGGGAGTTGTGCAGAGCCACAAGGTCCCCCCTGAACCTCCTTTTCTCCAGGCTGAGCCCCTTTCCCAACTCCCTCAGCCACTCTTGCTACTCCAGACCCTCTCCCAGCTCTGTTCCATTCTGTGGACACGCTCCTCAGTGTCTGTCTTGGTGAGAGGGGCCCAAACTGCTCACAGGACTCGAGGCCCCTGATGGCTCTGCTCGTTACAGTTCATAGTCATCAGCTCCCTCCTGGACCAGCCACCCCTGACCCTCTTTGACTACCAGTACCCTGAGTGGAGCATCTCGGTGGGATTCCTCATCGGAGCATCGTCCTTCATCTGCATCCCCCTCTACATGGTGTACAAGCTCGTCTGGACACCGGGGTCGCTCAAGCAGGTCAGGAGCAGGATGGACAATCCCATGGCTCCTGGGTAGGCTGGGATGGGCAGGGGTCAGCCCGGGGCTGGGGCTGGGGAACTGGGCAGGTGGTTGATGCATCCTCAGCATCTTTGCTCACGTGGCAATTAAATCCCACCGGGAGAGCTGCCTGGGAAGAGCTCAGAGGAGCGTGGCTCCATGGCAGGAAGGAAACGCCCCGTGTTTGTCTCTCCCTCAGCGCCTCGCCATCTGCATTCGGCCCGAGAAGACCACGCGAGCACCCCAGGCAGAGGGGGTGGGCATGGCCCCCGTCCTGTAGCACGGCCGGGGGACACGGAGACTGCTCTGGCTCCCTCCTTGGCACAGCGATGGGGCAGCCACCATCGCCCTCCTCATCACGAACTGGCTCCTGCATCTCCACGAGCATCCCGGTGGAAGCGGCACCGTCCTGGCGGAGCAGAGCCCGCTCTCGCTGCTGGCTGCAGAACCTGCGGCCCGCAGCAGAGAGAACGGGACCCACTGCTGGGGCCCGTGGGCTCTGGAAGGCAAGGGGACAAAAGCCCGGGGTTGGAGGAGAACTCCAGCAGCTCCAGGAGCGGACGGAGGAATTGCCCCCCCGCCCCGTGCAGCCCGAGGGTGCGAGCAGTGCATGTCTGTAGCTGTGCCGTGAGTCTTTGGAAAATAAAGCTGATGCCGATGCTCGGAGATGAGGGCAGGGACAGGAGCCGGAGCTCGCCGTGCTGTGTTCATGGAGCACCGTGCGTGGCTCAGAGCTCGGGCTGGGCTAGGGGACACGGGGGGGGCTGGCGCTGTCCACACACTCCTTGTCCTGCTACAAAGATCCCAAATCTGTCGGAGGAACTGCCCGAGCCCAGGGGTGGGTCCCAGATGCTGCCGAAGCCGGGCAGGTCGGTGCCTTCTGCCGCCCCATCCCGGGGGATCCTGGGAACTGGCAGCTGAAGAAGGAAAGACCCTAATATATCTCATTTTAAAACCAAATCCTGGCTCGAGGTGAGGCATCCCTGAGCTGGTGCGAATCAGCCACCTGCCGTGGCTTCCCAGTCCCGTCCCATCGCTCGAGTGCAGCATCACCGTTCCTCGGTGCTTGGGGCCCATTAAACACCTAAAAGAACCCACGTTCATGACAGCCGGGGCCTGGGGGCACACACAGGGCTTGGGGGGACACGCGGGGCTGGGGTGGGAGAGAAGATGCCCACGGGGCTGCAGGGACGCGCGGGGTGGACACCCGGCCGCTCCCGGAGCCGCTCCCGGCGCCGCTCCCGGCGCCGCTCCATCGCCCCGCTCCCCCGGAAGGCCGGTCCCGGGGCGGGGCGGGCGGCAGGAAGGGGCAGGGCCGGGCCGGGCGCACAAAGCCCGGGGGCCGGCGGGGTCCGTGGCGTGCCGGGGCTGGGGCTGTGTCGCGGCGTGATGGGGCTGGCGGCGGCGCGGGGCTGGGCGCTGTCCCCGCTGTCCCCGGGCCCGGCGGAGCGCAGCCGGCCCTACGCAGTGCTGCAGCACCAGAACCTGGGTGAGGAGCGGGGGGCACCGGGCACAGCCCCGCCACGACCCGGCCGGGGGCTCGCGAGTTGGTCAGGCAGTGTTAATTGATGTTCTTTCTTTTCCCACCGCAGTGCTGCTGGGCAGCATCCTCAGCGCGCTCCTGCTCACCATCATCCTCATGGCCATCTGTGTCTACCGGCCCGTCCGGCGGCGGTAGCGGAGCGGGACCCGCCGGGGCATCGAGGGAATGCTGCATCCCACCTGGTTCTCCCACCTGGCATCCACCATCCCAGCACTGCTTCAGTCCTGCCGGTTCTCCCATCTGGCACCCACCCTCCCGGCACTGCTCCGGACCCATCAGGTTCTCCCATCCGGTACCCACCGTGCCACCACTGCCCCAGACCCACCGGGTTCTCCCGTTCGCTACCCACCCTCCCAGCACGGCTCCGGTCCCGCCCGGTTCTCCCCTCCGGTCCCCGCCGTCCTGCCGCCGCTCCCGTCAGCTTCTGGGGATGCCCTGAGGATGCGAGCGTGGCTTTTCACCCATCCCTGCCCGTGCTGTATCACATGGCTCCATCGTGATGTGGCTTCCAACAAAGGTCTGGCCGGGTGCTGGAAATCACCCCCTCCCTCAGCCAACAGACTCCTGGAGCTCCTGGGGGCGTGTCCGCAGCAAACCCGTCTGGCTTGGAGCGGGGTCTGGAGCAAGGCGCCTTCCTCCCAAATGGCAGCGTTTTGGCGAGGCTGATCCGACACCGATGTGCTCGAGAGCATCCCCGGGGTGTGCAGGCACCCGAGGCCTGGCATGTCACAAGAACAGAGCCAGACTGGGGCCATTGTCCGAGGAGCAGCTCCACGTGCTCAGTCACACTACGTCCACTTTTTGCTTTCTGATTAATTCAGTTCCTTGTTTGAACGCTGAGGCTTGGGGCTTGGAGCAATCTGGGCTAGTGGGGGGTGTCCCTGTCAGGGCAGGGGGTAGAACAGGATGAGCTTTAAGGTTCAAAAGTGGTCCAAAGGCAAAAAGCTCAGTGACCCATCCAGCGGTGGGTGGGGGGTCTGGTCCGTTCTTGCATCTGAGCAGAAACACTGATGCACGACCTGATCCTGGTGTAGTGTTCCCGGGCCAGGCTTTTCATTCCCAACATGATTTGCTTTAACTCCTGGCTAAAACGCCCCAGATAGCCTCACATCAAACCAGCCCTGCTGAACCTGTTGGGATCTGGGGTGCAGGTGAGGGATTCCAGCATGTGCTGGTCACTGTCCTCCTGGAAACAGGAGCCTCCAAAGGTCTGCAAACCAGGCAGATGCTCTGGAAGTGTCTGAGCTCCAGCCAGACTAATTTTCTGCAGTTTTAGTAACAAGTGTTTACACTGAATCCCACTTCCATACAAATGCTGCTGTTTTGTTTTGCACTGCTACAAGTAGTAACTGGATTTTACTAATTATTACTTTGATATTTAACATAGAGGTGTTTTGCTTAGTAATTTATTTAGAGTTTTTAAATGTAACTTGCAGAATGATTGTTGTTGACCTGCTCTCTAAGCCCTTGAGCTGCATCTGAGGTGAGTGCTGGCATTGAACAGGGATTTTCTTTCTGTTTAATGAAATGACAGAGTGAGCCTGGCCTCAAACAGATGGAGTTATTAATCCAGGAGTGAGGCAGCGAGGCAGCACTGTTCTATTGCTTTCTGCTTCTCCTTTTGCTCACTGATTCCTGATTTTTCTCGGTCCTTCATCACTGTGAAGCCTGGCCTGCAGCCTGTGCTGCTCGTGGGGGTGGATGGTGAAGCTCAGAGCCCCAGCTCTGCATTCCCGGGAGCAGAATTCCTGTTTGCTCTCATTCCTCACTCCCTGCTATGCCTCTTTGTACAAATAAAACGCTCAGTAAACAATCCAGGCTCTTATTTATTCTCGGCTGTGCTGTTTGTTGTTAACTGGGCTGTGGCTCCACAAAGGGGTGAGGCTGTCCTGATTCCTACCTCGGGTCCCTCACAGCTCCTACCTTGTTTTTAGTGGGATGGCAGTGCTGGGGGAACGTTTCCATGGATGTTTGTCAGCAAGGAGCCGTTAACAGCACAATCAAAGCGCATCCTACAACGCTTGTGCAGTTACCAGCAGCTCAGCTATGAATCAAAACTCAGCCAAAGCAGTGTAAGAAGGGTTTCCAAATAAAGAAAATCATGAAGTGCTGCTGTAAAAAGCCTTGAAACGGGATCAGAAGCACAAAAAAAGCACAGTCTTGATTTCAGGAACAAACAGCACGAACTTAGAGAACTTTTAAAGCTGGTTAGTTTTAGAAGAAGCTGCAAGTGTTTGTATCTCTGAGCTTCTCTTTCCTACATCAGCCTTAAGCTGCCTCAGAGAGAGAGGTTGGACTCTTGTTACACAACAGTTAAATATTAAATGTACTCAGAACCCTCTGCTCCTCTCTTACCAGAAGGTGCAGAGAGAAATTAGTAAAGTTACCCTCCTGCCTTTCACCTGTGTTGTACTGATCCCCCCTTTTCACGACAGGGAGGTTAAAAACTTGGCTGAAGATGTTCTGGGGATTATAGGTCTGATTCACACTAAACCAGAACTACCTTTAAGAATTCAGTAGATGATAACGTCACTTTAATGTACCAAAATACAACAAAAGGCAGATAATTAGTAAAAAAAAAAAAGACTCCAAATACAGTGCTAGAAAAAAATAACTGTGTGTGCTGTAATGTGCAGTACCTTTGGTTTTTCTTCCAGCACACAGATGGCATCCATCTTACACTCAATGGGTTAAAAGTCAGGCTTTAAGAGAAGCAGCACCTGGCTGAGGGAAGCAGGGCCTTCCAGTTTTAGCTGGAATGATACAAACACCAAAGAAAGCAAAAAAAACCCCAAAAACCCAAAAGCAAATCCAATTTATTTTACAGTCCCAGACTAAGAAGCAGGAGCATAACAAAACTTCAACTGAAAGTGCTCAATGTTCTTTAGTTTAAATATAAAACCAGAACAAGCCAGCTTGAAAAATGCTATTTTTACCCCTCTTGTAACCTTTGAAATGCTTAGCAGAAGACAGGCAATGCCAGGCAGACGGGTTTGTAAAGGCAACAGCACTCTTTATTCCCACTGGAGGAATGCCCACAGCTCCATCTCCTACCTCCCACCCTGTCAGGAGCTCAACATGAGGCCTATTCCCTTTTCCCAACTGTGACAGTCACAGTAATCCCCTTTGCAAAGAAAGAAATTCCAACCCAGCCCACTGCCCCTGTGCAGGACAGTCCCCATTCCTGTAGCACCCAGGAGGATGTTTTTAGGGATGCAAGCTGTCCCAGGGAACAAAACCAGTGTGGAGGGGCCAGTCCTAGTGTAGGCTGAAGGAACTGTAATAATTTCCTATGTAAAACAATGGATTATTCATTTTAAAATAGGGTTCCAAGTCACCAACTGCCCCCTTGGTTATGATCAAGTCCGTTTTATAGTGATTTTACATTGGTTAATTAAGAGTTGGTCACCCAGAACTGCCCTGTTTAGCCTGAGGAACAGGAGCAGTGTTAGGAGCAAGCTCAGAGCAGCTATACCAAAGGTTCCTCTGCTCCTGCCTGCCAGAGCAGAGGGATATTGCTCACATTTAACAACTGTAAGGCTTTCCTGTGGCTGTTCACTGTGTACTTGTGGAGTGCACTCGAGAGTCACAGTGTGAGTACTGTAAACACCGACAGAAATGCAGATAAAAGAGCTACAAAGATCCTGTATGGCCAAAAACCTGAGGAAAGCTGGTTAAAACAGACCTAGGAATCGTTACAAGACCAGTTTGATGAGTGCAGGCCTAGTGGCTTGGTTTAAAATCAATAAAAATATTCAGGTAAAAAAATAGATGTATTCACATGAAGGACAAGCGTTGGGGTTTTAAAAAGCAACACACGTTTCCCTTGCAGAATTAAAACTTCTCTTCCAATAAGGATACATTAAAATCTCACCTGAATTCTTTTGCTGGTTGCATTTAGCACCCACACTCAGCTGTGTACACCAAGAGATCCCAAAGAAGCACCTGTATCTATCCCTTAATTTCTTGCTGCCCTCTGACCATGGGAACGAGCTGGTTTGGAATCGCTGCAGAAACTGCTGCTGTACTGGACAGATGGTCCCATTTCAGCATCTAAAATTTTACTGGCTACTTGTTTTGTCCTTTTTCAGAAAGCACTAGCTTAATCTGGAGCTTGGATGAGCTGTTCAAGTATAAAATCATCCCTCTTAAGCCAAAAATCTCAATAACTAGAGGAGAGAGAACCACATCTAAACAAAACTAACAGAAAACATCTGTCAGCATGAAGAACTACCGTGTGTGTATAGGCAGGGAGATGCTCTCCCATGAAACAGCTGGAAAAACAGGCAATGGCTTTGAATTATTGAGAAATAATGAAGCAGATGAGTATTTCTTTGGTAAGTAATGAAGTTTCCCTCCTGAACTCCCCATAAATCAGGCTTTCAAGCTTTACTGCAATCCCACATCCTGATGCAAAGCAAAATTTCCATCTGCTCTTCAATAAATAAGTTTAGATAAAAACATTTCCTTCAAAGCTAAGACTGCATGGTTGGGGAGCCAAATGCGGAGTCCTGTGATCTGGAACTCCCCCAAACAAAAATAAATCACGTTTCTGCAGCTGATGCCAACTTAGAAGGCAGGTGAAATGTTTCCTTAAGCAATCCAGGAGTGGTCTTCAGACTGACAGCTCTGAAAACCTCCAGTTTTACGCAGATTTGGTCATCCCTGCTTCAGGAGGTCACTTAGGAGCTATTTTTCCACAAGAGAGAGCTGTAAGACTTGCTGAAGCTCTGCATCTTCCCTTTCCCGCCGCTGCTTCTCCTGCTCCTCCTGCTCCCGCACAGACAATTCCATGGCAAGCTGTAAGTCCTTCTCAAAGCTGGAAACTTCACTGGAGCTGCTGCTGTGGGAGTTCCCTGATCTTGTCAGAAAGCTCTCCTGCAGTGCCCTGATGGAAAAGAATAACTTTGAGAAGTAAAAGAGACAGAGCCTGTCTCATATTCCTTGCAATGATCCTTCCTGGCAACTGTTTTAGACTCACAAACCTGAAAATCTCTCCCAGGGGGAAGAAAACAGTTTGAGGATATGAGAGCAGCTGTTCTAACATCTGTAAAATTCTCAATGTCAAACCTTGATTCCTTTGAATCTTTCATAGATACCAACAGTTGTATTTTCAATGGGCCTTTAAAAGCATCCTCACCTGGTTTAAAGGATTTTCCATTTACGTAAGAACCCAGAGGATTCAGTTCTTGGTTTCTTTGCACTTAACTGCAGAAAGACTCCACAGACACCAGAGCTCATTTTTAAGTGTCCATTAAATCTGTGTTTTTAAGGATTACACAAGGATTTAAAAAAAAAAAGAAGAGCTGCCTTGAAGTGTGCAGCCTCTAATAACTAAACATTCAACTGAGAGGGATCAAATTCAGAGTTTTAAGAGCAGAACTGAAGGACTGGATTTGTTTGTTGAGTAAAGAATCTGTTGTGTGCACAGACCAGCCCCACAGCTGGGAAGAACTACACTACACAAACCAGGGAGGCCCAGTTTAGAGTTCTTGTTTCTTGGAGAAGTTGGAAGAAGCACAAGAAGAGACCTTGAGTTTTGTGCATCTGCTACTCACATACGCCAAAAAAAAAGGCAAAATTGCTTCATGCTACTGCTGGGGGTATTTTGGCTCTATCACTGCATGGTTTGATGTGAAAAAATGTACTTACTTCTGATACTGTATATTGAAGTCCTGGGAATATGCAACTGCTCCGTTGGAATGCACCCCCAATTCCTAGAGATGGGTAAAGACAGACAATCCCACAGCAGTTATCACGTCTGCAGAGTAACTCACTGAAAGTAACCCTTAAACCACCCTTAATTCTTCTTTGAAATACATTATTTTTATCTTCTGAGGTCTTGAAAAACTGATCCTACCCAGGTTTCCTTCAGCTCTTGCTGCACAATGCTTGCCCAAGCTGCCACTGCACAGATCCCAGCACTTACTTTATTTCCACCAGATTCCAACAAGCTCTGCTGGATGGCAAACTGCATGATCTCATTATCCTCATCCTGCACGTGGATGTTCCTGCCATCATCCTGGATGTGGTAGGATTTGGGGATCTCAAACACCGACTGGTCGACCTCAAAATTAGCACCTACAGAAGCCAAATGAAGTTAAAAATACACTGTGCCCTGTTTGTAACAAGTTGTAACCGAAAAGATTCTGGTGAATGCTTTTGCAGGATAACAAATTGCAGCTCCCCCTGTTCCATTCCCTGCAGTTCTGCTTCTCTCTCCTCTGTGCATTCCACGGACAGGGATGTAAAAAGGTGGGATCCCTGCACCTTTCCACCCCTTACCTGCATCACTCTGTGCACCACCAGGAGAGCTTCTCTCAGCTGTCCTGCAGCTGTTGACATTTTCAAAAGTAATTCGGGCATTCAGCACGTGAAACAGGGGAATTTCTGTAAGAGGACAAGATTTCTGTCAAAATGAGAACTCTTACTCACTTCCACACCTACATCAAACCCTTACATGTTTATGGGGTATATTCCACAACAGCTGCCTATAATGACAAAGCACAGAGTAACTCACCTCACCAAGAAGGTGGCTTTAGTTATTCTCAACCTCTCTCTAAATCTCTTATTTTAGAATAAGACTTGCCAAATTTAAGGCACTGAAGGTAAGAGGAAAGAGGCCGACAACAGCTCATTCTCACTGAAATGACACTGTCTTTAAAATGATATTTCTGAACTGTTCATTCAGAATTTGGATTTTGTGACCCCAGATACACAAGACAATGTTTGATGTCTCATTTAGTGAGACAAGTAAAAGGCTAATGTGGTTTCTGTAAATAATATATCGCAAAACCAAAGGGAAAAAATGGACAAGATGCTACAATAAAAATTGCTAAAGATTACCAATTTTGACAGGAAATCCCGGTGGAAATTCCAGAGTGATGAAATCCCTAAGTCTGGCAAAATGAGCACTGGTTCTGGCCATCAGGTCAATGATTGGAGTGATTTGTTCCATAAGAGACAAAGGGAATTCTTCACTCATCCACAAGGTTGCTTTAAATCTTTAAGACAAAATAGGATAAAAACTCCCTAAATTCACAGTTTAGGAACAGATGCAAAGCAAAACAGGCAGTTGGGCAGTGACAGGAGGTTACTAACAAGTTACAGCACCAGCCCAAATGTTTGCTTTCACTCAGTGGAATTAAAAATAGATTGTAGCTGAATACTTCAAGATCCCTCTTCTGATTAATTGTGAAAGCTGGGGGAAAAAACCACACTGGATATTTGTAAAAATGGTTTCCACGGATTAGAAACTGGGAAGAGACTAACTAGAAATAGTTTAAAGGGTATTTCTCACTTCTGTGTTCTAATGGTGACTTCCTTTGGTCTTCCTATGTCTCTGCCTTTCAGATCAAATTCTGGGTTGAAGTATTCCTCCAGAGTAATAGCAGTGGGATTGTTGGTTGCAGCATACTCTGTTGTCCTGGAGGTACTCTAGAAGGAAAGAGAGGAAAAAAACCACCCAAAAAGTACTGAACAGACTGTGGCAACTACAAGAAACTTTTAAGTTACCCTTTGTGAAGTAACTCATTCCTTATTTCAGATACAGTGACACACAGCCATAAATACCAGCCTTTACTAGACTGGTTTCACTGAGGTTAAAAATCTCCAAGCTTTTTAGAGACAGGAAAAATCTACTTAGATACTTTAAAGCTGGAAACCAACCAGAAATGTACACACGAGCCACAGCATTTTCAAGCTCCAAATCCTTTACTAAAGTCAAACCTTTGATGGATTGCTTGAACCCAAAATCTCTAAATCCCTGTCAATGTGCAATGCCATCCTGACAGAGAGCCAGCAAATCCATTATCCACTGTTCTTCAGCAGTTTAGAAGCAAGGGAGTTTCTAAAGCCACGTGGAATCATGGAATGGTTGGGGTTGGAAGGAATCTTAAATTTCACCTATTTCCAACCAAACAAAAACATCCTCAGGGGAAATGAAAACCTCATAATCAAAACTGCTGCCAAACTAAGGAAACAAGAGGTGACTCCACACACCAGTGACCTGTGCTGACATCAGACACTCACCTGAGCACCACATTCATGCTCCACTGTCCCCAGGAACGATTCCAGAGGGCTCCTGTCAGCTTCAGGTAACAGGAGGGAAAACAAAACCAGCCATTAGTATTAATTAGCAGTAAAACTGGCACTCAGGCCAGGCTTCCAACCCAAAGGGAAGCTGCTCAGATCTCCTGTGAGCTTTACCAGGCAAGCCCAGGACCTGCAGCTGACAGTATAAAACAGGAACAACACACAGAATGGAGCAAAGATTGTCAGTGGGGTTTTTTGATTAGCAGACACCTTTATGAGTCCCAGTGCCTCAGTGGCCCCATGGTAGGGGAATTTCCATATGAAGTTACTGGCTGGTCACCCTTTACTCTAATTCAAATACCAGAAGAAATCAGTGGACCAAACCAAACAAAACTTCCAAGCAAACAAAGCTTCTGTGAATCTTGCATCCATGGCCAAAGTGAAGTAAGGTCATGAACACATTTCAGAGCAGAAAAGTGCAGAATTTTCAAACTGTCAGTAAACTTTCAACAGGTTTGAAGGGCTTTTCTTTCCTCTAAATACAGCTGGGATAAAACCAGGTTCATCTGTAGGTTAAGAGTGAAATAATGAGCTGCCTCAGACACAGAACATGTCAAAGTAAAGCAGGGCAAAGTCAGCAAGAAGAGAATTTCCTTGTTTGTGTAGCCAGTGCTTCAGTCACTCAGAGGAGATGACAGAGAGCCAAAGGGTTCTATTTATCTCCAGTTTTCCTGTGGGGAAGATACCTTTATATCTCCTCTTCTCCTCTTCTGTTAAATGTTCTGTTCTGATCCGTGTGATCACATTCACGTTGTTTGCCATGTAGACCTTACAAAAAATGCAGGGACAAAAACCAAGCAGCATCACAGGTTAAAAAAAAGAGTTCCCCAGTAAAACATCATGTACACAAAACTAACTGAACCAACCCCAACACCAGACAGGCATTTCCAAGAGATTTTAAGAGGGAATGGAAAAGGACAGTCAGGGAACAGTATTTCTAAACAGAGATTAGTTGTAAGACCACAGAAATGAAATCTAGTGACAGTTTAGTTCTGCAGAAACACTAATGAACTCCCTGTCCAGCTGAAGAGCCCTGCAGTCTTACCAGGAAAAACCTTCAGATAAATGTAAAAGCTACTCAGCACTTACTCTTCTGGTGAGTGAAATTTAAAAAATGTAATTTATTGCACCAATTCCCAAACCTGGAGTAAACACAGAACCAGGCAAATTAAATCCCGTGATTCTGAACCCAAATTCCTACCACAGTAAGGCTGTAAAGCCACCTTCAAAAATATTTCACTGAGGCAAAATAGAGGTCAAAACCAGTGTCAGGTGGAACCATTCTAAGCAGCTGTGACTCAGGAGCAGGGCAGAGTCCAGCTCATGAATTCATGATGCCACTCAAGGCTGCTGGTCCCTTGCAATGCTGTTATTATCAACAGGTTCCTCAACTTTCACACACTGAAACAATGGCAGTGTTCAAGCATGAGTTAAGTGCCAGCCTTTGGAAGGGAAGGACTGCTGGCAGCTTTGCTGAATCTTCTGTCCCTCTTCCCCCCTCTTTAAGCCCCCTTTTTCCCCTATATTCCCTTGCACAGGGGCTCCATCCCTCCCACAGCCCTGGAAGTTCCTCACTCCAGCCCAATTCTGCTGGCAACACAACAAATGTCCCAACAGGAATTTTAAGACCTGGAATATTCAGGAAATACAGGAAAAGCACAACCAGACTTCAATTTGCTGCAAGACCTATCAGAAGAACAGAACAGGCTTTACCTTGGCTTCATAACCATTGACACCTTCTGATTTTTCTGTCCTCCATACCCAGAATCCAGATGTGGTTCTGATAAAAAGGGAACACCACAAGTGTCTACACAGCTGCATTTCTACACAACCCCCAGCTGGTTCTTCTAAATCTGATTTTAAACAACATTTGACAAATTATTAACCCCAGATACCTGGAAAAATAGGTGTAGTAATGAAGGAAGACAAATGTGTGTCTGTTAAGACACAACATACACATTTTTTTTAAGTATTCATGTGAAAGTTGACTTATTTGTTACCAAATCTGAGCTCTTGTCCATTAGCTCCAGCACATGGATTTAGGTGAAATGCAAATTTGCAGTGAGCAACTGACTCAATCTTAAGAGGCTTTTCCCAACCTTAATGATTCTACCCCACTAATATGATAAACTGGAAGTTTTCTGCCAATGATTTCTTTCAACTGGGAGCTTTTTGCCAAGCAATAGTGGCAAGCTGACCAACCCAAATTTCTTTAATGGTTTGTGAAGCTTAAAGAAATTTCAGGCGTAGCCCTGGAAGTTTTAGTTATCAAAGCTTTTGAGAGTTCACCATTAAAGCTTTTTCCAAACGTAACATCAAAATGTCTATCTGCTAAGACAAACTCTCTGTCTCACCTTTCAAAAGCAATGCTTTTGGTATCAAGGCACGTGCTGATGATTGGAGATGTAAGGCGTCTCTCCACATCTTTCCTCTTGGGCGTCATGGATCCCAGAGTCAAACGCTTCATGTGCTGGGAGATCTCAAACCTCTCTGTTGTGACAAACTTGTCATCGTGGTTGATCTCGATGAGTTCTGCCCAGCCACCAGTGTCTGGTGGAAAAGGCACAGTTGAAGTTAAAAAACTCAGCAAGTGTTCCAGGGTGAAAAGCTGGGGGTATATCGTGTATCAAATCCGGGTGTTTTTGCACTCAGCTGGGATTGGGGCAGCAGAACAGAAGGAGGGAAACTGAGTAAAATACTGAAATTTTAGCCCTATCACCAATTTTTTACCCCAGATTTACTCAAAGAAAAGAAGCTAAGCCATCACAAAACAGTGTCTCTAAGAGACACGAATATAAACATAAAACCTTCGTAAAACACAAGAGGCCTTTTTTGTGTAAAATCAGGATTTCTCACTGTGCTCACATGGAATTTGGGCATCAGTAGTGCAGGCAGGTGAACTCTTTACCTTCTCCCTTGAAGATGACAGTCCTCCTGCCCCTCTCCCAGCTCATGTTCTCGAAGCCCAGCAAGGTGATGTCGACGCGCAGCTTGGCCCGGCTCTTCCAGATGCGGCACACGTCGCTCGGGCACACCCTGGAAACCAGGGGCACTGGGAGAAACGGGAGGATTGGAAAGGGAAAATGTGCAAGAGGTGCAGCACAGAGGAAACATACTCAAGAGCAGGGATTGCTCACTCCTGGGAATGTCATTCCAGAGGAGGTGAGATACCGATCCTCTTTAGCTTTAAGAACAACCAGCTTGGGGTAAAACCGGCCTAATTTACAGATGAATATGAAAAGGAAGAAGATATTTGATCAGACTGAAAGATGTGAAATGGCATAAACCCCATGCCTCGCAGTCTAACAGTTTGATATTTGAAATATTTAGTCAGCTGTGAGGCCTAGTGTTGACTCCTTTCAGGGAAAAGCAGGTACTGCCCAAATAGCCAGTGCATCCATAGATGACACACCATCACTTCAGTCGTCGATGGCCAGGGACAGGTAAAAAAATACCCCAAGAAAAGTCTTCAGCAATTGCAACAACAGCTAAATTCTCCACTACTAGAAACCAACCAACCAAATAAACAGGAAACAAAGAATAATTGTGCAACAAAAACACAAGAGGTCATTTTGAGAGGGAAGAGAGAAGGATTCCGGGGAGAGGATATTTCCCTGCCTGTGTTGTGGGGCATTTGTAACTCATTTTTACAGCTTGGAATTGGTAACAAGGAGCAGGATTCTTACCCCAGCTGGTGAATTCCCATTTCATTTCCACATAAAAGTCAGGAGTCTGCAGAAGGAAAACACTTGATGAATACCTCATGAAATAGTTTTACTCCGACATTAAGCGCAGCATTTCCCATGAACATTTTGCGTAAAGGAAGAAAAAAGAGGAGCAGAACTGGAGAAATGGTAAGTGAATGCTTAAATTGAAATTGAAAGTAGCAATTGAAAGTAGCAGTAACAGCCACTGCCCTGCCCCTGCTGCTATCTGGGGAGCTGTTCTTCCGTGTTTTACTGGAGAGGCAGTAATGCCTTCAAGATTCACCCTCTAATATTGGAGTTCATGACAAAGGATTTAAACAAAGTCAAGGAAAAGCCTCCATGTCCCTCAGCACTATGCAACATGCAGGCTGGAACAAAACACAACTGCCCAGCTGATTACAATAGTTCACTTAACTGAACTACTTGATTGAGAATTCAAGCAGTGAAGTCAGTCTGGAGTGAGAGTTTACATTTCAATAAATCATCACCTCGTTAATTTTCTGCAGTAACTCAGGAACTCCTCCGAGGGTCATGGAGGTCTGCTGGTAGTCCCGATGCTGCAGGATCAACTGGACCATCTCTGGATCCCCTGTGCTGACAGCCTCGTGCAAAACTGAAAGAAACCCAGCCATGGCCTAATGTCTCTTTGCTTGCTGCCCAAAATTCCACGTAAAAACAAAGAACATCTGCTACCGAAAGTATCACACCCCAGGTTGTCCTTACCCGTCCATCCCTGCGCGTTCTCCTTGGTCACATCTGCCTTGTGCTGCAGGAGGACCTTGGCAGATTCTATGTAACCCAAGGAAACTGCCAAGTGCAGCAAGGTCCGGCCCCGCGGATCCCGCTGGTCAACATCCTGTCAGTGTCCGAGAGAGAAAGAACGCAGCTCATCAGAGCTTACACAAACAAAGGGCTAATCCAGGAGTCCATATTCCCTGCCATTCCCACAGTTCCCAAACTCTACTGCACCGCCCTTCTGCGTGGCCGTCTTGCTTCCCCATGTGAATAAAAGGAGAAGCAGAATGGGGCCTATGAAATGCCCCAAAAACTGTAGGACAGGAGTTCTTGTTGATGCTTCTCATTTCTTTTTCTGTCATTCTTTCCCCTCTGTCTCTCCCCAGAAGGGTCAGGAGGAGATGGGAGTTCTCGTCCGTGTGCATCACCCCACAGACAACCGAGAGCCTGAGACCCCACAGAGGGCTTAAACTGTCCAACAAAAGAGGGGGGGGAAAGGGGAAAAAAAAGGCAACAGGGCATACAACACGGATTTTGGACAGCACTTTTGGAAAGGACAGAAGCAGATGGTGTTTCACAAAGCACACACAGCACAATGAGGATTGAGGGCATTCTCTACAAGTCACTAAAATAAAAAAATAAACTACACAGGCACAAATATCCAAAACATGCAAGCACAACATACTCATACCTTACACATTTTTCACTATTAGCTTAGAGATTTGAAACAGAAGAGCATCTATAACTAGAGGAAAAGGGGAAAGTCAATAGCAGAATGAGAAAGGAAGGTTATTGTGCACGTTAACAGCGTTATCTGACAGCATCAAGTCAGAATATCTCACACAGAGTGGGGAAAGCTTTGGTTTAATGCATCTTCTTTTCTGGGGTGGAACATTAATTAATTTGCTTCCCCACCTCCTGCAGCTCCAATACTGCAGCACCAACAAGTAAAGGGCTCCAAGGGTCCCTCCCCACTATCTTTGTTGCTGTTCCCTTGTCCCCACATGCCCGAGCCAGTTTGCCACTCCAGCTGCAGCTGGGAAGTGGCTTCGATCCCTTCACGCGTCCCTCCGGCAGCAGGAAGCTCATCCCAAAGAAGCAGGAGGAAACAGATCTTTGGAATACTTTAAAAAAAAAGGTGTTTAAAAGCAGGTAAAGGAAGTAAGAGACAGACACAGTCCATCTTCACACACTGCTGGTTTCTACAGGGAATGGAGGCAGGAAGCAGCATTCCACAAGCGGGAGGCTGCTGAGTGATCCCTATTTAATGACAAACTCTCACAGGTGTCAGAAATAAACACACAGGAGCAAAGTGCCAGTGAGGTTAAAGATTTTGTTAATGCATAAGATGACATAAATTAGATTAAAAGTGACTGCATTCCAAAGATTCTCCCAAACCAGGGCAGGAACATGCTCTAAGCAGGAATTAGTAAGTCAGGTGCACCGTTAGAGCTGCAGGTGACAATCAGGAGGTGGCACAGCTGGTCTTGGGCTCATGTACTTGTGGTGTCAGGTATAATTAATTAATCAGCTCTGCTTATTAACTGTACCTTAACTCTAGCCTGTGTCAGAGCTTTTCCACAGCAGCTCAGCCAGAAGGATTTTTGCTGCTCGAGCTCTGCTGCAGCTTTCAGGCCGTTTCCTTACGTCATCGTGTCCCAGAGAGGGGACAGCTTTGTGTTTTCTACTCTCCAGCATGAAACAATGATCCATTTTTTTTCACCAGAGATGCTGAAAACATTCCAACCAATACAAAAACTCTGCCCCCGATCTTGGACAGCAACAAATCCATGAGAACTGATGGTGCTCAGCAAGGTAGGGGCTGGTTTGATCTCTGTCAGCAGCAGCCACCTTTGGTGCACGCTGACTTCCCACTAAGCTAAACATTATTTATTGCTTAAATAAATAAATTAATTTCCATCACAGCTGCTCTTCTAAAGCGACTCCTAACTCTCTCAAAGAGCTACTCTGCAGCTGCACTGGCATACTTAAGAGCAAAGCTTTACAGATGGGAAGCCAACGTTTAATATCTGGCGTGAAAGCATATTCCTACACCTCCTTCCATCACTCCCACACCACAAATAAACAGGTGACGAAGTTCAGGGGTCCCTCAAGCCCAGCAAACGCTCCTGGCAGTACCACCAAGGTGCTTCTCCCTGGCACAGCAGTGAGCGAGCGGCACCAAGCCCCGCACTATGGCAAAAGCTCTTTTGAGGCCACCAGCCCCCCCAGCAGCCCCTTCAGAGCCCGGCTACCCCATTACCTGGTCCTGCAGCTCCTCGTCCAGCCGCCTGTAGTCGTTATTCCAGACCAGGATGTGCAGGGGGAAGGCGCTGCTGGCCCCGCCAGGGGAGCTCATCCCGGCACACACCTGGGGAGGGGGAGCCAGGGCCCCTCACTCTTCCCTCTCTGGATTCTGGACACCCCAAGTTACTCAAGCCCTGACCCTTTCAGCTTCTCGTTTCTCCTGGCACCCACCGGACCCAGGTGTGTGTGTGCGCGAGCCCGGGCCACAACCCCCTATGAACCCTTCACCCCGCTCCAAGGGGAGCCCCATGCAAAACCCCACCGCGGGGGTCTCCCCTGCTCCTGGTGCCCCTTGCAGCCCCCCGCTCCCGAGGGTGTCCTCCCGATGCCCCCTGAGCGCCACTCCCGGGGGCCTCTCCGATCTCGCCCCCTCAGCCGTCCCTGTCCCTCTTCCCCGTCCCTCCAGGGACGGCTGGGACGAACCACAGCGCGGCCGGAGCAGGGGGGGGCTCCTCGCCGTCCCCCCGCACTCCACCGCCACGGACAACCGCACGGAAAGCGGAAGCTGCTCCCCCTCCCCCTCTGCGGGCGGACAGATGGAACGTCCCGCCCGCAGCTGTCCCATTGCCTTCCGCGCGGTGGGGGGGGGGCGCTCAGCACTGGCTGCTCTCACCCCGCCTTCGCCCGGCCTTGGTTTCGCTCGCTCGCCCGCCATGCCGGGTGAGGGCAGCGCTTGCTGGAGAGCGGCCGCTTCCACCAGGCTTCCGAAGGCCCGTCTCTCCCATCACCCCGCCGAGAGCCTGCAGCGGGCGGGCGGGCGCGGCCCCGGGCGCGAGCACTCGGTGCTGTGCCGCTGAACCAGAGCTCAGTCTAAGGCAGGCTGTTACCAGGAGTAAAGATGGCGGCGCGGGCAACACGTGGAGCTGCTCTGGGTGGCTTGGCGCGCATGCGCGGGGCCGGCCCGGGGCTGGCGGGGCCCGTTACCGGCCCCGCTGCCGCCGCTGCCGCCGGTCCCGCGATGGCGAAGCGCCTGAGGAGCAGCGAGGTTTGCGCCGACTGCAGCGCTCAGGGTAGGCACGGCACGGCACCGCCACCGGCACCGCGCGGGCTCCCCTCTCGGGCCGGGGGCCGCAGGGACGCCGCTGGCCCGGGGGTGTCACCGCCCCGGAGCGGCCGCTGCTGCACCTGTGAAGGGCCCGGGATGGTTTGGGGTGAAAGCGACCTTAAAGCTTATTCCGTCCACCCCCTGCCATGGGCAGGACACCTTCCAGGAGCCCAGGTTGCTCCAAGCCCTGTCTAGGCTGGCCTGGGACGCTTCCAGGGCTGGGATATAACTCGGTATCCGAGTGTCCGGGTCCCGCTGGCACCGCCGCCCCTCCCGGGCCCGGGGGAAGCTGAGGGGGGCAGAGCCCCGGGGAACATCCTGTAGACACCCAACGGCATGAAAGGAAATGTGGAGCTCCCTAATTTAGGAAGAGAAAAGCTGACAGAAATCCACCTTCCAGTCACGGGGCTGAAAGGTGGGAGGAGGGCGTGGGTTGGGAATGTGTCACTGGAAGGGACAGTGGCTGTTTTGGGGGAGTTGTGAAGGCGAGAGCGGGGCTGGGTTCGGAGCCGTGCATCCATTCCTGTATTCCCAGGGTCGGGGGGGGTTAAACTGGGACTTGTCCCACGGCCGGGGTTGGGTGTAGGTGTCCCAGACTTCCAAGGAAAGTTGCGCTGAGGTGTCTGGAGACGCGGGCACGCTCAAGGAGCAGTGTCTGCTCTGTGCTGACACGTCTCCCACTGCAGATTGTTTGGGAGCTTATGGAAACAGATTTTGTCTTTGGAAAGGCTGTTGCATCTCCTGACCATCTGTAGTTATGCTGCTCTTGTATCTAAAACTGTCCTGGTTTATTTCATCAGCTGTGTGTGTTTGTTCTGTCTGTATCTTTTCTGTCTCTCTAGTTTTTGCCATTTGTTTTTGGGCAGGTTCTCCCAATATAATTAATTAATTATGTACATAATGAAATGAATTAAAGCACAGTAATGTAGCTAACAGTTGAATTGGCAGAAGATAGGTTGTGGGAGGGGGAGAACAACTTTTATCAAATCTGAGTTATGTTTTAAAAAATGATAAAAATTCCAAGTTAACTTCCAGGAAGTTACTTCCTTCTTTTTACAGAAGGAATTCTTCCCTGTGAGGGTGGGGAGGCCCTGGCACAGGTTGAGCCATCCCTGGAAGTGCCCAAGGCCAGGTTGGACGGGGCTTGGAGCACCCTGGGATAGTGGAAGATGGCCCTGCCCATGGCAGGGAGTGGAACTGGGTGAGCTTTGAGCTCCCTCCAACCCAAACCAGTCTGGGATTCTGTGATTCTACTTGTATCCTTGTAGAATTTTGGTTTTACAATAAATGGAGTTGGCATGTCTCAGGCAGGCAGTTGTCCCTATCACACAGGGAAGCCTATCTATGCTTTCACACACCGGGAGTGCTCTGACTCTGAGATAAAGCTGTGTGAATGTTTGTGTTCCTTGAGCTCCTCGTGGTATCGGAATCACTGTCGGGGTAATCCTGTAACCCGGCCTTTTACCGTGGCATTAGAGCACTGCCAGGTCTTTACTTATTTACTAGAAATCCACTGGCTTTTCCACATATATGAAGAAATCTTAATTTAATCCTTTTGTAAATAAAGTGAATCAACCCCTTCCTTTACCTAAACCAGGGGGTTGTCAGTGGGTGCAGAGGGGCTGTCTCAGGAGACCTGAGGGCTGCAGCCTTTGCATCACAGCGGGTGTGCCTGGCACCTGCACTAGTTAGTGCTTCCCCTGGAGCCTCATCAATGCCCCCTTTGTTCCTGTGGCAAAGTACAGAGGGTTTTCTTTGACACGAGGTGATCTTACGGGAGCTCTTGTGCTGCACTTCCTATCCTGAGGCAGGAGCTCACTTCTCAAACCCACGGCTGGGCTTGTCTTCATCTCACGCTTCCTGTTTTGAACCACCCTGCAGGTTCCTGAAAGCGCCCGCCCGGCCCTGCAGCTTCTCCCCACTTGTCTTTTGTACCAAAACCAGCGTGGGCAGCAGGGCCAGGCTGTGACCACCCCTGTGCTGGGACACTGAGGCCCCTCGAGTGCTCCGTCCAGCTCTGAGGCCCTCTCTCCAGGACAGACATTGAGGGGCTGGAACATGTCCAGGGAAGAGGAAGGGTCTGGAGCAGCAGGAGCAGCTGAGGGAGCTGGGAAAGGGGCTCAGGCTGGAGCAAAGGAGGCTCAGGGGGAACCTTGTGGCTCTGCACAAGTCCCTGACAGGAGGGGGCAGCCGGGGGCGTCGGGCTCTGCTCCCAGGGAACAGGGACAGGAGGAGAGGAAATGGACTCAAGCTGTGCCAGGGGAGGGTCAGGTTGGGCATCAGGAGGAATTTCCTCATGGAAAGGGTGGTCAGGCCTTGGAAAGAGCTGCCCAGGGAGGTCTGGAGTCAACATCCCTGGAGGTATCCAAGGAAGGACAGGACGTGGCACTCAGTGCTCTGGGCTGGGTGACACGGTGGGGATCGGGCACAGCTTGGACTTGATGATCCTGGAGGTCTTCTCCAACCTCAGTTATCCCGGGATTCTGTGTATTTTGGTACTGGCTTAAACATATCCTGATTGAGTCCATAAGTAGGTCTCTCTTAAAAATTACTCAAATTCCAGGGCAGACACTTCATTGCATTAAATTTAAACCTAAAATATCCAGGGGCATTGGGTGTTGAGGTGGAGGTAAAGAAAACCCCCGGTGCTGACTGTTGATAATGCAGAGCAATGCTCACAAACAGCCTGGGAATGGCAAGGGGAAGGATCCCTTAGGATGCCATCCATGTGTGATGAGGTTGTCTCTAACATGAAGGGACCAGGCTCATTAATCTGGAATGCTGCCTCAGTTTGGCTCATTAGGTTGCCATGAATGCATCTCACTCCATTGCTATTCTTTTTCTTCTTGGAAGTGAAAGTTGTTAAATAATGGAAAGATTTTAAAAGGAGTTTATGTGCTTGTTGTTAATTTGGGTTTTTTATAATTACTTTTTCTTCTCTGAAACACCTGCTTTCATTTGGCTCTGGGCTGGGCTGGTTTTGGCAGGTCAGGAGATGCTCCTGTCCCTCGTGGCTCAGACGGATTTGCCTGCGTTGCCTGCAGCACACCCGGATCATCAGCTCTGCTCAGAAACCACAGCTGTGGTCACATCTCATTTGCAAGGATTCAGTCCGTTTGTTGCATGGGTCACAGGAGACTTTTCCATGATGCACCACTGCTCAGATGTGTTCTGACAGGACTCAGAAGTTCTCTCATCAGATACCAGGCTCGCCTTGTACTCACTTATTTGGCCTCAGACTCATCTCTGCATTTGAAATTAAGATTTTTCCAAAATAAAAGAGATCTTGATTTCCTTTTTTGTTCTCCTGGGATGTGCTAGGTCTGAAGCTCTGCTGGCTGCTCAGTTGCCTGTTCCTGCTGGGTTCAGGCACGTTGAGTTTCACGTGTCACTGACAGAAATTGGAGTTTCTTCTGGAGACTGAGCTCTGAGCAGCCAAGGGACCTGTTTGGTGTCCTGTGGGCATTTATTGTTTCAACCCAATGTGCCATTCCTACTTGATTTTATGCCTTTTGATGTCTGAAGCTACATAATAGCTCATATATATTATTTACTACTTCACTTCCCATCAGTTTTCTTCTGGGCTGCTTATGAGATGCTTCAGTTCAGATGTGGTGAGAGATGAAGTTATTTTGCTTGAGAATTTTGGATTTTATTGAGCCTTTGACTTGACACATCGGTATCCTTTTTTATTATGACATTCTTGAGTGTTTTTATTATTTAAAGTGGAAATTTAAAAGACATTGTTATATATAAAACTGAAAACAGAGTAGTAGGTGAAAAAGCCTGAGTGCTGTGGCAACTTCATGTGTATAGATTTGTTTTTAAAAAAGATTTTTTGGACAAGTTTAAAAAAAAACCAACAAAAACCCCAAGACAACCACAGGTTTTTTTCCAAAGAGCAGGTAGGTGCTGTTGTTAGGAATACTTTTGTGGGAGTCCACAAAATAACAAGTAAAGCACTTGAAGGTGGTGATAAATTCAGTGTCCTGTTATGTTTAGCAAGGAAAGTATTTTCACAGGAAGAACTGCAAGCAGTGGGGCTTTTTCCCAAGTTTCCACTGCAGATCTCCTCACTGTCCTTGGAATCCCACATCCCCCTTGAGTGCAAGGGCTGGTGTTTCCCATTTTCCCAGCATCCAGAGCCCCAGCAAGGCTGTAACATTTACAGGCTCACCCAGTGGCTAAGCAGGGACGGTTAAAAGGCAGAGCTGCTCATTTTAGACTCTGCTTTTGCAATCCAAGGTCATGTTGCTTCCTGTGTTACAATGAATGGCTTCTTTTGCAGATCCTTGCTGGGCATCCATAAACAGGGGGATCCTGATCTGTGACGAGTGCTGCAGTGTGCACAGGAGCCTGGGCCGTCACATCTCCCAAGTGAGGCATCTCAAACACACCCCGTGGCCTCCTACACTGCTGCAGGTAGAGAGGAAAACTGTTTTCCTCCATTAAAGCCAGATATAGTGATTTTTTAAAATGTAATTTAAATCACTAAACCTTTTTTTGAGAGGGGCTGGTCCTTTTAAGCTTTGCTTTTCGAGGTTATTCTTGTTTTGTTTCTCTTGTTTTTCTGTGGTGGACCACAAAAATCAGAATTGTCTTTGCCTTTTGAATTTGACGCCTTTGCTTTGGAAGGTCACCTCAAGTTTTCTTTCACAATTCTGCTGTACATCTGCTTCAACCTGAATTTTTAGTGTAATGCAAGATTTTCTTTGAACTGGAGCTGCTGTTGGGAAAAGCAGAGCATTTTAAGGGTGTTCTCCCTACATTCCACATCATAACCTCCTAAACACGTGCCCAGTTCTGATATCCCAGTAGGTTACAGATGCTGGCCCTCAGAGTGGGAATCTGTTGGCTTGATATCTACTTGAAAATAAGTACAGATATTTGATTAATGCAGCCAGCAGCAAAATGTCTGTGTATTCTGGCTTTCAGATGGTGGAAACGCTGTACAACAATGGTGCTAATTCCATCTGGGAACACTCCCTGCTGGACCCTGCCTCCGTGATGAGCGGGCGGCGCAAGGCCAGCCCGCAGGATAAAGTGCAGTAAGTGGGAAATGCAGAATTGTTATGTTAGAGAAGTGGGGTTACTTTATTCAGCAGTGACAGGGCAGCAAGGAATCTGTAGGAACTTGTGTGTGTTGGCTTGCTGGAAGAGAAAAAGACTAAAGTGGTTATTTTTTTCTTTTATTTCTGAGTCTTGATTTTTTTTAATTTATTGAAAAATGGGAATACAGGGCTTGAATTCTCTGAATTATTGATTCCTGTTGAATGTGAGGACCTTTAGTCAAAGGACTTTTCTTTGTCATGTGCTTCAGTTCACTGAATGCTGCCAACAAAATGGAGTTTGGTTGAGGAATTAAGTAAAACTTTAGAGATTTTTGCCCCTGACTATGGTGCTTTATTTGAAAATGTAAATAACTGCGTAGAGTAAGCGTAGATCTTAAGCTGGCATGATTTTAGAGTCTGTATTTCTTTTAAGAAACAGACACCACATGCTACAGTCTGCAGATATTTGATGGTTGTAACAGACGTTTTCTCTGTATGGTCAGACAATCTGCACTGGGTTGTTTTTAATGAAAATATTTTTCCATGCCTAACTTTGCCACCAGCAACATGCAAAGCTCTGATTCAGTCTTCACTTGTGAATTTTTCTGTTTTTCTGGAGCATCTGTATTACTTATGAAAGCACTGATATTTCTTTCCTTTCCCTTCTTGCTGCCTGGGTTTCTCTTTGCAGTCCCAACAAAGCAGAGTTCATCAGAGCTAAATATCAAATGTTAGCATTTGTGCATCGCCTGCCGTGCCGGGAGGACGACAGTGTCACTGCCAAGGATCTCAGCAAGGTCAGTGGCTCCTGGGACAGCACAGGCAGATCTCACTGACTTCCCTTAGTTGCTTTTGGCTTAGTTGTTTCTGGTTTTCTGCACTATTACATAAATAAATAAAGCTTGACTTCAACTTGAAGCCCCTTTTTTGTGGTTATGTATGTGGATGCTGGAGGTGATGTTAAGAGGCAGTAATTGAAGTGAACTGGTGAAAACCCTTTACACAAAAGATCTGTAGTGAGAACTCTGCCTTGTTTCTCAAAGCATGGCTGAAAAACAACTGCTGACTCACAGTTGTTGCTGCTGTATTAAATATAATTCTGCTTCTTTTTCAGCAACTCCATTCCAGTGTGAGGACAGGGAATCTGGAGACCTGTTTGCGACTGCTCTCCTTAGGAGCTCAAGCCAACTTCTTTCATCCTGTAGGAACGTTTTCTTTTCATTCTTTTGATATACAATCAATTACAGTTCACATTATTTATACTCATTTCAGCTGATTCATGTTGTATTTCAATCTCCTACTCACCCCTGTTGGTTAAGTAGATATTTTCTTTCATCTCTTGCAGGAGAAAGGAAACACCCCGCTCCACGTTGCTGCGAAGGCAGGACAGACTTTGCAAGCAGAACTATTGGCAGTTTATGGTGCTGATCCTGGCACACAAGATTCCAATGGGAAAACTCCAGTTGACTATGCAAGGTAGGAGTCTCTGATGTCCATAAATCACACAGTGGACCTGCTGAGATACGTTTCTGTCCTGAAATAGTTTGTCTGTTAAATGCTAATAGTACTTTTTCCAGGAAGAGTGAATGAATGAAAATGAGGAGTAAGTATTTTCATCAGATCACAGCCTGTGTTCTGGGTGCCTGAGACATCAGCTGTGAGCCCAATGACACAGGCTGTGCCAATCTAGCAGCTCACAGGAAATTAATCAGACAAGAGTGCCTGCAAGTTCAGGCTTCAGGAGTGGGGGTTGACTCAGGAATTGCTGTAGGAAAGGGCCGGGTTGGGGCACACGGGGTGGAACCAGGCTGTGAGTCTGTGATGGGTTGATGCAGTGTTGGCTTGTACTAAATCTGTTTCTCTGCCCATTTCTGTGTGTCACTGACTGACCCCTGTCCTCTGTGTGTGAGCAGGCAAGGGGGGCACCACGAGCTGGCAGAGCGGCTGGTGGAGATCCAGTACGAGCTCACAGACAGGTTGGCTTTCTACCTCTGTGGCAGGAAACCAGGTGAGCACAACACCTGCACTCTCAGACCTGTCACTGTCTGTTCCAGCACAGTTCAGACTATGCTGTGTCCTATTTGTGTCAGTGGCACTGCACTTCTTGTATCACTTCCAAATATTCTAATGTTATATAAAATTACACAGAAAGAACCAAAGGAAGTTTAAGATGCAAGATTAGGGTTGATGCATTTAAAATTCAGATAAAACTGCAGGGTTTTAAATAGATATAAATTAAAAACAAAATTCCTTCTTGGTTTTCCACAAATACGTGTTTTTTATATACTGTAAAAACTCTTCCAAGTAGTTTCTTCTAATTGAAATGCAACAGCAGGGGAGTGTTCTATTAAGTGTGTGCCTTTTGAACACAAGGACACTTAGAGATTTTTAACCATAAAGGTAACCTGTGTTAGAACTTAATTTTCCTTTTTAACAGAATTTCAATACAAGTAATAAGCCTTAATTGGAATCTTTGATAACACCTGGAAATCATGGCAGGAGCCTTCTTTTATAACTTGCTAGTTGCCTATAATTGGAAATTGAGTAATTACATGCAAGATAAATTACTTAATGTTGCCTGATGCTTATATTATTGAAAACTGTAAGCCAGTACCAACCTATTAAAATACAATTTGTTTTCAACTCTAGAGCACAAAAATGGGCAGCACTTTGTTATACCTCAGATGGCAGACAGGTAAGTTGCTGATTCCATCACATGTCTGAAAACATCCGAGTAAAAAAACCCTAATAATTAAGTTTTCTTTCCTTACTGAAACACCTTTTAAGCTTGTTGCCATTCTAACTTTTTAATGTGTGCCTTTATTAGTTTTGAAAGCTTTTTTCCCTAGAAAGAGTATTGGGTTATCAACAAATCAGAAAATTATAGAAGTTGACTGTATTTGTTAAAATGCAGGGAGAAGGGGAGACATTTCTGTGAAGGGAGCACACATGGGGAATTCCTAGGAAACAGATTGTGGAAATAATTCAAGGACCAATTGAGTGTTTTCCTGATTTTTGTAATACTTATGCTTTTAACTTTTGGTTGTGATCAATGAAATCATATTTGTATTAGAAGCATCAAGTACTAATTTTAAGTCCCTGTTCCTTTTTTATTGCTGTGCAATTGGAAATAAGACGGCTGTAAGTAAACCACTGTCCAACCTCCTGCTTGCAACATTGCTGTGAAAAACTGTAATGACCTAAAAATTGTGTGGGTAAAAAGCTGTGGGTATTCATATTCCAAAGAAATTTTGGTATTATTTGGTTTTTAAATGTAAAAATTGTTGTATAAGAGAGCATAAGAATGTGCTAATAGTGATATTATAGTAGCAATATTAGTAACATCAGTGTGTTAAAAATAATGCTAAAAACACTAAAATATGAGGGGGTTTAAGATAAAGTGGCATTTTAATCACTGAGTTACCAAAATGTAGAATTTTGATACGTAGAAGCCCTGAAATGCTGTAGGTGTAATGATCACTTCCTGTTTTCATAGCAGTCTGGATGTATCAGAACTGGCAAAAGCAGCCAAGAAGAAGCTTCAGTCTGTAAGTAAAACTCCTTTTCTAGATGTGGCAAACTCTGCATTTCATTTTTCAGGCTTCCTACCACAAGTATCTCTTGACCCATCTGCTGTAGGAACAGCTTGAAACACACAAATATTTTGTGAACCTTCACTGTTATTGAAGTCCACATCTCCAGTGGCATTTGGTACCTCATTCCCACAGAGCCTCTGCTTCACCCCAAACACAAAAGGTCTCTTTGTTGTCAGATGGGAGTGAGAAAAAGTCCATTGACCAGGAAGGGAGAAGTGTAGAACAGAATGGTTGGCTCTGTACCCAGAAATAGGGTGGTCATACATGTCTGCTCCCTGTGCAGGCTGAAAAAGGGGCTGAAGAAAAGAGCAGAGCTGTGCTCTTGCATTTTCTCTGTTATCAGAGATCTTACTGGGTTTCATTTCCTTTCAAAGTGTAATTATTCTCTTCAACCCTTAGCTAAGCAACCACTTATTTGAAGAACTTGCCATGGATGTGTATGATGAAGTTGACAGAAGGGAAACAGATGCAGGTGAGTGAGGCTTTCTGGAATGAAATAAAACAAATCTGGATTGTTACTTTACATACAAGATGCCAATCCAAGCACATGTTCTGTTCAAGTGCTTCTGTATTCAGCAATTACTGCTGAGGGGAGTTGCTTTGTCTTGCATTGCCTGATGGGGATGTTAATTGAAAAAATCTTGTGTTTTTCACAAAATGGAGAACCCTCTGGGGAAAAGCTTTCCTCTGAATTGATTGTGTTTGTGTTTGAAATTGCAGTCTTTTATTTCACAAAGAAATAGTGTCAAGCAGTACAGGAAGGTTATTCCCTCTTTTTGTTTTTTCTCTGGAGCAGTTTGGCTTGCTACTCAGAACCACAGTACACTCGTGACAGAGACCACAGTGGTCCCTTTTCTTCCTGTAAATCCTGAATATTCCTCAACCAGGAATCAGGTATGAAATCTTCTTAATATTGTAAAAATAATTTAATAGGCCAGGTAATTAAATAGGCTTAAGTAATATTGCTTTACTGCATTTCATTTTTGTAGAAGAGTTGCATCCACTTGGAAAGAAGTTAAAATCATTTCCTATTTCCCCTTTAAATCATACTGTTTGCAATAAATGAAGTTGAACAGTCAACTCCAAGTGTATAGTCAGTTCTTCCTGGGAGCTCTGCTGTTCATCTGATGCAGGATGTACTTTTTTTTTTCCTCTGCATTATTCTGTAATTTAGGGAAGGCAGAAACTGGCTCGATTTAATGCCCACGAGTTTGCTACTCTGGTTATAGACATTTTAAGTGATGCCAAACGAAGACAACAGGGGAATTCTCTCACTGGTTCTAAAGGTGAGTGATCTTTTGTTGTCAGCTTCTTTGCAGGCACTTCCTCAGTAGTTTGATCACTCCCAGAGCCCCTCAGCAGTGCTGAATTAAGAGAGAGATCTATTGTTTTTATATATTGAGGGGTTTTTTCTGGAGAGAAAATACAAAAGAATCTCTTCTAACTTTTAATTTTTCCCTGTATTTTGTATTTGAATGCTGCTACCCATTTGTCCAATGTAGTCTGTTGGAGTTTTTAAATTTGTATGAATTTTATTAAGCTCCTAAACGATTCTCACCACTTATTTTAACTTGCCCAAACACTTAGAAGAAATGAAAAGACAGAACCATAAAACTTCAAAGTTTGGGACAGTAATCATTCATACCTCTTAGGTGGATCTAAATTAATTTTTTTCAGAGTATGAACTTCCATTTCTTCTCCAGATTTACTAGTATGTGTTTAATGTGTTGATCTGCAGAGAATGTGGAGCTGATACTCAAATCCATCAGCAATCAGCACAGCAGTGAAAGTCAGGACAATGACCAGCCTGATTACGACAGTGTTGCTTCAGATGAAGATATAGATCTGGAAACAAATGCAGCTAAATCAAACAGGCAGAAGGTAGGCTTGAAATAGTGATACACCCCCAAGTGTAATCTGCATTCATGATCAGAAAATCAATATCTTAATTTCACAATCATGCCTCAGTCTATGAACTTTCTAAAATTAAATGTTGTTGCTTAAGGAATTTTTATTGTAAAAAAAAAAAAAAAAAACTCTCTGGAAAAGTAATGTGTATGTCTGGAGATAAGATCTAGATTTAATTGCATAGATGAAATAATTGGATCTGCCAAAAAGCTCTGAATCAGTGATTCCATGGTATTTCACAAACATTTACTGCTTCCTACTGAAGAAATACTCACAGCAGACCAATAGTGTCCAAGTGAGTTAAACCATTCCTGGAGTAATGCAGAATGATATCACAGGGCAGTAAACCTGGTGGTTCTACTTTAATCTTCCCTGGGGTATGCACACTGGATATTTAGCAGTCTGTCATTTATAAGTTTGCAGTTCTTTATTGTATATTTTTTAAAAAATCCTTATAAAACAGTATTTTGTCACTGAAATGCTAATGCAAATGTTTTTGGAGGAGCTAAGAGCTAATTGACATCAGATTGCTTTTATAGAGGACTTCAAATGATTCTGGTTAATGGATCTTATTCATTTTGAATTGTGATGCCTTTAAAGTAAGTACATGAAAAGCTGTTGAAATCTCATGGTCTTGTTTTCTTCTTCTTAATGGTGTCAGTATTTTTCTCTTCCTTTTCCTAGAGCTTGGATTCAGACTTGTCAGATGGACCAGTGACAGCCCAGGAATATATGCAGGTTAAAAATGCCTTGGTGGCTTCTGAGGTGAAGATTCAGCAGTTAATGAAAGTGAACATCAACCTGAGTGATGAGCTAAGGATTATGCAGAAAAAGGTAACAGCCACAGCAGAGGGAACTCCTCCAGCTCTTGGGGTGTCTGAAGTTGTTAGAATAAAACTGCTGGAACTGAGGATGAGATAATCCAGTATTAGGATAGTGAGAACTCATTTTAAAGTGGAGCTGCTTTGGGATCAGACACGAGACTATAAATATTTATGTGCAACACGTGCTTTGAATGTTGTTTTTTCATGGTGATCCAACCTAGTAAATCATGAGGCTGATTTGACTTATGTCAAAACTTTGACATCAGTTTTCCAAGTGACAAGGCAGTTGTTGCAAGTCTTGTGTGTTTTTGCTGTCCTGCTTCAATATAAGCAGCTTTAAACAATGAGGAAGCAAGTGCCAGCCCACATCTTATGTGTGTGCACTTATCTATATTTTTGTGGGGTTAAGGACAATTTATATCTGAGTTCACTATCCTGTCTGTCACACTGGCTAGAAAGGGCTGGCTGCTTACCCTCAGATTAATCCCTTTAACTAGTGTTTAAAATCCTGTTTTCCAAATAATTACAATCCTGCAAGAGTGATGTGTAGAGAAAGTTGTTCAGGCTGTGGGGTGCACCCACTGTTTTGGGGCAGAGCAGGGCTTTTGGAGAATGGTGAGACTGTTTGCACCTGAGGCTGAGCTAATTCAGCATATTGGATTATCCTTGTCTGTTAAGTGCCAACATTTTCTTCTATTCTGTTGGAATGGTGAACACTGGGAGATCTCGGGGTGTTTCCTTGGTCTTTCAACAGCTTGTACTGGTTGAGCATTTCTCTTGAATCAACTGAATTAACTTTTCACTTACACTGAGTTTCTTTAAACAGATATAGTCCATTTAGGGTTAAAAAAAAAAAACCTTTGGGGCCTATGAATTAATGAGGCTTTAGGATATTTACATGGTGTAGTAGAAGGGAGATCATTGCTGTGCTGCAGTTTTTCTTCACTGCATCTTTTCTTTCTGATGTGTTAATATAGCAAACTTACTCTAAGTCCACAAAATAATCAGAATTGGTGCATTTTCACTATCAAATGAATACATAATAAAAGGCTTTAAAATGCTTTCTTGTTGGCTTCTTAGATAGCAGTAGCTGATGCCTAATTTTCGTAAGCTAAACTCTCTCCTTGCTTTGCAGAGCAAGCTTGAGTTCCTTTGTGCTGCCTCTGGTGTCTGTGCTGCAGTTCTGGCATTGTCAGATTTCATGGGCCTTATGTGAAAGTCTTCTAAGTCCTTGTATTGGCTGTTGAAGTGGTTCCCTTTGCTTGGAAAACTGTTGTGTTGGCAGTCCTTCCCCCCACAGCCTCATTCTATCCCAGGATTCCTGTGCCAGTAGAGCAGGCTGGAGGGAATGGGTCATGTGTTTTGGAGTACAACAGCCAATTTTAACATCTAACTGAGTTTACAGCCCAGCAGCTGCTGGAAATCAGCACCTAAATACTTCCAGATCTGGAACAAAGGTGTTTTTATGCTTATACCAAGCAAGTCAAGTAGATTTTGAAAGAGAAATGAACCCCCAGCTAGCAGTACCTGGATTTTCTAGCACAGCTGCCAAGCGAGCGTTGCGTGGTCACTTGGCTTTTGGCACTTGCTCTTTGCAAACCAAGTAGTACAGTACAATTTTCTTTCAGCTCCAAACGCTACAGAGTGAAAATACCACCCTCAGAAGACAGGCCACAACCAATATCTATCAGGTGCAAAGTGGTTCTGAGTACCCAGACCCCAGCAGCAATTCCTCCCTAAAGCGGCGCCCGTCGGCCCGGGGCAGCAGGCCCATGTCCATGTACGAGACTGGCTCAGGGCAGAAGCCCTACCTGCCCATGGGGGAGGTCACCTACCCAGAAGAAAACATCACCAGGCTGCAGCCCTTCCCTCCACACGTGAGTAAAACTGCTGCTGCTTCTGCATTGCCTCTCATGTTCAGCTTTCCCGTCTCTTCCAACTCTGCTTGTTCACTCAGCTTCTGCCTCAGGGGGAAAAAAAAGAGGGGACAAAAAAAAAAAAAGGGGAATAAGAACTGTGAGAATTGTTCATGTTTGCTGTATTAACATGTCTGCAGGAGCCTGATGGTTTGAAAAGCAGAAGCTGTAGCAGTTCTGGAATATGTAAACTGGAGCTTTGGGCTTCTGCTCAGCTGGTTTTTTAACCACACTATATAACCACACTACATATATATAAAATATCAATATGTGATTGTCTGAAAACCAGAAAGGGGGGGAAAATAGTGTTCCAAGAAGGTAGGTAAAGTTCATGTATTTCTGGAGATAAACACACAGGTACCAATCTGTGGAACTTCATAACCACCTTGCAAAAATAAAATAAAATTGAAAAATTTTCCCCAGCCCACCAGTTTCTTATTCTGAGTTTGGAACTGGAGGCTGGAGATGGGTTAGATCTGCCAGTCAAGCAGATTCTTCTGGTTTAGTATTTTCCTGTGTGATGTGGAGAGGGAGTTCTCTGTTAGCCAGAGGGATTTTGCACTGAGGTGTTCACACTTTACAGAAGTGACCCAACACACACTAGTGCATTTAATTAACAAGTGTGTTTAATTAACTAGCACAGTTAATTTTTGATTTCACCTTCTTAGATTGCCCTGTGGGCAGGAATACAGGACAGTGGTTTTTTGACACACATTTAAAATGTGTGGATTTTTGACAATATCTTTCCCTGTTGGTAGCCCTGTCTTGTATTTACTTCCAGTTAAATCGTTAAGACCTTTAAAATGTATTTTGAAGTTACCTTTGGCATGAGGGAGGGCAAATGTTCCATGCACATTCCACAGAATAAAGTTGAGTGCACCAAGGGAATCAGCCTCCACCTTCAATTAAATTAATTTAAACTATGAAATCTGGATCATTTTAAATTATATTGTCATGTTGATACGAAGGCAGTTCTGGCAGCAGGAAATGTCCGAATTCATTTGTGTTTGACAGTGTTTGCAACATGTGTCAGTGCTTTGTATAGGTCCTTTGGTCATTTGGGTGGAGATTTGGATAGGAGTAGCTGTTCTGAAGCGTTGATCTTATGTGGAGTTAGTTAATTTGGCATGTGGTGAATTTTTTTTATTCTCCGTGGAATTTGGCACGTGGTGAATTTTTTTTATTCTCCGTGGAATTTGGCACCTCTGGAATCTCAGCATTACAATGAGCACGAATTCAATTGTGTTTGGAAAGAATTAAGTCCACTCAGCCTAAGCCAGATTCTCAACATCGTTCTTTCTTTATGTCACCTCCATGGTTTTAAGAATGTTCCTTTAATTTCATTAAGAGTTTGTTTGTGTTTTGGTTTTTCCCGAGTGTTTTTCTCTTTCCCATTTTTAGATCGGGAGGAGTGCGTTTGTGACCTCCTCTTCATCTCTACCTTCCTTCCCCTCCACGCTTTCCTGGTCGAGGGATGAGAGCACACGAAGGGTTAAGTACCTTCCCAATCGGTCTTTTCCCTGGAGGAGGTGCCAATCTCCCCAGAACCACATCCTCTCTCTTCCCCCTCTCACTGCCTGGCCTTCCAGCCTGCATGGAGCAGAACTTCCTCCCTTCCATTCCTGCTGCCACCAGCTCTGGGCACTTGCCTCTCTCTAATTTCACATCTTCAGCCTTTAACACCATGCACAGTTCTCCAGGTCACTTGTTCAGCTGCACAACAGCCCCAAGACAAGCTGGCTGTTGTTTGGACAGTGATTTTCCGGGCTCTCACTGATATTTCTAAGCCAATGTACAACTCTCCTGCTGACTAAAAGCACTGCATGAGGCCCAGCTTCAAAGCTGCTTTCCTTGGGGGCCAGTGGCTTGCACCAATCCAGGTGGTCCTGATTGACTGTTTGCCTTACAGATACCAAATTTGGGGGTTTAAAAGTTTATTCTGGCTTCTCCCTGCCAGGACACAGAACCTGCTTTTTAATTCCTTCTGTCCCCATTTTATTTTGACTGTACAATGTTTGGACATACCAGTCCAGAAAATACTAGATTTGCAAGTAGGGATAGATGATCAAACTTTCGAGGGAATAACCTCCTTGGCCAAATGGAAATCTGGGTTTGGCTGCAGTGCTGTCTGGCACTGGAAACTTTCACAGGGTTTGGTTGGTTGCTTTTATTCTACACTGATCCTGTATTAGTGATCCCCAGTATCCTCTTCTTGTCATTCATCACTGCTGTTTGTATTTCTGACCAGATGGTAGAGTTTCGCCACTGTTGGCGTGGTCTCTGTACACCTGGGAGAGGGGAAAGGTCAGACTCTACATGTAATAGTTTCTTATCTTCAAAATACATGTCACTTTTACAACTGATCTTTACCAGCTGTCCTGAGAGAGGAGTGTTCAAAAAATGCTGGTTTTTCCTTCTGTGCAAAGTAACTTTAAGATTGAGATGGTTTCATAACTCCAGGTGCTTCAGTTAAGAATTGTTGGTTTAGCATCAGATGAGTGCTTAACAAATGTACTGAATCTCAGCCAGTGAAAACCAGTTCCTGGTCACATTTCTGGTCTGTCAAGAAGTGTTATTTGGTAAGCAGATTCCTAAATGTTTGGGTCAGGGATGCACATTGGAGGTGTCCCTTACAGTTTAACCCTTGAGATACCCTGATGGTGAGTTCAGGGTTTCTGTAAGAGCCCCAGGGCCCTGAGCTGCTGCTCTGTGATCAGAGTGACATCAGCATGGTGTATTTGACACCGGACATGCTGTGTTGGGCACCTGGGTGAACCTTTGTAGTTTTTAGAAGACTTGAGGCAGATGTGTGGGTGATCCTGGAGCCTGGCTGAGGATTTGGCCTCCGAGCTCATTTTAGTATCCCTTTCTTCATTCAGCCTTTGCTCTGGGATCAGCCTCCCAGCTGGATCAACCTCCCACTTTGCAATGGGCCTACAGAGCTCAATCCAGCCTCTGCTTCCCTGCATTCCTCCTGCTCATTTCAGCTTCCACTTTGGAATTGGCCCCTGCCCTCCTGACACAATTCTTCCATGGCCCTCTACTCTGATGGTTGGGCCTCCTGCCCTTGTTGCATCCTGTGTTCTGGGGCACAACTCTCACTTCTTTGGTCTTCCAGCTCTGCACCAGCATTCAGTGGGCCTCAATTCCTCACACTTTGGCTTCCCACCCTGTTTTGGGCTCCAGTTTGCAATGGGCTTTAACCACTCTTGTGTTGGCCCCCAAATTGTAATGAGCTCCAAGTCTCATCAGCTCTGTATGTGCCCTTGGTCTTCCACCTGCAGCTTGGACTCCCCTAGTCTCTGTCTCCTGTCTTTATTTTGGCTTTCCCATTGCCACAGTCTTTAGCCCTTGTTTTAGGCTCCCATTTTGCAGTGGCCTTCCCAGGGCCAGCCTCCCACCAGTTGGTTTCCTCTGTGCATTCAGCCTCTCCCCCATGGTCTCTGACCTCTGCTCTGCTGTCTTGGTTTGGCCTCTTTTTCTCTAGGGCTCTCCCCTCTCCAGTGGTTCTTGCTCACTCATCAGGCTCCTGTTTCATGGTGCTGCTTCTCTGTTTGGCCTCTGCTCCTGGTGGGCTTCTCGGTGTGTGCCCCTGGGGCAGTTTCAGTGGCAGGGAAGGATGCTGTGCTCTGTCTGTCTGTCTGTCCTGCCATGCTGGGTGCTCAGGGGCTGGTGGGGCTGTGCTGTGCTGGCAGTGCCCAGGGCCTTGGGTACAATCTGAGCAGGAGCCTGGCATGGGGAGAGGGGCACAGCAGCTCCAGGGTGGTGGCTCCTGCAGGAGCTGTTGTGCAAAGAGCAAATCCACATGCACAGGGCATGGCTCTGGCACAGCCCAGGGCTGCTCTTTCCTGCACAGGCTGAAGTAAATCTGTTCCTTGCAGGCCTCAAAGCTGGAGAAGCAGAGCAGCGTGTCTGAGAGCGACTATGACAACCCCACCACCCCTGTGGAGCTGGAGGAGCCGGGGTAGGTGCTGTGACAGAGCTGACACAGCTTGGGGGTGACAGGAGATTGTTCTGTGCCCGGGCCAACCCCTGCTTTGCTCCCCTGCAGGTCGGGCAGGAAGGGGCGGCAGCGCAGTGTCGTTTGGCAGGGGGAAGGGTCCATCCCTGAAGACACAGACTCAGCCCCCAGCACCAGTTTGCCCAGTACAGAAGATGTGATTCGGAAAACTGAGCAGATCACCAAGAACATCCAGGAGCTGCTGCGAGCAGCACAGGAGAACAAACATGACAGGTAAGGAGGGAGTGCTGGAAAAGCTCTGCAGTTGGTGAGAAAACAAAGAAAATTCTTCAGGTGTTTTCACCTGTAGTACACCTGTAGAAAAATACAGCCTCACTATTTCACACCTGTAAAATGTGTAGGTCTGTGGCGTTCCCTGGTGTCCTTAGTGCCACGGGGCAAGTTGGGGGGACAAGTGACCAGCCCCTTGTGAGTGGGTTCTGGCTGCAGTGCTGCCTGCCCCGCCCTTAACTTGTGAGTCCTGCTGCAAAACAAGTGTTGAATAAGACACAAATGTGTTGTAGACAACTCGCTGCAAGTGCTTCTTGGGTCTTCACCCCTCTGTGTCCATAGGTGATCACGCTCCACAGAATGTGATAGTAACACCAGGTCTTGCTTCAGACAAAAATTGTGAAAGGGAGAGAATTTGGCTTTCCTACTGAGCTATTAGTACAAATTATGTATCAGCAAAAGTATTTGACCTATTGTGTTTAGATACAGACACAGCTGAGCAAGCAGAGCACTGCCTGAGCGTACCAGGCTGCAGCAGCTTCGGCTCCCTCAGGGAACTTCTGGCCCACCTGAACAATTTCCAGAATAGATGTGGGTGACTAAAAGTGATACTCCCTTTGCTGATCATCAGGTGCTGCTTCCCACGCAGCTCTTTCAGAGGGCTGTAAATCAGAGTTACATATTCACAGGTGTGAGCACATTTTGGGGCTGGAACACCCTGGGCTCCAGCAAACCTGGCCCTGCAGGCTGGCAGATCTGGCCCTGCTGTGGCCCCAGCTCGGTGCCCTCTGTGCCTGGGAGAAGCAGCAGCGGTTTGTGTTGAGCCCTCACTTCCTGCCTCGCTCAGAGGAGTGCACAACAATGGGGCCACTTTTGTTCTGTGTTTTTTCCTTCTTGTACTTTGCTATTTTTAGCAGGGCTGGCGTGGCCTCTCCTTCTCATGCCAAGTGACGATTTCTGCCGTGGTTGTGCTGAGCTCGTTGCCCTTGGCGTAACCTTTCCCAGTGCAATCTCTTGTTGCTTGTTTCTCACAGGGAAGCTTTAAATAAGTTTAGTTTTTATGGTATCACACTATATAATATGATAGTGACACTATACAGTGATATTTTTTCTAAATCATTGAAGGAAAGAATGCAGCATACCTGGCTTTCATTGTTGAATTGATCAGGCTTTTAAAAAACCTGTTATGCTGCATTTTTGGTTTCTGTACCACACGTGGAGTGGGGTGTTTGCCTATGCTTAGATGAGTGTTACTTTGCAAAACACTGAAGTAGGAAGCTGCTGTTCTTTGTTTTCCTCTTCCTTGGCTTCCTTAACACAGGGAAATGCTTCCTTATCAGAATGAGATACTTGAGGATGTAATAACACATCCTCCAAGCTCGTGCTGCGAATGTTGTAGAGAAAAATCATGTGCTGCCTAGATAACTGGAGAGTAAAAAAAAGTCATGCAAGAATATCATCTATTAATAAAACCCCTTCTTCCTTTTGTTTCTCACTCTCTCCCATCCCTTTCCCTGTGCTCCATGGGCTGAGCAGGCCCTTGGAGCGTGGGGGCACATCCCAGCTCAGACACAGCCTCGGCACGCGGGTCCCTGGGGCTGAGCGAGCCCCCGTGCAGCCTCTGACCAGCCAGCAGCCCGGCCCTGCCTCCTGGTACTCTGGCCTCTGTCCCTGCCTCCCAGGCACAGTGTCCTTTCTCCTTCTCTGCTGCCCCTTTCCCTCCCACTCCGGCCACACGGGGGTCGTGGAAGGCGATGCATGAAATGCTCCAGGGGATGAGGGAACTGCAGGCCAGGGGTGTGGCACAGCCCCTTCAGCTCCCAGTAGTGATCAGTGGGGAAACAGAACCACAGCCTGGAGCTGCAGCTGGCTCTGGTGCAAAGGATTCTCCTGTCTCTGTTTCATTTATTGCCTATCAAGGTAAATTAAATTACAACAACTTGGTTGGATCATGGAATCACAGAATAGTTGGAGTTAGAAGGGACCTTAGAGCCCATCCAGTGCCACCCCCTCCATGGGCAGGTACACCTTCCACTAGCCCAGGTTGCTCCAAGCCCCATCCAACCTGGCCTTGGACTCTTTAAGGGATGAGGCAGCCACAGCTTCTCTGGACAATTTGTGCCAGGGCCTCACCACCCTCACAGGGAAGAACTTCTTCCTTTAGGAAGAAATCTTTGTGGTTTGAAGGTCCCTTCCAACCCAAAGTGTTCTGCGATTCTATGAACAAAACATGTGGTTGCTGCATCTTTGCACCGTTGCAAAAGTAGCAGGAGTTTCACATCCCCAAGGTGGAACATTCTCACCTGACAGCTAGCTGAGGCCCCTCAAGTGTTTATACAGCTGGGGGTCAAATGAGATCATTTGCATCCCAAATCCATGAAAAAAGATGTCTGTTTATATGGTATCTTCCAACCTGACCAAAATACTGTTTATTAATGCCTAAAATAGAAATGAAATTTAAGTGAGAGGCTCTTCAAAACAGAACTGCCCAGGTTCAAACCCCGGCCAACAAATGTCAGGATTGGAGAAAGAGATTAACACAATTTACTGCTAATGAGGGATTCCTTTTCCAAGCTGTCACTACTTGAATATCTTCCTGATGTCTCACTGGAATGTGTGTAAACCCAACACAGTGTCAGAGCATTTCACAAGCTCCCAGTGAGTGTTTAGACATTAAACTAAAGCCATTCCTCCAGGCCACGCTGGAAACTTTGCAGCTGACCTAGAGCGCATACAATGAAACACGTGTTGTTCACCTGGGTGTCTCATTCAGGTTATTCTCAGGGCTTTCTCTGGTTTATTAGTGAAGGGTTTAATCAGTAAATTGACTTCTTAATGAGCAGGGCGCTGCAGGGAGCAGATTAATCATTAACTCAACAGCAGAAGGGGAATTGTGGTGAACTTGGAAGACCTCTCTCCACTTTTAGTTTATTTGGAAGAACTCATGTGACTTGAGACACATGGAAATACTCCTTTTCAAGGCATT
Source organism: Coloeus monedula (assembly GCF_965178545.1). Classification (NCBI taxonomy): domain Eukaryota; kingdom Metazoa; phylum Chordata; class Aves; order Passeriformes; family Corvidae; genus Coloeus; species Coloeus monedula. The sequence continues at coordinate 4,854,643 of NC_138798.1, read as the reverse complement.
TTCCTGCATTGCCAAAATGACCCCAGTGTGTTGCTTCTCTCTCAGTGCATTTGCAAGTGACTGATTTTTTTGCACCTTTTTGTGTTGCAAGAAGATCAAATAAATAATGACTGGGGAGGGGGGTGGGTTCGGGGACTCTTTTTGCTTGAAAGGGCACTGACCTACCATAACCCACACATGCTGAATAGTTTTCTTGAATGCTTTGTGATTTTTGAGATTCTCTTCGTTAAGACTGAATCATGTGAACTAACTTATGCTAAAGTTGAGTCTTTGATGCATAAAAACGAGTCTCTTGAAATGAGACTTGAGAGAGCACACTAACACTTCACTATTCACAGCAGTTTATGGTAAGATCTATTTTGAACAGACCAGCTTTCGTTTGGTATATAAATCAGAAGAGAAATCAATGAGGATTCATGGAATCTGCCTTTGTTTTATTAACTAACTCATCAGAATTAGTGAATATTTAGCCTAGAACTCACAGGCTATGAATGTAGTTGGTAGTTTGGGGATGCATGTGTGTGAGAACTCTGCCTTGTCTGTTTACTGGGTATTAATGAATCCAAGAAGGCATCTTGGTGTTCTGAAGTTGCACACAAATGGAGACTTTCCTGAGAATGTTTTATATAAAAGGTGGGGGCAGTTATTCCTTCAAACCAACTCTGAAGAACAACGAAAATCTAAGAAGTAATATTGCACTCTTGGTTAAGTTCTTGCTTTTTCTGAAGCCACGTGGTTGTTTTTAGAATAACAATCACTGAGCAATGAACTTGAAGAGGGAAGGGAGTCTCTACACAATAATTAACCCAGGGCATCTTTTTGCAGTTATATACCGTGCTCCGAGAGAATACATGTGGCAGTGACAGAAATGGCAGCCTTGTTCCCAAAAGTAAGTACCTGCCACCATCAGAATGGTTTTGGCCCTGTTCCTCAAGTGTAATTTCCCTTCAGAATGAAAATCAAAAATTATTTTCCTTAAATGAAAATGTTAGGGAGAAATGATGGGGTTATGATGCACTGTTGTATTTACTAGCATGGCAGCTGGGAAGGGCTGAAGTGAGTCCAGGCCTTTAATTGTACTCTTGAACTTAAAACTCTTTAAGAACAGCAGAAAACTGGAGGTACTTGGATCTGGCATGAAGAGTTGTGGAGTTCTATGGGAATTTCACCAGACTCATCACCCCCTTTTCCATCTGAGTGCCATTGCCTGGATTTCTTTCCTGCAGCCATGTTTAGATCTGTTACCCATCCACCAAAGTGATCTGTTTGCTCACAGCAAATTTAGGGAGTGAAATCCCCACGGCTGAGTTCTTGTAAAGTCTTACCCACCTCTCCAAAACCACGAGGAAAGAGCCAAGGCTGTTGTCCCGCCTGCACTGATCGTCCTGGACACGCTGTCCCCTCCTGCCAGCCAGGACATGGGCTGGGACAGTAAACAGGCACCAGAAATGTGCATGAGTAACTTCCTAAGGGAGGGCATGGAGCTATTATTCCCTGCCTGCTGCCTGGCAGCTGTTTGGAACCTCCGTGAGAGGAGAAATTCTGCCTGCTGCCACGAGGGGAAGGCAGAGCCTGGCCGCAGCCATCCCGCATCAAAGAAACCCTTGTGAGCACTCCCGGCTAATTAAAAGGTTGTGTTGTTCTGCCTGGTTCAGCTTCTGTTTTCCCTTCCCAGAAGCCCAAGTCGGAGCTGGTGAGGACTTCCCTGCGCCTGCTGACATCCAGTGCCTACAGACTGCAGTCAGAGTGCAGGAAAGCGCTGCCCGCGGAGCCCAGCCCCGCGCCCGACATCCAGCTGGTGACACAGCAGGTCATCCAGTGCGCCTACGACATCGCCAAGGCTGCCAAGCAGCTGGTCACCATCACAACCAAAGAGAACAACAACTGAGGCACTCGGGGCTTTTTACTCTGGGGTTTTTTAAAGGTTGGATTTCAACATATAGGTGTGGAACTATGCGCATTTTTATGAGGAAAAAACTTCAAGGGGCAAGAAACTTTTTTTTTTTTTTTTTTTTTTTTAAACTCAGTATTATTTTTGCATGTTTTCTAACAATTTTATGATTAATTTAACCCACTGCCTTATTTTGTGCCTGTGTTGCCAGTGTAGTTATGGATAATAGCATGTCGCAAGTAGCTGTCGAGCCACTCTCGTGTCCCAGCACTGTACCGAGCTCTTGTAGATGTTTCCTTGGGGCCACGTTCTGCTTTCAGATCCTGCTGGTGGAACTGCTCTGACACCACTGCACAGATGGGGAGGGCAGCATCTCCGTCCCTCCAGAGCCTCCCCTGCCAGGATCCCTCTGGCTGAGGCTCCCCAGGCTCCGGGACCGCTCCCAGCAGGAAGAAGGTTTGTCCTGGTAACGGGGTACCAGCCCAACGTTCTCTGTTCCCATACCAACTGTTGTGCAATATGTTTTTAGTCTGCTAAACCAGTAGTAGTTGTGGGCATCCAAGCTTGTTACGTGTAACTCTACAAGGTCTTTGTCACTTTATGTTTTGGAAGGAATTTGAAACTTAATAGTTATTTCTTTTAGTTGTCACTATGCCATTAATATATATGTTTGATGTTACTTTAGGGCATTAGTGGTTTAAATACTATCCTTTGTTTCTGAGTTAGTAATTCATTGGTAAGTTTCCTGCAGAATTTTCCTGTCATCTTTGAGGCACCATCTTGCTTGCAGCAGCATTTCTCAGTAACTCCAGATGCAATTTCCCTAAAGATTTCTGTGCTCATTAACAAAAAAAGGAAGTTAGAAGAGTGCCAGTGCAAAAGCAGCTGTGTCTGCCACAGCACATAACCTCTGTACCTCAACATATCCAAATGTGAAAACACTTCTTGTATATCCTAAGTTTTTTTATGCAAATCTTTCAAAATTTGACAACTTGCTGCCAGACTGCCTGGCCCCAGTGGCCACATGTGCTCCAGGTTTCTTCATCCGTAACAGTCCACAAAAGTGTGTCAGTCCATAATTTCAAAAATGAGAATTTTTTTGGGAGTCTGAATTTCAGGTGGTGCAGGAAATCACTGATTTTTGCCCCTGCTTGTGTCCACTTGGAAGTGTGCTGTCACTGCCCAGGAGCCAGCCATGGTGTGTTTGTGTGGATATATCCAAGCACAAGTGCCATAGCACTGCTGGATTCCTGGTGCTGTGTCTGGCTCCCAGAGCCTGAGGGAGGGAAGGAATGGAGAGAGGAGATGACAGCCCAGTAAATTAATGTTCTTCATTGTGGGGTTTTACTTCCTCTCTGTCCTTCTGAACCCCAGAAGCAGCTCTAGCCTGACAATGCAGGGGATTAGAACTGCAAATGATCTTTGTGAGACCTACTTCAAAATCATGCAACTGGCAATTAAATACATTGAGAATCTTCTAGGAACTTCTCCTTAAATTGGCATGGCTGAAAGGCAGCAAATGGTATTTTTCAGTCTCTCAGGACACCTCTGTGTGCTGTTCTTTAACATATCTTACCTGCTTTCCAAAGCAGGGTGACACTGAACTATGGTGTAATTTATCACTTATTTAAACCTGCCTTTGATCCAAAACCAAGGGACACTTTAGGAACTGCCAGCCCCTGCTCCAGCCACACTGAAATCAGAGTGGTTCACACCCCACAGGAACCCCCAGCAGCAAGTTCATGAACTCTCCACTCACAGCACTGCAGTCACAGAGTTTGTAGCACCTCAAATAACAAAGGTGTTTTTCTTTTAGGACTAGATCTCCTCTTGTTCCCCTGTACACAAACTTGCTCTTCCTTTACAAAATGCTGCAGAGGAAAGGAAAAGCTTTTTTGCCTTTTTCCAAACCTTGTATTTATCAGTGTCATTCTGTCTGTACAATATTTTGACTTTTAATCTTTTGTTTACAGTATTACTATAAAATGCTAAAACCCTTTCAGCGTGTGAAATAATGTGGGGTTATTTGACTGCTGGTTCTCTAAAGATCTTTGGAAAGGTTTCTACACTTGAGTAAAGCACTGAGGTGCCTCCAGTCTTTGTCACAGCTCTGTTACAGCTCCTTGGGCACTGTGACAGGACTGATGTCAAGCTGCAGTAGTTGATGGTAACAGCAAGGAATGAAGTACAATAATCAACTCAATCTCCTCCTGTTGCATAGTCTGCTCACGTAAAAAAAACCAAATCCTTGTTCAGGTTTCAATTATTCATTATTTATGAAACAAGTGAAAAACAACATTTAATGAAGTCTCTCCAGCACTTTCTGGAGAGGAACTGGACAAGCACTGCTGCCCCAGCACACATGATCTGACTGATTCGCAGTGTGCATTATGAATTAACTCCTCAAAGTCCAGTGGGCACCTGGGCACAGCCTGATTCTCCAAGGTGGGAGTCTGACACAGCCCATGGTGTTTCACAGCTCCTGTTCCTGGGCAGGCACTGATTCTCTCACGGCTCAGGTCCACAGGGGTCTTTTGTTTGCTGGGTTGCCTCACGTGTGCACAACTCCAGAATGCAAAGTGAAGCAGTTCACTTCTCTGAAGGTGCTTACACTTCCACATGCTTGAAGGTAGTAGAAATTTGCTCCTCTTCAGCTGGGCCACAGCTAAATGTTTTCAGAGAGTCAAGTTTGGTCTCACTGTAGGCTATTCCAGAGGCACCATTACTTCAAGAGTTCCTTGAGCCTTCAGAGTTTTCTTTCTGTAGTCTGGAGCTGCATCTCGTGCTCGTTCCTCAAGTCCAAGCTGCTCTTGGGTAACTGTAGAACTAATGGGGTCAAAACAAAGACCAGCACTGGTTTATGGGCTCTGGCTGTTCAGCATGCACAGGAGGTGATGTGCTGGGCAGGGGCTTTAGGTAGGGTTCCTCAAATTCGATTTTAGAGCCAGGCAAAGCAGGACAGACACCACAGACACTGAGCAGGGGAGTTGCACTGTACTGACTGCATTAACAGAGCCAAGAAATCCCTTTCAGCACTGAGCAACATTTGAGGCATTAGCAACACATCTGCCTCAAAAATTCTTTAAAAGATAGGGCCTAATATATCAATATCAGCAAAAGAGAGAACTGTAGAGCTCTATGAGGGGAAGGAACAGCCCAGTGTTGTGCCCTGGCACTGTGACAACCAAAGCGCAGATCAGAGACACTGATGCTGTCACCCTTGGTAATGGACTCGTCTGTCGGGGTGACCCCTGTGCCAGGACAACCTCTGTGTCAGAGTGACCCAGGTGTGACCTTACCCTGCTGTGCCAGCCCTGCTCGCGGTGCTGCCGGGCCCATCCCTCCTGCTCTTCCTCCTCCTCTCTCGAGCTGCACTCTGTCCCCTGTGCACAGGAAATCGGGTGAGATGGGGCGGCCTCACCAGCCGGGTGTGTATTGGGGAGCTCAGCCTACCTGTGCCTGCAGCTCCCTCCTGAGGGCTCTCTGCAGTTCCTCCTCCTGCTCCTTCTCCCGATGAGTACCTTCCTTCTTTGCCTCCTCGAGTTCTTTGATCAGCTGCTCTCGATACTTTATGGACTCTTCTTGGGCCCGTCTGTTTAACTCCATCTTCTCTTGGATCTGACGCTGTCTGCCTGCAAGGACCTGTGCGAAGGGAGGGGATGGAGGGAGAAGATGGTTAAAGAGTTCCCAGAAAACACACCAGACAAGCAGAAAAATTCCTTCCACCCTGCTGTGGAAGGCTCTGACTCTCAAGACAGTGGTAGGTGACAAGTGGAATGATGGTTTCATTGAGCCAAGGGAGACACATCAATAACAGAGGTCATCATCACCTCATTCATCAGGCGATCTCTGGCCTTCTTCTCTCTTTCCCATTCTTCTTCTCTCTTCTCCCAAATTTTTTTAGCTTCTTCCCTAAAGGAGAGAGGAAGAATTATGTCTGAGGTTAAAAGCCCTGTATACTCCACAGGCACAGATGAGCTATCCTGTGCTTTTGAGGAGTACTCAGGTTTCTCTTCAGGTTTGTTCCCTGCCAGTTGGTGTGTCCACCCCACCTCTGCCTCTCAGTGACCCTCTGACCCAGAACATACAGCACACATGGACTCTTCAGGTGAAGTTCAGAGGTGGGCAGACTCACCTAAAGATAGTCTCGAGCTCTGCTTCCCTCTCCTTTTCCAGCTGGAGCTGTTCCTCAATGACCCTCTTCATCCAGGCCACGTCTGCCACCGCCCGTTCCTGCCGCGCAATCTGCCGGCGCTGATCCTCATCTTCTTTCTCCAGGAGGGCTGATAAGATTTGCCTGTCTGTCTCCTGGAGAAAAACCACGAGATTAACTATCTACCAGCCTTGCAGCCTGTGTGCAGGGCTCCTCTGGGCATTACTGGTGACAGTGTCAAGGGTGTGCTCAGCCAGATGCTCCATCCGCTGCTTCCCTGTGAGCTTTGTGCTCCTGTGCACAAGCTGGAAGAGGCCTCCTGATCTGTAGGAATCAGAGGCAGACACAAAACACAGAACAAGTTTTTTCACCCCACAGCATCTATAAAGTATAAATGAATCTCTTACCAGCTCCTCCTGTATCTGCTGCGCTCGTCTCCTTAACTGGACATCACACTGATGCCTCAAAAAGCGACTGAAGGAAGAAAAAAAAGAAAAAAAAAAAACCTGTATCACATTGACTCTAAAGCACCACGTCATTGTACAGCAGCACTCAGGGAGGTACATGTGTGACAATGAGGAACCTGCTACCAGGAACAAAAAGCACCAGTAACAGCACCAGTGCCTCTGCTCCTTGGCTGCTGTGGGCAAGTCCACCAAAACCCAAATATTTACATCCTACCACTGCTATGTGGAATATCTCCTTGTGCCCCAAGTACTGCTGTGGACACAGGAACAGATTCTATTCAAAACAAGCTCCACTTGGTGTCCTACCCCAGCTCTTTCTTCCTCCGGTGCTCTTCCATTTGTTTCCTTTCTTCTTCCAAGTTCTCCAGCTCCCACTGCTGCTTTAATAAATTCTCTTGTTCCTTTTTCAGCTTTGTTGCCTAAAAAGGACAAAACAAGCGCCAAGAGAGAGTACATCAGAGAGCTACAGCATCCCACAGAGCATGCTTGACCAGTTTGTACCCTGTGCTGCTCCCTACAGTGCAAACACGGAGAGAAGAGGTCAGGTCAGCCTTGCTGTATTTCCAAGTGAAGCAATGAATTCTCAAATGAGGAGAAAGTCAAGATTACCTTTGTCTCCTGTAATTTCAGTTCTTCTATCTGCTGAAGCAACGTCTCCACTTGCTGCTTCTCCTCCAGCTGACGCTTCTCCTCCTCTTGTCTCATTCTCTCCGGCGCTTCCCCTCGTGCCGTTTCGTACTCGTTTTCATAACGTTTCTTCTCTTTGAGTTCAGTCACCTCTTCCTTTCCCAGCCCAAAGAAAACAGCATCTCAGGTTAGCCTGACACAAAGAAACAGCTTCTGGCTCAGAAAATCCACAGAGCAGACCCCAGCAAGATGGATGGCTTTGTTAACAGTGCCCTTCCCAGCAGCAGCTCCTGTGGCACAAGTGTCACATCTCCACCTGCACGTGTTTCAGAGTCCTCCCAGGGACCAGAACACCAGGGCTACCCCCCATACCTTGGTTTTTTGCGTTAGCTGATCACCCCAAGCCTCTCTCACGTGCTTCCTGTGCAGCTCTGACTCCACCTGGAGATACAACAGATGCAGTAGGGCCATCAGTGCCAGAGGTTCTGTCCCCCAGGATCTTCCAGACTCTCTGGAACACCACCTGGCCCTGAAATCCCAGCAGGATCTGCCTCTGCAGAGGTGGGTTTGTCTGAGTGTCCGAGGTGCCCACCAGGTCCTGAGCTGAGGGTTATTGTCACATGGGAAACACCACAGTGACAGTGACACAGGGCTGCAGCACTGGAGCAGCACGTGAGTGGAATAAAGAATGAGGAAGCGCCACAGCATGCCAGGTATAGCTGAGATATTAAGATTTATATTTTTTCTATTATTTATATTTTATGCACCTGAGATATTTACATTGTGAGCACTGAAAATCTGCTCAGAGTCTGAACAGATTTCTGACTTTTAAAAATACAGCTTTGAGGGAGCTTCTTAAAACTAAACTAAAACCCTTTCACTTCTTTGCTTTTTGTTTATCAAAACTTGGGGTTGTTGCTGTGATGCAAAATGAGTGGCAACAGTAGAGATACGATGACTTTCAAGTTAAAAACAGGTTTCATAAATACAAGGCAGCGGGGACTAAAGAGAAAGCAGTATCACCTCTCGGAGCTCCGCGTTTTTGTTCCAGTGCTCGTGCAGCAGTGGCTCAGCAAACTGGGAACACAGAGCCGGGTCAGGTCAGGATACGCGAGAGCTCGGTATCCCAAACCCCGCCAAGTCTGACAGGGATTCAGGGCACCAAGTGCCGGCAACTCCTGGGGAGCCCCCAGCAAGTCCCGCTGGCACAGGTGAAGCACGGGAGCGGCCCTTCACGGGACGTGCCCCGGGATGCGGGACGAGCACGGCCGGGCCGTTCCCTCACCTTTCTCCTGCACTCTCCGGGGCCGTCCCGCAGCTCCTGGCTCCGCATCCCGCCCCGCCGCCGCTCCCGCAGCTCCGCCGCCAGCGCCTCCTGCTCCTCGCCCAGCAGCCGCTGCAGCCGCTCCCGCCGCCGCTGCAGCCGCGCCGCCTTCTCCTCCGCGTCCTTCCGCGCCGCCGCCGCGCTGCCGCACACACCGGCGGTCAGGGGGACCCCGGCAGCGCCCCGGGACCCCACCGGACCGCGGCCCTACCTGGGCGGAGGGACGCGGGGCTCGCTCCACCGCGCCTGCAGGGAGCAGCAGGCGGCGGCGCGGGCGAAGGCGCGGCTGGTGCTCTCCCACTGCTGCCGGCTGCGCGCCTCCAGCTCCCGCCGCTCGGCCGCCCTGCGCTCCGGGCCGCGGCCCCAGCGCAGCCACAGCGACATCGCAATGCGCCCGCAACGCGCCCGGCCGCGACGGTTCCCGCCGAGGGACACGGCGAGACGGGCTCCGCGAACACGGAGGGAGGCGGGGACCGACGGAGGGAGGCGGGGAGACACGGAGGCGAGCACGGAGGGACGGGGAGATGGAGCGACGGCGGGGGATCCGTTCGCTCCGACCCGGCCCGGCTCGCAGGACACGGTGCCGCTGTGCCAGCTCGGAGCGCGCAGCACCGCGGGGTTTATGGCGCTGTAAATATTTCAGGGGTTAAAGGTTTCTGTTTCTGCCCGCCTTGGCAAGGCACCAGCGCGGCGCCGCCTGCAGCAAACCCAACCGGACCGGCCGCTGCGTGACCCGGGAATGGCCAGGCACCGCCGGAGGGGCTGCGGGGCATCCCGAAGTGAGCTCTGAACATCCCAGGACGGGCTGTGAGCACCCTGGGGTGGGCTCAGGGCACCGCGAGCACCACGGAATTGGCTCCTGCTACCGCGGGACGGACTTCAAGCATCCCGAGAGGGGCTCCGGGCACCACGAGAGTCTAGCAGCGGGGAGGGAGGCGGCAGCAGCCGGCAGCGCCAGCAGATGCCACCGCCAGTGACCCACAGCTCCCCGCACCGGCCTTGTATCCGCACCCTCCCTGCCAGCCACAGATCGCTATCGCCCCACGACCTGTTTTTCCAGAATAACCGGTAAAAACACCATATTTGGGGCCCTGTCACCGGCAAATCCGCTCCCCACGCAGCGCACGGGCTGAGCCTCCCTCCGCTCCCACCCCTTCTTCACCTCTCCGTGTCCCCGCTCGGTGTCATTTTCCCACCCAACCCCTCACTGAGGTGTTTCATCACTCCCGCGCGTTGAGGTTTGGTTTCCATCTGTTCCCTATAAAATATTTATCGCCGTGAATAATTAACGCCGGCCCCACTGACGCTCGGAACGCGGCCGGGGCAGATCGAGCTCCTCGGTACGGCCAGGCCCCGAGTCTGAGGGGGCGGTGGGGGCGTGGCCTCCTCGAGCAGCAAGTCCCGCCCCCCGCCGCTCCGACCAATGGTTGCGCACCGCCCATAAGGGCGGTGCGCAGCCATTGGCCGGAGCGGCGGGGGGCGGAGCGTGGCGTGGGCGCGCTGCCGGGTCGGCCCCCGCTGCCCTCAGAGCCCCCTCAGCCGGGGAGCGGTGAGGGGGAGAGCGGGGGAAGTGCGCTGGTCATGGCGCTGCTGCTGGAACACGAGTTCAAGCCGCTGCCGGCTGATAAGCAGATCGAGACTTTGCCCTTCCTGGAGGCCGTGGCGCACCTGCCGCCGTTCTTCGGTGAGACCGGGGTGGCCGGGGCTGGGAGATGAGGACTGGGACCAGGCCTGCTGCGGGCTCAGCCGCTGCGGGGTGCCCCTTCCCCAGTTTTGGGTGGTGACCCTCCTGCCTGATCCAGGGCTCACGCCGGGCTTGGCTGCTCTGCCAGGGCCAGGGTTGCATCACGATCCTGTCAAACCCGCCGAGCAGCTCCTTTGGGAAGCGTCCTGTCGTCCCCTGGAACACCCCATCCAAAGGCATGGCTCGGGGCAGGAGCTGCCATCCCACCCATGGATCCCACCCCGTGTCGGGACATGGGTGGGTGTCGGCGTGGCCGCCCTCGTGTCACAGTGTGCTCGCTGCCCTCCACAATGTCAGCTATTGTGTGGCGGCTCGGTGGCAGCCCCGGAAGCGCAGGACATGGGGCTGCCTGCCTGCGGACGGGCAGTGTCCGGTGCCTGTCAGGCTGTTCCAGGACCTTCTGCCAGGGCTGTGTCCCGGAGCCTGGGGGATTGGAGGTGGGGTCGTAGTAGGTGGCAGGGCTGTCCCAAGAGCCAACATCCATCTACGAAGCTCAGAGATCCTTTTCTAGTCTCGCTGGCATGTCTCAGTGCCCAGGCTGTGCTTGAAGTGAAACCTGTTGGTTATGGGATGTCTGTGGTGTCCCCTGTGTCACCAATGACTAAGTGTCCTCCCTTCCTTTCTCCACAGATTGCCTGGGGACTCCCATCGTCTACTCGCCAGTCAAAGCAGACCTGACTGGAAATATCAGGGTAGGAAGGGACTTAGGAGGGCTCAGAGGGGAGAATCTCTGGGGAGAGATGCTGTGGGACTGAAGGTGTTTCAAAAGGCTTTTCTTCCCACGGGGACTTTGGGCTCAGCGGTGGCTCATCGGGGTCACATGTTTATTCCTGGGACTCCTGCCCAAAGCCCCGTTAGCAGCCACTGTGATTCCCTGCTCCTGGGAGCCAACCCCCTTCTCTGCCCTCAGAAAATCCGGGCGGTTTATGACTCCAACCCTGCCAAGTTCAAAACACTGCAGAACATCCTGGAGGTGGAGAAGGAGCTGCATGGCTCGGCCTGGCCCAAGACGGGCGCGACGCTGGCGCTGATGTGGTTGAAAAGGTGACTCACAGCGTTGGGAGCTGCTCTGGCTGTGTCGCAGCATGTGGGGAGCTGGAGAATGCCAGCTGGAGGCTGTGTGGGCTGGGGCTGGGCAGTGTGGGGTGCTGTGGGGAGCACAGGGAACCCCCTCCCCAAATCTCCCCCGGGAATGCACACGGAAATTCAGCCTCAGAGCGTGAGCCCACAAATTGTCTGGACGGGCCAGGACCCTGCAGTGCCTGGAGGATCCATGGGGCCGCACCTGGCCCTGCCCAGCTCAGCCCTCAAACCTTCACATGGAGGTTCTATCCTTTCCTGGGCCCCATGTCCTGCCCCCGAGGGCTCCATCCAGCCCTTCCCTCTCTCTTCCCTGGATGCACACACAGGGACAGGCACCACCTCTGCGAGGGGGATGCGCTGCTGGGACTGTTGGTTTTTGGGATGCTTGGACACACCAGGCTGGAAGCTGGGAAGCAGCACCCCCTTCCCTGAGCCAAACATCTCTGCTCTTCTCCCAGGGGTCTGAAATTCATTCTGGTGTTGCTGCAGAGCATCTCCGATGGCGAGAGGGATGAGGAGCATCCCAACCTCATCCGAGTGAACGCCATGAAGGCTTACGAGATCGCGCTGAAGAAATACCACGGCTGGATGCTGCAGAAGCTCTTCACGGTGAGCATTCCCTCCCTCTCCAAGCATCCAACCATCATCCCCAAGGCTGTTCCTGTGCACTGACAAGTGTCTGGAGACCCCACGGTGTTGGTGAATAGGACACCCCAACCCATGGTCTCTATTGGGTTTGTGGGAGTCAAACTCCCTCTCCCTGTTTTATAGGGCTCAGTCTACGCTCTCCCCTACAAATCCGATTTGCTGAAGGCCTTGGAGAAGGGTAAAGAAGTCAAAGAAGAGGAAAGCATAGAAAAAATCCATCAGTTTCTCACAAGGGTCACTCCAATCCTGGATGCAATTTATGAGATGTACACGAAGATGAACGCTGAGCTGAGCTACAAAGCCTAAAGCTGGCACAGGACTGGCACAGATTAAATAACGTATGATGGGTGTTACCTGTGTCTTCATCACTGAGGCAGCTGGGGCAGCTCTCAGCTCTCTGGTGACTTCGATTCCTGTCTGGATCTGCAGTGGATAACGTCTTTTCTAACCAAAAAATAATAGTAATTAACTTTCTATCAAGAACACGGCAATAAAACAATTGTGGGTGTCACCCTCGGATTTCCCAAGAGGAAAAGCAAGTGTTTCTAGTCCCAACTCTCGGATTCCTGTCTTCAGTGGGGCAGGGAATGAAGTGTCCTGCTGATGAATGAAGTGGCACTCAGACCGTGCCTGGAACCCACCAACGGGCACCTCCTGTTGATGGCACTGGATTGTCCAGAATGATGCCCGTGCTGGAAGAGCTGATGACTTTCCCAGGTGACCCCAACTCCTCCGGTGCCGGCCTGAGAGCGAGCCCCTCTGCCGGGATTCGGAAACCAGGGACTGTCCCCGTGGTGTTTGCGGTGCCTTATGAGCCCCCCTCGCCTCCCGAGCCCCGGGAGCAGCAATTAATAAAAACTGACAGTACCCGTGGCCTGGGAGCCTCATTTGGGGCTGTTCATGGGGGCTGTGTCAGGAAGGGTGTTTAGGGAAGGTGTTTTAGGGCTGTTTCTGGCAGGGCTGTTTTCAGTAGGGAGATTTGGGGTTTTTTCCTAAGGGAGCTGCTTTCAGGAGGGTTTCGAGGAGGGTGTTTTGGAGCTGTTCCTGGGAGGCTGTTTTGGAGCTGTGTCCTGGGGGGGCTGGTTTTTGGGAGGGTTTTCAGAGCTGTTCCTTGGGAGGGCTCTGTCAGAGACGTTGTTGCTGGGGGTTTATTTTTTGGAGGGTATTTTGGGGCTGTTCCTGGTGGGCTGTTTTGTGGCGGGTGTTCCCGGGGGATTGCCCGGGGGCCGCGGGGGCGGGGGGGCCGGGCGGGGGCCGATCCCGAGGGCGGGTCCCGGTGCCGCCTCCGTGCTGGAGCCGGGGCCGGGGCGGGGAGGGGCCGCTCTGGGGACCGGCCCCAGGCGACTCGGCGGCGCCGGAGCCTACGGGACTTTCCACGGGACCTTTCGCGGTACGGAGCCGGGGCAGCGGGCAACGGGGGGGCACGACCGGGAGTGGGACGGGCCGGGACGCGGGGACCGGGGCTGGATGGAGCCTCCGGTGGGGGACGTGGAAACTGGGGCAGGATGGAGCTCGCCGGGCAGCACACGGGGACCTGGGCAGGATGGAGACCCCAGGTGAGGGCTGAGCTGGGCAGGGCCAGGTGCACTCTTATGGGTGCTGTCCGGACAGTTTAGGGACTCAAGACTCTGAGATTGAGATGCCAGGTGAGTTCCCAGGGGGATCTTTGGTAGGAGGGGGCTCCCACCAGCTCTGAACCCCCCGTGCTGCCCACACCGAGCTCCTGGCTCTTCCCGAGGTGAGCACGGCCTCAGCGGTGAGGATGATTTGGGGAAGCAGCTGCATCACTCCAGATGAGCATTTCCGACAAGAACTCGCTGTGGTTTCAGTGATTCACTCCCACCAGATCACCCTTTAATGTCATGGGACACCCTCCCTGCTGCTCACCCATAGATGTCCCCACACATCCCGGTGTCGGTGACAGCGTCCGTACTCCCGTGATGGGCTGGAGCGGGGACTGACTGGGGACACTGGTCCAACTGGGAGGTACCTTGGTGGGAAGCTGGGAAGAGGTGGGAGCACAGGTGGGGTTTGTGTTGGATGCGAGAGCTGTGCCTTGACTCAGTTATTCCATGAGGCGAAGAAGTCTGAAAAATCCAAACGCAAATAACTAACGGGCCAAATCAAACCCCTGTGACAGCACCTTTCCTGGCAGCGCCCGGGCTGACGGCACCAGCCCTGAGTCCCTCACTTCCCACACAAGCTCCAGCCACAGCCAGTGACAGCAGGTGTGTGACAGCCCGTGCCGTGTCCGGGTTTTCCCTAAAGCTGCACTTTCCTAGGTCCCAGCACAGTTTGGACAGGTCAGGTGCTCCATTCCCATTCCCAGCCCGCAGCATCCGTCTGCTTGGGCAATTCCCTCTTCTCCGTTGTCCAAGGTCAAACCGGCCGTGGGAGAGCCCCTGTTTGCACGGGGTCAGGATGTGGGACCTGTGGGCTTTGGCAGGTGCTTGTGGAATTTCTTGCAGAGATGGAGATGGCAAGAAAGTCAGCAAAGAGGAGAAACTGTCAGCTCTGTGTCCCCCAGGGCTGCACTGTCCTTTCTGGGCATCCCCTGAGGCTGCACCATCCCTGCTGTGCATCTCCCAGGGCTGTACTGTCCCCCAGGGTCGCACTGTCCCCACTGAGTGTACCCCACGGCTGCACCATCCCCACTTGGTGCCCTCCAAGGCTGCACCAGCCCCGCTGAGCATCCCCCAGGGCAGCAGGGAGAAGGGGCCGCTGCCTGAACCCCCTCCCTGTCGCTGCAGGGTTTCAGGGCTGTTTGCCACCCTCACCCCCTGTGCCCACTGGAGCACCGCGTGGCTGCCAGGATCTGGCTGCCTCTTTCGAGCCCTTTCCCCGGCTGGGCTGCCCTCCCGACAGGGCCCAGCCTGCCATTGTGGCTTGTCGCACAGAGCTGCAGCCCAGCACAAAATGACAGGTTTTCCGCTGCTTTTTCTGTCCCGGGAGGGCTGAGCTCCCTGCAGGCGGGAGCTGTGCTGAGCCCTAACGCTGCTGGGTTTCGCCGGAGGGTTTTTGTGGAAAACGGGGCTGGGGGAGTGCCCGGGATCAGTCACCTGTCCATGTCCGGAGCGGCGTGGTGGGCAGGACACGCCGGCAGGGTACAGTCTCTGCTGGCCGCACTGATAGCACGTCTCTCGTTCATCTCCACGTCCCTCCGGGCAATCTAAACCCGTAATTTCTTGTCCCAGCCGCTGCTCCTGCCCCCCCCGCGCCGCACCCGTCCCCTCCCGGTGCCCAGATCCGGGTCCCACCGACCCCCCTGGGTTGTGGAGCATCAGGAACAGCCCTGGCCCCACTCCCAGCCCTGCTGCGGTGGCAGCTCCTGCTGCCTCTGGGCGCGCTTCCCTGGACGCTTCCTTGGATGTGGGGAGTATCCCAAGGAATGTTTTCTTTCCTTGGGCGGCTGATCGGAGTGCACAGGGTCTGCTCTGTGCCCTGTCCTGGGCTGCACCCCGGGCTGACCGCAGCGAGGCCGGGCTCGCCCTCGCCCAGCACGGCAGCGCCGCAGCCGGAGGGGCCCCCGCAGACGTGAGGGGTCCCCGCAGCGGGTAGGTGGGTGCCGAGAGAGCCGGGACAAGGCAGGGCCGACCGGGAGACTCGGAGCTACAGGGGATCCCGCCGGCCCCGACCGCTGCCAGGGTCGGTGTGGGACCTGTCCCGCCGCGGGGCTCGGTGCCCCGGGGAGAGGATGGGGAGGGTCTTTTGCGGGTGACACTGAGTTTTCCTCTGCCAGGTCTCTTGGTCTCGTGGAAGGAGCCGGGGGCCACAGCCACCCAGGCAGGTCAGTCGTGCCCGTCCGTTCTCCGTGCAGGGACCATGGCAGACATCGAAGACGCCCCGCGCGATGCCGGGGAGGGCGCAGGGGAGGACGGCACCCTCCAGAACGACTCCTTCCCGCTCTCCTCTCTGGCCAACCTGTTCGAGAGCGAGGACACCCCGAGCCCCGCCGAGGCAGCCCGGGGTCCCCCCGGAGCTGGGGATGGAAAGCAAAATCTCCGCATGAAATTCCACGGGGCCTTTCGGAAAGGCGCCCCGAAGCCCATGGAGCTGCTGGAGGCCACCATCTACGAGTCCCCCGTGGTCCCCGCGCCCAAGAAAGCTCCCATGGACTCCCTCTTCGACTACGGCACCTACCGACACCACCCCAGCGAGAACAAGCGCTGGCGCAGGAGGGTCGGGGAGTGAGTACGGGACCCCCGCGGCCCCGGTGCGGCGGGGGGTGGGGAGGGCGATGTTCAGCAGCTGGGGACGTGGGCAGACCTTCGAGTGGCACTGCGGGGTGTTGTGGGCAGAGGTGTCGCGCACAGGGAGCAGCTCCCGGTGAGTGCCAGTGGCAGCGCTGGGCTGTGCCATGCCGTGGTGGGGGTCCGCAGCCCCCGGTGCCGCGGGGCCGGGAGCGCGCTCCCCTTCCCCCTTACGGGAGCCATGAAAGAAGCTCTGTGCGCCCGGCCGCTCCCCTGGCCGGTGCGGCCGTCTGGCTGCGGCATGAAAGGGCTTTTCAGGAGGCCTCCGCCCTGCCCCCGCCAGGAAACCGGAGCCGGGGGGGGCAGCCCACGGCCGGACGCACAATGCCCCTCTGTGCCGGGCACCTGGGGCGGCCACCGTGGCCCCCCGCCAGGTCCCCACCCAGGGGTGCAACCGGCTCAGGAGAGCGGGATGTTCCCTCGTGGAGGTGGGTGGAGGGGGCCAGGATGCCCCAGGAGCCCTCAGACTGGAAGTCCCCAGCTGGGGCAGCCGCCCTCCGTCCTGCCCCCATTCTCGGTGCCCGGAGCTGACCGGTTGTCCCCGGTCCGTCCCCCTGCTGCCGACTGCTCCGACCGGTCCGGCTTCACCCGTGGTGCCGGAGCGTGACCAAGCCCGAGGGGCACAGCTGGGGGCCCAAAGCGCTGCGGTACCTGGGTGGAGCTGGCGAGGCACTGGGAGCGCTGGGCGGCTGTGGGTGGGGAGGCTGCCCCGGCCTCACAGGTGACCCCAGTCGGGAAGTGTCCCCACTTGCCTGTCCCCAGTGGCTGAGCACCCTCAAGCTCATTGCAGAGGTGGGAAACCGAGGCAGCGGCTCCGGTTCCCAGCGCTGGCGTTTCTCCCGCAGGAAGCAGCCGCCGGCCGCAAAGGGACCGGCTCCCGACCCGCCCCCCGTCCTCAAGGTCTTCAACAGACCCATCCTCTTCGACATCGTCTCCCGGGGGTCCCCGGCCGGCCTGGATGGGCTCCTGTCCTTCCTGCTCACCCACAAGAAGCGCCTCACGGACGAGGAGTTCCGAGGTGAGGACCTGGGTGTTCCTTGCCCTGGTGCCAGGGCTGCGCCGTGACTATTGGTGATCCCGGTGTTCCTGCGGGAGTGGGGATGCACAGCTCTGGCATGGGAAGCCGGGGGTATGAAGGGGCTTACCCTGGCCCCTCCTCAGCACCTTCCACTCGCAGAGCCCTCCACGGGAAAGACCTGCCTGCCCAAGGCCCTGCTGAACCTGAGCGGGGGCAAGAACGACACCATCCCCATCCTCCTGGACATCGCCGAGAAGACGGGAAACATGCGGGAGTTCATCAACTCGCCCTTCAGGGACGTCTACTACCGAGGTGGGGGGCGTGGGCCACCGCTGGCCCCGCCTGGCCATGGGGAGCACTGGGATGATTCGGGGAGCTGGGAAGGCTGGGACTCGGGGGATGTCGCGGGGTAAGGCGGTGGCTGACGGGCGGTGGTGTCACAGGCCAGACAGCCCTGCACATCGCCATCGAGCGCCGCTGCAAGCACTACGTGGAGCTGCTGGTGGAGAAAGGAGCAGACGTCCATGCCCAGGCCCGCGGCCGCTTCTTCCAGCCCAAGAGCGAGGGCGGCTACTTCTACTTCGGTGAGCAGGGAAGGAGCCCGGGTGGCTGCACCCCAAGGTGCCCCCGCAGCGGGGAAGGGGTGACAGGAGCGCCGGTGATGTCCCCGCAGGTGAGCTGCCCCTCTCGCTGGCCGCCTGCACCAACCAGCCGCACATCGTGCACTACCTGACGGAGAACGGGCACAAGCAGGCGGACCTGCGGCGCCAGGACTCCCGCGGCAACACCGTGCTGCACGCCCTGGTGGCCATCGCCGACAACACCCGCGAGAACACCAAGTTTGTCACCAAGATGTACGACCTGCTCCTCGTCAAGTGCGCCAAGCTCTTCCCCGACACCAACCTGGAGGCCCTGCTCAACAACGACGGCCTCTCGCCGCTCATGATGGCAGCCAAGACCGGCAAGATCGGGGTACAGTGACCCCCCTGTATTGGGGGACGGCTCCCTGCCATCCCCGCTGAGTCCTGTCGCGCTCAGTGCGTGTCCCTGCACGGCTTCTCTCTGCAGGTGCTGGTGGAAACCTGGATGTGCAGCCTATTAACCCGGCTAATTAAAGCCCCTTTGCATTCTGGCCCTTTCCTAACTAACTCCAGACCCTTGCACAGCCCATCCTCTCCCCTGACCTGCCCTCAGCCTCTGGTGGAGGAGGGTCATCAAAAATGCAGAACTGCAGCATCCTGGGGGCTGCGACAGTGTCTTTGCACCACCCCAGGAGCACCTGGGAGCATCCTGAGTCCACTGGGGTGGGTTGGGGGATGCACCCGGGGTGGGGTGGGAGAAGGGCAGGATGCCCCAAGCAGGTGGGGCCAGGTCTGGGGGTAGCAGTCCTCCATCCATCCGGCAGATTTTCCAGCACATCATCCGGCGGGAGATCACGGATGAGGATGTCCGGCACCTCTCCCGGAAATTCAAGGACTGGGCGTACGGCCCCGTCTACTCCTCCCTCTACGACCTCTCCTCTCTGGACACTTGTGGGGAGGAGGTGTCCGTGCTGGAGATTCTCGTCTACAACAGCAAGATCGAGGTGTGCAGGGGCTGGGGGGACTGGGAGGGGTCTGGATGGGACGGGCTGGCCCTGTGCCCTCTGTCAGCACCCATGTCCCACCAGAACCGCCACGAGATGCTGGCCGTGGAGCCCATCAACGAGCTGCTGCGGGACAAGTGGCGCAAGTTTGGGGCCGTCTCCTTCTACATCAGCGTGGTGTCCTACCTCAGCGCCATGGTCATCTTCACCCTCGTCGCCTACTACCGCCCCATGGAAGGCCCCGTGAGTCCCCACGCTGGCCCAGCCCCACGGGCCAGTGCTGCCTCGCAGTGGGGTCTGCTTGGTCTCTGTCCCAGGGGATGGGGGAGCAGCTCAGCTCTGTCCTCTCCCCACAGCCGCCCTACCCCTACACCAGCACCGCCGACTACCTGCGCCTGGCCGGGGAGATCATCACCCTCCTCACTGGAATCCTCTTCTTCTGCACAAACGTCAGTGTGGCAAGGCAGGGGGTCCTCCCGTGGGACCGCTGAACCCTTGGGGTCCCCAGGGGTGACAGTCCCTGTGTCCTGAGGCATCCACTACTTCCACAGTGGCCCCAGACACGGGGACCCTGCCACCCCAGACCCTCCAACCTCTGCCTCTCTCCCACAGATCAAAGACCTGTTCATGAAGAAGTGCCCGGGTGTGAACTCCTTCTTCATAGATGGCTCCTTCCAGCTGCTCTAGTACGTGGGGAAGCCCCGGGGCCACCACAAGCCACTGCACCCCCCGGGCTTGTGGGTGCAGAGTCTGACCCCAACTCTCCTCCAGCTTCATCTACTCGGTGCTGGTGATTGTCACGGCGGGGCTGTACCTGGGTGGCATCGAGGCCTACCTGGCTGTCATGGTCTTTGCACTGGTCCTGGGCTGGATGAACGCCCTGTACTTCACCCGTGGGCTCAAGCTGACGGGGACCTACAGCATCATGATCCAGAAGGTCTGGTGGGGTCATGGGTCTTGTCCTTCTCCAGGGGTGATCCTCCTGTGGAAGTGTAGCCTAAAGAGGTTCCTCCAGGCTTTGTGAAGGGTTCCACTGGCTCTCCACTGCCCTGCTCCCAGCCCGGCCGTGCTGGTGGCACAGCTTGGTGATGATGCCATGGTCCAGCACACCTCACGCTGCTCTCCATCACTTTCAGATCCTCTTCAAAGACCTGTTCCGCTTCCTCCTGGTCTACCTGCTCTTCATGATCGGCTACGCCTCAGGTAACACCTGGCTGGGGGAAGGACAAGCCCTGTGGCTCAGCATGGCTGGGCAGGGGGCTGCAGAGCCCCGGCTCCATCCCACCTGCCCACAGGCACAGCCATTGCCTCCTCCAGGAGTGGAGAGGGTCTCATCCAGAACAGAGCCACATTGGGACCCACTGTGGATCCCGTCCTTGCCGTTGCCCCTGCGGACTCGCTGTCCCTGTCCCTTCTCCCTCAGCCCTGGTATCCCTCCTCAACCCGTGTCCCAGCAGCGAGTCCTGCAGCGAGAAGTCCAACTGCACAGTGCCCACCTACCCATCCTGCCGGGACAGCCAGACCTTCAGCACCTTCCTGCTCGACCTCTTCAAGCTCACCATTGGCATGGGCGACCTGGAGATGCTCGAGAGCGCCAAGTACCCCGGTGTCTTCATCATCCTCCTCGTCACCTACATCATCCTCACCTTCGTGCTCCTCCTCAACATGCTCATCGCCCTCATGGGGGAGACCGTGGGCCAAGTCTCCAAGGAGAGCAAGCACATCTGGAAGCTGCAGGTACCAATCTGGGGGCTGCGGGACAGGGGCTCCAGGGGCATCCTGTGCCTGGGGTGCTGCAGCATCGAGGCCTCCCAAGCTCCGTGGGCCAGGTACCTCCATGCTCAAGCAGTCCCTGGTGTCCCTGGCAGTGGGCCACCACCATCCTGGACATCGAGCGCTCCTTCCCAGTGTTCCTGCGGAAAGCCTTCCGCTCGGGGGAGATGGTCACTGTGGGGAAGGGCACGGACGGAACCCCTGACCGCCGCTGGTGCTTCAGGTAAAGGTGGGCGCCCTCAGGGGCTGGGGAGCAGCTGAGCCTCTCCCGCCACAGCCAGCAGCATTTTGGGGAGCTGGCACCACACACTCGTTTGCTGGGTGCTTTGTACTGATGTGGAGGCAGCTGGCATTGCTGGTGGGTGCCAGAACTCCCACCCTGGCTCCCAGGCAGCCCCTGTGGGTCTGACCTTCCCCACAGGGTGGACGAGGTGAACTGGTCCCACTGGAACCAGAATCTGGGCATCATCAGTGAGGACCCGGGCAAGAGCGACACGTACCAGTACTATGGCTTCTCCCACACCATGGGCCGCCTGCGAAGAGGTGAGCGCCGTGCTGCAGGCAGGGAGCATCCTCAGGATGCTGCTTGCAGCCTCTGATGAGCCCCAGGAGCAGATCTGGAGGCCAAGGCAGCAGCCACAGGCTCCCGGCTCTGCCAACCTCCCACCCTCTCTACAGATCGGTGGTCGACGGTGGTGCCCCGCGTGGTGGAGCTGAACAAGAGCTGCCCGCCGGAGGACGTGGTGGTGCCCCTGGGGACCGTGGGCACAGCGGAGCCGCGGGAGCGGCGGCACGGCCATGCCCCAAGCTCCCCGCTCTAGCCCGGCAGCACCGGCAGCTGATGGACTCTGCCCGGGCCCCCGGAGCGGCTCCAGAATCGCGACCGGGCTGGATGGTGCTTGTCTGCTCCTCAGGGATCCGTGCAGCCTCTGTCCCTCCGGCAGCCGCTGTCCCGGCGGGTGTCCAGCCCGGGTGGGGGGGCCTGGCCCTGCCCCGGCGATGTCGGAGGTCTTGGCTCCAGTGCCACCGCTTCGCTTTGCTGTGCCGGGGCCGTGGCTGTGCCGTGCCAGGAGCCTCGGCCCGGGATGGGGAGCACGGCCCCCGCCGCCCACCAAGGCCGATGGTTTTGCCACAGAGTTTTGCACAAGATTTATACGACTATTTATTTAGTAATAAAGACTGACCCGCCACCGCCGCCTCCTCCCGGCACTGAGTGATTCCGGATGGGAGAGCCACGCTGCCGGCGGGGCTCGGGGAGGGATGGAGGAGCTGGCTGCTCCCTGGCTGTGCCGTGCCATGCCAAGCCATGCCAAGCCATGCTGTGCCTTTGGGCATGGTCACCCATCATGCTGAGCTAAGTGGTGCATGGCCGTGGTGTACAGGTGCGGTACAGGGATGTGAGGATGTTCAGGTGTGGTACAGGGATGTGAGGATATTCAGGTGTGGTACAGGGATGTGAGGATGTGCAGGTGTGGTACAGGGATGTGAGGCACAGGTGCGGTTCCCGGTTACGATGCTCAGGTGCGGTACAGGGATGCGATGTGCAGGTGTGGTACAGGGATGTGAGGCACAGGTGCGGTTCCCGGTTACGATGCTCAGGTGCAGTACAGGGATGTGAGGCACAGGTGCGGTTCCCGGTTACGATGCTCAGGTGCGGTACAGGGATGTGCGGCCCAGGTGCGGTACAGGGATGCGGTGCGCGGTCGCAGTACGAGGCCGCCCCACTGGAGGGCAGCACACACCGCGCCGTGCGGGACCGGCCGGACCCCGCACCCCGAGCGCAGGGGTGGCTCCGGGAGCAAACCAGTACTCCGCATCCCATCCCTTCCCGTCCCTAGCCCATCCCCATGGATCCCCGTCCCATTCCCATCCTCACCCCATCCCATCCATCTCTGTAACTCCTTTCCTCCTCATCCTCACAGCCAGCTGCAGTGGTGAGCGTTCCGTTAACAACTGGATGTTGTGCAAGTGTGAAGGAGCTCTTTGGGTGGGCACCAGTGGCATGGTGACACGGTGACACTGACAGAGACCCTGGCCAGGGCCCTGGGGACAGCCCAGCTCTCTCAGCAAATGCTTTAGCAGCAGAGGGGACGCTTCATCTTCCAACTTGATGAGTCGCCGTCAGCGTTAACGGCACCATCTCCGTTTAAATGTGATTTACATACATCTCTCATATTGTGGTTTAAGTATTTCCCCAGGGTGAGGGATGAATATGTTTCATTATCACTCCCTGGGAGAGGCGGAGGTGGCGGCTCCTGCTTCATAATCGAATGAGGAGCTGAGCTGCTCTGCTTCTAGGCTGGTTCTTGGGTGAGCACAGTAAACTTGGCTTTCACCTGGCTGGGTGGCCACAGGTCCACAGTGGCCAGTCCTGGCCGGGGAGCCCTGGAACAGAACTCAGTCACCCAATGTGCTGGTGTCAGGCTCAGCACCGTGGCTGCCTCCTACTGCAGCACCAGAGATGGGATTTTCCAGTAAAATGAGATATAAACCAATTTTCTCCCCTCCCGTGCAAATCTTGGTGCCCCAAAGCCAAGAGGCCACATGTGAGTGGGCTTTAAAAGGATTTGGGGTGTGGGAAGGGCAGCTGCCACCAAGTCCCTGCATCATCACTTCGCACCCTGAGGTGGCTCTGTGGGGACGGGAACACCAGGGCACAGGATGCCTCTGCCACCTTGGCCCTTTTACCCCCTGCCCCACCAACCCCTGAGGTGTTTCACCCTCAGCTGTGGTGACGGGAGCACCCTGGGGGCTGGTGAACACGGGGTGCTCGGCCCCGGCCCCCTCCCGCCCCTCCCCGCGCCGCCCTGCCAGCGATGACAAACCCAACAAAGGGAAGAGAAAAGCACTTGTCATCCAGAATGCGGAGCGTGGAAGCAAATTTATTTTTAGATAAATCTAAAGCTTAATTTGTGAAGCTAATATCAATCAAAATGAGAGATGGGTTTTTTTAAGTCCTCTTGCAGCCGTGCAATTTATACTGCCTGTCTCTCCTCCTCGCTCCCAAACAGCAAAGGCGGCCGCTAAGTTTAATATCAGCCTCATGCACACCTTCCTTGGAAATTCGCATTATTATTGGTATTATTATTAATATTATTTGAATAGGAAGATTTCTGTAGGCCGGAAGCAGCATCATGTCCCTTGGTGCGTTCCCACAGCGCTCATGGGGTGCTGTACCCCATGGGATAGGAGGGTGATGGATTATGGTGGCTGGGATGAACCTCAGGGGTCCCTGCCCGATCTCCCACCGGTGTCTGCGCACATTTTGGGTCCCCACATGCTCGCCTGCACCCACCAGAGCTGGCAGAGCAGGCCCTGGCTGGAGGCAGGCGCCCACCAAGGAGGGACCCATTTATTTTGCATTCCACAGCTGAAGCCTCCCCGTGCCCAGCGAAATCCTCCTCGCGAGGAGCGATCTGAGGCGAGAATTAACCTGCTAAATAATAAAACCCCCGCACACCTCCTAATGAAATGTAATGACTTGGAGACCTGCAAGATGGATCGCGCCGTCGCTCGCCGCCGCTCGCCCTGATTTATGGCGAGCTGGGAAGTCTGATGGAGGCAGCGCTAATGAATCCTCCTCCCACGGGCACCGTTGACGGAGCAAAGTTTCTCCTGGAGCCCCCAGCACAGCTCCGTGCACCCCAGCCTTTGTCGAGTCCCCCCTTTGGCGCAGGGGGGCCCTCAGGGAGGGGCTGGCCAGCACAGAGGGACTCGCCAGCAGCCCCGCCGCGCTCCAGCCTCACATTCCTTTGATGTGGCGTCTTTGTAATGACAAAGATCTTAGCAAAGATCTTCCTCCAGACGGACTAATTTCAACGCGCAGGCAGGCAGTGGCACACCCCCCCCCCTCCCCTCCGCCCCATCAGTAACGTTAACCTCTGTGAAAATTCCCTTTTGTCCCAATTTCTCTTTGTTCCCTGGATGGGCTGTCACGCCGCTCGCTGCCGGTGACGGAGCGGTCCCCTCCCGGCGTGCCGTAAATTCGGCGAGGGAGCAAACCAGACAAACGGAGCCGCCAGCCCCGGCCGCAGCCACGGTCACAGGGCAGCTCCGGGCACGTGGCTGTGTCCCCATCGCCGTCCCTTGTCCTTGTCCCCATCCCCATTGCATCCCATTGCATCCCATTGCATCCCATTGCATCCCATTGCATCGCAACGCATCCCATCCCTTCCCTATCCCACTCTCACCCCCATCCCCATCCTGTTCTCATCCCCGTTCCCATCCACATCCCCTTCCCTATTCTTATCCCATCCCATCTTATCCACATCCTTGTCCCCATCCCATTCCCATCTTCCTCCCTGTCCTGTCCCCATCCCTATCTCATCTCATCCCCACCCTTATCCCATCCCCATCCTCATTCTCATCATGCCCCCATCCTCATCCTGTGCCCATTCCCATCCCATCCCATCCCATCCCATCCCATCCCGTGCCCATTCCCATTCCCATTCCCATTCCCATTCCCATCCCATCCCTGTACCCTCTCAGCCATGCAAGGAGGGCAGCTGAGCCCCTGCCCCACTGAGTCCCCTCCCTGACTGGGATAAGGACACACCATATGTCCCACCATGGCACACAGAGGCCAGGGAGATGCATCCACAGCCCGGAGCTATTTGGGAATTTAGTACCATTATCCCGGTGCCACTGACTCACTGCTGCTGCTGGCAGAGCAGAGGGGTCGGATTTAGGAGCCCCCATCCCACCTGGGCAATGCCCCTGCCCTGGGGAAACCCAGAGGGAAACTGGCCGTGGGTGAGGAGTGGCAGCAGGGATGGGAACACGGTGCCCCGTCCCCGCGAGGGACGGACGTCCCATGGGCGCACGTGAGGCCGCAGCCCTAATCCCAGGGATTTGTCCCATATGCCACCCCTTGGGTGTGAGGTGGAGGCTGGTGCCAGGCCGGATTAATGGCTCAGCATCGTTAACAGGTTATTTATAGGTGCTCCTCTGTGCCCTAAAAATCTCCAGGAGCAGGGGGGTGTCCCTGGCTCTGGGGGGGGAGCCTAGGGGAGGCCACAGCAAAGCAAAGAGACTCCAGAGCACACATCCAGCGAGATCCTGGTTTTACTTTGGGAAAAACACCATCCGGACACACGGCTTGCAGGTTTTGTGTTGTTTTTTGGTTGGTTTTTTTTTTCCTTTTTTTTTTTCTTTTTTTTCTCGTTTTTAAAACAATATAGTGCAGCCAGCACTTCTCACAGTAGAATATAATGGTCAATTTTAGTATAAAAAAAAAACATTCTCAGAGATTTGTAAATGCACTTAGTGCTTGAACAGGCTTTCAGGGATACAGTACCTCTTTTCCGAGCACAATCACCTTGGGTTTCATTGGGATATTATTCTGCTTTTACCTTTAAACATCAAAACACTTTGTATTTCGTGGTGAGGAGCCTTTTGTAAATGAACAAATCTATTAAACACAGAATTACACAGAGTGAATAACGGACCATAATGAGCATTTTGGAATTGTTTTGGGTTTTTTTTTTTTAAAAAAAAAAAGAGATAAAAAGGAGGTATGTGAGCGCCCCGGTACCGCAACCCAGAACCAAGGTAGAACTGACAGTAAGGGGGGGAAATAAAACAGCCTGGAAGTGTGAGAGCCCGGGGGTTCCCAGGAGAGAGGGGCTGAGGGGGTCCCGAACCTCCTGGTTGAGTGGGAATAGGAGCCAGTGGCCACTGTGGGGCCAGGCGAGAGGAGGATGAGGAGGAGGAAGAGGGGTGGGAGGAGACTCTGTAGCAGCCAACACGTAGATGTACAGCCTAGTCAACTAAAAAAAAAAAAAAAAATTAAAAAACCAAAAAAATCTGTTCAAGTTTTCAAGTGTTTTTCTTAAATAGCCTCCAGACTGTCCCCAGTTATTAGCTTTAATCAAAGCAGTGCAAGTTACGGACTTCAGCTACAGGTCAGGCGCCAGCTCCCTGCGGCCACGCGCCGGCCGCATGCCGGGCTGGGACCGGCCACCGCTGGGCTGGCACTGGCCACCATGGAGCCTCCCAGCCACCGCCGTGCCAGGACCAGCCCCTGTGGAGCCTCCTGGACAGCTGCCAGGCCAGCACTGGCCACCATGGAGCCTCCCGGCCACGCACCGCGCTGGGACCCACCATGGAGGGTCCCAGCTGGCCACGACACCGGGCTCTGCCCCGCTCCAGGCACTGCCAGCGCAGCAGAGCCTCCCCTCCCTGGATAGCAGCAACTCGTAGCAATTCCCTGTTCACATTCGTGGAGATAAAATGATTTCTGAGCTATATAGACAAGCGGTCCTTCGGCCTCGGCTTCCAGCAGGTCGCGGGTGTGTCCAGTCTGGGGACCCCGGTGCAACGCCAGTGTCCCGGGAGCCCTTTCGGCAGCCGACCCCGTGTCCCCCTCCCCGTCCCCCCGCCCTCGCTGCCGCGGTCGGCACCCGCAGCTCGCGCCAAAGTCCTCGCCCTGGGTTTGGGAAGAGCAGCATCGGTCCCTTATCTGTAGACGGGCAGGCGGATGTGGGCGTGCTGGTGGTCCAAGAGCCTTGGCACAGACACGGTCTCGTAGCCCTTGCCCAGCATCTGCTCCTTGATGCAGGGCGGGTGGATGTCGTTGATGAGATACTCCAGGGACTGGAGGCTGCTGCTGAGGATGGAGGTATTGCAGAGGGTCTTGCTGGGCAGCCCCTCGGCCGGGGGCACCCCCAGCTCGCGGGGCCCGGCCCCCAGCTCCGGTGGGTTGTAACAGTCGCTGTTGGGGGTCACCAGGATGCTGTTCCAGGGGGGAGCGAAGTACTGGCCCACCGCGAAGTTGCCGTGCATGCAGTTCAAGGGGGACGAGCTCACCTTGTCGGCCGCGCTGCCCAGGCCGTAGGGCCGTGAGGCGCCCGCGCACGTCTCGGGGGACTTGCTGAGGGCCCCCCCGCCGCCGCTGCCCCCGCTGTACATTCGCAGGTGCTGCTGCTGCTGCTTCTGCTGCCACACCAGGTAGTCCATGCCCTCGGGGTAGACGCCTGCCTTGGGTCCCAGGGCGGCGGCCGGGTTGGAGCCCAGCGCCAGCTCAGCGCCCTTGCGGCACTCGGGCAGGACGGTGCCGCCGTAGCCGGGGCCGAAAGCGCCGTGCTTGGCCGGGCTGGGGTGGGTGGCCACGACAGCCGGGCAGCCGGGCTGGGCACCCTGCGCCTGGCACTGCTGATTGATCTGATAGATGATGCTCTGGATGGAGGGCAGGTTGGAGGGCGGCAGGGCCAGGCTCCTGCCCGCCAGCGGCAGCACCGAGGCCGCCACCGTCACGTTGGGGGGCACGGGACCCTCCAGCTGCTTCTGGCCGCCGTGGTAGCTCAGCTGCCCGGCGCAGGAGGGACCTTGAGCTAAAGTGCTTGAGGCGGGGTAGGGAGCGACGCCCACCTGGGCGGGCGAGAGCTTAGTCCGCTTCCCCTCCGAGTTCTTCACCACGCTTTTGCCGGAGGCTTTGACGATGGCCAGCAGCCCCTGGTAGCCGCCGGCGTGCAGGGGGTAGGGGCTGTACCGCTGCCCCGTGGTGTCGTAGCCGTTCACCGTCCGGTTAAGGTGCTTGTGCTGGGGGACCCTGATGTTGGTGGGGAAGATCTTGATGGTCAGCGGGCTGTTGGCCACCTTCTGTGCGTAGGCGTCCAGTTCGGCGGGGCTGGGGTAGCGCGGGGAATGCATGGGGGCCGTCTCGCCTGCGGGAGCAAAGCGTGGGGTGAATCCAACACCGCCAGGATGAGGAGACCCAGCACCCCAGCACCATCCTCCCCCGGCTGGATCCCACCCGCTCCCGGCAGAAACCAGGTCACGGCACCGAGCTGTCCCCTCCCACTGACGGGAGTCACTTGTAAGTGGCCTAAAATAAACTCGGTGTGGAGAATGGAAATGTCACTTTACCCAACGGGGGAATCTTTCTCTGAGATTGGATTTAAACTACATTATACAAGCAATTTCATGGGTGCTTTGCGCTGCTACGAGAACCTCACCAAAAATGGAAAAGCATTGCATTTACCAGCCATAAATCAGCAGTTCCTATAATGAGCACAAAAATGTCACTTTTATGCAATTTTACAGATGAACAAAACTGGTGAAATTAACTGTGGTAACCTACTGGAGTCAGCAAAAGCCACTGCAGAAAAAAAAATTATATATGTATATAGTTTTGTTCCTTTCAAACTCTTTCCTGAGCAAGTTTCTGCCATTCTGGTGTGAAAACTCATTTGTCGTTCCCATTATACTTTCATTTGGAGTTTATCTTGAGTATCCAATGAGCCACCAACTGTGAAAATGATTAAATCTACAAAATCTATCTAATAGATGGAATAAATTAGGTGTTTAAAATCTCCACACACACACACACAGGCACACGCACGTACACGTTGGCACATGGGAATGATGGTTGGTTCCCAGCTGGTTCCCGAATTCCCAACCCTGCCAAGGGATATCTACGGAACACCAGGAATGCCAGACCTGGTGCCTGCCCAGAGGAAGGTTTTGGAAGGGAGAGATGGCAAAACTGGAGGGGCTGGGGAGCCTTCCCAGGCAGTGCAACCCCTCAGTAGCCAGAGCACTTTGCTCCCGATGCCACCAACCCCTGATGCCGCCACATCCTGGGTGGCAAAGTCACCGCAGAACAGCTGCACCACTGGGCACATTCCACATTCCCTACGAAGGCACTGCCTGTCCCAATCCCACTCTGAGTGACGTTTCTGTGGCTGTGACATGCCCACATGAACCAGGCGCTGGTTAAAACCAGGATTCAGAGGGAGGGACGCACTGGAATCTGTGATTCTCCCATCACCCCCACTCTCAGCAGCAGAGGGGTGGTGGGGGGACACAGCAGTGAGGCTGTGGTTGCTTTCCATGCTCTCCATGCTCTCCATGGGTGCAGTAATTGCTCAGGCAGGACGTAGCGCCTGCGCCAGCCATTGCTCCCATTAAGCTGATGTTATGGGCTTTTTACAGGTGTCTTAAATAGACATTCTTATTAACGAGTGTATTAGGCCAATTAAAACCAGCGCCGTTGAGGAGGATTTAATAGAGCTGCCGGGACACAGGAGGCACGGCACCAGCAGCTCCCTCCAGGCAGGACACGTGAGGACGTTTGGCACCAGGACTTCCCAGGCACCAACCCTCCGGCCTCTGGAAAGCTCCGGTGCTCCCACAAAGCTGTCGGGGTAGTGAGGGCACACTGAGCGAGCATGGTGGGCTCTGCTGGGCATGGGCACCCCCCAAGACAGCAGGCTGTGAATGGGACCTCTCTGCCCAGAGGCATGGCATGGAATGGCACGGCATGGAATGGCATGGCACACACATCTGCATTCCCCTTCATGCCAGCACCACTGTCCTTGGAGGTGGCAGCATCGTGAATACTCAAATAACATGACACTAATTAGCTGGTGACACTTGCAGAATCCCTAATGAGCCTATTCCACAGAAACACTCATTTCCGAGGAAAAATATTTAAAAACCAAGGGGCCGTTGCAGGAGGGAGGGAGGGAAGTGGCGTCACCCGCGGGCACCACGGTTCCCTGACCAGGATCACCAAAACCCTATCCCCAAGCGCTGGGGCTGCAGGTGACACTTTTGGGGTGTCCCTGTGCCACGGGACAACAACCCCGGTGATCCGAGCCTGGCCGAGGGCATCCCACCCGCCAGCCCCGGCGCGTGCCCGGAGCAGCCTTTGTCGCCTCTTTGCTCCAGCTGGGTTGGATGTGACAAGCCACCAATTGGGCGTGTTGTCACATCTCAGGGTGACGCACCGCACCCCCGCCGGGAAAATTACAGAGCGGCCGCTCTCCCGGCGGCTGCCGGCACGCCGGCGGCTGCGGCGCTGCCGCTCTCCGCAGTAATTACCGCTTCCCAGCCGCCTGTAATTACTGCGAGATGCGAACTCGCCCGAGCCACGGCGGCACCGGCGGGCGCAGCCGGCCCTGACACAGCCGCTCGCTGCTTGTCCCCTCCTGTCCATCTCCTCCTGGACTTGGAGCACCGGAGCTGACCCGCCGGGGATGCACGGCGGATCCCTCGGCTGCCGGTGCAATCACCAGCACCACGGCTCTTGCCATCCCTAAACCCAGCCCAGCCGCTGCCAGCGAGGAGTGTCCACCACCAGCCTCTTCTCCCAGATGTTTCCCTGCCTCCCAGCTCCCTCCCTCACTGGCATTCCCATGGGATGCGTCTGGCACGCCCCAGCTCCCCTCTCCCTCCCTGACCGGCTCTATTTTTCCAGCCTGCACTCAATAACGGCTAAATAATTGAATCTGCTCAGCAGCCAAAGATTTGGTTTGAATTTTATTGGAATTTTAAATTGTTTTGTTTCTTCAGTATTTTATTACTGTAAATGGAAAATGCATCGCCCGCAGTAATAATCCGGTAGCTTTTTATATTACTCTGAGCTTCTGCTCGGAGCATTATTGGAAAGCCAGGCAGAGAGGAGACCCCGGCTAATGGCAGCACGGGCTTATGAGATTACGCCTGCAGCTAAACAACTTTTTACTTTAGCAAATTGGCCACCAAACCCGGTCCCAGACACAGATGTAAATCCCAGACCCCGCTGGGGCCGTGATCCGGAATAAATCTCGGTTTATGGAGAGGGGAGCACTGTCCCTGCTGTGCCCAGAGCAGCAGGATAGGGCAAAATGTCCGATGGGGACCAGGGATGGCTGTGGGAAGGGTTGGAGAGGTGGGAGGAACCCCTCCCAAAAGCCTCCTCAGACGTGCCCACCTGCATCCCCCACATCCCCCTCACACCCAGCATTCCCTGCATCTCCCACATCCCCCACATTTACAGTATTCCTTGCAACCCCTGCATTCCTTTGATCCCTGGTGTCCCCAGGGACCCCCACACCATGCCTGGCTGCAGCCACAGCCCTAGGAAAGATAAGGGAAGGGAAGGGGAAGGGGAAGGGGAAGGGGAAGGGGAAGGGGAAGGGAACTGGGGGTCTGCTTGGTTAAAGCAGTTGTGGGATCAAAATGGCACCAGGAAGGATGCCCAGGACCAGGAAGGATGCTCAACACTGGGAAGGATGTTCAGGATCAGGAAGAATGTTTAGGACCAGGAAGGACAGAATGGATCCTCACTTCCAGGAAGGACGCTCAGTACTGGGAAGGATGCTCAGGACCAGGAAGGACAGGACAGACACTCAGCACCAGGAAGGAAGCTCCACGCTGCTCCCACAGCCCAGCTGCCTGTGTGTCCCCCAGGCTGGTGCTGGAACAACATCCCTGGCTGGCTTCCCTCGTCGCTGAAGGAGGATCAGCACAGGCACCAGCAATTTGTGCCTTTAACTTCCAGTCCATGAGACTGCACTGCCTGGCAGCTGCCCAGCTCTGGAAAGGGACAGG
The DNA here is from genome assembly GCF_965178545.1 of Coloeus monedula. Taxonomy (NCBI): domain Eukaryota; kingdom Metazoa; phylum Chordata; class Aves; order Passeriformes; family Corvidae; genus Coloeus; species Coloeus monedula. Next base: position 4,822,764 of record NC_138798.1, on the reverse strand, counting down.
GAGCAGGATATTGGGGTGCACAAGAGGGAACAATTTGGGGATCAGCACCAGCAGCACCACAGCCCTGAGCACGGGCTCAGCAGGGAGAAGCCGAGTGGGAATGTGGCAGGACACGGCACCTCGGTGGTTAACAGCAGCACGAGAGACACGTGCTGCTCCCTCCCTGCCCCCCATTCCTTGCGAGATAAGATGGGACAATCCTTATTTTTACACATCGAAGGCGCTACAATATTTTGCAATAAATGAAAGAAATAATCTCGGCAGGGAATCTTTATAAAGCTGCCGAAGGCGACGTGTGGCTGGAAGCTTCCCAGCCTTGCCTTCCCCTGGTCCCACAGGAAAAAGCTTTTCACCCCTTTTTTCAGATGTGAAAAAAAGCTGCAATGGAGGGCTCGTCCCCAAAAAAGCAGCTCAAGGAAAGCGTCTGCCCCAGCTCTGTCTTCACGTTGTCCCATCGCCACATTCACCCTGGGAAGGGGCATTTTCCTGGAGCCCTGAGCATCCTACCCAACCTTACCCTCCCTCCTCATCCTCACCCTCCATCCCTGTCCTGCCCTGCTGCCCCTTTTCCAGAAAAGCACTGACATTTCCAGCCCTGAGCTCCTGGTTTGTTCCTGCCCGGCCTCTCTGAGCTGGTGGGGCAGAAGGACAGCAATTAGGCAGGATTTTTAATTGGCACAGGGGCGGGAGGGGTGGGAAGGGGAGCGGTGCTGGGCGGAGGAGCCCACTGGGGACCTGAGCAGTCGTGCCAATGGCTCTTATTAAAAAATAATAGTGCTGCAGCCTTCAAATGAATTAAATTCCACGAGAGCTGAGAGCTCATCCCCAGCTTTGGGACCAGGATCGCCGTTCCCCTTGCAGTGAGGCGATCCAAATGCCTTCGAAGCTTCAAAAAGCATCAAAAATCCCCTTTTTCTCCGCCTGCCACACTGGGAACAGATTTTGTAAGAGCTAAACCCTAAATATTTGCAAAACACTTGGAAGAAACCTCAATATTTGGAAAACACTTGGAAGAAAACAAACAAAAGCTGCTACATTTAGCAAATCAAGGCAGTCCTTCAAGTTTTGGGTCTGTGCCCCAGGTAGCAAAGCTGCCTGGCAGGATCTGGCTGCCCTGGAGGGCAGAGCCTGGCACAGTCAGGGTGGGAGACAGAGCCAGTGACCCCCGGATGAGGGCAGGGCAAACTCCAGGGGGTCCCAGCTGGACCTGGGGGGTGGCTCAGGGATGCTGCCCTGCCCAGACCAGGGTGACCGACGGGTGGGCATGAGGGGGGGGGGGGATGTGTACAGCCCCCCAGCCTGGGGAGAGCAGCCACGAGTGGTTTTTGGGTGCTGCCGGGCAGGGGGGGCTGCGGGCACTGTGCCCCCCGCTCCGGGCGGGTTGGGTGGCTGCCACATCCTCCGGCCCTCCCATCCCGCACCAGCGGCGGTTTCTATGGTGACAGTGTCCCCAGGATGGGTGGCGCAGAGGCCACCGCGCCGCCGTGGATGCCGTGGGGGTCCCTGTCCCCTCCCCCCCGACCGAAGGGACCGCGCCACCCGTGACCAGCACCCTGCGCTGTCCCCAAAATCGCTGCGTCCCCACGGCAGAACCCCCACTGCGGGACCCCCCAGCCCCGGTGCCAGGAGCCGAGACAAACACGCCCCGGCTCCGGGGGCTTAAATTAAACCAACTACAGCAATAATAGCGGGAGAAAACCATCTGAATAACCGTAGGTGGCAAACCCCGCGCGGCAGCGCCGGAATCTGCAAAGACAACAAAATTCATGACAAAGCACAAAGGGAAGCGCCGGGCTCGCCGTCCCCAGATATTCATCCGTTAACACGTTCCCTTTTTAGGCTGACATGTCATTTCAGACGGGCCTTTCTTCCTCCCCTTTCTTCTCCCCCTCGTCGCGCGCGGCTCTGCCGAGGCGGCTGCTGAATTGGATCACCTCGGGGCGAGCACTTTATTATCTGCAGTCAAAGCGTCACCACAAATACCCGTCTACACACACACGTGTCACTTCCCATTTGTCTCCTCCACGAGGTATTAGCGCGGCGCCGGCACCGTGCTCCGTGCCACGCTGGCCACCGTGCCACCGCAGCCGGGGTGTGAGGATGGCCGGGTGCCACCTCAATGCCAGGCTCATCCTGTTCCCTGTATCAGCCCAGTGCCATCCCAGTGCCACTCTAACGCTGCCACCCTCATACCACCCATATGGTACTCGGTGCCACCCCAGCCACCATCATGATGCTGCCACAGTACCGCCCTAGTGCCACCCGTATGTCACCCAACACTGCCCTGAGGCCACCCCAAAACAACTGCCACCCCAAAGCCATTCCAGTGCCACCCATCTGAAGCCAACAGAGCCCTGAGGCCACCCCAACACAACCACCACCCCAGTGCCATCCCAGTGCTGTCCCAGGGCCACCCTTCAGTCACCCGACACAGCCCTGATGCCACCCTGATGCCATTTCACCACGGAGCCTCCAAGGGACCCTGGGACCAGGAGGGGACCCCACCACCTCTGTTGGTCCTGCAGCTCATCCCAGCTGCCCCCGGCCCCTCTGCTCACTCATCCACAGCTAATTAATATTTGAATTAATTCAAGCCACGGGCTTTGTACCTGCCGAGGGAAGCAGGGTGGACACCCCCAATGCAAGGTGCCCCATCCTGGGGTCTGCCAGTGCCCAGGAACCTGCTCTGTGGCCAATGGACCACCACAATCCTGGGAAGTTCGGACACAAACCAAACCCCCTCGTGAGCTGCACCATTACCAGCCAAGCCCACCCCAAATCCAGGGCTCTGACCTGGTGGCAGATGGGCACTGAGCAGCCCCACCTCAGCCTCCATCCCCACATGTGACCGATGGAAAAGTGTTTTTGCAGCAGTTCCTGGCAGGGAAAGTGCAAGTCAACAGCACATTTTGGGCCCAGCAGTTAATTGAACTCCTTTTTATGGCACGTACATAAATACACAGAACCATCATTAACCGATCCCTTCCAGAAACTGAAAATGAAAGAATTAATCTTACTTCACTCATGTGTAACCCCTCATGAAATTAAAATGATATTTTATGGGTGTGTACAAAAGCAAAGCCTCGCTGCAGCCACTCTAATGAAAATGCCCTTGGAACAAGCAGAATTGGGTAACGAGGAGCCATTAAACGGGGCCTCATCCCGAGTGCAATTAACGGGTTTATCACTGATGAGAGTCCCCACGGGTGCAGGGAGAGCTGTGGGTGAGTTCCCTGCACGGTGCTGCTGGCTGAGCTCCAGCCATCACCTCTCATTAGGGCCATCTCCTCATTAGTGTTTTAATACCCAGATGGGCCCTGGGAGGGCTTGTGCCACCCCCAAGAGCCACTGTCCCAGTGGGGCCGAGGTGACAGGTCCCATGGGACCCCCAGCACAGAGGATGTGAATGGTGAAAGAATCCCAGAATCCAGTTTGGGTTGGAAGGGATCTTAAAACTCATCCCATTCCACCCCCTGCCATGGCAGGGACACCTTCCACCAGCGCAGGGTGCTCCAAGTCCTGTCCAACCTGGCCTTGGACAGTTCCAGGGATGGGGCAGCCACAGCTTCTCTGGCCACCCTGTGCCAGGGCCTCACCATCCTCACAGGGAAGAATTTCCCCCCAGTTTCCCATCTATCCCTGCCCTCTGGCACTGTGAGCCCATTCCCACTTGTCCTGCCATTCCATGGTCTTGTAAATAATCCCTCTCCATCTTTCTTGTAGGCCATGGAGGATGCTCAAGAGGTTCACCTCTGTGAACTCCCCACGGCTCCCAGCTCCCCACGGATCCCAGCCTCTTTAGGGGCACACACATCCTGCTCCCTGCCACACTCCCAGCCCCAGGCTGGCTGGAGGAGAGCACATGGAAAAGAACATTTCATTAAATATCATCCGCTGCTCCGTGACTGCCGAGAGTGGGAGCAGCAAAGAGTTTGGCCAAGCTGAGAGGGGCATTATTTGATTTATAATTTAAATAAAGCTCCGGATTCCTGTAATGCACCCAGGATAAAATCAAAAGGGACCAGGCTGCTGGAGTTAATTGGACGTGATATTTTCCTGAGGATGCTGCTTCTCCGCAGGCTCCTGCTCCTCTGCTGGAGGCAGGAGGCACAGGCAGGGCTGGAAGGGCTCTGGCACCCTCCTGCATCCTCCTCAAGGATGCAACGCTGGCGTGCCATGTTGATTCCTACGGAACAGCCTTGGGAATACTGCTGGCAACAGCGGCAAAGTCACCTCCAGCTTTATCAGGATGGACTGTGTGGGATGCTCCGGGCCCGCTGGGATGCGGCCGCACCGGTGTGGGGGGCACGGAGATGGGAGGACAACAATTAGCAGGAGAGGCCAGGGGCAGAACCGGGGGGTGAAGGCACTGGCAGCTCCCTGCACGGGCAGGAAAATGAGTCAGCTCACCTTTTAGGTGAAATTAATACCAAAATTAATCAGCAGCATGGGCAGGATAATAGGATTTCACAGTGGTGCCGGGCCAGACAGCCAATGTGCCGAGAGCCAGACTCATTTAATATCGACAGAAACAATGCCAGAGGACAGAAATAAGACCCATAAAGATAATTACTGAGATACTCAGGAGCAAATTAAGTAATCAGAGGCACTTCTAAATTGCGCCTGGTTTGAAGAGCGCGCTCTCCGTGCCGATTCCCTGCACGGGCGTTCCGGTGGCGGCGGGAGCTCGGCCCCGCGCCAGCTCCTGGCCCCTCCACCATGCTTCCCACAGGTGCCATAAATAAGGAAGGGAAAATTGTATTCCAAGGCAGATGCGTGGCCCTGGATGTCACCTGCAATTTAATTTGCGCTGGCAGGAGGCAGAGAGGAGCGAGACGTGCCGGATTTGCCCATAACGAGCGGAAGCACACGGGCAGCTAAACTTTGATTAAGGTGACCTGGCTGGTGGCAGCCGGTGGCGAGCGCAGCGTGGGGGTCCAGGTGGGAGCTCGGCTGCTGCCACCCATCCCGGGGGACACAAGCCTTGGAGATCTCAGGTGAGCACAGTCCTGCCCGAGTCAAAAACTCTGTCTCCTGGGTACCCCGCACCTGCCACGCTCCGGGGTGGGGTCAGACCTCTGCCCACATCCCACGGGCACAGCTCCAGGACCACCAGGACCCTGGGGCTGGGACCCTCCCAGGACACAGGCAGCTGTATCCAGGAACATCTCTCACACTGATGGCACCATATGTGACACCACACAAGGGCTCCTGCTTCCCAAACCTCCTTATTTCAGCACCTCTGGCAGGGTGGGAAATGCTAGAAAGCACCAACCGCCCCCAGCAGGAAGGTGCCCCTGGGCTTTGTTCCATGAACTGATGGTCCTTAGCTCTGAGCTGCATCCAGAGAATGCTGTGAGGACCAGCAGGTGGATCCTGACCTTAGGATCACAATCACAGAGATTCCCAAACACCTCCAGTCGTCAGAAAACCCTGCCAGGCTCATCCTGCCTGCAGGTCTCAGACCATGTGGGCATGGCTGAGCTCATTATTCCATGGCAACAAGGTGCTCCAGGAGCCAGACACCTCACACCAACCATGATGCTCAGGCGTGACGGATTAGGAATAATTTTACAAGAGCAACATTCTTTTTCCTTCTAGACACAAATAAGGAGGAGATCTGGGAGGCACCACATGCTCCACTGCAGTGCAAGCTGCACTGTGACATCTGGATGCCCATCACCCCACCTCTGGCCTGGGTGACCCATTCCCTGTGCTGGCCGTTGGGGAGCTTCACCCAAAAACTCATGGAAGCCAGAATGGTTTGTGTTGGAAGAGACCTTCAAGATCACCCACTTCCACCCCCTGCCATGAGCAGGGACACCTTCTGCTCCAAGCCCTGTCCAACCTGGCCAGGAACAATTCCAGGGATAAGTTTCAGGGATAAAAGAACTTCCAAAGATAAATAACCCTCCTGACTGGCAGTGCGATGCCAAAGTGATGCTGGGGGTCCCCAGGGAGGCCGAGCATCATCCAAAATCCGTGCCCAGCTTGCCCAAACCCCATGCTCAGCTTGCCTGGCTGCGCAGGGTGCCCAGGTAGAGTGGAAAAAAACATCTCTGGGAAAATCCAGCTCATTAAACAAACACCCGGGGGCTGTCACAGCCTAACAAGCAGAGCTTTAGCAACTGATTTGTCTTCAGCCGGCAATGTTTAAAAATCCAACTGAGACCAGCAGAAAAATATCCACTCCCCTCTTTAAAACACACATTCATCACTTGAGAATCTTAATGCGTCTTTCCCAGCCGGAGAGGTCAAACACGCCTGCCTAAAGCAGGCTCATTAAATATACATTTAATCACGGTTTGGATTGAGAGACAAAGGCTGGGAGAGACAGGTGCTTTGCTGGAGTGACCTTTTGGATCCCATTTTAATGTAACTAGTTTACAGCTTATCTGAAAGGCCAGCTCCTGGGGAAGGCGAGCTGCAGCAAAACGGGGAAAGTAATTAGGGGGGGAAGGGCCGGGGAGGTTTGGGGGGACGACTGCACCATCCTCTGCCGCCGCCACGCTTCCCAGGCAGCTCTGCAACATTTGCTGAAGTTGGACTTATCAACCACAGAACCCAATTTAATTTGCTTATCTTGGCTCCTTCCTCCCCCTCTCCTCCCCTCCTCCCCGCTTCTCCTGCTCTTTTTAATTATCGGTTAAATAAATGTCTTTTTCAATAAGGGAAACAGCATCAAAGCGGGCGCTCGCCCCCGGGCACTTACACTTGCGTGGCTCCAGCGCCTTGTTGGGGCAGGGGAGGTGCTGGGCTGGGGGGTTCTGGGTCCTCTGCAGGCAGGCCAGCATGGTCCGGGCTTCCCTGCGGGCGCTGCCGCCCCACACCCTGCGAGAGAGGAGACACACGGTGAGCCAGGAACCTGCCACCACCCCCTGCCACCACCTCCTGCCACCACCTCCTGCCACCACCCCCATGCCCACCCAGCAGGGTCTCCCCGGCACGCGGTGCCTTTGCTCCTCTGGAGATAAAAAAGTAACTCGGAACGTCTGAAATGAATAGGGATGTATATAAAATAAATACGAGGGTCTCAGCGGGTGATTTGCGCTTCCTGCAGAGCTTTTCGCCCTTCCCGCTGGGAACGTGGCAGAGCTGGGGCGTCCCTCCGGCAGCGCCAGACCGCTCCGCCGGCGTGCCAGCCGGTGCCTCCCGGCACGGAGTGACCCCGGCCAAGGCTGGGGAAAGACGGTGTTAACATCCCACTCGGGGTCCTGGGATCTGTCACCAGTTCCCAGCTGGCATCAAAATCTGCTCGACAAAAGCTGGAGGGGTCAGGCCAAAGTCGTCGCTGCTGCTCATTGTATGTCCTTCCCCAGCCGCCACCGGGGCCCTGAGTTATAACCAGGTGCTGCTGGCACCAGCTCCGGCTGGGGCAGGGAGCGATATTCCCACTTGGAGAGGGCAGGGAGACGTGGGCAGGAGCAGCAGAAAAGCAGGCAGTAGTGCCCATCTGCTGGCGTCGCAGCTCCTGTGCTGTTGCTCTCTGGCTGAAGGTTTGTGGATGGCTGGAGGTCACAACTGGACATTGTGGACAGGTGTCACCACTGGGTGCATCACTCCCTCTTCTCCACTGTGGGGGAATCGTGCCCTCCTGCAGCCATCCGGGGTGTTTCCCGCATGTCCCAGTGCTGGCACCGGCGTGCAGGGGAGTGATGCGGTGGCCTCAGGCACGTGGTGGCCTCGGGCAGGCACTGGCAGAGCCCATGACCGTGAGCATCAGGAAACAAAGCATGGATGGATGCTCCCCGAGCTGTGCCCGGGGCTCTCCAAGCTCTGCTGGTTTCAATGTCACTCTTCAAAACATCTTCACAGCCACTGTGGGTGCAGACAACACTGCTCACTCCTGCCCTGTGACCTCCACCAGGTCCCAGGCTCTGGGATAATCCCTGAGATGGGATCCATGCAGGGTGTCCATGCCTTGACTGGGCTCATCAGGCCAGTCAAGGCCCCCCCAGCAAACCGGGGACAAGGAGAGACTCGTTGGCAAAAGGTGTGAGGAGGAGGAGGAGGAGGAGGAGGGGAGGAAGTCATCTAATACCGAGCAGGTGTCTGGAGAACCCAAATTGTGCTGTTTTCTCCTAATAATGAAGTATTCATGAGTAAAAGCCTTTTTCACTACTTTCTTAAGATACTAATTTCACAACAAGCGCCTTGTTACCATGCAATTATTCCAATCGTGCATTTCTCCCAGATTCCATCTGTCCTCGCGCTCTCTAAATGAAAGACAATCATGTAACCACCTTTCATTATTCACTATTTTACTTTCAGCAAAGGTACCCTGAAAGAAATGATTTCCTCTGAAAGGGACTTTTATTCAGTTTCAAAACCAATTTTCTCCTATTACTGTCTTAAAAAAAAAAAAAGGAGGGGGGCAGGGAGGTGTTTTTATTTCATGCATTACATATCCTTTGTTAACGCAGCTCGCAGTAAAAGCAGCCGTATCCATTTTCTGGCTTCGATTTCTGGTAATTTTAAAATATGCCATTACAATCAGGCAGAAATTATACAGTTTGAAAAGAGAATGAAGTGCTTCTTATTCAGAGCCTGAGCGCACTTGACTGCCAGGAGTTCTCCTCTCCCCGCCGGGACTCGGGGTTCATTACGCAGCCCCGCTCCCGGCGCCTCGGCTCCCCCAGCACCAGCCCAGCGCCCGGATTTTCCATGACGGGAGCTGCCACCTCCATCTCTCATCCCCATCCCCATCCCTGTCCCTGTGGGGTGGCCCCGGGTCACAGCACCCACACCCATCCGTGCAGGGGATGGATGACAGCACCAGCCCCTGCTGTACCTGAGCCTGAGCTCTCCATGGTGACCTCAGTGCTGGTGTCCCACCGGGTGTCACCATCTGGCCGATTAGCGGCGGACGTCACCCACTCCCCGTGCCCAGGCAGCTCGTCATGGGGACACTGACCCGTGTCCCCGGCGGACAGGGGTGGCGTGGGCGGCTCGTGCCACTGCCGGATGCAGATCGGGTCCCTTGTGGTGTCTGGGGCATGTGGGGCCGAGAGCGAGGAGGAAGCACCCAGGGGGTCACCGAATCCATGTGCTGGCACAGGGAGGGTGTGGATGCAGCCTGTCCCAGGAGCTGAGAGCACCCTGAGGGCCCAGCAGGTCCCTGGGGACACCCCAGTGCTGGTACGGGTTGTCCCCTGCACTGCTCTCTGCGCCCTGCCACGCACAGCCCAGCTCCTTCCCGGAGCCATCCCGACCCTGAGCACGGATCATCACCGGCAGCAGGCGGGAGAGGCGCGGGAGCCACGTGCCAAACTGAATAAAGCCACCTATTAATTCAGACCCTGCTGCTGCCCCCGTCTCCCGGCGTCTCGCTGCCGAGATGATTTTTCCGACAGCTACGCTGCGCCTCACCCCACCTTCACAGGCACGCTCGGAATCAGGAAAGCTCTGGCTCCACAACCCCAGAACAGCGTCCATCTGTCCACCCCGTCACCCTGCTGGGAGCCCCAAGCCCCAGAAGGCCCGTGGGCGAGCGGGTGGGCGCCTGGCACAATGGGCATCTGTGCCACGGTGGCATTTCGCTAATGCCGCTCTGAAAAGCCCCTGAATCAGCTGATGGGAATTGGGCGCTGGGCTGTCCAACGCTTAGCGCCGGCTTAGTTAGCTCCATCTGCATCTGAACTAATTCCAATCAGCAGGATCCGATTTAGTTCAAGCTGCTCTGGCTCTTTCATGGTAGGAAAGACAACACTCAGCAGTTTTGCTGGAACGCCCTGAGTCCGCATGGCCTCTGCCCGGGCTGTGCCCATGGACCCACCATCATCCAGCACTGGGGCACAAGGTGAGTCCCACCAAGAGTGGGGTCCCTTGGGGACATCTGGAGCAAGATCCCCCAGGAGCCCCAAGCCCACATCCCACAGCCCTGGCATCACAGAATCCCAGAATGGTTTGGGTTGGAAGAAACCTTAAAGCTCATCCAGTTCCACCCTCTGACATAGGCAGGAGCAGCTTGCACTAGACCAGGTTGCTCCAAGCCCTGTCCAACCTGGCCTTGATCACTTCCAGGGATGGGGGAGCCACAGCTCCATCCTTCCCCTCTCCCACCACTCCTTCCTGCCCCACACCCAGCTAATCCATCTCGACATCGCACTATTTATAAGCCCAAGGTCTTTGTGACTTTAATAAAAAACACCACCCTCTATGTCTAAAGCCCCAGTGATGGGAGGGTTTGGCACCTCCTCTGACATCAGCGGCTGATAAGTCGGGCTTATCTCCTCCGAGAGCCCTGCGAAGGTCCCTCTGGCGAGATAAGGCCAGCGCAGCTGTCGATAGAGGCTTTTGCAGGCGAGGATTTAGATAAAAGAAAATGTGACGGGAGGGGGGAGAAAAGAAAAAAGGAACTTTTAAAGTATCAGCCTGAAGTGGGTTTGTGCAGCTGCTGAGCTGTGGCAGGGCAGGGACGGTGAGGGACAAGGTCTTGGTCACCATCCAGGCTCTGGTGGAACATGTCCAGATCCTTCTCCGGGTGTTATCAGGGTGCAATCCCATAAAAAGGGAGCTTCTGGGGTTAGGAGAGGAAGGGGGGGGCAGGACCAGGGATGCTGCAAAGCTGTTTGAGTCACACCATGGCCACGTCCCCCCTGGCTATTAAAAGCCAGCACGGGTTCAGCACAAGGACAGGTGAGGGGTCACCCTGGCCAGGAGAGGCACAGGAGGCTCCTGACAGTGCCAGACAGACACACGGACAGCGCAGGGTGAGGCCAAGGCTTGCAGCAACCAGAGAAACAAAACAAAAGCCCTCACTGGCCCCTGGTGTGCAACAAACCCAAAGTACAACTGGGAACACCCCTGTCCCTCGTTCCTCCATGCTGGGATGGAGGAGAATCCAACCACCCTGGCAGGGAGCTCCCCTTCCCCACAAGCCTGGGGACATCAGAGCTCCCTCTCGCCACCCCCCATCACTGCCACCACCACTGGTCCCAGACATTGATTTCCCACCCGATGGCACCCTGAGAGGGTGAGGAGGTGCCAGAGGAGGAAGGCTTCCCCCCTGCACACAGTGGATGCCCATCCCATTGCAGGGCGAGCAGGATTTTGGCTGATGCTGCTGTGCCAGCTCGTGCCCATCTCCCATCCAGATTTAGGGTGGAGGGGATGCACCAATGCCACAGCTCTGCCCTAAAAGGGGTGAGCACAGAAAGGTCACCCCACTGTGAATCATGGGCGAGCACCAGGTAAAATAAAACCCAAAGTTTGTCACTGAAGGTGCCAGCGGTCACCCCATGACCTTCCCTCGCCCGACCTTCCCTCATCCCGCCTGGCTAATCCGCTCCCCTCCGCGTGCTCCAGCCCCGGGCCTTTCAGGGGGCCCTGTTAATAATTAAATGTTAATCTAAAAAGCAATTTTAGCTGCAGTGCTGCAGATCTGGTTAGAGATTACATTAGCATGTAAGAGTCAAGGGTAATTTTCTCTAACCCCTCTTGTGATCTTTAAAACCCGCAGATCTTAAAGCAACACCAGCTCCTCTGATTAAAATTGGAAGCTGGGGTTTGCGACGGATAATGATGCTGGAAGTGATTATTTTGCTGCTCAGGGTCTCGCTGGGATGTGGGGACTGTGGGAGCCTGGGGGAGCGACCCAGACCAGCCAAGTGGCCTCTCCCAGCCTGTGCCCTGTGGAGATACTGGGAAGGTGCTGAGGTGAGCCCAGGACCCAGTGCTGGGCAGAGCTGTGACACTCTGAGCATCCCCATTTCCCACTTCCCCAGAGCTCACTTTTACTCACAGAGGAAACATTTTGCTGCCAGTAGGATGGTGCCTTTTTTGGGCTGCTGTGACACCAGGATGGCACAGAGCCCACCAGCCGTGGCACATTGCCAGGCACAGAGTGGCACTGGACCAGGACCCTCACTGCTGGCATCTTACAGCAGCATCTCATGTCTCTCCCACTGCACCCAGAGATGAGGTTTCTGCTCTCGTGGCAGCCCCAAGGAGAAACCCTTTGGACTGTTCAAGAAAGTCAACATCAAAAAATACCCCAAAATAACCTTTTGTTCACAAGCAGGGCCAAAGGAACTGGGACAGGGCACAGCAAATCACCTCCTGAGCAGTTCCAAAGACCCTATGGAAGAAATACGGTATCAGATGTGTCCGTAACGATGGAATTTAAAAAAACCCCAACAATTTGAGTGCTGTTGAGCATTTGCAGACGTCCCCGCTCAGGGCTCGGGCGGCCTGGTTAAATTTATGTGTCAGCTTTAAGGAGGCCTCTCATCAAATGAGCTATTTTGGGCAGAGATTAAAGATCTATTTTCGCTGCGAGCGGGAACAGCTCTCGAACAGGTTAATAATGATTCTGGAAAGCCAAGTGCGCCTCCAGCACCCCAGGGCAGGGACTCAGGAGGTGTTGGGGGGTTCCTGAGGCTCGCTGAGCCAGGAGGGTGGGAGATCACAGTGCAATATTGCCCCGGCCCGCTGCCATCCTGCTGGGGAGGAAGGAACCCCGCGTGCTGCGGCGGGAGTCGAGCAGCCGTGGGTAATTGGAAGTGGCAGACACTGGCACGGTGCTGCCGAGAAGGTCATTACGTAGGACTGGGAACGAAATGCCAGGAGCGAGGGGGGAGCGGCCCCGTTAGCAAAGGTCAGGGCCCCGCTCGGGTGCCGTCGGTGTTTTTGGCAGGGCTCAGTCCTGGCTGCGTGCACCGAGGTCCCGGAAGGGCCAGCGCGCAGCGGGTGGGCAGGATCCGCCAGGTCCTGCCAGACATGTACAGACATGTCTCCTTGGATGTGGCACCAGCTCCTCAAAGCAAATCCTCCCTGATCCGACACAGTCATGCCATGCCTTCCTCCCTGCACACGGATCGGGAAGAGGGGGTGAGGGGAGCCGTCCGTCATGGATGCTCGGGATGCTCAAGGGCTTTCAGTCCCAGCCACAGCACAGACATGGGATCAACCAACAGAAAAGCCAAGTGGCTCCATGGAGCAGCAATTAAAAGCACTCTAGACCCCAACAGGCCAGGAGTCAACCCCAGCATGGGCAACACGCAGCATCCATGTCTCCAGCTGAGACCCAACCAGCTCAGCACTGCAGAGACCAAAGCTCCCCATCACAGCTCCTGCCCCATCCTGGCTCACTCCTGCCCCATCCCAGGGGTTTGATTGTCCCCTGCAGTGACAGTCCCTGTGCTCCCACGGTCATGGTGCCCCGTCCAGCTGCCCCACACTCGGCAGCCGGGCTCGCTCCACTCCATAATTACAGCCCCAAGTGCCGGAGCTGTGAAAGAATCTGACGAGGAATCCAGGGTAGATCGCGCTGCTGAAATTACTATAATCAAAGGCTTTCACAAAGGCTTCAAATGCAACCAATTACCCTGAAAGGCGAGGCAAGAAAGAAAACAAATTAACATGTTTGCACAGAGCCTCGACGCGGCGCACACATCGCCCCGCGCCGCCCTCGACCCGGCCGGCCGCTGCTCTCCACCCTCGGTCCCGCTCCCCATCCCTGGCTGCCCTCTCCTCATCCCTGGGTAGCAGCTCCCCATCCCCACGGCTGGTCCCTATCCCACATCCTGCTCCGCTCGCAGCTGCACACAAAGGGGCTCTGTGCCCGTCCCTCGCCCCGCGGCCGCCCACTGCCCCGCCGGCACACAAAAGCCCTGCCTGTGCCACGGCCGGCTCTGGCGCAGGCTCGGGGGCTTGCCAGGGTGGCCTGGGGAAACCTCCCTCGCTCGCTCCCTCCCTCCTCCCCCAGGGCTGGAGGGGTCCCCAGGCCAAGGGAGGGGAGGGGGCTCCTCAAAGGAACCCATTGAGCGACAGCTGGGGAAGCCTCTCACGGCGGGGACGCCCCCACCCTCCTCTCCTTACATTGCACTTCTTCTGCGCTGCAGGTCTGGGGGAAAAAAAGGGGGGGGAAAATCAACTTCTTCCTTTTAATATTTAACGTGAGTCCATCACCCTCAGTCTATTTGGTAACACAAAGCTCTGGAGATTTAAACCCTTCTCACCCGGAGAGATGGAAATGAATGGTGCTCTTTAATGAGCTGGTTCAGCAGAAAAGATAGATTTCCAAGATTACTGTAGGAATTCTTATAATTGATGTGTACTTTTGTAACAAGGATTATACCACCATCCGGTCAAGTAATTCCAGCTCTTCCCCCCCTTCTCCCAAGCTCACCCTGCTTTTGGAGTTCCCTGGGGAGAAGGACCAGGCTGTGTCCCCGTGGGAAGAAAGCAACTCGGGAGGGGGAGGAAGAAAAAGACAAAGAGAAATTAAACAGGTTTTTCTTATTTACCCATAGACAACCTAACGCAGCCACCGAATGGGAAAATAAGGCATCTCTCCAGATTTCTCTATTTGTTTTACAAATCCCTACTTTCCCCACCGATCCGAGGCCGGATGAGCCGCTGAATGCCGAGTAATTAAAAGGAACAGAGAACAATACTCAGCGCTGCCGAAGAACACGGAGTTTCCCTCAGATGTTTATAGCAATTGTATGAAAATGTACCAGGCGGGATGGGGAGAGCTGACAGCCGGGATTGGGAGCAGCCGGGATCGGAGCTGGCTGCCTCCCCCGCCTGATTGGCATTAATTGTGTGCGTTTGCAAAGCAGAACGGAAAGTCTGACACGAGCTGCGAGCCAACATTTCTTTCTAATAGTCTTAATGATTACGACGAGAGCTGATGATCATCGCGGGGTGTTAATAGCCCGGAGAGCGGCTCTACGGCTGCTCCCGCTAGGGACAAGCGGGGATGTCCCAGCCCAGCTCCCCAGGGTGGGCTGGGGTGTCATGGGATGAGCTCAAGCGGTCCCATGCAGCCACGCCATTGCCTGTCAGGCTGTAAAACCCTGACAAGGGGACAGGAAGGACAGGGAGGGGACAAGAAGGACAGGGAGGGGACAAGAAGGACAGGGAGGGGACAGCAGCCTCCTGCTCCATCTCCAGGCTCTGTCCCATCGGAGGGGTGGCTGCAGGGGCGGGGAGAACGTGCCCTACAGTGAGCCCCCTTTGCAGCAGGAGTGTCCCCATGCTGGGGGCAGCACTGGGCCACCCTGCTCCCAACAGGTGCCCCAAACCAGCTGCCACAGCCCCGTCCCCAGCAGGTACCACAGGAGGGGCTGGGGATGCTGCCCTGGGGAGCGAGGAGAGCGACTGCAAAGAACCCATCGAACAGCAGAGCCCGTCATTAGCAGCTGATTAATGAAACCCGAGCTTTCTCTTTACAAGGCTGTTTCTCCGGATGTCCTTGAGTTTCACTGCTGCAGAGGCGAGCGGGAGGTGGGTGGGTCGGCTCGGGAACCAGCACGGGCTGCTCCGAGCACGGCACAGACGGAGCCAGACGCTCACGAAAACCCTGCACAGCCCCGGCCAGGCCAGGTTTACACGGGAGGAAAAATCAATGGCCATCGATCCGCAATACAAAGGCACCGCGGCGCTGGCAGACGGCAGGCGGCTGCCATCTGACCGGGGCTGTGCAGGGGACACTGCGGGGGTCACCTCGCTGGGGACCACGCTGACAGGGGACACGGCTCAGGGTCACATTGCTGGGGACCAGAGTGCCCGAGGAGGGGACACAGCTCGGGGTCACCTCACCGGGAACTGCGGTGCTCACTGGGGGACACGGCTCGGGGTCACATTGCTGGGCACCAGCTGCCCACCGTGGGACACAGCCGGAGCACAGCCAGCAGCACCGATGGCCACCCCACCCGCAGCAGGTCCCTGCAGGCAGCGAGCAGCACGGCCACAAACCCTCGCAGCAGCAGCAGCAGCAGCAGCAGCAGCAGCAGCCGGGGCACATCCACGGTGTGTGGGTGGCCCTTGGCCGTGTCCTTGCCGGGACACGGCTGTCACCCGCTCAGCCTCCCCCAGCTGGATGGAGAGACGGCCTCAGCCCGGCTCTGAGCTGTTTGATTTGTTTTATCATCC
Source organism: Coloeus monedula (assembly GCF_965178545.1). NCBI lineage: Eukaryota > Metazoa > Chordata > Aves > Passeriformes > Corvidae > Coloeus > Coloeus monedula. The sequence continues at coordinate 4,806,882 of NC_138798.1, read as the reverse complement.
GCACTGGCCAACAGATCACTCAGCTCTGGGCTTTCTGAGCTCACTAATAATTGTTCCCTGATGAAAAGAAATCGAGACTCGGTCCCTTTCTTCATTCCCCCCGCTCTTTCCAAAAAAAAAAATGTCCGTAAAGAAGAGCTATAAAAATGGCTTGTTATCTCACCTAGCGAGGCTCGGGCTGTATGTTACTGCTAATTGGGTATAACATCCTTGTCTTGTTCTGCTCTCTGAAGCTAAATCAAGAAAGCACCACTGCTGCGAACTAATTATATCTCTGGACTGCAGACTCCAGCTTGTCTTCCCCTTTATTGAGTTAAAAAATGGTCACTAACCTTAATCTCTCATATTCCCAAGAATTAGGGCTGCTGGAAACCCACCACTTCCACCTGCCTCCTGGTCTGTGCTGGGAAAGATGGGGCACGTGGCCTGATGAAGAGTTTGTGCTGCTCTGGGATGCAGCCCTGAGCCAGAGCCTGGAGCTGCCCAGTCCTGTGGCATCCTGGGGCACCGGAGCACTGTGACCACCATGGACACTGCTCAGGTCCATGTGCCACTGAGTCTTTCTCACATCCAGCTCAGAGTCTCCCTGTGCTGCACACACTCCAAGACTGGCCATCTCTCCTCCTTACAGGAGACTCTAAGCTTCTTTCATTGGGACGTTTTTAAAATCTGCCCCCCCAGCACTCCCAGGCTTGGCAGCTGTGGGCAGATGTGAGCACGGGGGTCATGTGCGCAGAAACCGAGGGGAGCGGATCCTGCTCCAGTTCATCCATGTCGGCTCCCAGTCCCAGCCCAGGATGGACCCCCATGAGCCTGTTAAAGCTGCTGCTCACCCCCAGGTCCTCGATGGGAGCAGGGACCCTGTGGCCACCCAGCTGTGCCACTACAGGTGGCTGTGGACAAATCTCTCTGGTTACTGGCATGGCTGCACCCTCTCGCACTCCAGCCACAGCACAGACCCCAGGGGACAGGATAACCAGTGCCCCAAAGGTCACTGAGATGAGCAGGACAGCTTGGGCCACACAGGACAGCCCTGTTCCTTCCTGTCCCAGCAACTCCCTTAGCACCAGCAACCTGGGATCAGAAATACCAGCAGCAATGTGAGGCTGTGGGACAGGAACCGGAGCAGTGGCACTGAGCTCAGCATCCTGCCCAGCTCCATCCCCCTGCCCATGGGCACAGATGGTGTTACTTTCCAAAGGCAAAGTCAAACTCCAGTTCTCCCCGAGAGCCAAGAGCATCCCTTAAAAAAAATTGATACTTCCCTGACTATTAATTAACCTGAACCACTTAAAACTGCCTTCAATTTGTCAGGTTTAACTGCCAGCTCTTCTCGGTAAATCAAGCGTCGCGTGCAGATGGAGGCTGCGCGTGCGAGGCGGCGGCGAAGGAGCAGGCGGGGAGAGGGGCACCCTGTGCCATGCTCTCCATCCTGCCCCCTGAGAGCCTCGGGGATGATATTCACACCCCACAATTAGCCAGGACACGGTATTAAACACACCAGGCAGGCAGGAGCAGGCAGGGCAGCCAGCAGGGCTCGGAGCACCCCACACCGCAGCCTTCCCGTCTCCCCCCACGGCGCCCTTGTCGTGCAGCCAAGGCTGAATTGGAAAGCAATATGAATATTTATCTCTGACAGCGAAATCTCCCCGCTGCAGGGTATTAAGGCTTTATTAGTGTGTGGTTACCAGCCACGCTAAGCCAGCCCCTGCTCTTGCCGGGAGCGCAGAGGGATGACCTACAAGAGGCAGATGGCAAAGCCTTGGAGAGCCCCCAACGCTGGGACGTGCCTCCTGAAAAGGGGGCTGTGCACCCCCAGTCCCATGCAGGGAGACAGAGTCAAGGTCCCCCTACCAAAGCCTCCTCCTCACCCAGCACCAGCCCCTCTGAAACGCCTCCCCAGGCTGGGGCCGTCCCCCCCGCCCCCGCAGCTCTCGCCGTTTTGGGTTAAAACGCTGATGTATTCTCTCTTTAGCAAAAGGAGTCCCAGGGGCTATAAAAACTCCCAGCAGGCTCCTGTCAGTCTCAGGTCATTAACTTTCTTTCATTGGGAGTTTGTTTACAGCCAGCCATAAATAGCGGCGCCCGCGCTGCTCACTCGCCAGCGGGACGGGACGGGACGGGACGGGACGGGATGGGATGGGATGGGATGGGATGGGATGGGACTGCCCATGCAGGGGGGCCCAGCACCCCAGGCTCCAAGGTGTGGGGGCCAGCACTCGCTCTCCTCTATCAATTTTTCTCATCCCTGCATTTCCCTGCACCCCATCCTGCTCGGCACAGCACTACCCACGGCACCATGTGCCACGGAGCCACCTCAGCCCTGCAAATTGATGGGGTCACCTTGTACACAGCCTGAGGGAGCCAGAACGTGCCTGCGGCTCAGTCCTGGCCTTTCCTGGAGGAGGAGGAAGGAGGCAGCTGGCTGGAGCTGTCCCCGTGGGTGACCTGCCCCGAGTCCTGCCCCACACCCTCACCCAGCCCAGCCCTGTGCCTGTCACAAGCACCAATCTCATGTCAGGACCTCTGCGTGTTTGGGGTGACCCAGTCCCAGTGCACAGAGCTCTGGGGGGACCCCAAGACCCCTCATCTCACCACAGCCTGCACCTCAGAGCTCTGCTTTGCCAATAGCACAGACAGAAAGAGGAAATCGAGCGTGCCACTGGCACGGCTGGCACAGCACTCCTGCCAGGATGCTTCCCACACGTGGCTCCTCTGCACCCAGGCACACACGGGACAATCTCAGAGCACCCACATCCTGTTGCCTGCCCAGGATGGGCACCCATGGCCCTGCCAATGCCTCCAGCACCGGCAGCTCACCCTGAACCCTGCTGATGCCTCGGCAGCTCCAGTGTGCCACTCGGCTGGGATCCTGCTGGATGAAGGTGCCCAGGCCTGGCACAGGTGCTTGGGAGCTTTATTTGCCGTGGCTAATCAATCATCAGCTGGGGCTTCCACGGTTCCACAGGTACTCCCAGCAAAGCCCCAGCACTCCCTGCATGGGGGGGAGCTGAGTGGGAGCCTCAGCCTGTCCCCTCGCTGGCACAGCCAGCTCCCCGTGCCAGCCCCAACAGCCCCACGCCGGCACAGATGGCTGGAGTGGGGACTTGGTGGCACAGCCCCCCCCATGCCTCATCCCAGGCTGCAGAGGGGGGTCCTGGGGGTCCACAGCTGCAGCCAGCCGGGTCTGGCAGCAGCCAGGAGCCCACTTCGTGTTGTATCTCACGGGTTGGCTGCAGGACCAGCCCACGGACCAGCACCAAGCCAGTCTGTGCACTGGGCTGAGGGATTAAACCCCAAACTCACACACGGCGACTTGTGCTCTTCCACCCACCCCTAGCTGAGCAGGGATTTGCCAAAAATCCCAGCCTCATTCCCGCCGGTGTCCCGCATCTATGGAAATATCTCTATTTTAACCCATATACTCGCCCAACCTGTAATCAGAGCAACACAAATAGCCCCTGCTTCCCATGTAAATTAAAAACACCCATTAGGCAGATTTCAAAAGATGTCAGTAGGCTTATAATTATACACGACATCCTTCCGAGATAAAAGCGATTACCGGGGATGCAAATCACTTAGCAACCAATCAGTGCCCCCAGAGTGCGGAGCACTGACCAGCCATCCATTTTCGCCTCGTCCTTTTATTCCCTGCATCGAGCAAATACAAACACAGATAAAGAGAGGCACAATAGCTCTTGACACGCAAATAGGTTAACATAATAAAGCCAGCTTTAGCCGGCTCACTCGAGGGAGAAAAGCAATTCTCAGGCAAGCAGGAGGTAATAAAACAGGGCTTTTGTGTTCCTGGCTCCCATTCTCACCCCTGCGCCAGCTTTGCTGCATTAGCTGATAGGCATCGTGGTTTGATTGAATTACCTTTCATGAATATTAGCTTTTTGAGGAATGCGCAGGCAGAAGAGAAAGAAGAAATGTCTTATTTTTGCATGCATGCGCCTGCTGCAGACGGACATGCGGCGGCAGATGCCAGCGGGGGCCGGGAGAGGGGTCCCGGCAGGTGCAGCCCCCGGCCCACCCCGCCAGCTGCAGCATCCCCAGCTTTGGGGGGGTCACACACACACACTCCCTCCATCCCAGGGTGAGACACCACCAGCAAAGGATCTTACCCAGGGATACATACCCTGCTGTCCCCACAAGGAGCCGTGGGACCAGGAGGCTTCTGCCATCACCCCCCACACTCAGGACCCCACATCCCTGCCCGTCGTAGCCCGAAAGCCGGAGGGGGCTGGGGTGGGCCGGCTCCCACCACACATTCCCGAGCCCACCGCTCCCTGTGCCGCAGGATCACGCCGGAAAGGGAGCGGGGCTGCCCGGCTTCACCGCCGATTTTCCCACACAAGTTGAGGCCACGCAGGAAACCCGCTCCAGGCAAAAATTAACTCCGCCGCCTGGCAGGGATGCAAACGCCCGGCACTAATGTCGCACGCACGGCGGGGAGCGCGGGGGCAGCGCGGGGACGGCGGCGGGCAACGGGGCACCCGGCTCGGGGCGACCACCCCGCGGGGTCGTGGGACCGGAAAACCCTCGGTACCGGAGCCAGAGCCCTTCTCCGGGCAGGGCAGCAGCCTGCCATTAAAAACCAGCCCCGGCAGGGAAGGGGCTCCTCCGCAGCCTGCTCAGGGATGGATGAATTTCAGGCTCAGATAAGACAGACAACCAGAGGGGCTAAAAAACTGAGGTGACGTGGCCTCAGCAGCCTGGCAGCAGCCACTCACGTCCTCCTTCCATGGGCTTCCCTGCTCCAGCCTGAGGGTAAATATTCACACCGAGATATTCCAATTTTTAACGACACGCTTGGCTGAAACGGGGCCCAGCTCGCAGCCGGTGCTGCCCCGGCATCAAGAACGTGCCCTACTGGTACCGCCTCTCAAACCAGCAGGAAAGCTGTTCCCGAAGCTGGGAAAACAAGCCACGTTCCCACAGCCAGGGAATGGTCTTCCCTTCCCCTGCTCTACACACAAGGTCAGCAGAAGGCACCGCGGCAAGAGCTTCCCTCTCCTTCTGCCACGGCTTCAAGGCGGCCTGACCCGACCGCACCCGGCTCCCCGGCACCGCCAATCCACTCCTCAAAGTTTTATGGATCCTTCATAAGAAAAATCCCTCGCAGGACGCCGGGTGCGCTCTGCCAGTGACATTTCCCACCTCACCCCCCAGCACCACAGCCTGGGTGTGAGCGCTTTGCCAGCCGGGGTCCCACCAGAGCGGTGTCCACGTGTGTGGCCACTGACCAGCGACATGTGGCCGGCACACTGGGCAGTCAAACCCCACCACGGGGGCATGAGAAGGTGTAAAACCGCCAAATCCCACTAAATTATCCCGAGAACGACGCTGGACGCTCCTCATGGAGAGAGGGGCCACGCGGCTCTGTCCCCACGCCTGCAGAGCCCCACGGCCACTCTGCCCTCCATAAAAGGTCATCGCCCACTGGGGCGAGCTGCCTGCAGCCTCTGGACAAGAGCATCCCGAGCAGGAGGATGCACATCTAAATACATACATATAAAATTATACCTATATATACACGCACAAGTAAACACGAATCGAAAACCTCCCTACGGAGATCCCGACAACCAGAGCCGGGCAAACCACAACTGCCCGACGCCAATGAATTCATCCCTTGGCAAACACCAAGCACGGCTGGAAAACTTTGCCACTGCCTCTCCTCGGAAATACCCCGCAGGGCCGGAGCCGAGCCCCAGTTGCAGCCGGGCCCTGCGGCGAGCTGTGCCGTGCCGCCGCCGGCTCGCTGCGTCCAGGCCCTGCCTCTCCAGCCATTAAATCTCCACGATGTGACGGCTCTCCCCGGAGCTGGATTGGGATGCTGGGGCTGAGCTGCTGGCACCGGCAACACCTCGCTTCTGTCGGGGACCGAGCCGGAGAGGCGGCACAGCCCGCTCGTCCCCGGCTGGAGCCTGAGGCCGCCCCGGTGGACGCCCAGCCGTGCTGCCCAGGAGCTCTCGGGGACCACGATGCCTCGTCCCCGGTGAATCGTATTCCCAGCGCCGATGGTCCAGAAGATGCCACAGGGATGCTCCCTCCGCAGCGGAGCTTTTTCCAGAGGGGATTTTCCCCGGCAGAGCCTCCTGACCCGGCGGAGGCAGCCAGGGAGACCGGTGTTAAATAAACCATCGCTGGGTGGGTCCTTCTTCCCTCTCCTTTGTGACCGGCGGGATCCACACCAGCGCGGGGTCCATGGCGGGGTCCTGCTCTGCCACCACCCGCTCCGGTGTCGCTGTGGGCTCGGGCGCTTTCCTGCCCGGGAAGGAGGAGAAAACCCCTTTTTTTTTTTTTTTTTCCAGGCGAAAAGGGGCAGAAAAGGGTCGCAGCAAAGGCGGCAGCTCCCGGTCGGCTCCCCCTGGAAGTGTCTCAGCTTTCCTCCTGGAGGCACCCGTGGATATTTTATTTCCACTTATGAGTCAGGCGACCCAAAAAGCCATACAAAAAAACCAAAAATCGGATGAAAAAAAAACCCCAAAAAACCAAAAGTTGTTCCCGTTCCTATCCGGTAGCGACGGGAGAGCCGGGCCCCGGCGGCGGCGGCTCCGCGGGCACCACCGGGCACCGCGCTGCGGCGACACCGCCTCCGCTGCGCTCCGGGAGCCGCCGGAGTCCCCCGGTCCCCGCGCCCCCGCCCGGTAACCCCCCCCGACCTCCCCGGTGCCCGGACCCCCGTTACCGTCAGAGCTGGATCCGGGCCGGCTGCGGGCGCTGCGGTGCGGGGCGCGCCGGGCCGCCCCCCCCGGGCCGCGCAGCAGCAGCGGCGGCGCCCGCCCGGCCCCGCGCCCCGCCGGCGGCCCGCCCCGCCCCGTGCGCGGCCAGCGTGCGGGTCCCGGCGCTCGGCCCCGGGGGGACGGCGGTGGGCGA